>NC_141990.1:271484193-272130131 GCF_049901715.1 Pseudonaja textilis | reverse complement strand
TTTATCATTATTCAGAGTACTGGTGGGAGTAACGTGGTGTTAGATGTTGCAATGAACTAGCAGAAAACCACAGAAGGACTCTTGTTTTTGGGAGCTAGTCCAATTACAATCCTCTGAGCAATTGGATCTGCCTAACTCTGGAAGCCACCTGCCAATGTCTTTTTTTTTCAGGCAGTTGCAGAGACATTGATGCTTCCTATGGGTGTTTCTCTTCGATGATGATGATGTGCTTTGTGTCAACTCTCTGAAGTTACCACTGGAGAGAACATCTGTGTCCTCTTCACAGTGGAGAACTTAAGAATTTGAATCTAACCAAAGAGGCATATAGAATAAACAATGCACATACTTTTAGTGTTCTTACTTTTATTTCAAATAAAATTGAGTTGAAATTTAAATTTCAGTCAATTCATGTATTAGCCTTTTTTAAAGCACAAAAGTACAATCAGGAAATTTTTATGGAGACTTTTTTGCTGCCTTTAAAGAGTCTCAAAGTAAATATCTTAATGTCAATTATTCTATATGTCCTTTTCTATTATCATTTTCACCTCAATTTTTCAGTGCCTTCAGTGGGGAGGAAGTACATTTGTAAAATACTCCCTCCCTTAATTTCAGAAAATCAGCAAAATTAGTCACACATCCATATGTTTTTTTCCTGACATAAGGCTGCTGCTTCCAAAGAAAAAGAACCAAGCACCTTTGAACAAAGGTCACTTTCCTCTGTAATTGCATCTCATTCAAAATAATTACACAGGCATCATTTGAGATTTGGAACACTAACTAAAAGATTACTGTCAAAGCAAAGGAGTGGAGAGAATTATAAGAAAAAGTTTCCTTGCATTAATGCAAATTATGTAGACACTGTGTAGCCTTCTTACAGCCTTCAAAACTCTAAACTAATTCTACCTGATTACATCTTCTCCAATACATCTTAGAGGAAAGGCTGTTGGAGTCTTAACTACATACAGAAAGCGATCAGTGGGCAATGTTCTGCCTACAACGGGGCTGTTAAACTCACGGCATCACGTCACGTGATGTATTGCGACTTCTTCCCCTTCATTAAACCTGGGGTGGGGATGGCCGGTGCATGATGCATCTGCCCCACAGGCCGCAAGTTTGACAGCCCAGCCAACAACTACTGTTGAATTTAGTCGTTCCAAATGTCTTAGTCAGAAATATCATCCATTCATTGTTGACTAGATCTAGAAGTTGACACTTATAAAGAAGATTGATACTTTTAATTTCTTAATCTAATTGCCTTTATTCTTGTGACAGTTACTTTAGAATCCATCCTACATTAATTTGGTTGTATGCAATGTTAAAATATGTGTAAGGCAGTCCAAGACTACCATATTACACAAATGCTTTCACACATTTGTAAATTAATAATGTCAACAAATATGAAATCATTCAAGGTCCTCATTCAGAAGAATTCACATGGAATGTGAAAATGAGGCAAAACCAGCAAAGTATACTTCAGTGCAGCGCAAACCCCTACATATTAACTCAGTGGGAAGCCTGAATGAGTCTATACATGGGTAATAGGATATAGCACCGCAGCGATCTAGTTGGGTTTTTTTTTTCATTTTTTATAAATTCTTTTTAGTGTTTTCTAAAAAGTGCTCAAAGGCAACACTTTTGGTCATTAGCTCAATTCTCAGTTTTTTATACTTAAAATGTAAACTGTATTTCCATGAATTAGAAAAGTAGCCACAATTCATCCATTGTTTTGATTCCATAAGAACTAACCTGGGAATGTTTGACTGCCTTAATAAAGACAAAACGTAACTCAGAGATTGCAGAACAAAGAAAATCTATATGAAAATGTTTAAGGTGAAATCAGGAATTCTTTTGTTGTAGTCTGCAGCCTGCAGCTAGTCCTGGAATCTTTTGGCTTAAAGGCAAAGATAGCCAATAATGATTTCTGAGTATTGAGTCTGTTTATCAAACCAGGTTGTAAGTCTCTGACCAATACAACATTATTTTTCTCTAAATGTTTGCCTGCTACATAAGGTTTTCACAGGCGCTTTGTCCCAAATCATGACTTGAGACAATGTCATATTAATTTTGATAATGAGCCTGGTTCTAAAATGGTATTAAAGCAGGCAGCTGATGCTTTGATTAGTTGACATAAAATATTTACACAACTTGCAAGTCCATTAATTTTCAGTGCACAAACATGTACCAGTAGACTGGTCAACTTCTTACGAAAGTTCTGCATGTTCACTTTGGCTACAATCTTTAAAGCAGAGAAGGAACAATTACTTAACTGAAATCACAAACCAGTCAATTATATAAAACATCAACTTACACAATGAGATATAAATTATCCTAAGTCAAAACAGAAAAAGAAGCTTTGGAAATTATGGAAGTGACAAAGTTACATTTCAAAATTCAATTCTAACATAGAATAAAAATGCTAAATAAATGCAGAGTTCTGAAAGCAAATATTAACCAAGTTAGTTGACGTTGGCATAGGCTACTTCTTCTCTGCAAACAAGGCCACAGATTTCACAAGAGACTCTTCAAATCGGTGTTCCTTAATCACAGCGACTTTAAGAGGTGTGGACTTCAACTGCCAGAATTCCCCAGGCACCATGTTGGCTGGGGAATTCTAGAAATACCTTTTAAAACTTCCAAGGTGGAGAAACATTGCTTCAGATGAACAGGTGACTGCTTCAATCAGAATAAAATTTCTGCATCAAATTTGCTTCTGCACATTTTGAACCTAATACTGAAATGATTTGCATGAAAAAGCAAGAGAGTATAGGTATTTTTCTTTGCCCTTAGAACATGCCACCTATTTAATGTTGCAAGACTTCAAACTGAATATACTCTACACCTCATTGTAATATAAAACAAGGTACAAAAACATGGTATGTTCCACAAGGAATTTCTCTTCCACCCAACAAAATGAGGAAATCAACAATAGCTTGCTATATAGAAGTCTGCATGGGAAATGAAGCTGGGGGAGTTTGGTCTCACATTACCAGATTAAAATATTAACAGTGCTAGTAAATATGTATTTTTAAAATATGAATTATTACATTAAGGATTCGTATGTCTAATAAAAATATTTCTATATTTTACTTCTTCAGTTTAACTTTGGGAGCTCCACTAAATAATGTATAGATTATTATTGAAGATATGTAAGAAAGTCCACTCGCTAAGAAGCTAGTAGCATATTTTTAGCACCTGGTCCTATAAACATTATACACTACTCCCTCTGCAAAAATGTTTGTAAGATTTTATAATCTTAGCAGCATCACATTTCTTTGTAATCTAAATGAAACTTGGGCTTTACATTGTTGGTTTGGAAGCATAAAACACTTTAAGATAGGTTCTAGATGTTTTTGGTTACAAACTGAAGAAACATTATTTTGGACTGAAATATTGCTTTTTGTTCCACATTGTTTTGTAAAATTAAAAAAGCAATATAAGAGCAATGAAATATCCATCTTTATGAGAAGGGATCAAATTCTTGCTTGTTTCTGATCTTATTGTACAGAAATGTCCAACATGGCAGTGTATTAAGCCTCACTGTAATAATATAGCTAACGTTATTATGAAATGATGGTTTCAAAAATATCTGCCAAAAATCAAAGTACACGTAGAAAACAGTTACACTGCATTCTGGAAAAGTGTTTGGTTTACAACAAGTGGAAACTCACTGGTTATATAATTCCATCTCATATTCACCGATGTTATCTATGTAACATATATCTCTGATACAATTCAGCCTATTAGCCTATAGAATCTCTTCATATATATGTGGTCCCTCTCTTTTTAATATTTTTTTCAATATAATTTTCTTTCCATGCTATACACTGAAATAGACATATGATCCCCAGAATTGCAGAAAATGTACTTTCTCTACAATCCTGGGGGAGAAATGCATTGCTATGTATTTTTTAAGCCCTGCAATTGAAGCAAATTCTTTTTTGTGTTGTGCTTAACAGAGTTTAATTGTTCTTTCTGGCAGTAATGTTATTTCTTTCAAAAAATATTAAAGAAGTAGGAGGAGGTCTCTGGACATGCTGCAGATGGGTGCTCTGTGCTATTCCAAGAAAGGACAGCACACCATGCCCCATCCTTTACCCTGCCAACTAGTAAACAAACATAAAAAAGTACATAAAAAGATTAATAGGTTTGCACTGTAAGTGAATATTTTCCATTATTTGTTATGATGGATAATAACTCTAATTTCCTGAATAGTAACCTAATTTACTTTGCATTCTTACGTTTATATTATTAAACCACACCTAAATTTGCATTTTATAAATCACAGCATTGGTAGATTTTACTATGTCTCTCCCTCAACTTTTCAAATATTTGTGTCATATGCCACATGTATTCTTATCCATAAAACCAACAAACATCTTAAATAAATAGCAAACATAGGAATTAATATATTATTCAGCAAAGATAATCAATTTTCCCAAAAGGCATGATCTATTGGCTCATCCCCCATGAGATGCAACTCAGGCAATATATTAACAATCTTTCCTGATATTTCTTTAGGTTGAAACAATCACCAAAGAAACTCAGAGCTATGATACTAGGAGAAGGGGAAAAAATAAAAGATTTCCCTCACTATTTTTTGTCCTTAAGTCAGTGGCATTCCAAACTACTCTTTGCTCTCTAAGAGCAAAATATAGTATAAGCACCCAGCAGATGTTTCAAATGACATGAACAAAGCACTTAAGAGCCCCTATAAGGAGTAATTTGATCAAAAAGTAAAAACAAGTGACAGGGATGCTATATTGCTATAAACAATTCTACATGTTTTATGATGCTATCTCAATTTCCTCAGAAATTGTTGAAAAAATTTCTGGATGGGTATTACTCCAAAGGCAGCATGGAAATAATACTAATAGATTTGCCAGCATCTCTTCTACAAACAGGTAAACACAGGCGTTAATTGGGATTGTGTTATTTTGTGATAAGGGAGACAGCTGAATTACATTTCTCTAACTATTTGGTATTGCTGGCTACAATCTTGGACAAAGTGGTGAAATAGTAGTTTCCTTTCCCCCCCCACTGTGTGGTTTGTTTTGAAGCCTAGTGAGAACCATGGTGAGATTTTTTTTTTATCCTGGAATTTTCTTCACGGCTCATTGTAGGAGAGAGTATTTAAGATTCCTTAGTCAGCAGAAATTGCTTGCATCTCTTCCATTTCTCTGCTGCCTTCTGCATCCTGAAGAATGGGAGAGAAACATTTATGAATCAATGCTAGAAAGTAATTTATGATTAATTTTATGAGCCATACAGTCCTGAGGGTTAGACTTCTTTTTCCAGCTTCCTAATTAAACACCAGGTGGAAAGAACAGGGTTTCCCAATCTACGAACTGTATCTCCCTTGAGATGGTGCAGACAGAGTTCAGAGATGGGGAATAGAACTTTTGACTGTTTGTTGCTGATCAGCGATGTTTCATTGTTCATTTATGTTCATGTTTGGAGTTTTTAGAGAAGGTGTGTGCATCAAACTTACATTAAAGGGAAGAGTGATGGCAGATGATTTAGGAACTTTGATGTAGACGAATCCTGAATAGCTGAATTCTATTTCTTTCTTAATCTTTTACGTAATGCTAGAGGAAAAGCCTTTCGGCCATTGACTTTATCTAGTTCTAAACTTTAGATCTTGCAAATTGATTAATTTAACAAATCTTCAAAAATGTAGCACATCACATATGAGGAAATACTAATTCCAATAATTATTTTATTTGGTATCTATCAAATTCAGATTTTTTTTGTTTTCATGATAACAATTTCCGAAATGCACAGCAGTTTTCTTATTATATGTTCAGTCTCTATCTTTTTTTAAAAAATACATGTGTACAGATAATCCTTGCTTAATGACCAGTTGTTTAACGACCAAAGTTACAATCACCTCAGAAAGACTGCTTCACAGCTTGTAAAACACTTCTGAAAGTCGCAAAATCTCACACTAGCACATCCACAGTCACATGATTTCAAACGGGGTGCTTGGCAGCTTGTTCACACTGTTGCCAAATTCCCTCCAATTGCCATCTGCAATCTTCTCTCTTGGCCTCCCTAGAAAGTCGGTGGGAAAACTGGACCGGAAAGGTTGTAAGCTCCTGCCACTTGCCAAGAGGACTGACTACCTCTGGTTTCAGAGAGCTGGCTGAAAGAGCTTCCTGCCAACCCTCAGCAGAAATACAAACAGGCATGGAGCTTAAAATCTTTCTCTCCTCGCCTCTGCAGAGCTTTCCACAGATGCAGGGAGAGAAGGATCTCCAGCGTTACCCAGACACCTCAGGGAAAGCTGATCTAGATGGAAAAGACAAGAATATCTACAGTAACATACAGTAGTCTAAAGAAGAGCCAAACTTTGGAAATATTGCAGAAGTGACTGGATTGTTATAAGAGGAAAAAAAGACTAAAATGTCACAAGCTGTCCCAAGTAAGGCAGGGACAGACTAGAACTGAAAAGGGCAATTTATAATTCATGGAAGACCATCTCAGGGATGATAAGATTTTGTAGGGCTCCCTCTCTCCCACCTATGAAGAAAGACTGTCCACAAGGAGATAAATTTTGCTGACAGTGCTTTTAAGGCGGAAGTGAAAAAGTCCACTGCAGATATTCAGGAGAGATAAGAAATCTTTTCCTGAAAAATATTTCAGTTACAGCATCTCATTTGCCCTTTTTCCAGAAGAAAAATTTTCTTAGACCTAGGTTTTGTTTTTCCTCAGAGAGAGAGAGAGAGCAATAGGAAGAGAAAAAAACTACAATTAAAAAGAAAACATTCAGCCAAGTGGAGAATAGGGGAAGGACCTCCACTGACATGAAGTAATCAGGCCAAAGGGCATAGTATTTTTCCTACTGTTTCCTTTCTTTTCTTTTCCTCATCCCCTCATCCCAGTGGATTGCTCTGTAAACCCTTAACCATTTTCAAAAACAGATTAAAACCGCTACCTCTTTTGTGATAACTGGCAACTCTGAAGCCAGAGTCAACCAATGAGCAGCTTTAGAATTATCCCCTAGTTCCTTGTAGCACTGTAAAAAAGAGGAAAAGAGAAAATCAAAACAACAGAATATTTTCCTTTTTTTGCAACTAATAAGAAACATGTTTGCTTGTTTCAAAAATTAACATTGTGCAAATGGAAGAATGGTTGCCTTTCCTGATCATTGAAGTACAGAGCAGTTAGGCAATGCCTTTATCTAATATACATTTTGCCCAGATACAGACCACTGAGTAAAATAAAGCAAGTTTGTTCAACCTTTAAACTTTAAAACTTGTGGACTTCAATTCCCAGAATTCCCCAGCCAGTTGGATAACCCTGAAATAAAGCATGCCCAGGGTAGTGTATTGACTTTCACAACAAGGCCAAGTTTGTCACAAAGAGGTTTAATTTTCAATCCTTTTTAGGGCCAGCTTTTCTTTATGAAACATGTCACTTCTTTATCCACATACTTTATTGCACAGGTTCTGAAATAATGGATCATGACCCCTGGGAAGATGCATAAAAACTGGGGCGGCGGGGTGAAGGTGATTGGCCATGTTTGTTGTGTTGATTGCACTGCAATGGCACAGAAACACCAAAGCTCCCTTTGATGGCATTTGCAGCAACAGCTGCTGCAGCAGCCCTTAGTTCCACCTGCATACTACCCAAGGCCATACGGGCCATATGGGACTGAGGCACTTTTGCCTAGTCTGAACTTTCCCTTCTTTTAAGGACACCTTTTCCTTGGCTTCTTCCTGAGGGAGGCATCAGGCTAGGTTTAGTCTGCAGTCCCATTTCAGGAAGCCTAAGAGTGCTGATCTCCCATCAGGAGGCACTGTTCTCATGTATTCCCAGCTGGGTCACTGCCATACCAGGCTTCCACTCTGCCTGGTAAATCAACAGCTGCCTTGTCCAGACAGAGCATAAACCACATTAGGCATTCTGCTTTATTCACAGGCTAACACCGTCAACAATAAATACATTCATACAAATCTGATTCTTTTAGGAATCCCAACACTAAAAAGACTGAAACCCCCTGTTGCATTCACACACATGGATAAGCACATTTATCATACATTTTTATAGAATAGAGACATTTTGAATTTCAGCTGAAGAAACAGAAGTTTTAAGGAAAGAGTGATGCTTCAGCAGTGACAGTCTTGTTTGGATTGTAGCTTACAAGTTACATGTAGAAAAAAAAATATCAAAAGCATCTTTCAGATTTATACTTGAGTCGTACTTGAATTACAAGACCAGCCTTATGAAATGTTAATATTTGGGTTTATTATTTAGAAGTTTATACCTGAGAATTTCAGGAATGTGTCTATCAAAACATTTTTCTACATTGAAGATGATAGACTCCTGTTCAAGAAATAGGTCATTCAGAATAAGTAATATTTTCTTGCAGATATTTTATAAATATCTGACTATTTATAAAGTGCTTCAAGATGTAATTCACATGCACCAACAGTCTACCACAACTCAGAATATATCTGTGCAGTTACCCTATAGGCATGTCTATACTGTATGCCTATAAGGTAGGCATATAGATATTTATGAGACCTTACAGCCTGACGTCCTCATTTACATGCCCTATTAAGTATATATAAAAAAGGGAGAATTCAATCTGATAAATTTTGTTGAGACCATATTTACTATCTGCTTGTAGCATACCATCAATGGCTACAGAAGAATGTGATTAATAATACACTGTTAAAAAGATTATATTTGTTGTAATTCACCTCAAAGCTATAAAATACAAACCATATATGCATTCCTGAACAGGTACATTCTACTGTACAGCACGGAATATAACTATAGGCAAGTTCACTCTCCCTCAGCCCAACACACCTCAGATTTATTACTGTGGGAAAAACGGGAACGAGAACATTAAGCATGCTACCTTGAATTGTGACAAATAAAGGCAGGATATAACAACAGCCCCATTGTGCTCAATGGGCCCTTATTCCCAATTAATTGCACACACCAATAGTGTTAATTAAATCCCACTTTAGATATTGGGTGTAACATATACACTTCTGCTAACTGGATGAAACATGCAGTAAGTTGTCCCCATTTACTGAAGTCAATTAAAAACCAATTTTCTCCTTTGAATGAAACAGACACGATAACTGCAATGTACATAGACTGTAGCTTTTGAAAAAAATAAAGTGTTGTAACGAACAGAAAAATTATTGTAATCCCCGATTCAAATTAAAGATGATGCTAGAGCTTGGAACATAAGCCGCTCAAATTGTGACACCGCGAAGAAATGAAGTACAAAGGGTACTTATATGTTGATTTCTTTTCAATACTGAAAATAGATTGATTAACAGTATTCTTAAAATTAAAAATATATACCATATTTTTAGTCAATTTTTATTATAAAATAATTATTGCAGAAAATGTTGAAATTTGTACTGATTAGGATTTGAGGGCAGAATGATTTTACAAGAAGCTGTTATTACTATAGGATAGAAGATATTCTCTCATATTCTCCTGGATTATTCTCTACATATACAAGATTATTCTCTCATACGTTATTTGGTTTTCATTTGTGTAAATTCAAACTGATTTTAAATTTTAACACTTGAAAAATAATGGTTCCATTTGTGTAACCAAGAATATTTCTCAAATCCTCTGTGCATATCAGTAATTTATGACAAAAATACAAGCACCTTCTCAAATACATTTAATTCAATGAATTTCAACAAATATGAAAGTTTAAGAAATATGTTTATCTATTACTGCTACATTTATTTTAATACGTCTCAACACTAAAATCACCTCAATCTTACATTAATGTTTTATATACTGATCAAAGTCATCTTTTCCTTTTGGATACTTTAGGGGTTAGTTCCCTAAATATTTAGCTACTTGTAGAGATGGTCCTCACTTAACAACTGGGACTGACAATTCCATCATTAAGCAACATGATGAGACATCATGTTCCATTCATGCCTTGACTTCTGCTATCGTCATTAAGCAAATTACTTGTGACTGTTAAGCAAGAAAGCAAAATTGTGACTTGCAATCTTATTGCCAGCTTCTCCATTGACTCTGGTAGTCAGAAGCCAATTGTAAAGAACACAAATGATGATCATGTGACTCTGGGATGTTGCCAACAGTCATAAAAGCCCACTAGTTGCAAAATGGCCAAATCTTTATCATGTAACTGCAGGGATATTGCAACAGTTGTAAGTCCGAGGACCAGTCATTAATTGAGCTTTACCTATATTTAAGCAATTTGCATTTGATAGTTATTTTGCATGCCATAGAAATTACAGCTGTACACCATTTGGACAAAGTCTGCATGAAATAGGTTTCAAGTTTAATTTTTAACAGGTCAGTTTAAACAGATATTCAGTAGTATGATTTAAAAATACCTGATATTACACAGTCAGAAATAATGTGAATAATGAACCAACGGCTTGGTGATAATCCTAGTGAAGTAAGTTTGTTGAGTATAAGGTTGTCTGATGCATTTAAAGTGGATGCACATCAACACATTACTAGACACACACATCACCTACCTTGGCAATATATATTCTTCCCGCTTTTGAAAAACCAGAGTTTAGGTCTTCAGCCTATAAGACAGGCAAAAAGAAAATACAGAGAGTCAAAATCATCACTAAAATATGTTAAAACTTTCGATATACAGCTCTTCTTATTTAATTCCCTTTCCCTATATATGGAATGCAAAGTCTGAATAGTATGGTACCATTTCAGGAGTGGAAATCATGTAGGCCTATTGTAGTAGAAAAGAAAGATCTTGTAAACTTTCATTTGTGTCATACCAATTTTGAAGCCAGAACTCTATCTGGCAAAACCATATCATTATAGTGACACAAATGAGCAACATACCAGCTGATGTGCACAGAAATATATTATTTGCTATGGACTTCCATAGGAAGAATGTAGAATTAGCACATTGGCAAGTGAGCGGAGAAAACTACTACAGTAAACACAGAAAAAATGGCAAGCAGACCAACCTCTCCGGATAAGGAGAGGATGGGAGATTATCCACATATGCACCAGATGGCTGCTCCACATGAGGAAACCTCAGGAGTGCTGGGAGATGAAGAAATTAGCCATCATACAGCAGAGCCTTTTAAAGTGGGCTCCACATTTGCTAACCTCTCTTCCTAAATACTTTTGGGAATTACTGGTTTAATTATCTTAAGGCTAACAAAGATCTTTAAAATGAGTTTGAAAAACCACCTGTTGAATTTTCCTTCATTCTTGAATAAAATAAAAAATAACCATAAGCTTAATAATTTAAAGACTTGGAAATAAATGGCAAAAAAATAAATAAGATTTTGATCTAATAAAGTTGTAAACAAAATAGAGACTAGACAAATTTGGACTATTTGGATTTTCACTATAAGATCTTAAAAATAATTATATAAATAAATAGCTTTTCATGTGAACTAAATTGCTTTGTCTATTCTAAATCATCTCAGAAATTGCTCCCTAGAGGGGACTTAAAGATTCCAAGCAGAAAAGGGGGGGGAGGGGGGGGAGAACCAATCTTGCTGTTTATTTTTGGTTAGAGCTAGAATTTTTAACAATAAACAAAACATTATGACATTTGAAATACTCCAGGATTTGGTTTGTTTGACCAAGGCTAAAATAAGACATGTTTTCCATAAATCTCTAATAACCCACTATAGATATTTTGCTGACACCAGGAACAGGTTATGGGAAGAAGAAACATTTGTTTGCAACCTTTCAGGGGCTGAAGTGTTATTTGTTTATACTTGTGATGAAAATTAGAAGTCACCTTTTAAAAATATGTATTTTTCTCCTTTTTCTTTCCTTGCATATGTTATTCTTTATTTTTTTCTGAATTTAGTCAGAAATGTGCCTTTTTACAATTAGTTTTGTATGTTTGTTTTACTATTGTAATCAATAAATAAAAGAAATATACTACACACTTCTTGCATATTTTTGCTATGTATTAATTGCATGGTACATTAATTTAAATGTGTATAATTATCAATGGGCTAACACTGCCAAACCCTACAAATTTAAGGTCCCCTGTGTCCTGTCTATGATGTATAACTTCAATAATCAAACAAAACACGTTACAGAAAAGAAAAGAAAAATGAAAGGAGACTTAGGATAAATAATGGGCTTTAAGAAATGAGCCCAGGAAAGCAGAGGAATGCAAAAAGATAAGCCAGGAAACATTTCAAGCAATAGACAACAGAGAAGAAAAAGAAACTCAGATAAGAAGAGCAATAACTATAACAGAGGCCCTTGTAGTCTACACAGAAAGAATATATAAGACTCCAGAGATGGTTGTAAGTAAATAAGGAGTGATACATCAAGCAATGTAGCAAATTATAGTCAGCTAGATTTTTGGCAATGTCATTAAAAAAGAAAGAATGACAATCTACATAAAATATAATCATGAATCCATTCATCTACTCATAAAATATAAAAATGAATCAACTCAATCCACATATTAACTAATTTGTAATATCATCTACATTATCTACAACACCTACAATTTAAGAACTTTGACTAAATTAGTGTGAGTGCCTTGAAAATAAAAAATAAGGGATAGAAGAAAAATATTACAAGAGTTGGCTTTTTTAAGCCTTTCATTAGGCCTTACTGAAAACTAGAACAAAATATTTCAACTCGCCAATATGTCATAATATGAAATACCATAAGTTAAAGCTATGTACAATCAAGTTATTTACACAAGAACATAGTGTCATACCTTCCCTTACTTTTGTTCACATAAGCCTGGCACTCACATATAATGAGCCAATGATTGTCACTGGCATATAATGACAATGTCCAACTTTAGTATGGTACCTTTTACTTAAGGCTTCTGCAAGACTATTGTAACTAATCAGTTTGAGTTTTTGTTCAGCCTAAATACCTTTAAGAAGTTTTGCAGTGCATCTTCGACGGTGGCTATGGGAGGTTCTTCAAATAAGGCAGAAGCAGTTTTCCTTTCCAGCCATCCCAAATGAGCAACCTACAGAAAAACAATTAAGCAAATTTCATAAAACTTGGCAAGCAACCTGGTTCACTTTTATTTAGCAGAGGGTTCCTCATGAAATCAATGAACACGATTTGCATATTTTTTTAATCATCAAAAATTTCTAAAGGTGATGACAAGTTTATTGGGAAGTATGCCAGCACATTTAACAAAGTGTTCAAAGTATTTCTTCAAGTCATATATTTCTATAAATGTATAGAAGTAGACACCTATGTCTCAATACTTAACAAGTACTGCCACATGTGTAAGAATGGATGGGGCCACTACTTCCTCCTGCTAACAATCCTTTGTTCAAGAGGTTAAATATCAAGACTACCCTTCCTTCTCTAACATATTATATAGCAAATATGTGGGGAATATATGCTCCTTTTAATCAAGGTTAAAGTCATACTGAATTTTTGCTTTTTATATACATGTCCAGAACTGAAAATGACAGTAGTTATTTTTATTTTTTATTCCATTGAACAATATAAAGATGATATATGCTTTAATGTAATAAATGCCATATTTATTTGCAATAAAAGGGCAAAAGAAAAATGCATGTAAAGGATTTTACAAATACACTGTATGCAGAAGCCCTGGAGTTCTTGGTAAGATCCTAATCATATCCATATGTTCTCAAAAGACAGGAGGTGATTGTCTTTATGGAGCAAAAGCAGGAAAAAGTTGTAAAGAGTATTTTAAAAACTTTTTCAATGATCAAAAGATTGAAACTCGAGACTGTCTAGGATTTTTGCTTTGTCGTCACTTGACTTGCTTCCATCAAATGTTGTTTTACTCTTTTTGCACTTAATTAGCAAAAAGAAAATAAATTATATTAAAAAAGTTATCAATTATCAGAAATATTGCTAATTCAAATAATACATAGGAATAAAAAGTATTACAAAACCATCCACAGTGGCCAAAAACCCTCCACCCAACTTTCACAAATATTTTTTTAATTCTTAAACATGGCAAATAAGAACTACTAAAATGTTTATCTGCTTATGGCCTGCATCAATTTCAACACACATAATACAAAAAATTCCAGAATATGAATTTGGCTCTTAAACTGGTTAAAGCCAGCAAACTTTAAATCATGTATCGTTACTAAGTGAAGCATGTTTTTGTCAACAATTAAGATTTTATTTTAAAAAAATTAAGTGACTTAGACATTTTTGGAACCCTGAACATTGACAAATTATGAGACAAGTGTGTGTTGTCTTATCATCATGAAGCACTGAACATTCATGCTGCACATTGCAAAGGCTGCAATTTAACTTTTCTTAAACTGTTTGCTATGTTGCATCACTTCAGTGTTGCATCACATGGCCAATTACAAGATAAAGTAGATTTTTTAAAAAGACACTACATGATGGATTTTCCTTTATATGTCAGAACTAGGTTGCATAGTTTCTGACACTGACGCACTATTGGTACAGATCTACCCATATCTATAACATGGCAAATTCAAAACATTGAACCAGTCAATGAAGCTAAGCATTTCTCTGATAATTCTATCAGTAGCTAACAATTGATGACCAATTCCAGACTTTTAAATACAAAACTTCTCTAAGGCATTCAATCTTTTATTTTCTGCATGCAGGCAAAATTATTTAGTAAGATGGCTCAGGATTAAAAAAAAACACAGTGATGAAAATAATCTACCTGGTAACACCACCGGCCTAGGAGATAATAAGACATGGGATCATCTGGTTTCAGAGCAATGGCTTCATCTATATGTTTCTAAAGAAAAAGCAAAACAAAATCACACAGGCAAAAGAGTTGTTTCATTTGCATTAAATTAGGAAATAACATTCAAAAGCTTAAATTCAGTACAAGCATTCAAGAATTTCATGCCTAAGTAATTACTAAATTAAAGCAATTGTTCTAGAAAATATAGTACTATAGCACTTGCTAATACCCTAGTCTACACTGAAGATGAAATATAAACATTTTTCTCAATTGCCTTAAACTGTATTTTATCATCCTTTAGAGAAAGGAAGATATTTTCCGACTGCCAGGGAAGAAATGTTGGACTGAAGAAGGCTCTGTGAATAATAGAGCTTAAGGCTGTGACAGAATGAAGAGTTGCTAAGTATACTGGCTCTTTCTTCAATAATTTCTCTCCAAACTTGGGGCAAGAACAGGGTGGAATGGATGTCAGAGCTTTTTGGTGTAAATATTGACTACACTTGTAAATCAAAACAATCATATACATTAATTTTACAAGTAAAGCATGATTACAATCAATCAGTAATATTGGCAACATATTCTTATTCCACTCTTGGTGTCTTTCCTACAAGCCCCCCAAGCTTTGGTCAAAATGTACTCTTTCTTTCTTCCCTGAAGTAAAAAGTTCCTTGAATTATGCAGTAAAAAGCCCTTTGGATAAAAAAAGGCAGTCCTACCTACCTTAAAGGCATGTCCAGCTTGAATGCGCTTTTGTATGCTTTCATGTTCTGAACACTGACCACACAGAATAGCATACCTAGAAATTACAACAAACTTCATCATTAGTACAGTTATGTTTTGTATTTATTTTTCTGGTATAGAGGTGAAGTACTTAATCTAAACCTAATATCCTCTCTACAGAAACAGAGACATTCTATCATTTTGGTGGAAAAATATAACAGAAAATGGATAGAAGTAGCTATATTACATACAACATTCACTGTTTATTTATTTATATATTTATTAATTTTTTATGCCACCCATATGCCCTGAATGATGACTCTGGGCAGCTTACAGGTTATAAAACAAATAGAAAAATAATAACAATACTAAAACATTAAAACTACAGATTATGATTTTTAAAACTATACTGAAACCAGAACCAAGAGACTGGATGGGGATGAGATTTTTTTACTCTGTCAACTCCCTCCAGTGGTGAGTGGCCCCCTCAGAGCCCCAGGCCAACTGACAAAGCCAATTTTAATACCCTTCCAGAATGATTTTTGTCATTTCTGTTATATGAAAAAATAATCTCTATTTCTATAATCTCTATAATCACTAATACTTTTGATCAATGTGGCAGAAGGAAATATAAATGTCATATCTGAAGGTAAAGTGACAATTGGTTCAACAAGGTAAGTCAACAGCATTCAGTTCAAATGGGGCAGTGCCAGAATAGACACTTACAATTAACCATCATTTCTTTTATAGTTGGATTGGAAGAATAATACTGACCTAACCCTAATCCCTTATAGCAACTAAATAACATTGAAAACCAAACTGAGACAAAAGGTCCGAAAATTCAAGAAATCATGTTAGATTTTAGCTCTTTTTGCAAGAACTCAAAAATTTCTAAGCTGATGTAATAAAGATGATTAGAATAATACTGAAATTTAATAAGGCCACTAAAAATAACCTTTTTACTAAATAGTTTAGAAAAGAGAATGCCAGGTGAACCCTACATGAACTCTTAGCACCTCCAAAACAATAGTTCGTTACCGTCACACTTGCTGTGGATCCAAGACAAGGAAAAGTCTATTCCCAATAATAATAGTCTGACAAATCTTACTATACAACAATATGCCAAGACAATCACTCTTTACTGCAATTCACCCAGCGTGGAGATGCCCTTGAACACACCTGAAAACTTTAGTTGGTGCAGAATATGGCTGCAAAGGTACTCATTGCACAGAGTATTGTCACATGAAATTGTAGAATATAGTTTGGATTGTCAAGAGGGAGGAGCTGCATTCCAGAGGAACAAGAAGCAGCTACATTTAGATAGTTTGGTTGGGAGGAAGAGTGCCAAGATAATCCTCCATACAAATTCTCAGGGTATACCTTTAAGGATAATAGTTAGCTTTAGTTTGGCAAGATTTCTGTCTATAGGTGAAGAACAATAAAAGGAAGCTGCTTTGAAATCATTCAGCGCGTCTTTCTTGGTTTTTGGAGCCTGAAACATAACAACCTGGCTACTGAAGCTGCAGTGGCTACCAGTTTGTTTTTTCACGGCCATCACCTAAAAACTCCATATGGCTGGGTATCTTAGAGACTGCCCATCCCAAGTAAATTCAGTCCACCTGATGTGTGGATGAAGAGACAGCTCTTGCCACTACTGAGACACAGAAGCAGACATTCTTGGAGATTGCAATACTTCCCTCATTTAGGAAAGCTTATCTCAGATGCTAGAATAGCTCACACATTACAGAGAATGATTGAATCCTGGCTATTTCCCAGAGACCTCTGAGATGAACAACTGAAACTTTGCGGCAGTGATGGCATTGCTATTTTACCGCTTTATGGTTTATTTTATTGTATTATTAGCTATAGTGCTTTATGAACTTATCTAAACATGTCTTAGCATTCCGGCATAGGGTGCTTTGCCAATAATAAATACATAACTAAATAAATAAGCAAGAAGAACTGAACAGTATAAAGAGTAAGGGAAATAACACTGACAAAAATACACAAGAATTGTTAGCTAGACAAAGGAATGTGTGTGAAACATTATTTAAATCCTGGAAAAAAAGGTAAAGTTTGGAGGAAGTGTAAGAAACAGAAATATGAAGCACAATTAGACTTGCAAGAGTCTGTAGCTAAAGCCAATCTCAAAGTGTAGTTCTGGTCTTCCTATGGAGCTGTTTCCTATTGAGCTATTTTCTGGTTTGATCCACCTAGTGTGACCATCAACAGTGCTTCTTCAATAGCGGTAGTCCTGTAAGTATTTTCTACCTCAAAGCTACAATCTTAGATGTATTCAGGAGTACGTCCAGTGAAACTCAGTCAGGTTCAACCGTAGGATCAGGCTGCGACTCACTTTTTCTTTCTTTTTCTATTCCTGCTTGAGGTACCAGGCCAAGCCAGGAAATCGGGGAGTGTCAAACAAAAGCAAAACCCATACTCTGCATAGCAACAGCAAGGAATATCTGGGACAACCAAATGAATCAGCCTCATGGGCTAACAAAGTCAATACCACACATTCTCCCACTGGTTCAGATAAAATTTCACTTCTTGAGAAATAAGCTGGAAAGATATTTAAAGTTTCATTAGTCTTGTCTTTCTTTCCTCCCCTGCTGCTATCCCACAGCATAAGACTGATGGTTCAGATCTTGGAGCAATGCCGTGTGTCTCCAAAGTGAACAGATTCTCATGAACTTTGGCCAGCTGAAAAAACAGAATCAGTCACCTAGGACTGTAAGGAGATACACAGTCTTGTCTAGAACAGACCTCATGGTGAACTATTTAGTTTGGTGTTTGTTTTTTTTTAACAAAACAGAATATTTACATTCCATTCATTTAGCCAACAGGTGGCTGGCTAACCACCTAGAAGTATTTAAAATAAAGCAAAATATTAAATTGCAAAATAAAATTATAGAAGTTCTTATTCGAATAAGACAAAGCAAGACTATTCAAATGCAGAATTAGCAACCCCCAAACCAGGTTTTGGCACTTAAAGCAACATAATGCAACTTAGAAGGCCATGAACAAATATAGCTGATCTTATCTGGCTACTTCTTAGCTAGCCAAAATTATATTAATCATGAGGATATTCCAAATTTAAATGACTGATTTTTAGTCTCTATTTTCATTCATTACCCATCTGAACAGCTCTCCAAAATGCACAAAATACTTTTCTAATGTGTATTGAGTACTATAAATCATTCTCTGAAGTAACTGGCTCAGTACACAGAGAAACCAAATTAGCTTTTATGACGCTTTTGGACTATAAGTCATCACAATTTTGAGATGTCCTCCCTTTTTGTTCCTATATTTAGTATCATATTTTTTAATTTTCCCCAGAAAATATAGTGCTTGAAGAATCAACAATTGAAAGTTATGGAAGATACACCTTGAGAACTTTTCCATTTGTGATTCAACCAGATTTCCAGAGTTAGAATAATAATAATTTGTTTTCATTCATGTCTAAAATTTGTTAATATTTTATTTCAGACTGTTAACATCTCAAGAGCTCCAAGGGTAGAAAAGTAGTTATAAACTGGGTTTCAGCAAGAGATTCTTGTTTGGAACATAAAGAGAACACTGATTTTAAATAACCCTGGATTTTCATGGGAAAGCCAGTGCTGAGGAATATAGGGAGAAGGAGGAAGGCTTATCACTTGCTTCAGAAGATTGGAACTTTAACACCCAAAGCAGACCACAGAGTGACTGAACCTATGAAACTGCAACATCTGTTAGAGAAGGCTTATTTCTTTTACATCCTTTGTAAGTACATCACAGTAGGCTTTTGATCATTGAAGATCAACAATGACACAAAGTCTGAAAATCTCAGCAGAACAACCCACTATAAAAATGGCACAGATAAAACAAATAAAACAGCAGTGAAAAGAAGAAGCCACTGGGGAAAAATCACAAAAGTTTCCAGCCCATTTACTTTGTTATGTTATTTTTTTTTCTCTGTCTCTCTGTATGACATTTCCTATGCAGGAACCAACACAGATGTCTATAGTCTGTCTGGAGGTTTTATCAGAATCATGAAACATGCATTGTGAGGCAAGCTCTATCTTTTCTTATCTCACTCTTTTCATCGCCCACATTTCATCATCAATTTAATTGTTTTTCCATGAAGCCAGTCATTTTTTAATGCAGTGGACATTATAAAATGGAGTGACAAGCTTCAGATGAATGAGAAACATGGTTTTCCAACCTCCTTGTTTGTGTAGATGTGGTCAAGGATAGTAATTTCTAAGCACCTACAAGGACACCAGAACCAACACCCGATTCCAACATGGAGCCCAGAATGACATAATGATTAAGAGTATAGGAAACCATAGGCAGAAGACCTTGTTTAAGGTGTGTTCTCATCCATCTTCCAGTGAATTGAATATGACTAAAAAGAGTAGGAAGAGCAAATGAATGATCGGCTATGGAAAAGGTACTACATGATGGACCCCTGGGATGCTATTTGTACTTCAGTAAGATGGTAAAAAACTGCCCTTAGCCAAAGTATCATGAGCTTAAACAGAAAAGTTTCTGTCTATATATTAAAGTTCAGATGATGAAAAACAAGCAAGATGATTTTGAAATATGTTAACAGTAATAAATAAAAACTGATAGCATAATCAGTTGTTACATCTGCATCTTCTTCTCTCAAGAGTTTATTAAAATCCCATAATGTTCTAGCTGAACTTCCAGTTCTTCTTAAAACATCAACATCCCCGGAATCAAAATCATCATCATCATCATCATCATCATCATCATCATCATCATCATCATCTACTAAACCAGTGGTGGTATTCTACCGTTTCGGCCTGGTTCTGACGTATCAGTAGTGCCGAAGATCAGCAGAGACTGAACCAGTTCTCTCTGAGGAGCTGCTGTTGGGCCCACCCACCAGCCCAGGCTCCCATACTGGCCTTTATTCCCTGCTTTTGGAGCACAGCTGCTTTGCGTAGCATAGCAGATTGCTGTGTATCAGCTGCTGAAGCAACAGGGAGAGTGCATGATTGCAGGAGGTGAGTCGGAAAAACTCTGCACCTGCGCAAAGTACGTGCCCACCAAGCCCTGCCCACCAAACTGGTGGTAAACTATTTTGAAACGCACCACTGTACTAAACCTACACGTTGCCTTTTTCAGCAACTCTGAGCCGTTTACAGTTAAAATATTTAAGAAAAATATTAATATATTTTAAATTCAAATTCACAAAAATATAAAGATATTATTTAGAAGCAATTCAGCCTTGGAAGGCTTAAAGTGCTGCAGTGTTTCTAAATAAACATCTCTATCCTTCTAAGACTCTAAAGCAATATATCCCCATATGAGAACTCCATTTAGCCTGAAGGCCAGTCTTCAGTCTTTTTGTACTGCAGACAGCTTTGTAAGCTTTCAGTAAATATTTTGAAAATAAAATGAATAACCTGATGTTGTTACATCTGCATTTTTTTTCTCAAGAGATTACTAAAATCCCATAATGTTCCAGCTGAACTTCCAACTCTTCTTAAAACATCTATTTCTGAAGCCAAAGCAAATATGCAATCTCCCATCTTGGTTTTTAAATCAGACAAGTTTTTAAGGAATGCAAAGGCTACAGACATCCTAACATAGAAAGGGAATTCTATTTTCTTCCTCTTGCTAGCTTTGAGAATTTACATATTGACAATTCAGCAAATTAGGCAACCGCTATGTATTTCAGAGTTGTCCCAGAGTTTTGACCCCTTTTGCTTGTTTCTAAACTATCTGATTAAACAATATAACTAATATAGTGTCTTATATATAAATCAGGTACCAGACTTGTTTGAAGACACATTTTTCATGTGTTACACTGCACAAAAGGAACATTGCCTTTAGAAATAATATCTGGTACAGGTAGTTCTTGTTTACTGACAATTGGGATCAGCAACTTCAATCACTAAATGACCTGGTTTAATTTTTCTCACTCCTCCGTCCTCTGGAAAGCTCACTTGGATACTGGGATAATCAGTAAGAGGGGAATTAATGTATTAATATTATATTCACTGAAGAAGAAGCAGGAATTACAACAGAGTAAGCAAGCACACAATGGGGAATACTAAAGTAATGTGTGACTCCGAGCCCAAAGTTGCAAATGGAGATCATGTGATTCTGGGGCTTACGATTGGTTGCCAGTGCCCAGATCGCAATCACATGACTGTAAGGATGCTGGGATGGCCAGAACTGAGGACTGAGTAACCATCATTTATTCAATGCCAGTGTAACTTTAAATGGTCACTGATTGAATGGTTGTAGGTAGAGGACTATCAGTAATAATAATCAGGACTATCAGTGAATTCACTCTCCTGCCAAATGAAAAAATATTCACTGGAGGAGGGTAATTTCATCTTGCATAATTTAGACTCTTGATCTGGGCAGCTTTCCTGTTAAAGGGTGGTTTTTTTTCTAAATATCTTTTCTCTTCCCTTATCTATATAAAGTAAATAATTACATACCATTGGTGACAGTCAGCATTTTGATCTCCTAATTGCAGAGCCATTTCGGCCTCTTCTTTGCCTGCAAATATAACCCAATTTTTCAATTTTTGTCAAAGGAAGATTTAACACCATATGAAATCTTACATATTTATTATCTAATGCTGGGGGGGTGTCATATAAAATGCCTAAAAATCTGTACGTTTTGCAATGTACTACTTTAGCAAATACTATCTACCATATAAGAATTTAACTATCATTATAACTGTCAAAGCCATATCAAAGCCAATCAAAGCTGGAATTTTGATTTAAGTATAAAATATATACAATTTCTAATATAAGAAACAATTGGCCAATTACTGGAGGAGACAGCATAAGAAGCAAAAGTAGCTGGATGACTATGAGATAATTGTATGTTCAGAAATCTGAAAAGCTGCCTACAAATCGGCCAAGAATCAGAAGTGTGAGCTAGCACAAATATACAATATATTTGAGTAAAGATAACAGCAGTATTGTGAAGCAATATTGTTTTCTGTTCATCTGAACTCTTTTCAATCTACCCATTTTTAAGGTTATTGTTTTTATAACAACATGAATAAATTTCAGTAAAATGTTATTTCCAGAAAATGTTTTCCAGATTAGGTGAATAACTGTCTCGTTGAATTTAACTGGTAAAAAAAAACCCATTAAAGTTTCTTCTTACCTTCACATGCATATGATTTCTTCTCCTCTATGTCTTCGGTGATTTCATACATATCACTGTAAGCTCGGGCCAGACGCCAAAGGAAATCCTGCTTGTCACTATACTGTATAGACAGAATGAATACCAATCTGTATGTTTGCATTTCATTTATTCTAGATTAAGATAAATGGCACTTATACCATATAGCACATTGTTTCGGGGCTAAATTATGCTTGCAAAGATTTGCATTAAAAGATAGACTTTGTAAAATCAATAATTAAATAAAACCCTCTTCCACTTGTTTGAAGTACAAAAATGTTTTGGCTTCTTTTATATCAAATATAAGAGAAAAGTAGAATTATTCCAGTTTCTGGGTGAGGATTGGCTTTCTAGATAAGGAATGATGGCAGTTGAAACTCCCTGTCCGCCAGCAAGGATAGATAGCACTGTGGTGAAACTGCCAACCAGGAGTCAGGTTCTGGCTGTTGAAAATCTCTTCAAAGAGAAGGAGAGATCTGGGGATCACCTACTTGTTCAATGGAAGAACTGTTCCTCATGAGGCAATCACAGGAATTTAGTTTCTCATGATCAAACACTAATTGAGCAGGTTGAAAAATGAGGGAACTACAGTGTGCCCTTAAACTCTATGAGGCCTTAATAGTTATTTGACCAGCAAAAGCCCCATTTTCTTAAGCATCTTAATAATTAATTATTTTACAATCTAAGATAAAGATTCCAAAAGGCAAGTGGAAGATGAGACTGTCAATGAACACTTTATTTTTGAAATAACGAATGGGAAACATATTTAGTGGACTTTGATTTAAAAACAAAAAGCTTAACAAGTTTGTGATCCAAGTAAGTTTTAAACGGATAATTTTTTTAAAAAAACTTAAAAAACACATTTTAAAATGTAATTTAAAAAAAATATTTTTTCTGACAAAGTATCTTTTAAAATAGCAAAATTAATTAGGCTTAAAGACCAGACCCCTTTGTGGGAATGCTGTTTGTTTATTAAGGACAATAAATAATTTGTGCATTTTATAAAAGAAAAAGATAAGGATAATACAGATGTAATTGCACTTAAGGAAATTCCATAGAGGAAGAAAAGAAACTCAAAGTGAGATTCCTTCTCTATAAACAAATTTGGGATTTTTATCCTAAGTGGTTAACTATTTTTCTTGTTTATATTATAAAATCTAACATATAGCCTTTTTTGGAAACATAAAACAAGCTTGGATATATAACTTTGCAGAATAATCTTTAGTGGGAAAAAAGTCTGATGACAGCTTTGCTATTGACATAGAGAAGTTCGAATTTCACTTTTATCAGCCTTAAGAATATTTACTATTAAATTATTTAATATACAGGAAACAAATGTACTTCAATTAAGCCAAGTCTCAGCCACATTGAAGATTCTAATTGCTTACAAGAGCAATGGTTAGCTTGCATTTAGTTGCTTGGGCTCATTATTGATATGGTTTAGATAGGACTTTGCACAACTCCTGTATTCTTCTCTGCATGTTAATTCACACACATTTTTCCTCCAGAAAAAAATCAATTAAGAGTTACCACAAGTTTATTGTTAAGCAGTAGTTGGAAACCTTCTCTTTTCTCCTGGTCAGTCCCTCTGTGTGAGCTATCGGCTTGGTGCAGTAACTGAGCAAGTTCTTCTTCTGAAACAGTGTCCAAAGTCAGTGCTGCTTCATCTTCATTGACAAGGTCCAAGGAATCTCTTCTTCCAGTTCTAACTGTTTCACAACTGATTTCATCTTCTCCTTCATCACTCTCTTTATCAGATTCCCTGTCATAATCCGATTCTGCATTGGCCGTAGTATATCTTTAAAGAAAACACAGTATTTATACTTCCATGTCAAGCGCATGCAGAATTTAAATATCAGGTAACCAATATCTAAATTCATATTCAAGTATAAGCCAGAACTTGGGGAATTCACAGCAAGCAATGTGTCCCACTCATTCTAACTGGCTTCTACCATTTTAATATAACCACTAAACTAACAAGTAAGTCAATATCATTTGAATTTTGGTTCTTGGCTTTTTGTATTTTTTTTAATAAAGTTTTATTTGGGTTTTCACACATACAAAATACAAATAAAATATCTTTTTTGAAAATAGCATGGTCCCAGGTTGAACTTTATACAGACACAAAACTCAATTTCATGCTCCTTTTTGTATTCTATTCCATATCTTATACTATTCTATATAGTTTTTCCCCCTCTTTTAATTTTCTCAATTTTATTTTGATTCTCTCATCTCAATTCAAGTCATTATATTTATACTTTTGTCTGTTCTGTTTCAATTTCATATTATCTTTTCTCATTGAACAAATTTTCTCCTGTAGTTACTAATTGGAGTATGACACCTTTATATCTTTTAATTACATCCATTCAACTCTTATTTAAACTTCAATATATACCTTAAGGTTATGTCCTTCAATATAATACATAATACATAACTTCCAATCGAATTCTGCTTGGTACATTCTTATAATACACACTATATTCTTTAAAAAAAAGATTGTAAATATATGTAATTATAAACCCTCATCCCATTCCAGTTCAGTTCTATCATTAA
Organism: Pseudonaja textilis; assembly: GCF_049901715.1. Classification (NCBI taxonomy): domain Eukaryota; kingdom Metazoa; phylum Chordata; class Lepidosauria; order Squamata; family Elapidae; genus Pseudonaja; species Pseudonaja textilis. Next base: position 272,105,041 of record NC_141990.1, on the reverse strand, counting down.
TCATCATTAAAATCTTAACATCTTTAACACTTTTCAATTAAATATCATACTTCCTTAAAAACACATATAATCTCCATCATTAATTTTTCCCTTATTTCTCTTCGCATATGTTTTATAAATCATTAAGTATACCTTTTGTTACATTTATTTATTGACAAGCATTCCACTGAATTACAATAGCTATTTTATCAGACATTTTAATCATACATTGTTTCATATTCTCTAAGATTATTTTGTATTTCTTAAAGGTGGCAAACCAAGACATGCTCCTGACTTATGAATCCTGGCTTCTTAAAGAGCAAGTGAGTAACCCAGTTTGAAAATCCAGTTAATTTTCAGATGTTGGCCAAAGCAGAAAGAGCCTAATGGGCACAAATGTGTGGCATATACAAACATGTAACTGTTTCAGTCACCAAGTCTTCTGGAAACTCATAACTTACCTTGCATGGAAATGTAGCTAATATGTCAAAAGTAAACCTAAAAATATTAAGTACTAATTACCTCAAAACCTGACTGGGAACTATTATTTTTGAGCCACAACATGCATACCTGATTACCATTCTGATACCACTGAACATATGACAAAGATGTATCAGAAAAACACACCTAAAATATTAGGGTTCCTTCTTTAATATTAAATGTTTATATTAACATTAATTAATCAAAAGAAAGTTTGATGTAGGTTAGAGACAGTAAAGTAGAAACCGGGAAACTAGGAGTTCTAGTCCTCCCTTAAGCACTAAGCCAGCTGGTAGCTTTGGACTGATCACTTTTTCTCAATCCTAGGAAGGAGGCAAGGGCAAACCACTTCCAGAAATCTGCTTAAGTTGTCCACATTGAGTCAATGAGAGAGAAAAAACATAATTCTCATTTTCATCCTTACCCTTGATGTTTTGACTGCAAATGCAAATTAAATTGTCTACTACTACCTTTATCTCCTGATCAGCCAAATTACATTTAACTATTCCTTGCTCTAAACTAAATGTTCCTTACCCCCCCTCACTTTCTCCATCGTCGGTGTTACCAGCTCCTGAACTGGCTGTGAAATATATTGAACTGGATCCTGTGGAATCACTTCTTTCTCTGGGATATATAAAACGCCTCCGCCGAATAACCTTTTGGTTTTCTTCTAGATGAGACCTGCAAAGTTACAGATTGGCAAGGAATGACACTATGAAACCTTATAATAATCGATAGTATATTTCGTTTTGCCTATCAAAACAATTTTTGTTGTTCTGTTTAATACAATTCAAAATGAGTCCCAACTCATTTTATTTTCCCAACTCATTTTATACACACACACACACACACACACTCAAAATGTATGCTCTTTTACCCTTTAAAAATTGGAACATAACTTACAAAATGTAAATTATTAAAACACATTTATAAAAGTTAAGATGCCATAGTCAGCAAATAAAATTAAACAGAAAGGGCACATGCTTATATAAAAAGAAAAATCTTCAATTGGCAGAAAACAAATACAGGAACATAATCTAACCTACTGGGACAGGTGGCTACCACTGAGAAAAATCTTCAAATATTCTAGGAAAATATTCTCAGAATATTTTTTTAAATACTAACTTGCCTTCACGACTGTATTCTCATAATACTAGGGAAACAGTTGCTCCCCAAAAATGCTGATCATGGATTAAAAGCATGTCATCTGTTCTCTGAGCCTCTTCAGTATTACATAAACATGGGGTAAAAATCTAGCTTTTGCTCAGACTCTATGACATGTTATACTTGTATCATGAGTTAGAAACTCTCTGGAGATCATGCTCTGCATTTTATACACATGTCATCATCTGCTGGCCATCAAAAGTTAGTTAATTTAAATAAAGCAAGTCATTTGCAATTCTACACTTTTCTGAGCAGAAAAAAAATGAGGGAAGCAACTTATTCAAATTTCTCCAGAGAAATAAACATTATCCAATAACTTCCCAAAGGATGATTGCAACAGGAAAATGGGAAGTATTACTTCATGGTTTTGACCCTAAAATTTTAAATGAATGAAGCATAAGAAGGAAAGAAGCAGGGAGACTTCAAAATAAAAGAAAGGATAAGAACAAAAAACTGAATTCAGCAAAGGCTATTAAACCCAACATTATTTGGAAACTTCTTGTTTCAGATTAAAATAGCATGTACAGCTTTAAAAGAAAAACTTTGCCTCTTTTAAACATCTTTTCTTTTAGAAAAGAGTGTCCCATTTCTTACACTGTTACAAAATGAAGCAATAATTGTAACTGATACAACTATTCTGGCATTCAGAATTATTAGGTTGTTCTTTCTTCAGCTAAAAAATAAAAATGAAGCTATATATACGAAGGGAGCATTAATAAGGTTACACTAAGAAACCAGCTGTTCTGCAGATACCAGCAAGAGTAATCCCAGTAATCTCACATAAATCTTGACCAATAGTCTCTGGATTCTGCTACCTGGAATCTTCTGTAGCTCTGAATCTGGGAAAAACAGATACACACCTGACTTCGCCAATAATTTCTCCAGCTAAACTCTGTAGGCTGTCCCGTAATTCTTTCACCTCATGTCGCAACTCTATAAGGCTTCTGAGCACAAAATCAAGACGGTTTAATACTTCAGCCTGCTCTTCATGTGTTAGAAGAGATGTATATGGAACGCTGTCACCACCCTCCACTGGTTCTGGTCTCATCCAGGGAACTAGTATGAGAAAAATAATTAGCAAAAAGTTACTTCATTTATACTGCACAAAACTGTGGGTAGTAGTTACTTTTAAAAATTTTAGGTATGTAGACAAAACACAAAGCTGCACATATGCATTTGATCAATTGGCCCCAAATCCTAACTTTACATCCAGTTATTTTTAATCTACTGTAAACAAATATCAATTTAAATTTCTGTGTGACATACTTCTGGGGCTGATGGGGTACGAATATCTGTGTTAGATTAGTGTAGGGACAGCATAGGGTTCCTGTTCATATACTGACTGCCGTATTCTGAGGAAGATCTCTTGGCATGCTAATGGATCTTGTTGCAGAGCCTTAATTTTCATGCCTTAGGAAGGGTATCTATCTGGCAAGGTTCAGGTTTTCCACAGTGGCCATGGACTATCCTAAGCAGTCCTCTGATGCCATACACACAGCTGAAAGCTATTGAATCTTCTCTTTATTTAGGAGGATTTGTGTTGGGCATTGAGAGTCATTACACTGATATTGTGAGTACCACACTGATTGCTAATAAATTCCTAAATGGCTTGGTTCCTAGGTTCTAGTACCGCCACTTTCTACAGGTACAACTGACCTGAACTGTCCTACATGTTTGTCCAAGAAGGAACGCGGTGAGTTCCTGTTCATATGAGCTAAGGAGCCCGGAGAAGCTGTTTCATAACTAGTGGGCACTGCCTTATGCAGGACCTTCTTCTAAAGACCAGATTAGCAATAATTAGCTTCACTTCAGAAATTAGTCAAAATCATTATTTTATCTAAAATGAGTTCTTTCATCTATTTTGCTTATTTTTACAATATTTTATTATGTTTCAGTTATACAATTTTATGCTTTTAGGCATATTAATTACCAAAAGTCTTGGAACTCATTCAAGCAGCAAGAAAGGGACCGATTTCACAGATAGATACAGAAACCCAGAGAAATGGGCCTGAATTGAGAAATCAGAGCCCAAATTTATCTTTTGGAATGTATCGCGCGCAAAACAAAGTCACTGAACCAGGAGTAACACCGGTTGAATCCCACCCCTGATCAACAATCCCTAAAAAAAAAAAGCAGCCCCTGCACTTGTGGGAAAAATGCTAGGAAGAAAAATATATCCTACTACTCTGCATAAGTACAATCTTGAATAACTAAAAATGCAAAATAAATTAATCATTAACTTACCCTGATTATAAGGCTGAAGTGTTTCTGCCTGTTCATGAACATGCATAGCATTTTGCTGACAATGTACAACTGGATATCTTGAATTGTTTTTCTGACTGGGCTTCTTTCTCTTCTGTTTATAGAAATAAAAGATGAGACCTAATCCTGCAGCTGCTCCAAGAACTATACCAAGTCCCACACGAATGACCCCTGCTTTGGACATGATTCATCTGAAGTAAATTAAATAGAAATAAATTAGCCAAAGCAGGACAAAGACCTACATATCATATCATATTAACAGTAAACCATGTGAAACTAAAATTACCCTTAAATATTTTCAAGGACAGTACATGGCAACATAAATATCACTGTCTCAACTATTGCTTTAAAAATAAGTACAATAGTAAGTACAACAATGCTTTGTGGACTCAGTAGCAATTCCTTGCTTAATTTCACTAGAGTTAGATTTTTTTTATCAGAACATTTCTTTAAAATGTAGACTTCACTTACATACTTGTTCAAAGACACAGAGGTAGTTTAAAGATCCTGGATACTGAAAATAATGTGACCAGGCATTCCCCAACATGTACCACTTCTGGAAAGTTTTGTATTACCTGACATTTCTCAAGGGATGGCTGAAAAATGGATAAAAATGAAAGCCTTCATTTAAAAGGCTCTAGCGGGTTTTGCTGCCCATCTTAAGGTTAACTTTCCTATAGAATAGAATAGAATAGAATAGAATAGAATAGTTTATTGGCCAAGTGTGATTGGACACACAAGGAATTTGTCTTGGTGTAAATACTCTCAGTATACATAAAAAAGGTACATTCGTTAAGAATCAAGAATCATAAGGTACAACACTTAATGACAGTCATAGGGTATAATGAACAATCAAATCATACTAGAAAACAGTCAGTATAAATCGTAAGGATACAAACAACAAAGTTACAGTCCTACAATCACAAGTGGGAGGTAATGGGTGATAAGGAGTGATGAGAAGATTAACAGTAATAGTAGTGTACACTTTGTAAATAGTTGAACTGTGTTGAGGGAATTATTTGTTTAGCAGAGTGATGGCTTTCTGGGGAAAAACTGTTCTTATGTCTAGTTGTTCTGATGTGCAGTGCTCTATAGCGTCGTTTTGAGGGAAGGAATTGAAACAGTTTATGTCCGGGATGTGAGGGGTCTGTAAATATTTTCACAGCCTTCTTTTTGACTCGTGCAGTATACAGGTCCTCAATTGAAGGCAGGTGGGTAGTAATTGTTTTTTCTGCAGTCCTAATTATCCTCTGTAGTCTGTGTCTGTCCTGTTGGGTTGCAGAACCAAACCAGACAGTTATATTCATCTATATCCCCTATTGCTTTGGATCCATGCATAAACACAATTATTTTCCATACCTTAAAAAGTATATGTCTTATAGAAACAGTTGCATGAAGCCCAATTTATGTCAGGTCTTATATACAACCTTGGAAGCCTCTGTACAAGAATGGGACCATCCAATTAAAAAGTTGTATGCATTTCTCTACAATACAAAATGACAAGCTGAGCAACTACTCTAATATTTCCACTTCAAAACAGAATGCAAGACCTATTTTCAGAGTTTGCAACTGTTTTAAAGAACAGTATCCATATTTTTCTTTTCAGGCCAAGTTTTCTTAATGAAATCAACGGTACAACTGTCACATGTTATATTGCCCTTTTCTATGGTCAATGCTCATAGACAAAATCTATCTACGTTGTCACTTGGCGCCGACAACGACTTGATGACACACAATCAATCATGCTCAATAATACAATACAATCTCAACAATTGGATTCCTTGCTTCTGGAGTGGCAGGGAACAAAATGTGAACAGCCCAGTCACCGAATATGCTTTGAGATGGAAATTCAGATCTTGCCCACGCGGCTTAGGAGAAATGAAACTCAAAGAAGCCGCTACAGCATGGAATCACCTTTCGCTTCTTAGATTTAAAGGAAACCTGCCAACACCCACCACACCCACGCGATGACTTAAGAGATAGTGGGAAATTGCGCGGCGTGGCCCCCGCTTTCGAGGCAAGCGAAGCGCACACGTGTCGGGGGAATCGCTGGCACCCAGCGCCTCTCCAAAGCGTTCGGTTCTGCATTTCAGAGGGAGGAGCCGTGTCAGCCGGTTCACACGCTGCAAAGCAAGGTGTCTAATCCCAAAGGTGCTTTTTCAAGAGGCAAGTGGACTTTTTCTTCGAAAGTGGCCTCTTGAAAAAGCACCTTTGGGACAACCATGGCCTTGGATGACTGAGAATCTCCATAGACAAGGTGTCCCATGTCGCCCTCGAGACGGATCGCGTTATTCGCCCACCCCCAGAACACCTGCCTTTCAGCACAACAAACGTAGAAACGGTTTATCGGAGCGCAATCTCCATGAACCTCAGTGAGATTTACGTCCGAAGGCAGAGCCGCATAAAAAGGGCCTCGTGGAGAAATAAATCCGGCATAGTCAAACCAAAGAAGGGAAGCTACCAAGGCAAAACAAGCGGGGATTCTCACCGCGTAATTTAAGTATTCCCAACACCGCTTCGCTTCCTGCGTGGTACGTTCTCAAGCGGCCACCGTCCAACGCGTTTTTTCCCCCTTCACCTTCCTGCTCTGAAGCCGCGCCGCCCCCTTCCCCATAGTCGCGTTACAATGATATCATTGCCCTGCTCTGCTGTTGGGCTTCGCCTTTCAATTTTGCCCGGCTCTTGACAAGCCAGTTTTTTTCGCCTGGGTTAAAAAAAAAAAAATTAATGACGCGGAGAATTGACGCAAGGCCACGCCTCTATTTCGTAAATCCGTTTGTTTCAAAGCACGTGCCTAAGGAGCCAATGAGAGGAAGAAAGGGGAAAGTGGGATGGGCGGGGGAAGTGAATGTGCCAAATCTAAAGTCAGAGCCTTTGCGTTCGCTTTGTAGGTTTTTTACCTTACCCAGGGGTCCCCAAAACTTGGCGACTTTAAGACTTGTGGACTTCAGCTCCCAGAATTCTCCTTTGAAGTCCACAAGTCTTAAAGTTGCCAAGTTTTGGGGACCCCTGGGTTACACGTTTGCATTACTGTACCTGTATGTAGGGCAAACTTAATACCCGCAGATTTATGAAGGCCCATGTTGAATTTGAACAGCAGGTCTGCAGCTAATGAAAGCGTAGCTCTTTTCATAAAATTTAAGTCAGAAAAGGTGCTACCAGATTCCTATATTTGAAAGATGAAGAGTTTTTACATGCGACCATTTGATCACATCAGATACCCACTTCAGGTTTAATTAAATAATATGGTACCCCCAAATTGGGAAACCTTAAATAATACTAACTTATGCAAGGTGATCTGCCTTACGGCAATGGTTTCATTATATTCTCCCCTTTATGAGTTGTATCTTCCCCTAACTTTGGGTCTTCTACCAGAGGCCTGGGAGTTTGAGGATTCTGCATAGTACCTTCGCTGTTTCTAGCACTCCTTGCATCTGTTGGAGCCACTTTCCCATCTAAGGAGTCATAGCCCCAAGTGCTCCTGCTGCCACTGACCTTTATTTTCCACATCCTTTCTAGTTCCTCCTTCAGGCCATGGTACTTTTCCAGCTTCTCATACTTTTTCTTCCTGATGTTTATTATTAGATTTTTTTATCCCATATTATAAGTAACTCAAGGTGGTAAACATACATAATGTTCCTTCCTCCTACTATTTTCCCTAAAACAACCCTGTGAGATAGGCTGAGCTTAGAGAATGACCGGTCCAAAGTTACCCAGCTGGTTTTCATGCCTAAGGCAGAATTAAAGCTCAAGTTTTCTGCTTTCTGGGCCAGCACCTTAATCACTGCACCAAATTGACACTGCTACGTTTATTACCACTTGTTGTCTTCTATCTTCCAACCTAACCCTATCGATTGATGGAGAGTGCGCATACACACACACACACACACACACACACAGCCCGATACATATTGATTGGCAAACATAGCATGTTTATTCATTCAAAACACAGCTAGAATGTGTTTTATAGACAGGCATTCCACCTTTGCTTTGGCCATAGAATAGTAAAGCAGGTTGTGCATGATACAGGGTGGGATGCTAATGGTTCTGCCCAGTTCTATAGAGCCAGTCGCTTTGAAGAGCAGCAGACACAGAACTGGTTCTGTGTTTGCTGCTGTTTGTCCCACCTACCTGCCCAGGCTCTTACCTGTCCTTTATTTCCTGTTTTTCAACCTCAGCTGCTTTCTGTGGCACAGCTGAGGTTGAAAAAGCAGGGGAAAAGAGGCTTTTTGAATGCTGCGCACCTGTGTGCAGCACTTTTCAGCTGTCCAGGCGGCACAGCCTAAGGTTATTTTACACACACGCAGAATGCGTGTCAGACGCGCATGCATGTGCAAAACATAATCACCGAACCGGTAACGCCAGTTGAATCCCACTCCTGGCATGATACCACTGTACAATTTTATTGTTTATGTTAAGCAGTGTGTTATTGTTTCAGAGATCCTGATTGGATATACATACACCAACCTGCATATTTTTTGAAATATTTGGTGAAAAGCAACAAAAGTTGTACTTACATTTTTATTGTTATATATCTGAATAATAAGTTTCCTTTTTAATGTTCAATGCTTTCCAAACCTTTTTCTTCATTACCCAAAACCACTTTTTACCCAATATAGGTAAAACACTTTAAGTCATTGTAATTCGATAATGATTTTGTGTGTCATTATTCCCCCCTCCCCCACAAAACCACGTTCACTTTATTTTGGGTAATTTATCCAGGTTTGAGAAGCACTGACTTAGATATGACTGAGACAAATAAAACACATGTCATGAGGTACGATTTTTTTGACTTTCTACTTATGCTATATCTTTTAATTACTGAAAAAAAATTCTCATTACCACATAATGCTTTCTTTAAAAGTGGTTTTGTTTCATGCTCAAAACCACAGCTTAAGACTGAGCATTCCATTTAGTGCTATTAGAAATCTTGTTTTAGTCTGTCAGGTCCAGGTGGTGACGCAGGATCATTTGGTGAAAGCAAGTATAATAGATTTCATTAGATAGACCTGTACAGCTGAATGAGAAAAGGAAATGATTCTGAGGCCAAGGCTTCAGATTGTTATTTGTTGTCCTTTTGTTATCAGTGCAGGAATAATAGAGGAGCAAGGCTGTGGGAGTTTACAGTTAGGTCTTAAAGGATATTAAAGATTGTATCTAGCGCAATAAATCATAGCTCGGATTGTACTGCTAGAATTTGGGTAGACTTGCTAGCACATCTGCCTTTGTGAAAGTAATATCAAAACATACATAAAATTAAACCATATCCCTGTTTTCATGATCCTTGTGGATTTCTTATAAAATTCTTGCCATTAGAACGCAGAATTTCTAGTAAATAAAGTGTGTTTTGCAGATAAATTTGCATAGTTAGCTTTAAATTATTCTAAAATTTGAGGTGTGGCATTATGATGTCAAAGAATTCTCATAAAGTGAGACAAAACATGTTTACTAAGAATAACCTTGTGCTAACATTTATGAATATTTCACACTCTACTATTTTTTAACCCTGTAACTTCGGAAATGAGATGTCATTAAAATTTAATTGTAGCATTCTGGGTGATCAGTCGTTATCTCTTCCTCATAGGCCTTTTTCTGATCACATTTTTTTGATCTTGTACTTTTTCCAACAAAATCAAGATGGTTTAACACTGTGTGACATCTCTATTGGATAATGGGTTATGTACCTTAAAAGTATGGACTGTGCACAAGTTTTAAATAATACTTTCCTTGCTTCAGTCAGATCCACAAATGGCTATGTTTCTATAAAATAAACAAGATAGTTCCTGTGTCTGGCTTAATTTGGAACTAAGAGTGGTACTGCAATTGGGCATGGTAAAGCTGTTTACCCAGTGGTGGGATTCAATTTTTTTTTACTACTGGTTCTATGGGCGTGGCTTGGTGGGTGTGGCAGGGGAAGGATACTGTAAAATCTCCAGACAGAGATGGTATTTGCTGGTTTTCCGAACTACTCAAAATTTCTGCTACCGGTCCTCCAGAACTGGTCAGAACCTGCTAAATACCATCTCCATGTTTACCTATCTCTAATTTCCAGCAAGTATCTCATTATGCCATTTTCAAAGCTGTGTCTAGAGCAGGGGTCTCCAACCTTGGCAACTTTAAGACTTGTGGACTTCAACTCCCAGAATTCCTCAGCCAGCAAAGGTCCTTGGCCTAGGCCCTAGAGCATGTTTCGTCCTTTTCTTTGTTATTTGTTTCATATGCAAATGTTACCAAAGCAAAAAAAATAATTCTGCAATTACATGGGATACAATTAGTTAAGATTAGTTAAGAGGTTAAATTATTCTTGTCACAATGTCTTTATAATTGAGAACTCATACACCTCTGAACATTAGTGTGACAGGACTGGTGGGGTGAGACACTATCCTCGCTTCCAGCTTGCAATTCAGCAAATCTTTGCCTCCCAGATCTGTTACCCGTTGTGATGCTACATATAGTAACAGCAGTCCCAAAAGTGCTTTTTTCAAGAGGCAACTGGACTTTCTGGTTTTTCTTTGAAGATGTTTTCGCTTCTCATCCAAGGAGCTTCTTCAGCTGCCATGACCTGGATGACTGAGAATCTCCACAGACATAACAACAGCAATTCTTCATCTGTAACATTTCGTTTGCAGTTGCCCTTATGCAAGTACCAAATAACTGCTTGAAAATTCTTTCAATAGAAGAGACTGTATGTGGCTCAGGGTTGAATTGTGGTGCCCTTGGTGCTCTCTGAGCTTGATTGTTTGCTTGCAAATGTTTTATTACGAAGTAACACTAGCATTTGTTAATAAAAAAAGACCAGAGCACATCCTCTTCAGCACATCCCCTTCAGCAGCCAATGCCCAGATAAAGAGGGATTAATATGAAGCAAATAATTAAACAGGAAAAAATATTCCAATCAAGGAACTACTACAGAGCAAACCACACTCCCAACCAATGCTGGCAATGCAAACTACTATAAATAAACCAGAATCAAACTCTACATTCAATAGCATTGCTGATGTTACCTAGTATGCACTTCTTTGCAAGTGACTTGTCAGGCAAGGTGTGTGCACAGGTTCCCTTGCCCTCTATTTAGCTTTTTGTAATTGCAAGTTCCTGGTCAGCTATGCCTGCACATATGTGTGCCCCTTCCTCTCCAACAGGTAATTTGTAAAGACCAAGAAGGCCACTTGGAGAGGTACTAATGGTTAAGTTTTCATTGTTTGGTTTATATGTAAGTACTTAATTGGTTTGTGTGCTTATTAAGTAACATGATGTTCCATATCCATTGAACTGGTCAAAGAGGACATTGCAATATTTTAATTAGCCACAATAAGGTGCATCTCAGGATTGACATCTAGCATTACTGGAATTTTTGAACTTTAGTTTTTGGGTTGCAAATGCTTATTTTCCATCCTAACTTTGTAACTTTATTCATGCAGGACTTTTGGAGAAATGAATGGGATTATATATGCATGGATAGATTGGTTAGCTATTTGCCCCCAATTTTTTAAGAACTCCAATATCTTATATTGCCAAACAGAAGCTATTTTCATATGACAGCTACAAAGACCAACATGCATTACTAAGAAAAGATGCAATTGCTTTAAAGACACATGTAGAGGTAGTACATTTGCATCTCTGCATATCCTGAAGCATCTTTTTCAAATTATTTCTGAGGTACAGCAGAATTCTAGTATTTAAATCTTACAGGATGTTACTGGAATGAGCATGTTTACTACTTTATTAGTGAATAGGTCCTGGAGAACAAGCTGAAAATGTTTCCTATATTCTTGCAGACAAATGCCCATGCTTCCAAACTAAGATATTTTTACTGTTTAAAAAGTTCTCTGCAAGCAACTTGAAAGCAACTATAGACAACTTTAAATCTGCTCTAAGCATTGTTAGATTTGGAAACCACACCCTTCTTTGTCCAAAGACTTAGTTTCCAGACTTTCTCATAATACTAGACTTAGCATTTGCTTACTTGCCTGCAGCGCTAGATTTAGAGAAAGGTAAGTAAGCAAGCTACAGCTTAGAGCCTCATATTATGAGAAGCCTCTGAAAACAAAACAAATTTAAGTTTGAGTATTTACATATTGAATTTTAATTTAAAAGTATTTGAAATGCAAATAAACATAAAAATATGAAAAAAAAATTGTTCTTAGATTATCTGCTTTTTGTAGCATTTTTTTCCAAGTAAGTAAGAGCTTTATTGCTATTTTAATTTTCTTTTCTGGAAGATCAGGGTAAAACCCACGGCATCACTTTTTCACGTGGCGTATTGTGACTTTTTTCATCTTCGCTAAACCAGAGGTGGTCATAGCCAGCACATGATGCACCTCTGTGGTAGATAAATCATTGTGACCTCATTGTGACCTCATAGCAATCACCATAAATTCCTTTGCAAACTTCTGTGGACTTTTACACAAATATCAGGATGGGTTTCTTAGGCCAGTGTTTTTCTTAAAAGCATCAGATGATTTATTCCTCTTTCTTCAGCTAACTGTATTGTTTTACCCACTATAAAAAAATGAAATAAAAACAAAAACAGCCATGTTGAGACTTTTCAGGAAGCCGCTAACCCTATCCATTGTAGTCTCTTATCATACGCCATCACAAAGCCAGGGTATCATGAACAAGAAGGCAGACTCAGTTAAGGATTATTTCCTCTAAACTGATGTAACACTGCAAAATTATTTCCTCTAAACTAACAATGTCCAAAATTATTTCCTCTAAACCGATGTAACACTGTCCTTCTGCAATGACATTAAACAAAGTTAGCTTCTACAACAAAAAATAATGACAATATCAGGAAGAAGCCAAATCAAAAGATGACACTAAGCACCCACTGACAGTCTTCATTCATTAATGGGAAGGGTGTGTTTTTGAGGACTCCTGGCAACTACCTGAACTAGTTCCTGCAGTTTTCTTGGCAAGATTTTGGAAGTGATTTGCTACGGCCTTTCCTAGAACTGAGAGAAAGTCACCCAGATGGTAACTAGAACTCAGTCTCCAGGTTTCTAGCCTGATGCCTTAACCATTATATCAAATTGGCTCTCTGAATCAATAGAAGGCTCAGAGTATTTAATATTGCAATTCACCTCCATCTGGGGAAAAAAAACATTGTTTGATCTTTGATTAAGTGCTGTCAAGGTGTAAACAGGATGACCTATCTTCATCCTGGCCTTTTAGGTCTCTTATTTGTCATTCATTGCTTCTGTAATCAAGCTCATCCAGTTTGCTGTTCATTATCCCCTTTTATTTCATTCCACCTTTTCCAGCATTATAGATTTCTTTTTTATTTGATATATTTTGCTTGTATTATTTGTCATCTCAAGATAGCATACATACTTTATACTCCCATATTTTATTTTCCCCGCAACAACTCCATGGCTGAGATTGTAACTGGCTCAAAGTTACCCTGCTGGCTTTTATATATAAGAGAGGATTAGAACTCACAGTCTCCTAGCTTCTAATCCTTTCTTTCAGACTTGGTTCCTTACATTGTATGTCCACAACATAATCTCTAAGACTCATTTGACTTTAGTTCTTATCACAGGCACATTTCTTTGCAATAGTACAGAAGACCTTTATAATTTTCTTCTGGGATTTTTTTTCTACTTCAATCTAATTTACAGGGCTTATTATTTGTGCTGATCTCCCATCCAAATATAACCAGGTATTCTCCTTCTTAGTTTTTAGAGGTCAGCCAACACCAACTAAGTGCTACCACCTGGGTAGGGGCATAGAAGTGTTTGTAAAGATATGAGAGAAATGGAAACAAATGATGAAAGCAAAGCTACAAGTTCCACTCTGGTCCATGCATCATGATGTTGCATGGACCAGAATATTGAATGGACCAGCATGAAGAGAGTGAAGCTTACAGTGAAACAGCATGATCCCGTTTTTATTAATTTAACTAAAATGTAGGATCAAGCTTGACTCTGCCTTCCATCCTTCCAAGGTGGATAAAATGAGGACCAGATTGTTGGGAGAAATACACTGACTTCGTAAACCACTTAGAGAGGGCTGTAAAAACACTATGAAGCTATTGCTATTGTAAGTGCTATTGCTATCCTACAAGATGCCTCTATCTGCTTTTATACCACTGAATTTTTCCCCAGCCCCCAAATTTGGTATGTATCTGCCACGTTTCTCAGAATCAGGTATTACTCATATCATAATTAGGATTGTAAAATGAGATGCATAAATCCTTTTAATTACAATCACTTGGAAATAGATGCAGTAAGCATTCAGGAACATAATCTGTTAGGTACTGAAGTGCATAATGATGGTAAACAAATTTGATAGGGTGCTATAAAAAGGTGCTATAAAATAATATAAATGCAAGTAATATCCACCCATCCCTTTACAAACATTATGTGGATGTTCACAGAAAGATGAATAACATGCAGAAATGCAGATAATAAATATTTATTTGCTGATCCCCTGTCGAAGCGTTCCTTGTTCTGGTAAGTCAGCTCTACAAACAGTGGAAAAAGAGACGGTTGGTTACTGTACATCTTGGCGCAGTCTTTTCTGGCCGCAGTTCAGCATTCCCACAAACTAAAGCAGCCTCACCTGCGCCCAGCCGAAAAGCTTACCTTACGGCCAACAGTCCCATGCCGGCCCCGCCCTTAGGTAGCTCGCTCTTCGATTGGCGGTGCCGGAGGAGGGCGTTAACCTGGTTAGGCAGGATGTCACGTGTGGGACTGGACTGGCAAAACAATCTTCTGGAGCTGCAGCGGGCACCTTCAACATCCTGTTGGGCGCTGAAAGGACCATGCCGTACGTTCTCATCAGCACTCAGATCCGCATGGTGAGCAATTCGAGGCTGGGGCTGCCAAGTGCGGGGAGAAAAAAGAGCGCAAGAGATCAAGCTTGCAGTTATTTTTGGAATGTTGAACTTTTGCTGATTGGCTCCCCCCGCCTCCCTCCCTATCGAGAAACCCAGTGTATGTGTGTGTAGGAAAAGATATCCAGACGGGGTGGAAGCTGATATGTTTATTTGGGCAAAAGAATGAAAGAATTCATTGATTTCTGGAAATATTCACCTGGCTGAAATATATGGGCACCCGCTTCTTTCCTTGATCACATGAATGCAGATATGTTTTGATACATGTTGGTCTAACCCCCTTCATGCCTCGTTTAGTACTAGAGATTTTGGGGATGATGAAATATCTGAAGACACTTTGTATAGTCTGCATGCAATTCTACAGCTGGATATTGTTTTGTTTTCTCAGTTGCCATTTGCTTGGTTGTGCAGAGATATATGAATGCCACTCATAAGCAATAGATTCCTGATGCTGCTCCTTCTATGTTGGCAGGATCCACCTGCAACTGCTTCTAGAGCAATGCCTTTTCCAATGTGATGCCTTCTAGATATGTATAGACTACAACTTCCAGAAATGGAGTTGGCTGGGATTTTTGAAATATATTTCCAACACCTCTGGTGGGAATGAGTTTGGGAAAGATTGCTCTAGAAAGTGTCAGAGTTTGCAACTTCTAATTTGCTTGATCTCTTGCAAGAAAAATGATCAAAAGTCGCTGGGCATTTTACGCAGTGCTTATGTGTTTTGGGGTATGTTTTTGTGGCTCACAGACCATGAAATCATGGATCTGACTGGATTATGACACAATTATGTGACAATACATTTGTTAGATTTGCCATTGCTGTGTGAACCTATCCATTTTTTGGGAACCAAGAATCTGATCATAGTGGAATTTACTTTTACGTACATTTTGGATGTGACTAGCCATGCTTATATAGATTATCTGATCAATACATAGAAAAAGCTGCAAGTCCAGAAATTTTAACTTTAGATGTTATTTTGTGGAAAGGGATACAGAGGCTGTGGAGACTCATTGTCCCATTCTTAGGGGAAAATTGCTAAGCTAAACAAAAGCCCTTTTTCTCCAGTGGATGCATGATATAGGTAATTACTTTTCAAATTTGGAAAATTTAAGATGTGTGGACTTCAGTTCCCACAATTCCCTAAGCATCCATAGGCATAAATCACGTCCCCTTCAGGAACCCTTTATTGCTTTTCAAAAGTATGCACAAAAACTGAATTTCTGTGGATTTTCAGCAAGCTAGCAACCAGTGAAGGGAGCAAGTGAAATAGATGCATTAAGTTTCCTCTTCATCTCCATCTGACACTATCTCCTTTTTTCTGGCAATAGGCTGAATGTTGAACTATTATATTTACATCCACTGCCACTCTCAGCTACTGAAAATATTTTTTTTCAAAGAAGATGGTGCTCCCAATTGCAAAAAGTCCTTCCCTTGCTATAGAGGGATCTGTGCCAGCCTATCTTGAACATTGGTTTGAAATGTATGTTTAGAAAAGAACAAAAGCCAGAAAAAAAACACCAAATTAGTTCAAAAAGATTAATGGAAAACATTCCATGCTGTCTCATGTTCAGCCTGTAGGGGGAGCAATAACAATGTGTAATTATATGTATCTGTGTAGAGTCTTGCACACAAATAGCTAGACTTAGAATAACTTTGTCACTTGAAATGTACATTAATTAGCATACATTAAAATGAAATTTCATTTCATACAGGTCTCGAAGGGTCACCACCACCAATATACACTACATAAACATGACAAAAATATAAATAAATAAAAATTATGCATATACCCACATATATTATATGACACATAGCTCTAAATAGGTAAAAGTGACTACCGTATTGTTGCTAACCTTTTGCCAATGATTTTACTTTGATTTTATGTAAAGGAAAAATCATTCCTTGTGTCCTAAAAGTGAAGTCTTCTCTTTCAGAAATAAAAATAACTCTTTTAAAAAGGTGGGCTGTCAAGTGCCTGAATTTGGATCATGTGACTACAAGGGTACTGCAAGAGCCATAACCTCAAAGACTGGTCATAACTACCGTTTGTTTAGTACCATTTAGTACCTTTTGGTTCTGTGGGAAAATGACCTAAAATTGTATCATGAAAATTTGACGGCAAACATGTTGGTTTTTATGGGTATGGTTTTTATGTTGATTTGAGTTGCATTGGTTTGCTTTTTCAATGTTATATGAACTTTGAATGAAAAAGCTAAATTTTAATGCTTGTGATGTTGACATCATAAAGTGTACCTAATTTTGATAGAATATTTTGTTTCTTCTCTACTTTCAATACTTCATCTAAGTAATAGAATGTCAGTAATTTTTAATTATTTTATATAGAGGCACAATGGCTCAGTGTTGTAAAGATCTGGAGATGGTCTTTCCTCCAATGATTCAAGTCCTAGCACTGCGTAGTGCAGTGAGCTTCCCTCACTGGCTTCAGCTTCTGCCAATCTAACAATTCAAAGCATGCTAATGCGTGTAGATAAATAGGTACCACTTTGATGGGAAAATAGTAATAGCACTTAGACTTATATATCATTTTACAGGGAATGCTGCTAGTCCCATCCCTTAGGGAGATACACCTGGTGGGACCCTGAAGAAGGGCCTTCTCCGTGGTGGCTTCCTCTTTCTGGAACATCATTCTTCCAGTGATTAGAATGCCCCCCACTCTAACACTCTTCCAGAAGACACTGAAGACCTGGTTATGCCAGCGGGCCTGGGGAACCCAGAGCTGGATGGAGCCTATTAAATGGCTCATGCGATCTGCTGTCGCCGGGGTGGGGCTGATTTTATTATATTAATTTATTTGATTATTTTTTATTAGTTTTATTGTTTTAAATGAGGTTTTATATTCTGTAAGCTGCCTTGAGTAGCCATGTGCAATATAAATTCAATAAGTAAATACAGTGCTTTACAGCCCTCTCTAAACAGTTTACAGAGTCAGTATATTGCCCCCAATAATCTGCGTCCTCATTTTACCGACCTCAGAGGGAAGGATGGAAGGATGGAACACTAAATCAATCTTGATCAAATAATGGTGTTTCATGCAGTTGTATGAATCCAGCCAGTACCGGACCTTCCCCAATGCAAGTCCCCAATGCAAGGTGACATCAATGGAGGGAGAAACACCAGATGTCACTGCAGAATGCTGTTGAACCTTTCCGAGTGTGGAACTAGTCCACCCCTGTGGTTCACTCTAGATAGCATACAAATATGAACTGAACCAGACTAGCACTTGTCAGCAGGCAAACAATTATTTTGTATTAACGCTATAGTTTAACATTGCCACATGTAAATAAATAAAATTTTATTTTATATAAACATCACTATATTGAAATAATACAATGGAATAATATGTCTTAAACTTAAAAGGTAATGGATCCACTGCACACACATGCTAGTCGTTTCCAGCTCTAGGGGGCGTTGCTCCTCCATTATAAAGCCGAAGAGCTAGCGCTGTCTGAAGACATCTCTGTGGTCATGTGGCCGGCATGACTAAATGCTGAAGGCGCACGGAACACTATTACCTTCCCACCAAAGTGGTCCTTATTTTTCTACTTGCATTTTTACATGCTTTCAAAATGCTAGGTTGGCAGAATCTGGGACAAGTAACGGGAGCTCACTCTGTTATGTGGCACTAGGGATTTGAACCACCGAACTGCCAACCTTTCCGATCAACAACCTCAGCATCTTAGCCACTGAGCCACCGCGTCCCTAATATATAAGTCTTATATAATATAATATATAATATTAATATGTCTTACAACAACACAATAAAAAGAAAAAAATGCATTGTAGTAAATTTGGATATACTAATATAGGCAAGTATGCAAAGCTGAGTGGTAATATACCCATCTCAACGTGAGGACAAAAGTATAGTATTAAAGGTTTTCATAAAGTATCTTGAACTGTGGTTTCTGCCAAGTATCATTATCATCTGGCGTTCAAGTTTTGCAAATGGATAAGAGGTATAATGAAATAATGGGATGGTGCTAATATTGTTTTCAATACAGAAGTGGCCATTTCTCTCTGCAGGAAGTTGGACCTACAATGGTTGGTGATGAACATTCAGATGTAAACTTGATGAACTATCTAGGGGCCATTAAAAGAAACATGTTGGGAAATCATTTGTAAGTATTCCTCTTTTTGCTTCTTACTTACATCACTGTTTGTCAATGAGTAATTTTGACAACACGAGAGCGTTCCCAAATCTGGTGCCCAGTTGGGTGGAAACCTTTTATTAACAAACTATATATTCTTAGTCATCACTTTTCTGTCATCTTTATTCCTTTGCTCTGGAAAATTGTGTGCATTCTTCAGGAGGGATGGATAATTCTGATGCATCTAAAACATTTCTTGAGCTTTTCATTCATCATTTAAATTAAAGCCCTAATACTGGAATCCTATTTACTCTAATGATATATCACAGAAAATTTCATCCAGGTGCAGTGACCAAGCAATTTTCCTTCAGTTCTTTTCTTGCTTCAACCCCCATCATTACCCCAAATTGGGCCTGTCTTCCAGCCTAATATGTTGGCCTCCCGCCAATTGTATGCCATCTGTTTTCTCTATGTTTATGCAACTTTAGAGTTTGAAATGCAAAATGTTATCCTTTCAGACACCATAAATAAATGTGAATATAGATATGCATCTTTTAAAGTTACAATACAGTTGTTTTGGCTTAAGACATCATAAATAAAATGTGGTGAAGAAATCACAGGCCGATTTACTTATGTAATTTTTAATTTATTTAACATGTGGCAAAGCATGCAATTGTATAAGTCATTCTAAGCTTTTCATCATGTTGATGTTTGCATCCTTTGACTTTCCATTGTTAGTGATTTCAGAGCTTTTACATGCAAGCAAGCTTAAAAGCTTAAGTGTGAAGTTGATGTGCAAATGGTGATAGGTCTTACTTTGAAGATGACTCTATTTGGAAGATTGTCAGATGAGTATCTCTTTGAGGGTATCTGCTCTTTGAAGGGTTATGCAGGCCAGTCGGGAAGGGCAAAGTGCCATGAATATATCCCTGGATAGCAGTTTAAGTAGGCCCATGGGATTTTTCCTGCTACTGGGGCAAAATAGGTTCTATTTTAATATTACTTTTTTTAATTTATTTATCTAATTTAGAAACTGCCTATCTCCCACACAGAGGGACTCTGGGCAATGGGAAAATAAAATATTAAAATTATAAAAACTTTATATAAAAATTATAGAAGAGGCAAAGATACAGATACAATGCTTTTTGTCATTCCCGCCCTTTCCTAATTTTCTGCTACTTGTTCTCCTTTCCCTTCTTGCTTTGCAGGGGTGACTACCTCCTTTTTCACATAAATAACCAGAAGAGGAGGAAAAATGAACAGAGTCTCAGGGGAACCTAACATTGTGGCTGCAAACTCTGCATTTTAAAAATACTAGCCAGAAGGGTCAGTTCAAATAGAAGTACAAATCCAATAGAGCCCTGTAAAGTATAAAAGCAGATCGCGGTAGAGCTGTATTTGTAACAATGCCATAACATTTGAACTGTAATAAATAATAATATAATCTGTTGATGACTAATTTGTTTATTGGTACCAAGTGTATAAAACTGGGAAAAACTTTTAATTCTCCAGGAATCTTCGTAAGGGTTTGTGAATAAAGCTGTTGCTGGGCTACATTGCTACTTTTCAAAACTTGAGTGTAGATCTTGTATTCCCCCAAGCTTTCAGAAATGTAAGGCAGCAAAGACCCAGAAGATTAACCTTAAACTTTGATCATGGTATTAAATTTCTGTTTAGCTTCCTTTCAGTTTACTTTCTAGTTTTACAACTTTGTTCTTAGAACTGCAACATTCAATTTATGTTCTCATCAATATGGACACAAATTATTTAAAATTGTTTTTTAAAAAAATCTTTCCATTTTTTTATGTCTTTACAACAGCTGGGAATATTATGTGAATGATGCTCCACGGATCGTCTTGGACAAGCTGGAGAAGTATGGTTATCGAGTGATCAGCATGACAGGAGTGGGGCAGACACTGGTGTGGTGTCTTCACAAAGAAATGACAGAGAATTGTGCTTTTCTTCCTTCCCAGAACACTGCTGTAAACCACCCAGCATAAGCTTGAAATGGCATTGCTCATCTTCAGGCATTGTAAAGTGACTTGATCAAAACCTGGCTTTAAAATCATAAGCACCACTACATCATTACGAAAAGCATCATTCTAAGAAGCTTCACAGCTCTTTGCCTGGAACTTTCCTAAAGAGATGCCATTATTTCAGATGCCAATCTGAAACTGGCAGTATTAACTTCTTATCTCCACTTTATTAACGATGACAACTTGGCATTAAATCCATTAAATCAGTAACAGTCTCAGGTTAGATTAGGTGTGACATACCAGAGAAGAATGCTCATGCACAAAACGGCTGTCAATATTGATAGGGACATTGTTACCATACAAATTTACCTCTATAAATTACATGATGTGCTTAAAGTATATTAGTGTCCCCATTCAAGAGTGTGACTCGAATCTCGAGATTGTGATATGTGGTTTTTCTATTATCTCTAGGTATGTCTTAAAATAGTACAGAAAATATTTAAATAGTTCCGTATAGTTTTTAATTGTACCAATTTGCCTTTTCATCGTTAGGATGATTTACACTCTGTCTGCTGAAAACCATTCGTAAGTAGCTCATAAAATAGTAAAAAAAATAGTAAAATCAATTTAACGTATCTCAAATTGTTTGTTATCAGGCAGTTTTAAAATGCCACAAAAACCTGTAACATACCAATTGACAATCTTGAACAAAAAAGTCTGAAGTGATGAGTATCCCAAAGGGGACACTTGTATACTGGCAGGTAATGGGACTAATAATACACTGATCTACTGCAGCAATTCTCCCTCATTCAAGGAGCTGTGTTAGTTTCACCTTGTTTTGTTGCTGAACTGGAAGTGCCAAATAATTAATCATCTTTGGAACAATTTATTTTGGTTTAGATTGCACTGTCAATACTGGGATAGGTGGTTCAGTTTCCTTGTGATGTAGGTGGCTATGAATGACCACCAGTGATATTTAGAGTCCTAGATAAGAATTGAGAAAATGGGTGAGATCACAATATAGCCATGAAATTGAGCTTGTAACCAGCTTTCAACCAAATGAATTTCACAGATTTATTAGAAAGATAAAAATAAGGTAACTATAGACCTCTTTCAAATAAAAGGGTATGTTACATCTAACAAATATGTGGATTTATAAAGAATATGTTAGAGAGAAGAGCACGGTGATCCTTTAAAGTCAGATTTGCCATGAGTTGCGATCAGTAGAAAACATTTTCTATCCTAGGAAATATGCTGTAGAGCTCATATTGGTTCAATGAATCGGGAAACGTGATCAACAAGAAAGGATATGGTTTTCCAAAAGGCAGATTTGCCACTGCTGTATACATTCCACATGTCAGAGTAATTTAAGTCATACACGGAAATACTTGAAATAGATTTTCACTTTATAGATCCCCTTAATTGGGGTCATCAGTTATTCTTCCAAGAAATCTACTGTAGTTTTGAAGTTTTTCCTTCAATAGTTTTTATTGATTTAAGAATTATAAGCAAAAATGCATGATAATGCCATTTCCCCTTCTACTATGTACAAGACTCTTCTTCATCTTCCTGTTTCATCTTTTCAATTAGCTTCTGCCTCTCAGAAGCTTGCCGCATGCGCATCATCACAAGGCTTTCGTAATCCCTCTCAGAAACCACTGAATCCTGTGGAAAGAAAGGACTGCAAGTCAGTTACAGAAGCTCCGTTAGGTCTTTGATACATAATTATGTTATTCTGGATGAACTATTGAAAGCATCACCATCACCACACAAAAGGACCTGTCAAATGTCTATATAAGTACAGAATTTACAGTTAGCACAAGATATATTACTAATTACTGTATACTGGCAATTTAATTGGCTCTCAGAAAGTAATATTCTTGACATTTTCAGCTGAGCTTAGATTTTAAAATTACTCTTTACAAACAAAACAAACTTTGCACAGTACATAGCATTATTCATCAGGCTGGAAAGTGCTAAAAATATCCCAATATACTTAGTCATCATACAACTTATTCAAAATTAAGTAGTTTAAGATCCCACACATTAAAATGTGGCTTAGAACAAATTATTATAGATTACGTTCTAAATATTCTATTTACAAGCTGTATTTCTTTTTAGAAAAGCTTGCAGTTGGTCCAAAGAACAGAAGTTTGTTAAAACGTATTTCTTGTATGTACAGTAGTCCTTGATCTACTACATTTCTTCAGAGACCATTTGAAGTTAAGCATTGAACAAATGGTGGCTATATAACCAGCCCTCAAGTGTTTTGCCATCCCAGAGCCTCCATGGTCATATGGGTGCTGGGTGACCTGGATGCCAAGCATCAACTGATCACCATTTGAAACCTTTCTTGCCAGCTTCCTCAGAAAGAGCTTCCCAACCCTGTGCTGCTCCTCTCGGACTTTATCCCTGACCTTCCCTCACCTACACAGCAGCTCTTGCCCACACCCTGATCCATGTGGTGATTCTCATGTACCTTGCCTGACTCATTCACTCTCCCTAGCACCTTACACCCACTTTCCCTGAGCAGCCTCTCTTGCACACCCCCTTGCTCCCTCCCCCACCTCGCTCCCTCCCCTGACCAGCCTGCTGCTTTGGAACTTGCAGAGTTCCCCACTAATTTTGGGTGTGGGAAGCTGGCAAGAAGTTACCTTGGCTAAAATGGGGGAATCGGTTAAAATCAGCCACTGAGACTGCAGGGATTGCTGTCACTAAGCGATGTAGTCACATCTTAGGACTGCATTGCTTGGCGATGGAAATTTCAGTCTCAATTGCCGTCATAAGTCAAGACCAACCTGTATGCCTGCCTCCCAAGTCTAAAAAGTTTTTGGAAAATTTCTGAGAGAGCTGTAGAAAAGAAACACCTGGCTGACAGGCTAATACAATACCAAACTATAGTCTAAAATTAGTGCTTCTCAAATGTTTGTAGCTTTTAAGGCGTGTGGACTTCACCTCCCAGAATTAATGTCCATAAATCTTAATACTGCTAAACTTGAAAAAGACAAAGAACCCATAGAAAAATTGGCAATTTGGGAATGGTAGGATGGGAGAGCCAAGGCTATATTCTGTTTGCTGTCACAGAAGATTTTGGCGGCACTCTAGTGTTATATAGCCAGTTTGGTCTAGTGGTTAGGACACCAGGTTAGACATCAGAGGTGAGTTTTAATCCTGCCTTAGGCATACAAACTGGCTGAGTGACTGGTCTCTCTCTCTCTCTCTCTCTCCAAACACACACACACACCCCTACCTCTCACAGGGTTGTGGTGGAAAAAAATAGGAGTAGGGACAGGTACGAAGTATGTGTGCCATCCTAAGTTATTTATAAAGACAATAATGGCGGGATGTAAATAAAATAAATACAAGGGAATGGAATCTGTTTCTTGGCAAACCTATACTTCATTTCACAAAATTAGGATACCAGGCACACCCTCATTAAGACGATAACCCTCGTCCTCCCCTAACAAAAATGAAAACAAGTTTGAATAATCTAATCTGCTCTAATCTCAAAAAAGGACTTTGGTTTTCGTTGTGGACTGGGTCTGGAGTGTGGTACAAAGTGCCATTGCACAAACAGAAAGGCTAAAAGAAACAAAATGCCAAAGTAAGTCTAATGTGGCTACCCAAAGCAATTTGCCTTAAAGCTCATATATGTATGTAAAATGCTGTGAGGTTGTATGCTTTAACCCTGCTAGCATTTTAAAAATGTCACGCTGGCATAAACGTATTACATTTAGGTTAACTTTCTTCTATGATGGAACACATTATCAAAGGAAATTGGATTGACAGATTAAATCATATATTTTTAGGATTAAGAAGATTAAGGCAGGAAGGCTAACATAACAGATATTAATAATGATTTAAATAATACTTTGCAAGCAGTAATTTTCTCAATATCAGATGCTATGCAAAACGCAGCAGTAAATGGCTATCACATATTGTCCAGAGGCATCTACCTGGCCTCTCTTGCAGACTGAACCTGACCTAAATCTTTAAAGATAGGTGAAGTGTTTTATTGTCTTATCATCTGCATATGCTACATAAGCGAAAGTATACATATATAGTGTTGTAAGATTTTTTAAAAATTATCTGGCCAATCAAATTAGTTAGAAAGCTCTATACAGAGAAACAATTGGGTTGTATCAGTTCCAAATTTAGTCACATAGCCTTGTAAGAACGTATTACTATAGAAACTATAAAGTGAAGAAGTCTGAGTAGACTTGTAGGCTTCTACATCTCTCAGTAATGGAATTATAAGTAGTTTCATTGAATATTAAATATGACTTAGGAAATTTTAATGCAGGAACATTATTTCCAAGATCGAAAGATATTGGTACAATTTATCTTGTCCTTGTTATCTAAAGAAGCAGTTATAACATTCATATAAAGGAGGTTGTCTTTATATGAATATTTATAACAGCCATTTTAGCTATGATAAATGAAAGTGATCTGATATTCGTTAAATTTAACGTACTGAATCCTCTGCTCCTAACAGCTTATTTAGAAACTGCATTAGCACTTCCTATTATACTGCAGTAACACGAAGTTCCTCCTGGCTCCAAGGAAATTAGACCTTTATACACAACACTACACTGCAGACACTCCTGATTTGACCTTGACTGTGTAGCACAGCAAGTTTGATACATAAGCAGGAACTGAAACAGACTTCAGAGCACCTCTACCCAAATATCATATCTATATCAATACTATATCATACTGACTCACATTAGGATGTCTGGAAAAATATTTTTTGCATAAGTTAATGAAGGCAAGAGTGATTACATGAACAGAAAAATAAATTAGAATTTATCTTCTTGATAGGTCAACAATGTTGACTCAAGTCTTATTTTGATTGATGTTGACAATAAAAGAAGGATAAAAGAATAACCTTTTAGGAAAATAAGCTAATATTCTTACGAAAAGGATAATATTAAAGAGCCATGTAACCAGAGGAAAGGAAATACTTGGAGAAATAGCTGGGAAATTGTTATAGAATCTACAAAAAAAAAAAAAAAAAGCTTTTTAATTCCACAAAGATAAGATCAAGTTCAATGGAGAAGTAAAAGTGTTAGACAAAACATGGGCAAAGTCAATTTAAACTATCTCAGGCCACCAATTTTTTCCGAACCATTTGCCGTGTTATTTTATGTAAGTTGCTAGCACTAGAATTCTATGTTTTATTGCACCATCCTCATTTCAATACAGGGGAGGAGAAGGGAGGAAGAGAGATTCTATTTGAAACCATATGTGTATTACATAAATCTCTTTTATTTGGGGCTTGGCCAACAGAACTAAATTTGCTAGATCCTTTTTTATTTCCTTATCTGTACCTTCCAGTAACACACCTGAAGAATAACAATCTGTGGTTCCAAAGAAGCTCTAGTTTCTCTTGAGGTAAAGTAACATGGGCTGATGCTTCAGAGTCATTCTCTCCATGCTGCATCGAGAGCCCAGGATGGGTTGACTCCTTCCTATGATGTCATAGCTGAGTCTGTACTAAGATATAAAAGCCAGCCCCCGGGAGAGACCCCAGCTTTTGACTCAGCTCCTTTCAGTCAGTTGCTGTGTCTCTGAAAGCGTTCTGTTAGATAGCAATCACCAGCGATCTTCAGTACTTGTTTCCTCTCTTCAAGCAGCTCCCAGGGATCTGGGCAGCTGCTCTTTCAGGAGAGCCCTACAACATTGGGAGCAGCGTCACAGAGCTCTGTGCAGGCAAGCTGGGCAGTGTCTGCAGACCTCCCCCACGCCTGCAGTTTGGACCGATGGTAAACACGATCGGCAAACTGATAAGAGCTCAAGCCAGCTGATCATGTAGCTGGTTGCTGTGTTTTTCCCTTACTGACTTCGCTCGGGGCTCTGTATAGCCTAAGGAGCGATTCTTCAATCTTGGAGCCTGTTTTCCTGTAGTCAGCGGCCATCTTGGATTCAAGCCTTCCACCACGAGGTGAGCGGCCATTTTGTAAGCCCAGGGGCCATTTATACCCTAAGGGGCTTAATAGAAAAATTTCTAAACAGCTTCTTTCCAATGCAAGAGCCTTTATTTTACAAATGGAGCAAGATAAGGCTCTGGCAGAGCTTTCCCCCCCAGTGGAACAGTCTCTTAAGCCCAATAGGAGAAAAAGACGTAGGCAATGCACCCAATCAGTCCAGAGGGAGGTGGCTGCAAAAATCAAAGCTAAGGCTCTAGCCCCTAAGAAGGCAACTCAGGCTGAATTGAGGGCAGAGAAGCGCAAACATGCAGCTCTAGAGAGGCAGTTCAACAGAACTATTCAACAGAAGGGAGTGCAACTACAGCATGTTTCAGGTGTTACTCGTGGGCCCCAACCAAGCCCTCCCGGGGAGGAGAAGTTATCTATGAGCCCTTCCATCCTCCAGAGCCCTGGTCTCCTGGGGCTCTTGCTGTACAGTCAGATCCTCAGGATTTAAGCAGATCTGGGCCTTATTTCCAACAGGCTTCTGTGCCCTATGCTCCTCCCCCAGGCCTCGAACCTCTCCTCAATCTAGGCCTGAAGCCACCTTCACTCCCACAGCAGCGGCCCCTCGGCCTTCTGCATCTACCTTTGAGCATAGACCAAGGGATATCCAAGATGTAGTCTCATCAGCCATTAGGCAGGGACTGGCTGAAGGCTTCAAGCAAATTCTTCAACCTCTGAAAAGGGTTCAGGCCCTTCTCCCTTCCCAATCTGTAAGTTCCTTGCCTCATCATCCTGATTTACACAGGCCTCAGGACCTCAGGGTCCATTCTTCTCTACCAGAATGGGAGGAGGTTGATGAGGAAGGAAGGCCTTCACCATCTGAACAGTTACTCTTCTCATTCAGAGTGTGAAGAGGGTGAGATTTTTGACCAAAATCTTTCAGAGGAAGAGGCTTCTCGCCCAGAGCAGACATCCTCTGCATTGGTCTTCAAACCTACTCTCTTCAGACCATTACTCAGCAAGGCCTTGGTCACTGCCAAGCTGTCGCCAGAAGAAGTGGCTCCCGAGCCACAAGGAAATCCCTCTAGCCAAGAGGATTTGCTCTTCTCCAAGCCTGTAGTGCATGCAGAGGTTTTGCCTTCTCCCATTTTGTTCCTGGACATGGTCAAGGAACAGTGCGCTTCTCCTTCGGCAGGTTCTCGCCCATCTTCTCTAGATAAGCGTTTCTACAATGTCAGCACAGCTCTGGACAATGCCCTGGAAGTGCCTTCTGTTGACATTCTGGTTCTGGCCTCGTTCTCGTTCTCGCACTCCCACGGAGCCAGAAGATATCCTGAAACCGGATGATAAACGTTCTGAACAGACCCTCAAGTGCAATCACCAGGCTGCTGCTTGGGCTGTTCGGGCTTCAACAACAGCATCCTTCTTCACCAGGGAATCCATACGGTGGCTGCAGAATACTCCAGAATAGATTGCCTGCTTCTGACCTTCGGTCTCACCAAGACCTTAATAAGATTATTGCAGCGGCGGAATTCACTGCGGATGCCACTCTCAATTCCGCCAAATTTGCATCCAAGGCCATGGCATCTTCTGTAGCAGCAAGAAGACTTTTATGGCTCCGAAACTGGCAGGTGGAGTCACGCCGAAAATGGAAGCTGGCTTCAGTTCCTTTTGCAGGCGATAAGCTTTTTGGTGATGCTCTGGAATCTTATCTCATAGAAGCCAGAGATAAACGTAAAATTCTCTCTTCCTCTGGGAAGAAAGCCGACTATCGACCTGCTCCTTATCACCCTCCTGCCTTCCGAGCGGAGACCTCATCTCGCTTCCCCTGCTCTCACAGGCCATACTCCCAATGCCAAGACCAACAGGCGGAAACATCTGGCAGGCAACAACCTTCTGCTGGTAAACGTCCCTTTTGGGGGGGAGGGGGTCTTTCGTTCCATCATTCTAAGTAATCCCTTGTTCTCCCCACCCATCGGAGGTCGCCTAGCCTTCTTTGCCTCCAAATGGGAGGAGTCAACAACGGACGCCTGGGTGCTCAGCACTATTAGGTCAGGGTTACAATTGGACTTCCTAACCCCACCCCCCAAATTTTTTTTGATCTGTCCTGTGTCTCGGGACATTTCCAGGCAAGCCCCCATGAATCAGGCCATTCAGCACCTTCTTGAAATCAGGGCTATTCAACCTGTTCCCCCATCTCAACGGGGACATGGGCTTTACTCTAGCCTGTTCATCGTTCCCAAAGCCTCAGGGGGGTGGCGAGCCATCCTTGATCTAAAATTTCTCAACCAATTTGTAAAATACAGGCGAATTAAAATGCAGACTCTGCATTCTATTTTAGAGAGCATTCGGGAGGGCGACCTCCTCTCTTCCATTGATCTCACTGAAGCTTACCTCGACATCCCAATTTGGCCTCATCACCGCCAGTTTCTCCGTTTCTGTTATCAGAATACCCATTACCAGTATCGAGCACTTCCCTTCGGCCTCTCATCGGCTCCAAGGGTCTTCACAAAGGTTCTGGCAGCATTGGTGACATCTCTGCGTTCTATTCCAGTGAGGATCCAATGCTACTTAGACGACATTTTGATTCTTTCGTCTTCCATCCTTGCGGCCCATCGGGATCTGCAAATTAGCCTGTCATGTCTCCAGATTTTCCATCAACACCAAAAAGAGCCAGCTCTCTCCTACAACCAAATTGCAACACTTGGGAGCAGTCATCGATACCATGTCGTGCCAGGTTTTCCTGTCCCCAGCTCGTGGAAAGAGCCTTGCAGAGATCATCAGCCAGATCCAGCAACATCAAATTGTCCCCCTGTCGCTGCTGTCCAAACTTCTGGGGAAGATGGTTTCCTGTATTGGCATCGTCCCGTGGGCTCGGCTCCACTCCCAAGCCCTCCAATGGTTCCTGCTTCCCTACCAACGAGCAGGAACCAGCCACTCATCCATCAAGGTCCCACTCCCGCCACAAATGCGAAGATCTCTCAATTGGTGGCATTCCCCATCTATCTGGAGGGGATTCCTCTTCAGGGACCCAGACAGGCTAGTGATAACCACCGATGCCAGCCTCCTGGGTTGGGGTTCCCATATGCAGGGCCAGATAGCTCAGGACGTTTGGTCCAGATCAGAACAGACCCTTCCCATAAATTGGCTAGAACTCAGAGCTATTTTTCTGGCTCTCAAGCATTTCAGGCAATCAGTGACCCGCTCTCATGTTCTAGTCCTTACGGACAACATGGCCGCAAAGACTCATGTCAACCGGCAAGGGGGGACGAGGTCCAAAGCCCTCATGAGAGAGGCCTGTTGGGTCCCTGAACAGGAATCCCCTCCAGATAGCCTGTCTGGGTCCCTGAACAGGAATCCCCTCCGGATACATGGGGAATGCCACCAGTTGAGAGATCTCCGGATCTGTGGCAGGAGTGGGGCTTCCAACCTGCACCCTCCGGTGGTTCACAGGTATCCTTCCTGGGACCTTCATTTGGTCCTTAATGCCCTTACAAAGCACCCCTTTGAACCCCTTAGAACAGTGTCTCTCCGTTTCCTGACTCTGAAGGTAGTGTTCCTTGTTGCCATGACTTCTGCTCTTTCCATCGGACAGGACCTTTGTTCCTTTCATGATGATAGGGTTGTTCTTCGTCTGGACCCCTCATTTATTCCGAAGGCTAACACCTGGTTTCACAGGTCCCAGGACATTGTTTTGCCTGACTTCTGTCCTCCCCTGCACCATGACTTAGAGCAGCAGTGGCACACGCTAGACATAAGAAGGGCTCTTAGAATATACATTAAGCGCACTTCCTCCTTCAGGAAGTCGGAAGCCATGTTTGTTTCCTTTTTCCCTTCTCACTTGGGGTACAAGGCCTCTTCTTCTACTATTAGCAGGTGGGTCAGCTCTTGCATTGAGCAGGCCTACAAAGCTGCGGCCCTTCTGGTTCCCCGAGGTCTGACGGTGCACTCTACTAGAAGCACGGCCACTTCTGCTGCCTGTGCGACCCAAGCATCCTTGGAGGAGATTTGTCGTGCGGCCACGTGGACATCCCCGTCTCCTTTCATCAGACACTACCGTCTGGATGCTTTTGCCTTGGCGACTGCAGCCTTTGGCAGATGGGTGCTTCAACGAGTGGTTCCACAGTCGGTGTGATGAGCCAGATGAGGACCCACCCGTGGACATGCAAGCTTTGGTTTGTCCCATCCTGGGCTCTTGATGCAGCATGGAGGAAAATTGGCGTTGGTAGAAGTTACCATGAACGCTCTTTCTATCTATGCTGTGAGAGAGCCCAGCCCCTCCCTTGATTCATCTGGAGAGGGTAAGACATATTTCTGTATTTATTTTGGGCTTTCAGAGACACCTTTCAGTCTGTAAAGTATCTTCGCCAAAGCTGGGGTCTCTCCTGGAGGCTGGCTTTTATATCTTAGTACAGACTCAGCTATGATGTCATAGGAAGAAGTCAACCCATCCTGGGCTCTCTCGCAGCATAGATAGAAAGGGCATTCATGGTAACTTCTACCAACGCCCATACACACCTATTTCCTGCAACCTAGGCAATTAAGTAATAGTATAAATCCCAGTTTCTGATGTGACTGAGTCAGCAAGGGCTTGGCATAGAAAACACACAAAGGAATTACCACCCACAGAACATATGAGTGGCTGAGCAAGAAGTGAAAAGTAGGTGCTGAAGAAAAGGTGCTTGAAACAAAGGAATTTGAAAACATGCTATGATCTTTCAAAGACTGCCAAGGAATAAAACCACAATGTGCACTGAACTGGATGGGCTTCCTTCTGTATTCCCCACTTGGCTGCTTCTCTATTGGTTCATCTCACTGTAAGTATTAATTCTAAATTTTATTTTGTTTAAATAAAATAAAGCCATAATTACTTAATTTATAAATCCTTCTGGTATTTTTTGGTAATAGATGCCTCTCTCTCGGGGGGGCCATAGTGAACTTTTCACAGTAGGAAATTGGATACTTTTCATTATTGTGACAGTTCAACTCTGCGATCCAGGTGTAGTGTTCTACAAGTATTTAAACCTTCATTCAAATTCAATATATCAGCACAGTTTGGAAGCCAAGATACAGAACACCTTCCTACAGTAAAGATGGATAATGTAAGGATGGCAGGCTACAAATAAGAAACAATGGAAATTTCCATATCTTCCTTATCTGCCTAGCACCTATGCAATGGGCATCATCTGGTCAATGTGTGAATGAAGTTCTACACCACAGACTAAGAAGCAGAAAACGGGGAAGACAGCTTACTGAAAGGTTGATCAAATGGAGCAAGCCCAGGTTATGTATTAGTTCTTGACCCAAAAAGGAAATGTGAATAAATGTAAAAAGGCCTGATGAGAAGAACAAGGAAAGCTATTGCAAGTTTATGGAGCAACGAAAGAGGAAATAAGAACTGAATTGAGTGTGAGGAAGTGAAAAGAGAGGCAGACATTTACTGAAAGATGTGGAAGAGACTGTGGAAACAGGAATAACAGAGGAGGAGGCTTGGATGTAGAATGGGGGGGATATAATGTAATGAAACAGAAAGATGATGCAAAGTAATGCAATGGGGTATAGACTGGGGAATAAGTATAACAATGGGGTATAGACTGGGGAATAAGCTCACTCCCAAAGAATGCCATACTTTTTACCACTGCAGGTAGAATTTAAAACTATGATGTTTATCTGAAGTTTGTAACAGCTGGGCTAACTATAAATACCTAGCTAGATGGCAGCAGCTGGTCAATTAGAGTTGAACCTAGTTAATATTAGATGAGAGACCGTCAGATTGAATACGGCTGAACGGGAAAGTAGGAAAATATCCCAGAAGAAATTAATAGCATATCACTACTGTACTGTTGCTAAAAAAACTACGTGTGTGTGTGTGTGTGTGTGAGAGAGAGAGAGAGAGAGAGAGAGAGAGAGATTTAATGATGTTGGAGGTGGTCTCTGTTCCAGCAGTTCAAGTCCTAGCACTGCATTATGGGGAGAAATCCTGTCACTTGCCTCAGCTTCTACTCACCTAGGAGTTTGAAAGCATGTTCTATGCAAGTAGATAAATAGATACTACTTTAGTGGGGAGACAAGCTGGTGCTTAATGTAGGCCATCAGATTTCTACAGGCTTTGAACCTTTCTGGTTGCAACTCCATTTGTGAGGCGGCTCCAGTGGAGGGAGGGGCACCTTGGATGACCTGCAGAGCCGCTTGTCTTTCTGGTGTGAAGCCAGCTTGCCCTCCTATGGCGCATCTTGGGAAACGTGTGTGTACCACAACACAGTTACTAAACTGGCAGCCAAACTACTACTCCTGGCTAATGTAACAATACCATATCCTAATAATAATAAGTTTGATTTGAAAGCACCTCTATTGTACTTCTGTGAATTTGGACTTGGAATAAGCATTCAGGGATATTAAAAAAAAAGAATCTGGAATTTATTAATTGTAAATATTTTGTAGGTCTTGTACTGTGCTTAGGTATGTAAAGATGCATAATAAAAATACTAGTAATAAACTTTTAATTCCGAGATAAATTTCTGTTTAAGATGCAAAGCATTTTCTTACATTTGGGCTTTGATATCAGAAACTACACTTACTGACTTCCAGTTTGTTCCTCGTCGGAGTCGGTGCGAATCCGTGATTGTGCATGGTTTCGCCCGAGCTCACTTGCTGGAGGGTCCCGATCGGGACTGGAGCCACCCTGGTGGGGTGGTGAAGAAGGGGGAAATCGCCTGGAGGGTTGAGGGGAGCTGCAACTCCCCTCCCTGACAGGAAAATTCCTCCCAAAGGCAAGCTGCAGCATTGGTCCCAAAATGGCCACCACGAAGATGAAGAACACTCCGGGAAACTAAGTTTTGTGCTGGGGAGAGAAGTAGCGAGCAGAGTATGAACCAGGCAAAGGACATTGCTTTTAAGGTATCCCGGTATCAAATTAAAGGGCTATTTTGGAGGAAAGTGTGTGGAAGCAGCGACCAGAGAAAGTGAGAAAGAAATTGGTTTTTAAATTTGGATTTGATTATTCTATTGGACTAATTTGGTGGAGAAATTTAAAGGAAAATACATTAACACAACAAAGGATTAAAAATTAAACTGGACATATATTGAACTGTGGGCACTTACAGGGCATAACTAAATGCTGGAATTGAGTGTGTTGAAAAGAATAGCTAATGATTGAAATTAACAAACTTAATAAAAATATTATATTCAATTAAGAAAGTTAAAAAGAAAAAGACTCAAGAGCACCACCTGATGGTACAGAAAAACTTTAGTCCGTTTTAAAATGAGTGTCTGGTCTTTTAAAGAGTTTGGATCTTGGAACTTGAAAGAAAATAAAAGGAACTTTATTATTGTCATAGAACCACCTGGTAATTTGGGAAAGAGTTGGGAGGCCAATTAGAAGATTTGGAATAAAGACTTAAGAGTATGAATTGCTGAGAATAAACTCAAAAGATATTGGCTGAAATGAGATATTGGACTCTGGGATTGAATATATCTATTGAAGAGGATTTCAACTATTAAGGAAGAGGAAAGAAAAAGAAAAAAGGAGAATATATAATGGAGGAGCTACTTGTTGATATAAGACTGGACTCACAAGACATAAGATCGGATATGCAAGATACAAGGGACATGATAAAAATCAAACTTGAAATGTGTAATTATGTATTACAGAAATTAGAAATGGTGACTCAGCATACACAAGAACATAATAAACCAGAGGGGGAGGAGTTCTATAAAGAAGAAGCCAACTTAAAAGAACAAAACGAACAACAATTATTTAAGCAGGGAGGAAAAGGAATTAGAATTAAAAATTTGTGGTCTGATGGGATGATAAAAGGGAGAATGGTTCGTAAAATGGATAAAGAGACAATGGAAAAGCAGAAAAAGAAAGTGCAAAGGAAAAAATCAAAAGAGGGAGACAGAAAAGTTTAATAACTGGAATGAGAAAAGTGGGGGAATAAGAATGGGGAAAAAGGGAATTAAGAGAAAGGACCAGAAAATAAAGAGAAATAGGAAACAAACAAGGATGAAAAGAAGGTACATTGTTCAAAGAGTGAGAGATAATGGGTGAAATAAAAGAGATAAGGAAGGGGATTTCGCAAGATAATATGTTGGGATGTATAAGAATGTATTGAAAATAGTATTTTGTAATGTATGGATGATTCATAGAGAAAATATAATGCAGAATCTGAGAAAAATATATATATTTGTGTTTTATACTAGATAGGGAGATTGATATTAAGGAAGAACGAAGGTGGTTAACTCAAGTTATTAACTAGAGGGGACAACTATATTCACGGATAAGGATTGATAAAATGACAAATGTGACAGGAAAAATAATAATAATAACATGAGAAATGATAATAGAAAGGAGATGAGAATTTTAGATAACACTGTAAAATAAGATTTGAGAATATACTAAGAAAAATGGAAGGATATATATTAGGATTTGGAATTGAATAAATGAACATAGAATTAAGATAAGAATTTTAGATAATATTGTAAAATAAGATACGAGAACATTAATTGGGATTGGATAAGATAAGCTTAATATTTAATAATGACAAGGATGATGCAATATGAAATTAAATGAATAAAATGAATAGGTAACTATGGTCATATTTGTACTGAGATGTGAAACCTGGAACCACACTGCTTGCCAAATGAGAATTTTTCATTTCAAAAAAATAAAATGAAAACAGGGAGAAAATTGAATAATGGAATTATTAGGTATGTTTAATTGATATGGTGGTAGGCATTTGGAGAGAGTAAGGTTGAAAATAAATATTGAAGAAATATGAATTAATATGAATATAATGCAATGAGAGATGTATGATATATTGATACCACACTGTTAATGTATTGTTATATGTAGATTGAAATAAAAAAAATTGGGGGGAAAAAAACTACATTTACTCGGTATTCTTCTCAAAATCTTAGTTACTTGTAGGGTTGCAAAATTCTAGCCATGAGAATTATTGTGAAAGCTACTTTTGTGGCATTCCTTACATTCTTTTTTTTAAGAATGCATGCAAGTCCAACTTTGAATACACAGACCTGCTTGTTAATATCTCTTTTCTTCTTCTAGCAAACAAGAAAGAAGTTCTCTACTCCAGGAGCCTCAGTTTACCTGAAGACTACTGATTACTTAGCAAACATCACTTTACGACTTCTCTCAACATGGACACATGGAGGAGAGGATCTATTAGGTCCTCAGGTTTCTTTAAGCGGCTCTCATTCAGGAGGAACAAGAAATTGGGCAACAAGGCTATTATCTTGAACCAGAACAGCCAATCGTTAGACTCCAATGAACAGTATGACAAAAAGAGGTTCCTAAGAAATTTCAAAGAAAAGCCAGACTATTTTTCATGTCAAAGTGAACAAAATCTTACCACTAAAACACAACCACCTCCCAAACCACCTCGCTTATATCTGGACACTGCCAGCTGCCCCAATATAATAGACCACAGAGGATCTTCCTCTACAGATATCTCCTTTTTAAGCACTTCCTGTCATTTTCATAAGGCTACTAAAACACCAACCGATATATACAAAGCCCAAACCATGAACTCTGAAACTTTCTCCAGGAACAATAAACCTCCTTTTGATCCATCAGATCCCTTCCTTTCCTTCACACTAGATTTGGGACCCTCACTCCTGGATGATGTTTTACAAACACTCAGAAAACAGAATTCATTATTAAATTAGCTAGAATTCTCATTAAAACCAAAAGTTACTCATAATGACTGTTCTGATTAATGGACTAAGTTATTTTTGGTTCTTTTTAAAATAAATTTGTTCCCAAAGAAGTTTATGCCATCTCTTATAAGTTGATATTAAGTAAATTATGTTTTCTATCTCATTTTAATAAGCAGGCAATATACTTCCTATACTTAACCAATCAGAAATTCTAGACTATACTTGTATGTGTAAGAGGAAGATGGTTAGAGGAAGCTGTGTCATATGGAATACATGGATTTGTTTGGGTAAAATAATCTTAAAATATCTCAGAGCTCAACTGTTATACATAAGATTTTGATAGGACACAGAGGGCAAGAGTGCTGGTCTACCAATAATGAAATAGGAATTATAAAATATGAAGTTTATCTTCTTTTGTGCCAGTACAGAATTTTTCTAATTTCTTCCTTTCATTTGGGGGAACTGATTAGGGGAATTAATAACTGCATTTATGTCATACTATGAATATAAAATGGGAATGTATATGCTACTCTTTATTAAACCAATTTGCTTTATTTCCTTTGCACATTTTTCAATTTCCAGTGACCTGTATTCATCTAATAGGTAAACGGAAAAGCCTTAGTATATTACCCTTTCCAGCCTGGCATCTTCAAAAGTATTGTACTAGTTCCAATCACTTTGATCATTGCTGTGATGAAAACACACCTGAAAGATGTTGAATTTGGGAGGGGGGAAAGGCTACCCTATTTTATCAAGTAATGTATCTACTACTAACAATCATTTGCAAACATCATTGTGATTTATAGTCACATCAATTAAAAAAAACTGCGATGGGGAAACCATAGAGAGTAGCAAGGGACTTCATCCAAATTGGATCAGAGTCCCACAGCACTTTTATTGCCAAATTAAAGCAGCTGCATTAGACAGATGCAAACATGACTAATGCTATTCATACTTCAACTGAATTCTGAACTCCACTTATTGCTGCATACTTAACGTTTAATTGTGACATGAATTCTTGACATAAGAAGGGCTTCCATTGTTGTTTTAACTTCAGAGTCAGATGAGTACGTTAGTGTCAAAAATGAGCTCATGTTTATTTCCTCAGGATGAGAACAAATATAGCCAGACTTTGTAATTATCTCATTTTTCTAACACACGCACACAAACAAAAATCTATAGCATTATATACTTCAAGGGGATTGCCAACAAACAGGTTCAAACCACAAGATGTTTGCTCCTAGATGCATGAGAATGACAACATTTGTACAATATAGGCCTATAATTACCATCAAATGGATAAATCAACCCAATGGGTGACAAGAAAAGGGGAGATACATGGGAGGAATCTGAAGAGAAACTACTTCACAAAATCTAGAATAGGAAGTTGTAGGAAGGTACTTTCCCACTGGCTTCTTTGAGCAGTGTAATTGTAAAACATTTTCCTCTTATTAAATCAATGAGATAGAACAAACCGCTCCAGTTCCGAGCACAATGTAAATTGCAGGCCCAGAAGAGAAATGACAGACTTGGGGGCAGGTATTATTTTTAGCTACTGAGCTCTTTTAACTCAGGCACGTGATCACAATAAATCCATAGGAGACGTTCACCTATTCCACAAAACTGATTATCATAAACACGACTAAATGCGGTTTAGTCCAAACCAATTGGTGACTTCTGTTGCCCTCTCTTTTTATTTTAGTTTTCATTCTTTTTTGCCATTATACTTAACAGACTGAAAGAAAAACTTGCAACATACAAAGCAGTGTAAATATAAAAAGCAAAACACAAATGAGACAAAACAACACAAAAGAAAAAAATATACGCATTTATATATCAAAGGGCCCTTCAGATGTTCACTCATGCTCTAATCTCTTCAGAACTTGACTACTACATGTTCTACATGGAACTGCCCTTGAAGCTTCCACTGATCCAGAATGCAATGATATGGGCAGTAATGCCTTGATATACCCATGCAATACCTCTGCTTTTCAAGTTGCATTGGTTGCCATTTACTTCGGGGTGTCATTCAAGGTGTTAGTTACCTATAAAACCCTGTATGACATAGTATCTGGTTATTACATTATCTGTCACTCAAAGCATCTGCCCAGCCAACTCAATCCTGCAAAGCAGATGTGATGAGTTCCTTCAATTAAACTAAGTCCTATATCAGGATCTAGAAGGGACACCTCCCCCGTAACAGCATCTGCCCTCTGGAAAAAGATTCCTCCCAAGATCCAGATGGCCCCATTCTGTGATTGTTCAAAAGAGCCATGAAGATTCGGCTGTTCATCCAGGCCTTTGGTGAAAGAAACTGAGACCCCTCACTTAATTCCATCTGGTTAGTCACAGTTGCCACCTTTTAGTCTTTAATTATTTTATTGATTTTATGTAATTTGTTAGAATAGGTTAGCTATTTCTTCCTAAATTCTTGCAAAACTAATTCCTACCAAGATAATATTCTTCAATTATCTGGAAAAATAAACAATAGGTATCGAGTCTTCCAAGACATTTTTCAATTATTCTAATATTGATAATCCTTGGGTTATGATCACAACTGAGCCCCAAATTTCTGTTGCTGAGCAAGGCAGCTGTTAAGTGAGTTTTATCTCACTGTATGATCTTTTTGCCACAACTGTTAAGTGAGTCACTGTAGCTGTTAAGCAAATCATGCAGTTATTAAGCAAATCTGGCTTTGGGGATCCTGCAAGTGTGAAAACTGGTTATAAGCCTCTTTTGTTCAGTGCCGTTGTAACTTTGATCACTAAACGAGAGGTTGTAAGTTGAGGTCTACCTGTAATTTAAGGATTTCAGAAACTGCTCGCACATATAGTCCGTATTATGCGATGAACGGATGTTTTCATTGAATGTAGAGCCATTCTGCAATTTTAAGTGACCCACAATCTTCTTTCAGACTAACAGCGTACTGAATAGATGTTTATCTCTTTAATTATTCTCAGTTGGTTCAGATGCAAGATATTCCTTCAGGATAAAATACCTTTCTTTTATCCTTTTAATCTAAAATATACTGATATAAAATACATTTATTTCCTATTTTTTAGCAGGAAATCTACTATAAACACTAAGTACATGACCTGATATAAATTGCAAGATAATTGCATTAAATTGCTGCCGTGTAGTCAAAAACATAATTCAGCAATGGATCACCTATTAATATTGGAACACAACAGCCCAAACTCTGCAATCTAATAAGGACTTCCTTTATTTAGCACAACTACCTCGCCACTATAAGCTATATACTTAATTGGAGCGCCTACTTCTTTTTTAACCCTTTAGCAAAGACATGTCACATAGCCTCTTGAAAAGAAGAAAAGACAAAATAAGTAAGACAGAAAAGATTTCATAAGAAGCAACAGCTAATGTCTCTCCTGAATCATTCTTGATTCCTGGTGACGCCCATGTTTTTTGGCAACATACAGAAGAGATCTGCCTCTGTGTTCTTCCGTAATGTTTTTTTTGAATTTGTCATTTTAAACTGTACTCTTGATATCCTGGTAAAATCTCATTCAAATATTAATCAAGTTTGATTTGCTTAGCTTTTTGAAATCAGGCCAATTTAGCTAGATGTTGCCATCTTCAATGACATAATAAGCAATATAGGTAGTACTTGACTTACAACCATTTCTTTAATGGCCACTGGAAGTTATAAAGGCACTGAAAAAAGTGACTTATGACCAGTTTTCACACTTATGACCATTGCAACACCCCCATGGCCACATGATCATAATTCGGATGCTTGACAATTGGCATGTATTTATGACAGTTACATGCCCCGGGATCATGTGATCGCCTTTTGCGACCTTCTGACAAGCCAAGTCAATGGGAAAGCCAGATTTACTTAATAGAATAATTTATTTATTAGCCAAGTGTGATTGGACACACAAAGGATTTGTCTTTGGTCCATATGCATACTACTACTTTAACAACTGCAGTTATTAATTTAACAATTGTGGCAAGGAAGATTATAAAATGGGGCAAAACTCAACAACTACTTTGTTGATCAATGGAAACTTTGGGCTCAATTGTGGTCACAGGTCAAGGACTATCTCTACTTAACACCAGGGTTCTATTACCAAAACATGAGCAACAACTTTTAATTGTAGTCAGTTGATCCTCTTTCACTCTTAGGAATGGGATTTAGTACCAATAATATATATTGGGACTGCTTGCAATAGCTCTACCAATCTTGTGAACATTAAAAAAAAAATTGAGCCCAAAATTTCCATTGATCAGCAAAGTAGTGTAGTTGTTGAGTTTTGCCCCATTTTACAATCTCTCTTGTCACAATTGTGAAGTGAATAACTACAGTTGTTAAGTTAGTAACAAATAATCCATATAACCTGGGTTTTCTGATGGATTCTACCCAGTTGAGTATTGTTGGCTATAGCATTTTTCTCTAATGCATTCTGGTCAACATAAACTATGGCAGTAAACGCAGCCCTGTGGAATAGGAGTGGAAAGGCAATTGCTCTAAAGAGCTCTAAATATGTCCATGGTGGAGCTACACAGGCGCAATAAACATCAGAGTTACTGCAAAGCAGTTTCTCAGGACCAGCCACTGTGAATTAAGCCCAAATTACCGAATTCCCTATTAGCAAAGTAGTAAGTAATTATTACTTATTATCACACATAACAAATGCTTCTTTTAAAACAGCTGGCAATATACCTGCTCATTAAGTACACAACAGCTATTTTTTTTCACCCACATATTGCCAGAAAACTGTATTCAGGACAAGTGCAAAGGAAAAATGAGGCCAAACTAAGGCCAAAGTCTCTTAATTTTGTTTATTTACGTTTGAGTTGAGGCCACAACACTTTGGGTGGGAAATGGGGACAGGAACATATTTCCAGTTCACATATGTACAATAATTGTTGGAAATGATGGGAGTTGTACTCAAGGAAGGGTCAAGATGGGGGTGGGGGAGACTATTGCAGAATTATTTTATTTATTTATTTATTTATTTTGCTACCTATCCCGCTGTGTGGTTGATCTAGGCGGCTTATAATAATATAACAAATATCACATTTACAATGTATCTACAGATTCTCCTGTTTTCCTACCATCACCTAGATCAGGCTTGTCCAACACGCGGCCCACGGGCCGCATGTGGCCCAGGTCGCCTCGTCATGCGGCCCAGTGCCCACCTCAACCTTCGTGCCAGAGCCAGCGAGGAGGAGGAGGAGAGGCAGGTGCGAGGCGGGGCGAGGCGCCAGGCCAAGCTGCAAGAGAAAAGGCGGGCGCCGTCAGAGCACCACCTCCTGCTGTTGCCACCGCCGCCGCCGCTTCTACCCCGTCGCCACTTCTGCCCCCGCTGCTGCTTCTGCCCCCGCCATCGCTGCCGCTGCTTCTGCCCCCACCGCCGCCACTTCTGCCCCGCTGCCGCTTCTGCCCCACTGCCGCTTCTCTGCCCGCCGCTGCCCCCGCCGCCGCTTCTGCCCCCACTGCCACTTCTGCCTCCACCGTCACTGCCGCTTCTGCCCCCACCGCTTCTGCCCCTGCTGCCGCCACTTCTGCCGCCGCCGCCACTTCTGCCCCGCCACTGCTGCTGCTTCTGCCCCGCCGCTGCCCCCACTGCCGCTTCTGCTCCTCCACCACCCCGCCACTTCTGCCCCCACCGCCGCTTCTTCCCCGCCACCACGGCTGCTTCTGCCACCGCTTCTGCCCCCCCGCCACCGCTTGCCCCCGCCAC
This sequence comes from Pseudonaja textilis, assembly GCF_049901715.1. Lineage (NCBI taxonomy): Eukaryota > Metazoa > Chordata > Lepidosauria > Squamata > Elapidae > Pseudonaja > Pseudonaja textilis. The sequence continues at coordinate 272,062,933 of NC_141990.1, read as the reverse complement.
TTCCCCGCCACCGCTGCTTCTGCCCCCGCCGCCGCTGCCCCCGCTACCGCTTCTGCCCCCCGCTGCTGCTGCTTCTGCCTTCCAGTCCTGCCTCATCCAGCCAGGCCATTTGCAGAAGGAGAGGTAGGCACGAGGCGGGCGAGCTTTCTCCCCAGAAAATTTGGCCGGAAAATAAACCGTGATAAAAACTGTGATAAAAAACCCGTGATAAAAAATAAATAATTTTTAATAAATAATTAATGATAAATAATAAAAATATCTCACTAACTTCATTTCCAAATAAATTTAATATGTTAACTATGTTTTCTATGGGCTTTTTGGATGATCAGGTATCGTTACTGTTATTTTATTTTATGTGCGGCCAAAACCAAATTTTCATCTTCTAATGTGGTCCAGGGAAGGTGAAAGGTTGGACACCCCTGACCTAGATCCATCCATGTGGCTTTGTGTCTGTAAATTATTTAACAGATTATTTTCTAATTGTGTCAAAAAGATGGAAAACATAAAATCAAAATAAATGAACACTTTAAAAATATTCTATTTGCAGATATATTCATATTTCACAAAAACACATTTTTGCTATCAACAAACAGAAAAAAACTATCACATAGAAAAAACCATAGAAAAAAACTGTCTTTTTAAATATTATTTTAAAGTCTACAAGTCTACCTAGCCTAATTGGAGATTTGAAAGTGTAGTTAAGATATTTAAGAGGAATTACATTTCAGAGAGATTGTATCTGAGATATTTTATATTGCATATTTGCAAAAGTTATGTATTAAATTAATGAGCCGCTTAAAAATATTGAGTGTTCCCAATAATTAGAGGCATAATTTTTATTTTGAGCGTTGGGACAAGGTAACTATGGACCATAGTTGCAAAAGGTGTGGTCCATAGAAGACAGAGAAGCTGTGTTGTTTCCCTTCTGGCAATTCTGCTTGAGATAGCTGGGAAAGGAGCGGGAGGTAAATCTGCAATCCACATTCACGTGCATGCAGCTCTGAATCTGAGAACATGAGCAGCTCTCAGCATTAAATAGATTGCCCAACCTCTGCCTAAAGCATGAGTTCCCAGTATAAGGAACCTTTGAGGGCTACTTGTTTATCCTAATTTCCTTACCAGAAAAAAACTATCACATTTATCTATTTCCAAGGCTCCCATTTCTTCAGCTGCTAATAATATTTCTTCTGTAACCAACCCCAACAAAGTAAATGCTGTGGATATTTCATTCCACATTCCTAATTAGCAGCAATTGTATTAATTCTAGCCTAATGAATATACATGAATCCCAAACTAAAAACAAACTTATATTTATTTCAGTTAGAATAAATTTGAAAAGAAAAACATGTGGCTTAAAGAATGCCTTCCAAATCAGAAATGTGAGAAATACGTTGGCAGCACTCAAATACATGTAAAATAAAATTATACTTTAAAACAGAATAAAAGCAGTTTGTATTGTTGTTACCTGGGATATATGTGGGTGAATAGTGCCATCAGCAAACACTGTACTAGTCTGTGGTTGACCTTCCAGCCAGGTGATTTTTAAAGGATTGTATGTTAGGCCAACTTCATTCTTCACTGCCATCTCCTAACAGATAAAAACAAACAACATTGTGTGATCATCTGTATTTCATTGATCCCTGCTTCAGTAATTAACTTGAGCAAAAAGAAGAATAGCTGCAGGCAAATAATTGAATGCCAGCTGTGTGCAAAGGAACTGAGAAGTTCAGTCCAGGCTTGTTTTGACTTCCCTCCCAAGTTGCCAAATTAATTCATATCGCTTGATATAGCATATCAACTGATAGTAGAAGGAGAATAATATAGTTGGCTGCATCATTTTACAATATATTGTAATTCTTTCAATAGACCTCAATATCTATCATTTAAATAGCAATAGATACCCATATCAAAAATGGCATTTTACAGAGAATAACAATAACAAAAACAAAAACAACAACAAAAACAACAACAACAATAATAATAATGACATTCACCCCCATAGGAACTGGAGAGTGGTTTTTCAACTATTGTAAACATTTTGTATTTTACATGCAGTATCTTCACCAAAGACCAGTCCTAGACAGTCTTCAATTAGCAATTACCTCAGACAGTGACCACTGGCAATTACAACACTGAGGAAACTTTGCAACCAATGTCTGTATTTACAACCACTGCAATATCTCTCTCTCAATCAAGTGTTCACCCTTACAGTCAGTTAGGGAGGCCTTGTCCTGTGCCTGACTCATTTTTTTCTTGTCCTCTCTGGCATAACAGAGATTGCCTAAACAAGCTATCTTTCCCCCAGAGCTGCTTTTCTCTGTGTAGTGCATAACTAAACTGCACTAAAGACAAATTAATAAGCTCAGCTGTGACCTTAATTAGTTGATTAGAACCCTCCAGCTAGCTTGCACAGCTGTCTGATAGAGGGGACCCTTTAATCAGTTTTACATAATGCTTTTGATTGCCTCTTAAGCAACTCACTGCTTGTAGCCATCAGCACACTATGCAAACAACAGTGCTAGTGCATTCCTTTCAATGTATATTCCTGAGTGCCCGTCTGTTATAATCTCTTCCTCTCCAATGAATGTAAATGCAAACATTAATTATCTTCTTGCTAATTATTCTAGCACCAGAATAAACATACCAAAAGATGGGGAACTGAGGGGGAAAGGGCTATAGGATTTGCTCTTTTAACCAGATTCCTTGTGAATTGAGTTCTGAAAACCTTCTTCAATGTTTGGCATTATATTCTTCTGATAGGTGTGTGATGTCACATGATCACCATTTGTGACCTCATGCTGGCTTTCCCATTGACTTTGCTGGTGAAGGTCACAAATGATGATAACTATGGGATGCTGTAGCTATCGTAATTAGAGGCCAGTCATCAAGATCCAAATTGCAATCATATGACCATAGAATCACTGCGATGGCTGCAACTTTGAGGACTAGTCGTAAGTCTCATTCAATGTATTGTAACTTTGGATGTTTGCTGAATGAGTGGTTGTCAAACATGAACTATCTGTATTTTATAATGCTACCTTCTTCAATAATTGCCTGCAGAACCTCTTGCATTAGTGTAGCCATTGTGGTACACCTCCATATTTCTAAGTTAAAATGCAAACAAAAATAACTTACAGCAGCTTTCACTGTAGCAAATTCCGCAACAGCACTTCCAGACTTCTTGTTAGAGATCAGCAAATTAAGAACTTCACCATACTATCAGAATCAAGAAGAAATGTAATGTAAGATGTAGGCTGAGTTTTTCAGAGATTTTATTATAGGGGACACTGATTCACACAGGCAATATTGCAGAAATGATACAGACTCTAAGAAAAAAAGGCACCAGCCAAATTATTCTAGTGAAAGGATAGGCAATAAGTGGCCTTTCAAAAATGAATGGACAGCAACTCCTACTGATCATTCTAGCTAGGGCAGAGGGACAGCCGTATATTATCAGGAAGACTATAAGTTGTCTGAGCAGTTGCTCCTTAAGTATTAATAAGAACAAAGCAAGATATTATGTAAATAAAGTTTTGTTTACCTTAATGTTTGATAATTCTGCCTCACTAACACTCCATATCATATTGCATAATTTATATGTTTGATTTTACCCTTGGAGAAGGAGATTTACGTTTATTTCTTATTCATAGGATGTGTCCTAGACTAAATTATTATTTATTTCCTCTTGATGATTGGAATGTTTTAAGTTTTTCTATTCATCCTCTTCTTACTGTATAAATGGTCATATTAACCCTTCAATTTAAAAAAGGTAAAGTCAGTTCAAGGAAGGTGGTATTTTAGGTCTTTGTTATAACAGAATAACTTTTTGAGTTATATTACATAATTAAACTTAATTTTTTGAAATTAATCATGATTCACCCACTCTACAAACTGTATGGGACAGTTATAAAGCCTATATATGAGATCATGTTTTTATTAATGCTTTTAAAACAAAAAAAAATCCTCTGTATCAACAGCTAGAATATTTGGTTAAAGAGAAATTGCTAGATTAAGCAAAGGATTCTGTGGAACAGGCCTATCATGAATTTGTATTAACCAAAGTGACATTAGATATTAATACATATTAAGCAATACCTCCCTTTGTTAACTTATCTGGAAAAGATTTATAATGCTCATGGTATAATCTCATTGGTTTATGAAAGAATTTATATAAAAATATTTGCTCATTCCTACAAAAGGGCCATAATTATACAGAATAAGAATGTGGCATTCTGGTGACTCTTCTACAATGAATAGACACAGGCTAAGGAATTTAGTCTGTCTGCTTTCATTTGTTTATTCCTACTACTGCATATAGTTAAATAATCCCCAGATTGCTCAGTGCTGTTCTAATCAAGATACCAAAAAAACTAGAATTCAAAATACAAGACCAAATCATGGACTTCAGCTGTAGAAGAAAATAAACCAGGATTTTTAGTTCAAATGATAGGTCAAACTGAATGCACTTGCATATAGCTCGTTCAAGCCAAAGTAGAATGTACCACAAGCTTAGTTTATTCTTCCATATGAATTTGAATAATATTAAGCAAGGCCAATTATGGTAAGGCATTTTAGAACAGGACCTTTTGTAGAATTTGCAGTAGAATTTCTTTTGAGTAACCTCCATTAGTTTCATCTTCTTTCTTGCACTTCCATCGAAGCTGATGGAGAAAAGCCACCATTAGTTTCACATAGTACAAGGCCCAAGGCCTACTATATATCAAACTCTCAATTTATTTTCATTTCTATCTACATATTCCAAAAACTCTCCTGTTTGTCTGTTTCAACCCTCAATTGGGGAAAACGGTGCATCGTAGGAGCAACAATTTTTGGACCAATGTATTTCAAACAGGTTAACTTAAAGAAATATATCCAAAATCCAGGACCCATTACTCCTATGGGAATGAAATTTGGCAAAGTTGTGGTCACTTCAGCACTGCAACACTGCTGTAGTCAGCTGTGCTGCTGCACTGCCACAATCAGGCAAAGTCATATGACTGTCATTTCCAAAACTCCCTGCTGGCTTTTTGCAAGCCAGCAGGAAGCTGGAACTCTTCTGAAGTGATGATGGTACCATATAGCATTGTGGTTAAAAAATAAAGTATTTTGTTTTAAATATTGTCAGTTTCATTATGCCATATGGAAAGAGGGAAAACAACATGGTCAACAGATGACATCAAATGTCATTGAGAAACTGTAAGGAGAAGGAGCGTACAAAAATGGATGGGGCAGGGCTGTATGCCTCCAGGATCAGTCATCACAAATAACATGAGAGAAGGAGGGAGAGTCAGAGGGTGAGAGGTGTGCATGTCTTTAGAATGTTAACAAAAGGCACAGAAGAGACGAAGGAGTAAAAAAAATGCATATCTTCAGGAACAGAGACAAAAAGCAAAGCGCAAAGGAGATGAAGAAATCAAGGATGAAAGGGCTGGATATCTCCAGAACGACAACAAAAGCCAAAGAATGAGAAAACAATGACACAATAGGTTACAGGTTGTCTAATGTTACTATAAATACTGTGTAATGAATTAGAATGTTGAATGAACTTTCACTTTGAGGCATATGGAAGCATAATAAATAACATTTTAGAATAACGAAAACTTATTACATACACCAAGTAGCATCTGGAAATCTGTCAATATTCCAAGTGACAGAGACTTAACTTCTAATTACCTTTATCCTAGAGCCTAGATTCTAGATTAAAGTGCAAGGAACACATTAAGGTGAAGTAAGTGACAATTCCCATAAGGAGCGAGGATGCCAAGGGCAGTCCAACTGTGTGTGGGAGGCTGCAGGCGATCCATGTGGCTTCTACTGATGGAATGATAAATTAGTTGTTCATCTTTCTTCATAGCTCAAATTTTTGGGGATGTCTTACTTTGAGCTTGGGTGTTCCTGTGCCATGCCCTCCATACCCATCTTGTTTACCTCAAAGAAATCAAATAAAATGAAATTATGGTTGCAATAGTTTTGAACCTAAAAAGATTAACTTATGGCTGAACAAAGTCCAGTGTTCTAGTTCAGTTTACATTGTTTGATCTCCCAATCAATTCTATTACAATTCTATATTCTATTACAGACAAAATTTAAACTATCCTGATATACAAATCAACAGATGTCTTAATTTACTCTGTACTCCCAGAGATAAAGCATCATCGTCAATAAGAATAAAGAAATATAAACCCTTGGTAGAAAGACTGAAAAGCAAATCTGTCATGTCAGTTGGCACTGAAGAAATCGCAACAAACAGTTAATCACAAAGCTGTTGATTAACATTCATGAAACTAATTTTCATTTCCTCACTTTTATGATAGGTATAAAGTTCTTGGAAAATAAACAACTGTCTAAAGTCATGTTACAAGATAAGATGCAATCCTGTGCATTTAGTTTGGAAAACGTTTTAATGAATTCAGTTTAACTCTTTTTTTTAAAAAAAAAGCTTCATGTCAGAATTAGCGTAAAACATTCAATCTCTAAAAAGCAAGCAAAATATTGCTTGGCCTTACTTCGTATTCGGTCTTTCTCAAGCCGGATTTGTTCCTGGATGAGTTTTTGTTGTTCCTCCAGTTGCCGAGATCCCTCTTCACGTAACCTTTGGATCTGGGATGAGTAGCAGAAAAGAAAAATCCTGGCAATATTGCTGTAAGAACTGTCTCTAATTAAAAAATATACTTACAATTTGGGGGGAAACTGTCATAAAAAGTTGACCTATCATTTCTCTAGCTCCACATTCTATTTATCGATCAAATTAAATGAACTAAAGAGTTTTTTTAATGTGTGAAGTATGAACATAGAAAATTGTCTATACCATATTATTTTATAATATTGCTTAACAATCTCTACATTTACTGGAGAATTCCTAGATTTTTGCAAACAAGTTATATTGGAAGATGCAAAAACTGACACCTGAAATTTTATCTATGCAAAGCAAGTGCTTTCTACTGAATTAAATACTGTGCTTATTTGCCTGTGCATTGAAACCTTTCATATAAAATAATATCTGTTTACCACAATAACCTTACCTCTTGCTCTAATGTTTTAGTTATCTCAATCTCCTCTGCCTTGCTAACCTGGGAGTTAGCTTCTTTCTCCCGAGCTTCAAGATCTGCAGCATAGTAGAAGAATTAATTGCAGAGGGATTTAGTTTCAACGGTTTTAATACAATTAAGAGAAAAATTCAATACAGATATGTGCCAGATATAGACCATAAAACAGAATTTAAACATGAATTATACACTATATAAATGATGAACATGTAATTGCTAAAATGCATAAACTTTTATTAAGATTTGAAACTGAAAAAGTACAAATTAAAGAGTGTATGGTAAAATGAGCAAAGAACTTGAGTTACAATGGATCAATGAAAGAGAATGTAGTTAAAAAGGTTTGAAATTCAGTATCTTATAATTTGAAATGATATTCTGTTTCTATATGTCACCAGACAAATTGTGTAGGACAGATAACAGCAATTTTAATTACGGTTGAAAATGTGAAAAGCATGAAAAAACATGGCTGACTTTGCGAAAAAATGAAAAGGTACTGGAAACACATGCATATGATGCAATTTTTTAAAATTTAATATTCAGATCATAAAACCGAGTAAAAACTTTACTATGATTTCTTAATACACAATTAGAAAAGATTCATGGACAATCAGTTTTCTATATTATAACGACAGCAGGTTATTATACCACAAAGATGAGAAAATATAGAAGTATAAACAGCGGAGGAATAGGCTGTGAAGATGGCAGAATTTGCAGAAATGGCAAAATTGAACAGTTTGTTTAGGGACAAAACAGTATGTACTTTTATAAAAGATTGGAAACCTTTTTGCCGAAAATGGACAAAAATGGTAGTGATGATTTCTGGATTAAAAAGTATTGAACATGGGACTCATATAATTCTAAAGGGAGAGATATGATAAAAAAATCGTTTTGTATCTGTGGTAAAGATTGGAAGTCATAAGTTTAACTTTATTTTCTCCTTACGTGTATCTAGCACTTTTATTTTTTCTACTTTCTCTTTATATGGATATATTTATCTTTTAATAATGTCAATAAGTTCAATAACAATATGTATAGAAAATTAACTTACCTTTTTAAAAAAATGGAATAAGATAAAACTATTTTGATTGTAAGTATATTTCACTGCACCTATAGCCTTAATGATATATAAATATGCAGTTTGTAAATGAACTGTACATCTGATATTATTATAAAGATCCTGTAACCTTGGAGTTTATTTTCTCAATAAAAACAGTCTAATATAACATACCAAGTTTAACTTTCTTCCTTCTTTCATCAAGTTTCTGGGTCCTTTCTGCTGCTTGTTTCTTTGCTTTCCTCACTCTATCATAGGCTACCTACAAAAAAAGAAACAGGACAAAACATACTGAAAGAAGGTAAGATAAATCATCTATTTAAAATATTAAATTTATCTATTTGAATTGTAATAGTTCTATATATTTCGGTATCTTTCATTATCAAAGACAAAAGAAGAAAAAGAAAGTGATCCAGAATATATTAGTGAGGGAAGTAGATGTATTCTCTGCACAGAGAAGTAAAATCACAATGTTATTTTTATACGGTGTTTAAGTACATATTTGATTCACTAATAAATTTAGTTTTAGACATCTATGGGAGTTGACACAGAACTGAATGTCAAGTATTACACATATGAAAACATAAAAACAAATATGGAAAGCTTGGTGGAGGGAAGAGATGTAAACAAAATGTTGTCTACCTGTTTTATATTTTTCTGAGCCTTTTTCTCTAACTAATATTCTTTCCTGAAAAGTCTATAGGAAAATGGATATTCCTGTATAATAGCAATAGGTAGGTAGATTTTCAGCAGCTGAAAAATGTGCATATAAAGGTATTTGCTTGTCCAAGCACTAATTTGCAATGACAAAACCAAAATTTGTTTGCATTAGTAACACAGAACCAAATTCCTTACCCTTGCTGCTGCATCTGTTAGAACTGTTAATGCCTGAGACAACTGATGGAAGAGTTCAGCTACAGAACATTAAAAAAAAAAAGTAGGGAAATTTGTATCATTTTAGGTACATATCATTTATTCACTTTACTTGGATAAAAGATTTAACACAACAGGACCAAGCATCATATAACATCAGAAATTAAGCTTATTTTAAAATTTAAACTTGCCCTATCTTTTAAAAATCAATTTGGTATTATTGGTTTATATCTAATTAAAGACAAAGATTCCAAAGTTCTACATCCTTAAATATTGCAGTTATTTTTCACAAATAAAGATAATAATTCAATTCTCAAAAAAAGAAACACACTTAAAAGGACCAAGAGGATCATCCTTCACAGGTACGAACAATTCAAGACTGCCTTGGCTGATCTCTGAACTAGAAGGTTAAAAGCACTGGAATGAGAAGGACACTTTGCAGGTAGAAGGCAGAGAGTGGGAGGAAAACTAATCCCGCCCCCAATGAAATACAGGAGGTCCTCTAATCCATAACTTTTGGTTCCCCCAGCACGGTTCTGAGGCCAGAGTTGCCTTTATGACAGGCCATTTGAAAAGATATGGGTACATTAGTGATAATACAAGTATGTGTACAGCTAGATTCAAGACTAATCTGACAGGCTCCTTGGCAGTGATGGGCTCCTTGGTAATGATGATGGCAGCATCTGTGGTAAAGATCATTGGTAAGGTAGGCCTTTGAGGTAATCTATTAGGAAGACCTACTCTAAGGACCAAACTGGATCTCCCTCATAAATAAAGGAAGCTATAGAGCTATACCAACTAAACTATTGACAATCAATTGTTCAGCAATGCAGATTAATTTTATTTATTAATTTATGAAAAATTATATGACTGCCCAATTCACTCTGACTCAGGGCACTTACAAAGATAATTGCTGCTGCTCAACAGTTTCACTGCAGCAACAGTGAGACTGGCTCTGCTCTTCTCTTAACAGTGGACGTTTCTCTCCTTTCAGAGTAAACTTGTAGCAAGTGTCAGCAACCCTAGGTTGCCTATTGTCCACATGTGGAGAATGTAAACACCTAAATGATGGTGTTGAGTAAGGTTTGATTGCTTATGGTACCCTATGACTATTATTAAGTGTTGTACCTTATGATTCTTGATGAACATATCTTTTCTTTTATGTATACTGAGAGCCCTTGCACCATGACAAATTCCTTGGGTGTCCAATCACACTTGGCCAATAAAAGAATTCTAATTCTAAGAGAGAGATTAGTACCGGATCTGTAATGCTATGGGGAAACTAGTTTATATCCAGTGACCATCTTGCAAGCTGTCTCATAGAAACTGCCATCTTGCCTAACTGTAACTGATTTCAGATTTGTTATATATCATTATATCTTTGGAGGGGAAAAAAATCTATTCTCTTCTGATGGACATGGAAAACAGCCAGACAGATTTTTATCACAAGTCTCCATACCTGCTTTAGGATTATCTGGATGTTTATCCGGATGACAGGTCAGGGCCTTCTGTCTGTAGGCTTTCTTAATCTGTAGCAGAAAGAAGATAGAATGAACAGTGTGAGCAGCTAACTGTATCAACTTTCAAAGTAATGGTAAATAATATCAACTCACAGGAAAATGATATAAATAATTTCAAAGATTGGCAAATATGTATTGTTGTTGTCCCAGTATACCTACATAATTTTTAAAAAAGTACCAACATTTTACAAATATCTGATTTCATTGCAATGGAAAATCTACTTTTGAAATGGATTAGTATTTAGATTCATTACAATATTTAGGATAAACTGAAACATTTAATATTTACTCTTACTCCTTAAGAGAGACAATGGGATGAATCAAGGTGGACAAATCACATGCATGTCAATCTCCATAAAGGTTACTTAACATTTTTTCTTAATGTTTCAAACAGTAACCCTGAGAGGGAGGGAAGGCAAAACTATACTAATCTGTTCTTCAGAAAATAGGTCTTTGGCACATGGAATCAACTAAGTATCTATGATAAATATCACTGAATATTTGTGAAGGTATGACTTATTTATCTTATATAAATGTTTCTTGTAGAGAGATCAAAGGGGCATAACTGAGCTATAACCATGCAGACTGTAATTGTTTAGGAAAATACATAAAATATTTGACAAGGCAACTTTCTTATCTGGTACTACATTTGATAAGTTTCATTTCATATTTGTCTGGAACAGCTTTTGTGAATAATGAAGGCTCACTATACTTGTCTGAATAATTTTCAATCTATTCTGCTTTCAACATATCTTTTTAGAATTACTGTATCTGCTGAAAAGAAATTTAGGAAGTGTTTTGCAATATATATTTGGCAAATAATGGATCAGCTCTTTGAATCTAATTGTTGTAAATAAATTAAAAATTGCAGTTACACATCTGTGGGAAAATCAGGAAGAGTTCAAAATCAGGTTTATTTTATTGATTTTTATAAGAGAGATACTCTCAAGTTGCCTAATCCACAAGCAAAGGCCATGACTGCAGCTTAAAGAATTATAAAAGAAATATACAGAAGAATTTAGAATTTCTATGTCTGTCCAGAATTGTGTCTCAATTCAGGCTGATAGATCTGATTGTATTTTTCATCTCAATTCAATGGTAAAAAATCAGTACACCAAATACAAGCTAGGCAGATATGACCTCGTTGACACTCCATCAAGGACCTTGGAGTACTCATATCAAATGACCTAAGCGCCAGAGCTCACTGCAACAGCATTGCCAAAAAGGCTTTAAGGCTGTAAATCTAATCTTATGAAGCTTCTCCTCCAGTAATACTGAATTGCTAACTAAGGGCATGAAAAACTTTTGCTAGACGAATACTAGAATACAGCTCAGCTGGAATCCACACTGTGTATCGGACATTAATACAATTAAGCAAATTCAGAAATATTTCATGAGAAGAGTACTATACTCCTCTGCTTGCAACAGAATGCCCTACACCACCAGGCCTGATATTTTGGGCTTGGACAACCTAGAACTATGCTGCCTACGGTTGGACTTAAGCATAGTACATAAAATTATCTGCTACAATGTCCTACCGGTCAATGACTACTTCAGCTTCAACCGCAACAATACAAGAGCACACGACAGATACAAACTCAATGTAAACTATTCCAAACTTGACTGCAGAAAGTACGACTTCAGCAACAGAGTGGTCAATGCCTGGAATGTACTACCTGACTCTGTTGTTACATCCTCAAACCCGCCCCCCACTCCTTTACCCTCAATCTATCCACTATTGACCTCACCCATTCCTAAGAGGTCTGTAAGGGACGTGCATAAGTGAACAATTGTGCCTACCGTCCCTGTCCGATTGTCCCCATTTATTTGTACCTATTTCCTGTATTCATACTCATGTTTATTCTTTTATCTATTATCTTGTAAGTGATTGACAAATCAAATAAATTCCAGCATTACGCTTCTCTGACATTAAAAACTATGATTTTTAAAATATAGATATAAATTAAAATGTTTACTTCTATTTATTTTATTACCTGTAATATTCTCTAATATAACAGCTAACAGGAAAGGAAATTAAATTATTCAGAAATGGCATATTAATACCCAGCTACCAATATACTATCCAAATGTTTATCGTAATTTAGCACCATCTAGTGGACAACATAAGTATCATAGGTCGTAAATGGGTCACGAAATTACTTCTGCAGCACCATTGTAAACTGCAATGGTCAACTCAATAGTCAGTAAACAAAGACTACTTGTATGATCATGATATGTTATAACAGTTCAAAGCAAGCGTTTAATATTGGAGTGAATGTGAACCTCTTTTGTACAGTCATATACATCCTCTCTTTCAAACTCCATCAATCACACTACTGTTCTTCTCCTACATGTTCAGAGGTAAAAGAACCCTGGAGAAAGGTTGAGGAGAAAGTCAGCTACAAGTCAAAATCTTTTGCATAATCTCCATCACTTTAGTAACTTGCAACAGGACAGAGGGAGAAGCCTTAAATCAGAGAACAATCGAGATTTCTAGCTCTGCACTACCGTAGAAATAGTGAAGACAGCATATCACCATTTTATGTCCAGATTATTATTAGAACAGAAGCTCTTGCAAGTGCAAAAACCTCCAAATGGGAGTGACAGAACTGAGTAGTGGAACAAAATGTGATTTCAGACAGACGTATTCCAATTTAGTGAAATCCAAAAAAGAGGCAGCTGAGCTCTGAGATGTATCTGATGAGGACTCAATGAACTGATGAGATAAAATAATAGAATCATATTTTATGGAAGATAAAACAAACAGGTATCTTACATGGTTTCCCCCCCTAAATATAAAATTTTCAGGGCTGCTAGAAACAGGAGAAATTGGATTTAAAAAACTAACATGGCAAAAAGAATTAAAAAGTTTGTCCATTCATCAATCTCTCCTGCATTTGTTTTGATGCTTAAAAGATGAAATTAGTAAAATAATTCTTAGATTTTAATATTTCAATGTTCAGTAAAGCTTATTTTTAATGATATATCCATGGAATATAGTTAGTGAAAAAGGAGATAAGAAAAACAGACAGCTTTTCCTAATGAATAACTCAATAAAAATTGATTTCCCCATCCTAAAGCAAATTTAAACCCAAATATATTTTTGCAGATCTACTTCATTTCATTAAACCACCAACACTGTACAACGTCTAATGGTAATGACTGTTAGATATTCCAATTTACATTAATTTGCCAGTTTTATAAGTACGTCAAGAAACATACCGCAAGGCACAATTTCTACAGGACACAAGGTTAAATTTCCTACAGTCTTTTTATCGCCATCATCAATCATTGTGGTAACAGGATGTTGGACCACAGAGATTTTTGATCTGATGCCACCCAACTTTTCTTAAAATGGGAGTTTTCTCCTATACCTTTAGGGATCCCACAGGGAGCCCAGTGAGGTGACTGTACTTTGTTTAGTGACTGTTGTTATTCTGCTTAGTTTTAATCTTTTTTTAAAAAAAATGTGTTCAATTGTTTTAATCACTGTTCTATTGTTCTAATTGTCAGTGAGGGCTGTATGCCCCCCAGAGCCATGTTCAATGAGGTGGGGAGGGGTATATAAATTTGCTAAATAAATGTTTTCCACTGAAATCTGGATCGACCACAGCTTTGCAGGAATACTTATTTCAAGCGCAGGGCATCATAATCTCAAGTGCAGGGCATCATAGGAACACGAGGCCATCACCCTGCAGTTTTGACCAAGTAAATATTGGATTTAGCCCTGTCCCCATACGCCCACCAACCGCTAACACCTTCTCCACAAAGCTTGTCCTGGCTCTTGTTCTTCAAGCCTTCTAAGGCACAACCAAATATTGGCCCAGGAAGACAGGAAAACCCAAAGGTGCTTTTTCAAGAGGCAAGTGGACTTTCTTTTTTTTTTCTTGTAAAGCATTTCACTTCTCATCCAAGAAGCTTCTTCAGCTTCTGACTGGATGGCGGGGAAAGTTTTATATCCAGTCGGAGCTTCTTGGATGAGAAGCGAAACGTCTTCAAAGAAAAATAAAAACCAGAAAGTCCAGTTGCCTCTTGGAAAAGCACCTTCGGGACAACCGTGACCTGGATGACTGAGAATCTTCATTTAGCGAAGACAGGAAAACCACCAGCAAACGGCGAAACTAATAACCAACGAACAATCCCTGGTTAATGGACAGGCCACGAGTTCCGGCACGTTTTAAACAAGTTTGCAGAATAGCCCCATTTACTCCTGTAGTAAAGCCCACTCAGGGCCGCTTTTCATCCCGTGGACCGTTTCCACATGCATTGGACCGCGACCCCCATCACAATTGAGAACGATGGGACTTGGAATCCAATACATCGGGAGGGCCCCAACCTCAGACACCGGGCCCCGGAGCTCACTTATCAGCGGGACCTCGAGAGAGAGAGAGAGAGAGATTAATACGCCTGGTTTTATGCATGGCTTGGGAACGAAACTCGGACCGCCTCTAACGTCTATCAAACGGGCTTGAGAAGTACGGTTTCCTTTTCCCCAGCTCAGGCCTCCCTAACCTCTTTATCCGTCGCTTTCTCGACCACGCCCAAAAGCGCGTAGAGGTCCAACTCCAGCAGTTCTTTATCGACCGCCATTTCCCTCAAGACTCGCTTCTTCAGCCAATTCCCCACCGGGATGATTCTCGCTCGAGCTTTTTTTTTTTTTTCCTCCCTTCCCCCCACTCCTTCGTTCTCCCGACAGCGATTTGGCTTCTGGGAAACGTGGACTCTTCTCTTTAGGAACCTCTCTTCTCCGGACGGAAGATGGAAGTCGAGCGAACTACAGTTCCCAGCATGCCAGATCGGCCCTCGTCATCGTGGTTCTATTACAACTTTCCGGAGCCGTGATTGGACAAATCGCCGAAACGCCAGCAAGCGCTGCGTCAGGGATAGTGGGCGGGGAAGAGTCTCTTGGAAAGGTAGTTACAGAACAGTACTGTACCAGTTATACATCAGGGTCGTAGAAGGGCTGTAAGTATATACACCTGGTCGTCGCTTGCGGTAAAAGGAGCAGTAGTCAGACTTTGAAAAAGGCAGAAAAGGCCTGCTGGATTAGACTAGAATATCAGATTATCAAGATAGACTAACCTTCCTTTCATAAAGTTTCCTTAACCTTTTCCTTTTTTCGTAAGCATCTTGGGGTAACCTTTCCCAATCCAATGCCCTCCTGATGTGTTGTACTACAACTCGGATAATTCCCAATGGGATTGTAGTTTTCCATACCTAGCTGGACACGGTGGGGGTTTGGTTTGCATCTTTAAGGGATGACAGGTTTGAAAAAGTGTTTATAGGGGAGTATGCTGATTTATTTCCCTAATTCACCATGGCAGTCAATGAAGAAAGGAAGGGAGAGAAAAAATATCCAAAAGTAAACTGGTATCTTTTCAAAATAATTAATATAACTGTCATAAATTTTTCCCCATTCAATAAAGTTTTGCGCTGTTTTATTCTGTTGTGAATAGAACCTACTTTTTGGAAGAAACTATTGTATGTTGATCTTCTGTGGGTCTGCTTCTGAATATTGTAAAGATAAAATGAATTACAAGAATTGTTCTAGTTAACAGTTAGGGAATTTGGGATTAACACATTTGAAAGATACTGGGTTGGGAAAGCTTAATCTTTGAATTTTTGTTTCTTTCTCTATGATTTTAATTGTTATTAGGTAACCAAATGTATAGTTTTTTATTATTATGAAAGCAAAGTCAAGTACCACTGTCACCTCTTTAGTAGATCATGTTTTCATTGAATCATTATCAGCATTTTATACTTCACTCTAATTCTTTGTTCTACCCCTGAAAAGCAAACCATGGGATAGCTGCTTGCAGACAAAATAGAATCACGTTGTCCTCACTAGTATTTTTTGTGAAAACTCTAAGAACCAACTCAGCTGACATCATGGATAAAAGGTGTTATGGCTGTGCATCAAAGTTTACTGTCTTCAAGAAACAGGCAAGTTTTTCTTCACTACTCAGTGTCAGCACTTACAAAAACTGAACTTGATAAATCTGTGTTGAGAGAAACGCGATCTCATACAGTAAAATGTGAAATTCTCTTCCGGTAGAATTCATTCAGATTTCATGTTTTAGATTCATGCTTCTTTTGATTCCTGTAATCAGTTTTAGATCTTTTAATATATCCATTACTTTAATAGTGTACATTTTATTTGTTTGTATTGATTATTTTTGGTCCTGTATAATACCCAGAGTCTGTTGGAGTTGTGCAGCTATAACAAATTTGAATAAATATATAAATGATGGATGCTAAGCAAGTCTCTCCCTTTCAGTTTCAGTTGTTTGATTGTTTTGTTTTTCTATAATTAAATAACCCATAAGGGATTTTTTCTTAAAAGGTCCCAGAAGATGGTTCTGTTTCACTTTGAAGAATGATCTATTTTGATGCATAGTGAGTGGAGAATTCACATAAAATGAATTAAACAGGTTACGTGACATATAATGATAAACTCATACATTAATGCTAAAAGGTGGAAAATGTGTGATGCTGATGCATGATTCCATGTCATTTTTTTATGTTACATGGATGAAAATAACTTAGATTTTGAGAAGTGTTTGAAAGCACATTACTGCTTTTAAGAAGTTATCCAGTAGATATAGATGTTTTATCTGCCAGTGCATCACTGATGATGTTTTATCAATCTTAAAACTGGATGGGAGGAAATCACCAATGGTGGGGGGAAATAATTTAAAAAATAGCATATGACACCAACTTAAGTCTTGGGGAATTTTGATTAATTAATGATCACTATAGTATATGCTATGGCACCTAAACTCTTGTTTTCCCTACTCTTTGTTTATTGTTTGCATTGCTATTTCAATATTTCTTGCCATTATTTGTTTTAAAAAAATAGTAGGATATGGATAGAATAAATGATATAGTATACAGGTGTTATATTCTGTGTTCTTGTATGTCATACGTGTGTTTTGAAGGAGCCTAGAGATAAAAACCT
Source organism: Pseudonaja textilis (assembly GCF_049901715.1). Classification (NCBI taxonomy): domain Eukaryota; kingdom Metazoa; phylum Chordata; class Lepidosauria; order Squamata; family Elapidae; genus Pseudonaja; species Pseudonaja textilis. The sequence continues at coordinate 272,045,482 of NC_141990.1, read as the reverse complement.
TGTTTTCATATTGGCTTTCTATAACAAGAGGATTCAATTTCAAGCTGGCTGGCTTGCTTATTTGTTTGTTTATTATACGTGTCCATCTCACTTTTACATGGTCTAGGCAGTTTACAATAAATCAAAATAAAATGTGTAAAATACGCAATGTAAAAAATAAGAGTACAACATAAGCAGTTGGGCATAATCTAACCAATCACCCCACACAACCAGCAAATGAGCTCTAACCCTTGCCCAGGCCCCCTGGCTTAGGCACAAAGACCCACACTTTCTTCCCCAGGAGATTTTAAGCAGCCAGGAGTGATGTAACTTTCTCAGGATAAAATAGGATCAAACTCTCCCCAGATAACCAAGCTAGACCCAGCCCCAGTAACCACCACAGTATGGAACTATCTCCCTTATGAATCTTATAGAAGAAGGAATCTTCCAGCTGTCCTGCAGTTGTCAGCTAAGCGTGTTTTCCTCCATTGATTTTTTCCCCCCCTCTCAGTATGGTTGCAAGAGTTGTGGTCGAGGATTTTGCTCAAGCTGCCTTGGATTCAGTGCCACTGTTCCTCGTTGTGGGGATACTCAGCAGAAGGTTTGCAAGCAGTGTTATGGAGAGTTAACAAGGTAAGAACAGAACTGAATTCTGATCCAAGTGATGGATTGATACCGTGTTTCTCACAAAATAAGGCCGGGCCTTTTTTTTTTTTTTTTTTGAGCCCCCCCAAAAACGGCTAGGAAGTCTTTTCGGGAGTGAATTAATTCTCCCCCCCCGCACACCAGCGCCATCTCCAACAACAGCGTCTGAGTTGATCCCGCTTTACCCCCGTCCCTGTAACAACAGGAAAAAAAACATTTTGAGGTACCTGGGAGCGCCGCGTGCTGCATTTTGGTTTAATCCCGAGCGGCTGCGTGGGCGTGAGAAGAGCCGAGCAAGCGTCTCCGCTGCTGCCTACCCTTGGTGCTCCAGCCTCGGGCTCTGCAAGTTTGCAAAAGTCCCGGTGCGCAGCCATTCCTGCATTCCAAGCGCCCAGGCTGAGCTGCAGCTGTCCCTCTCTCACCAGCGCCATCTCCAATAACAGCGGCAGCAGCGGCGGGAACCGTGGAAGTTACGGAGGCGGCTCCCCCACCCGAGAAGTGGCTGAAACGCTTCCATGGTCCCCGCCGCTGCTGCCGCTGTTACTGGAGACGGCGCTGGCGAGAGAGGGACAGCTGCAGCTCGGCCTGGGCGCTTGGAATGCAGGAACGGGCTGCGCACCGGGACTTTTGCAAACTTGCAGAGCCCGAGGCTGGAGCACCAAGGGTAGCAGCAGCAGAGACGCTCGCTCGGCTCTTCTCATGCCCACCCAGCCGCTTGGGATTAAACCAAAACTCAGCGCGTGGCACTCCCAGGTACCTCAAAATGTTTTTTTTTCCTGTTGTTACGGGGACGGGGGAAAAGCTGGAACGACTCAGATGCTGTTGTTGGAGACGGTGCTGGCAAGAGAGGCACCAGCACCAGTCCGAACCATGAAAGCTACAGAGGCCTGAGAAGCGGCTGAAATGCTGCTGGACATCCACGCCGACGCCGCCCGCCTGCTGATCCGGGTAAGGGAGCCCTCCGTGCTCCAACATGGTGTTAGGAGCAGCTGATGGTGAGGCATAGCTACCCGCGGGACACTCCTAATGGCAAGTTCCCCCTGCCTCCACCCCCAATTTTGCATTTTTTAAACTAGGCCTAAATTTGGGAGGACGGGCTTAATTTCATTTTATGCCTAGAAAACATGCTGGGTCTTTCTATGGGGGGGGGGCATATTGTTGGAGAAACACGGTAAAATTGCAGAGCTCAATCAACAGAGTTGCCATTTTAGCATTTTGTGTATTAGCTGAAATCCACATAATTATTTAGGAAATGTACCACCATATTCATTATTCTACAATGCTAAAAGATTTTTCTGGGAGATGAATTCTGGCATTAAGGACCCAGATTGTTGGGGGCAATATGCTGACTTTGTAAACCATTTAGAGAGGGCTGTAAAAGCACTGTGAAGCGGTATGTAAGTCTAAGTGCTATTACTATTAAGTTCTGATCTTATTGGCCCAGAGTTTCTTTCTCTCACGACACTTAAAAGTGTCACATAAGGATTGTAGACAGGGTTGTGCTACATACAATACTAATGCACTATGAAACTGATTATAAGTATATTTATTTTGCATATATTCTGACTTCCAAATGTTAGAGAGATAGATTCAGCCAAATAAAACATTGATAATTAGTCCCAAATCAATTTATTCGTTTTATAGTGTAGCAGTTTGAGTCTCTATTTTGTGACATTCTTATTTTTCTTTTCAGTCCACCATCTCAGTCAAATTCAGCTAGATGGTCTCCACCAGAGAACTATAAGAAGTGAGTTCCAATAATCACAAAACTAGTTTTCCTTCATGATCTTTATATATTTATAAAGCAAAGTGTATGTATGTGTTATGATGAATCACCAATGGCTTTAGCCATTTTTAAAATTCCTTTACTTGTTGTAGGATTTCAATTCTTTATATTAATAATCCCAAAAATATAATTTCTTTCTCAAAATAACTAGAGCAGGACTTTTCAACAATTTTCTCACTATAGATCTTGTTAATTAAAAAAAAATCCAAGAACCCCTGATCAGGAAGCAAGCACCAGAGATAAAAAAAATTGCCAATAATATGAAAAACTAAGAATAATATGCATACACTGAGGAGTATATATATCTAGGATGTACATGACAGTTTAATATTGTGATAATGAAAAATTGTGCATTAAAATCATTATTTGTGATGTCACCTAGAATGAATCTGTTAGGAATGCTTAACTGAAGTCATTTGACCCCCTGTCTTTTGCCTGTCTGCCTTTGTAAATGCAATTCTCGTGTATTTATTCCCTCCTACTCTCCTTCTAAAATAATAGTAAAACAGGAAACAGTACCTTTATAAACAAGCAACTGCTTCTGCCCTAAACAAGGTTAAACCCATTGGTTTCTAATGGCAATGGAATAGAGTTCAATAACTAAGAGATTTCAGCGTAAGAGTCAAATTTTAAACTCTGGCCAATCTATACATCCAGGATAATGAGGGTATCAAAAGTGTTTGCCAATCCTGATATAATCTTCCTCTGAACTTCTGTGGTGATATGGTGGTGCAATGGTTAGAGTGCAGTATTGCAGGCTAACTCCAGCCCACAGTCAGGAGTTTGATCCTGACCAGCTCAAGGTTGACTCAGCCTTCCATCCTTCCGAGGTCAGTAAAATGAGGACCCAGATTGTTGCCTGACATTGTAAATGCTTAAAGAATTCTGTAAAGCATTATGGAGCGGTATATAATTTTAAGTGCAATTGCTATTGCTATCTGTAAGGACTGATCCATTCACTTGTGCTTGTAGGTTACTTGATGAATCAGTGCTGTTTTATTTCAGTGAAACATGTGAATGAATTTGGCAAACATCTCTCTGTTTCTATGTCTTGCAAGGCTCACATTGTCACTTGGTGCCTCAGTGATTAAACTGTGTGTATGCGAATCAAGTCTTAGAGAAGCATTTATGATAATCCTGTTAATTCACACAGGACTTATTTTTGCAGGCGGATTGCAGCTCTTGAAGCTAAGCAGAACCAGACGCAGAGTCCTCAGAAGGGCTTGGTGAAATCTCAGAGTCAGACAGACTCCAGATATCGAGGGTTATCAAAAGAGGATAAGATTCTAGCAGAGAGACTGGAGAGACTCAAGAAGGCAGCAAGGCCTAGTGAGTTGCTCATATTTTCATGCTCGGGTCTGCTGAAAATAGAAAACAAATCAGAATTCAAGAACAGAATTCTTAATGTTCCGTTTATACATGCAACACTATTGAAACAGTTTCTAAAAGAAGGCAACATGAGCACTAAATGCCTCGATTTTTGTTTCCATAGCAGATTAACATGGAGCATGTTAAAATAGATACATATATTCTCTTCCTTCCCCCCCACTCCCCTCCCCAAGCTCTGTCTTACAAGTGCTTAATGCTGGGTCGTTGCTATTCTCTAAGTTTACATTTCGTTCTGCAGATCTTTTATTACCGGGCTGAGTAACATCATCAGTGCAGGGGGAGTGGAAGAGAACAATGCATTAGTTTTTCTGCTCACAAGGAAAAGATTAGATGCCCTTTTCTGAGCAATTTGCTATTTAACAGAGATGATTTTCGATGGGTGCATGGTGAGGCCAATACTGACAGTTCCATAACCCCGAATCAACACTACCAGTTTCTGCATTTGAAAATGTGCCATTTTGCCATTGGTTTATATGTATGGAAATAGTTTTATGCTTCTTTTGGTCACTATTAGCAAATAAATCTGCTTTTAAATTGCACAGAGTCTATTCCATCCCAGGCGGAGATAGAATCTAGGCTGGCGGCACTGAAAGCAGACTCTGGAAGAGCCATTCCGACAACCCAAGAGATGGAAGACCGTTTGGCAGCCTTGCAAGGCAGAACACTTCCATCTGCAGCCCCCAGACCCGTAAGCTACCATTGCTTAAAAACAGACCTTTCCCAGAGTTTTTCCAGCTAGAGAAAATTGTTGAACATTACCTGCCTCTTCTGATTTGCCCCCAGATTGCAATGTTTAAATGGGACAGAAAGGAAAATCATTAATATACAGGCAGTCATTATTTTAACTGTATTTAATTTAGCTGAATTAAATTTAATTACCTGTACCTCTCTTGTTTTGGTCAGGTACACCAGGTCTCCAGCAGCAAGACTCAGGTGGAGCAGTCAGATGACTTGCTGAACCAGATGGCTGAAGAAGTTGCCATTGATGAGAGTGGAGGCTTCACAATTACATCTCAAGGTTTCTCTTTAGCTTTAATATGCATTCTTAGTTTTGACGTCGAAATGGAAGCAAGTAGGTCCTGAAATCTCATGCAGCAAAGTGAGCCCCCACTACATGATAGCAATGTGGGGAGACATGATAGCAGTCTTCCAATATTTGAGAGGCTGCCACAGAGAGGAAGGGGTCAAGCTATTTTCTAAAGCGCCTGCAGGCCAGACAAAGGAATAATGGATGGAAACTGAACAAGGAGAGATTTAACCTGGAAATAAGGAGAAACTTTTTGACAGTGAAAACAATCAACCAGTGGAACACTTTTCCCTCGGAAGTTGTGGGGGCGTCATAACTTGAGACTTTCAAGAAGAGATTGGATTGCCATTTATTAGAAGTGGTATAGGGTCTCCCGTTTGGGGTGGGGGTTGGACTAGATGACTTACAAGATCCCTTCCAATTCTGATTATCTGTTATCTGTTATCTACTGTTCTTGATCAAGGGGCTGCAAGGATGCCCGTTCCAGAGACCTTGCGTTGCTTCCAAACCCTCCTCTTAGCACCCAGTTCAATTTTGGTGAAGAATTGCCACTAAAATCCTGTAGTTTCTATTTGTCTTCCAATTGTATTGAGATAATGTCATTATTTATTAATGGATGAATCAAATAATTGTCTATTCAGTCTCTGCTTTAAGAGATCCAGCAAGAAAATAATGTACCATCTTGTGCTCCATTATCAAAGAGCACTTCACGGTCAAAAACTTTTGGTTCATCTGAAATCTGCATTTCCCTAACATGGTTATTATTTGGTGCTTGCCTTCAGGAAAGGTAGTGAGTAGATTATTACTTTCTTCAGTGTGTGACACCCTGTCAGATATTTGAAAAGAGGTATCATATTAATACTCTTATTCCCCAATCAAGACAAAATCTTTCTGTAGGCCAGAGGTCTCTGTTAGGAATGATAGTCACCTAACAGCTGGGTTGGCAATATATAAACCAGGATAGTCATATAATACTGTTGTATCTTTAAGAGAATGCTGTAATTGTGATTGGCTGAGGTTCCTCCAACAGCCATAAGATGGAGCCAAAAGCCTGGTTTGTTCTCTCTTGCGTTTCTCTCTTGCCTTTTGCCTGATCATCATTCTGCTGGAATTGCTGTGAGTCTTGCAACTGTTAACAAACTCCATTAACTGAACTTTGTTTATGATACTGGACTTCGTTTTTGGATTATCCCTGGACTGATTGTATTGAATACTAACTGCTTTAACCATGTATGATTTGGACTGTTTGTTGGACTTTGTTTACCCGTTTACTGGAAGTAAAACCTACATTTTACTATTCAGTGTATCTGTGTGCTGGTTGTGTGTTATTCAACACCACTCTCACTACATTTCCCTGAGTGCACTCATTCTCCTAATGGGGAATACCTCAACAGTCTCCAAACTTGGCAACTTTAAGACTTGTGGACTTCAACTTCCAGAATTCTGGGAGTTGAAGTCCACAAGTCTTAAAGTTGCCAAGTTTGGGGACCCCTGCTATAGGCTCTAGGGATTCTTGTTTCCTGCCTTGTTTGACACAGCCTTTTTGAGTGTTGGGTGCTGACTGGAGGAAACCTCTTAGATCAGAGGCTGATTGAAGATCAAAAAAACACTACTCAAATTTGCATGGGAAAGACAGAAGAGACTTGTGAACCAGCAACAAACCTTTGAATTATCTCACATCTTTTAAAATCTTCTATTCAAACTTCTTTATTATAGGACAACCAGCAACTGAATGAATAAACTGACTCCAGACACTGTGGCATAATTAAGAGTGTTTCGACTGGGACCTGTTTTATTTTTGGCAGATTATTCTAATGGCTGAGTGATTGTGGTGCAGCTGTGAATTCACTCTAGGTTTTTGCTGTTTCAGAAGTGAGGACACAGAACTGGAATGATTTGAATCAAACAGATGCCACTGCAGGCATTTCCGATCTGTCTCTCAGGCAGTTGGAGGAGGAGAAAACGAAACTATTGGCACAGGCGGCGGCTGAACTCAGGGAAGAAAACACCAGGGAGGAAAAGATTTTGGAAGTGGCCAAGCGATTGGCAGTTTTGAAAGGCAAAGATCCCGAGACAGGTACAGTATGTAACAAAAAGTATTCAGGCCATCTCAGGAAAACTTTAGTTTATTTGACAACGAATCTTGGTTGACTAATAGGAAAAAGTCCAAGTCATAATTCTCAGAAGAACTTCCATTTCCCGGTGCTAGGATTTTGATTCATTTAAAAGCAGGTAATTAATGGGGATTGAGAGCTGGGAAGAAATGTGAACGGAAATACTTTGTTTGTTTCATAAGCAAAGCTGTGAAACCAAAGCTCTCTTTGTTCCAACAGGCTAGACAAACAGGGTACATTCATGGGGTTTCTCCAAGCCTGGCACCAGCATATGACACTGCTGAGCAGCTGATGGGCCGTTGGGTTCTTTTGTTTTTGCTCTTCTAGATTTGGGTTATGATTTTTGCAGTCATCTTGATGTAGTATCAGTCTGGGGCATGGTGATAATTGTGGCACAACTGATTGGTTCACTGCTGCTGTTGTCTGTAGGATGAGTCCCTAGGGCTTCCAGATGGGAGGTTCTGACCGTGGGTTAATCCTCCACAGGAGGTTTTGTAGAGGCCTTCTCCACTTTAAAGTTTATCCATTTTTATATCTCAAGTATACTTTCTTTTAAAATAGCCTCACTTCAGTATTAACCCCTAGTATTGCTCATGGCATATCAGCAGCACACTAACATACTCATGCCTCTCACGAAGCCAAGGAACGAAAGAAAACTGAAGCTGGCCCTTTTCTTTTAGTAGAAACTTAATATGTAGAAATCAGTATATAATGGGTTTTTTTTATTATTAATACAGAGCTAAAATGAATTGTGATATTGCCGGTAAACTGCTGGGAATGGCATATGTACAGTGAGCTGCCAGCATTAATAGGTTAGATTAGCCCTGGCAATGGAAAAGGACAAACTTCTGATGCTTAGAAATGATGCTCACGCTGGCATTGAGAAAGTGGTGTCAGAAGTGATGAACAGCTCTGAATTCTCCCAGAAAGAGAACTTAACACATTTGAGGATGAATCCGAACAGATCTTTGTTACTGAGAAGAGAAACGAATGTCTTTGAGAAAAGGACCAAGGAGAACAAAGATGTGGAGGATGGCCTACTGGCTGCCTTGAGACCAAAGAATATGCATTTCAAAGTATTGGTGGAGATTACTTGGCCATCTTTCAGGACCTTCCATATCAAAAGTGATAGAAGTTGGATTGTCACTTATCCTCTCTTCTGCTTTGTAAGGACTTGAAAGATTAATGGTCAGATTAATTCCACTGTATGGGAGAACTTAAGGAAGGCAAATGTCATGGTTCCCAGCAATGAACCCAATTGAATCAGGACTCAGAAGCTCCATTCAGGCTTGGAAGACCTTTTATTGAGACATCCTATCGGCACTTAGAAAGTTGAAGCTAACTCTGGGTAATTCCCACCCTTCAGAGTAATAAAAAGAATAGAAACTTCCCACCCCCCTCAGGTGTCTTGGGTCACCAGGATCTTCCCCCTCAGTCTCAGCAGATGTTCACTGCCATGTACAAGTATTTTTAAATGTTTAATTAGACTAATAAATATACACTATTGCCTCAAAGAGGGCTTAATTCCTGCCATCCTCACGTCATAGTTACATTTTAAAAACCATGGATCTCTACTTTAGGGTTTTCTGGGTTTTTAGATAGATACCTGAACCAGAGGTGGTATTCAGCCGGTTCTGAGCAGTTGCGGTAGCGGAAATTTTGAGCAGTTTGGAGAACTGGCAAATACCACCTCTGACTGGAGATTTTTACGGTATCCTTCCGCTGCCACGCCCACCAAGCCATGCCTACAGAACCTGTAGTAAAAAAAAATTGAATCCCACCACTGATCTGGTGGATGTTTTGTCCAGTGGACTCAGGCACTGCATTCCAGTTCCTTCTAACTCCCCCACCTTCCTCCGAAAGAGTGGCAACTAAGAAACGAAGCAAAAATAAATATGGCCTCGGCTGTAGTCCTTTTGAAGTTGACAGCAAGACTGTATGTTGTACAGCATGATCTGTGGTTATTTGCAGTAACTTGAAATGATGAAAAGCTCCCTTTATGAAATTGTTATTACGTGTTCAGTTTTCTTTTTCTTTCTTCAACAGTTACTTTGGATGATTACAAACTCCCCAATAGTGATGAAGAAGAGGAGGAAGCCATCCAGAGAGTTTTGAAACAGGTCTCTTGGAGCTGATGTTACTTATGCAGAGTTAATCTGATTGATACCTTTTACTTCACACCCAAGCCTGGTTTTCCCCGTGTATTAAACTTTTTAACCTTCTGAGTGGGTTCAGAAGACAAAATGTGGCTTTGTAAGTTTTGTAGATGAGTAAAGGGTTGGAAATTTGAAATGCTTATTTAGATGGATGCTTGCTAAACTGAAAATTAAGAGAGTAGAAGAAAGTAGCCTGTGAGGGTACTTGTTGCTTGAAAGAGAGACGAACAGCAAATATATTTAATAAATAAGTTTATTGTATATTTTATTTTATTTTTTGTTACCAGCTTACTGAAGAAGCAGCTTTGGATGAAGCAAGCGGCTTCAATATTTCCCCAAATCAGTCTGCAACTGTGCTGTCGAATTCCACTAAGAAAACCAAGGTGAGCAACACCCCTGGATACATGCATGCACAGCATTGTGAAGCTTGTATCTTCAGGGCTGCAGCTAAGGCCCAACAAAAGCCAGATCCCTCAAACTGTGTTCCCTTAGGATTTATCAACTGCTCCCAGTTGCCAGGCCAAAAAGCAAATACCTGTGGATCTTATCCTGAAACTAAAAGACAAATGGTTTCTCCGGGGTCAGTTTGCCCCAAACTTAATACTTACCCATAATTTTGCACAGGGCTGGCCAGTTTCTTTGCAAAATTGGTAGCAACCTGCCAGGTTTGGACAGTGGAGGTGATGTTCACATAAACAAGGGAAACTGAATGGGAATACATTCTTGAATTTTCAGGCATTAAAAACAGGTACATTTCAGTCATTCAAAGAATTATTATAGGTATTTTAGTAATCCTACAACTGCATTGGAACTCTTACTATGGATTTTTCATAATGTGGTTGCATGTTTGCATCTCCTCCACTAGGCACAAGCTCCAGTTGTTGCTAAACATCTAATCTGGCCTGCCAGAACATCGAACAGCGATGAAGAAGAATTACCCTGGTGCTGTATCTGCAATGAAGATGCCAGTGTGCGCTGCCACAGCTGTGATGATGACCTCTATTGTCAGCGCTGCTTCAGGTAAAAGACAAAATGTCATTAGGTAAGACGCAACTTCCCTTACTATTTCTTTAGGAAACAGAAAGTCTGAAGCAAACCTTTTGAACTGAAGACACCATAAATGAATCAGCATAATTGGTAGAATATATAGTATTAAAGCTATAGACCCTAGGTCTTGGATCTTATGAGGAATTCCCTTTTGGATAGCAGCCTTGTTCTGTCCTCACTACACCTTAGTCTCTGTGCAGCTTGACATGCAGCTAAAACCACCTAACCTCCAATAAAACAGACCGTGTGCATAGATCTGAATGCTTTGTTAAAAGAACAGGATATGGTGAAACTGGGGAAAATAGGGATACATAAAATGAGAGCGAAGTACAAGATAGGCAATATTGAGTTCCTGCTGAACACAACAATTAATAAATGCAAGCAATCTAAATCTCACCAGTGATGCTCTTGTGTGTGGGATGTGAGTTGTCCTTGGATGACCATGTGCTACAGATTAAGATGGATTTTTCTTTGTGTTTCTGCCTTCTCCAAATGCTAAAGGAAATGGAGTCTGACTTCCCAGCATGCATTTGCTTTGAAAGTTCAGGCTGCTGGGTAATGGGATGGGTTCAGCTTCAAACAATATACTTGGCATTTGTTCCTCTGGCCACGAGATGGGGCTAGAGAGCAACAACAATATATAAAGGTCATATGTTAGGGTATATTTGTCCATCAGGCCACTAGATGGGGGTAGAGAGCGACAACAGTATATAAAGACTATTCGGGCATGACAAGTCTCCTGTAGCACTAAAATGGTTTTCCCAAGAGATGGAGAATCTCCCAGGTAAGCACTGTGAGGAAAAGAAGAGGTGTAGTTGAAAAGGGAAGTTGCCGGAAAATACCTTCATATGTCTATCTCATATGTCAAAAGTTGGTTGGTTGCTTATAGTGCTCGGCTCTCCTGATTGGCATAGGTAACTTTTGCTTAACATTGGCTAAATTTCCTGTTTTGGTTTTAGGGAAAGCCACGATGAGTATGATTGGAAGGAGCACAGAACATCTGGCTATCGTCCTCCCCGCCAGCAAAAATGAGCCCAAAGAGCAGGATGGGAAAGGTTTGAAAAAGGCATTGGCCAGAAATGTTTTCCACTGGGCATCAGCTGGGCATAAAAATCAAATTCTGGATACCGAGGAAAGAGAAACCTATACTTGGCAAGAACAAGAAGTTGCAATGAAATTAAATGAGACACTGAAGCTGGTTTGTTTTGTGAATAAGCCATGGAGAATGATACGGTTAAATAGGAAGGTTGTGCTCCTGAGGACTATGATTAGTGGAAGAATATAATATGAATGTTTTAAAAAGATAATAAAAGATACAAAGAAAATAGTGCAATGAACTTGTACTCTTGTTTCTTTGCTACAAGAAAAATTAGGGCCTTATATTTCTGATTATTAGCAGCTTGTCAAAAAATGTAAGTCATAATTTAAAAATTATATTCTGTCCTCAGAAAAAAACGGTTGCTTTATGCAGTCCATGGACATACCTAAGGGTGCCTGATTGGATTGAGGTTCACACCTGCATCATGTACATTCCAGTATGCCTCCCGTTGTTGCTCCTTCCTAAGATCATGAAGGGTTTGGGGATCATGAAGCATGTGGAAAAGTCTTTGCAGAGACCAAGCCAAGTGGTCAGTGAAGGTACCATTTCAGGTTGATATCTGCAGAAGGGCTTCTGTTACCTTATGCTGATCTCATAATCCAACTATGCCCATTCACTAATTTTTCTTTCAGTTATACCAATAGTCTGTTGAAATGCACATGGGGGCAAGGCAATTGAAATGTGGGTACTTAAGAAACTATGAAATTGAGACTTTTTAGATACTTCATTCCTGAGGCATCATTTTTTTTCATTTCAGATGTATGTCATTCCTCTCCTCACTGTCAGATTTCATTAGAATTGTTCCTCCTGGAGCACCTGGCGGAGAGAATTGTGTCCACTTGCCTTTCTCCTCCAGGTTTCAGGCTTCAGGAGGAATGAGCAACTAGCTACCATGTTTCCCCCAAAATAAAACTGTGTCTTATATTAATTTTTGCTCCAAAAGACATATTAGGGCTTATTTTCCAGTTAGGAAAAGACCTATTTTGGGGGAAATATGATATTAAATGTGTCTGTCTGGCTGATCATCTTAACTGGGGCTTATTTTGGGGATAGGGCGTATATTATGAGCATCCTGAAGCATCATGCTGGGGTTTATTTTCCGATTGGATTTATTTTGAGGGAAACACGGTATTAATTCATCCCACTGCTACCTCATTGATGTTCAGTGTTGGCCTTATGTTACATGCACAATATATGGGATAGATTCATCCGTCCCTGGGATGGGGTGGGAGAGGCCAAGATGGCTCTTGATATCCTTCCAAATTCTCTTGACAATCAATCATAAACCTCACACTGCTGTTGTTCTTTCCTCATCTTGTCATCACTTCTGTATGAGAGGTTCTCTCTGTAGGTATAGCTTATGGAACAGAATGGGATATATGTTTTGTTAGTGATTTGTTTATTGTTTTAAACTTGGGAAACTACATAAATGATCTCCTAAGTGTATGACTTCCAATATACAATACACTTGCAATTTAAATAATTAAATTAAGTCATGTTCTTTTTCAATTATTTAAATTTCGTTGTTTTATCTATTTTTAAATTTTCTTTACCCTCTCCCCTCTTATGGTAAGGTCTTCAATATGTTCCTCAAAAGTTAAAGCAGCCCTTAAAAAGGATAGTTCAGATGATAATCACTCAAAATAATAAAGGTTAGAGTTTACATTCTCCTTTATTGTTCTGCTTTTCTCCAAATTAACTTAGTCTTGAATACATGAACCCACATGGCCAAATTATTTTACATATCTGACTTTAGGGCTATAAAATGACTTTTGTCCCTAGACTGACAGGTCTGCAGAAACTGAATTTCTTGTCTGTTTTAAGAAATTAGGATTGTGTTAAGCAAATTAAAGGGCTAACAAACAAACAAAAACCCACTCTGGCATTAATTTATGTCTATCAATAGCTGATCTGTTAATAATTTCCTCACTGAAACTTTTGTTCATTGCATGTAGACTTATATACTGCTTTATAGTGCCTTACAGCCCTCTCTAAGTGGGCTAATGTAATTGTGACTTGGGTGAATTAAAGGACAACCTTCTATGCCAAGTCATTAATTTGGCAAGAATCTCAGTGCAATCAGATATGAACAAAGAGATTCATTGAAATTGTCCCAAGTTCTATAGTAATTGCACGATAAAAAATCCAGTAATTCCTGCACAATTTCTAGCATTGTAGTAATGTACATATTACCAAGTTTGGATACCTTCCAAAGGTACAATAAATATTTCAAAAGGCAGCAAGTTTTAATTTTCACATGAAAATGGCAAATATTTAATTGATGGGTCTGTATTGGGAAATAATGGAAACTTCATAATGCTTGTGGAAACTATTTTGAAAGTTAATCATTTACTTACACATTTAAGCACATTACAACACTAAAAGTATATCACAAAAATTAAATCAAAGAGCAAATCGTTGAAATCCCCCAGGAAACCAATAAATAAACCTTCAAAAGAATCAACAGTAATTACACTGAGTTTATGTATGTATCTTTTCTTTTATGTACACTTTGCACCGAGACAATTTCCTTGTGTCCAATCACACTTGGCCAATAAAGAATTCTATTCTGTTCTATTTTGGAAAGATAACTCAGGCATGGTTTCATATTAAAATAGAACAATAAAATTCACAAGGGAGAAGAAACCAACAACACACTACTGTTCCTGGATATCATCAACAACGGAGGTAATGATGGCAAATTAGAAACTCAAGTCTATTGTAAAATTACTGACACCAACCAAGTGCTCTTCTACCAAAGTAACAACCCAACTTCCCATATGGGAAGCTATGCAAGAACACTAAACAAACACAAACACATTGCAACAACCCTGAACATCAGAAATACGAAACAGGAAAGAAACAACATCTTCCAACAAAATGGATTTCCATACAACTTTATCACAAAGTACCTGACCACTCAATCCAATATAGCACAACCAATATAAACTCTGAAAAGGATATCACTGCCATCCGTCAAAAACATCTCAGAAAACACCAACAGTCTATGTCAATCTACAAACTATTATCAGCATAGAACACAAATGAATAAAGCCCTCAGAAACATCCTAAGTAAACAAAAAACCCACCAGCACCCCTTCCCAAAAATCATGGATCATCTACAACATACAGGGTAAGAACTGCAAATAGCCACTATGTAGGACAAACAGGGAGAAGACTAGCAGAGAACATTCATGAATATCAACTAGCAAACAGTAGACATTTTGAAAACTTTATATTTAACACATGGACAGATTCAAACATAGTTTCACTTGGGAAACAGTATGCATCCAAGATCAAGCCAAGTCCAAAAGCACCAGAGAATTCCTGGAAGCCTGACACAGTAGACATATAGGCCATCAATAGCACGTGGAGATAAACAACATCTATATGCCATTCAAAAGAGACAATATAAAAGCCAAAAAGGAATTAAACAGACCAAAACACCTCCTCACTAGCAATCAACATCTAACTGGGCTGAAATTAACACTAAGATTAACATTAGATTAGCAATCAAGAAGTACACAATGTCCCAATTAAGGAACCACCAATTCAGACAAACAAGCTAATAGTAAACAACTATCTAATAAAGGAACCACCAACACTGACAGGGCAAGTCATTAGCATATAAAATGAAAGCAAACCCAACTCTGTACTACAACTGATGATATTACCTAATTTGGTAATGAAACATCTGTAAGAAAACAACCAAGCTCATAGAACACAGGCTGCAGTTCACTCCTCAGCTACAAATAACTCTCGTCTATCAAGACTTGATATTGCCTAGCAATCTTTCCGGAAGTACTAACCAAATCTAGCCCTACTTAATTTTTCAAGATTGGACAAGTCAGTTACAGGTAGCCCTCAATTTACAACAGTTCATTTAGTGACCATTTGAATTTACAAATGGTTGTTTGAAAAAAAAGCCTTATGACTGTTTTTCACCATTTTACAACTGTTGCAGCATCCCCATGGTCACATGATCAAAATTCTGACACTTGGCAACTGACTCATATTCATGACTGTTGCAGTGACCCGGGGACATTGCTACCTTCTGACAAGCAAAGTTATTAGGGAAGCCAGATTCACTTAAAGACTGCGTTACTAACTTAACTGCAGTGATTCACCTAACAATTGTGTCAAGAAAGGTCATAAAATTCACTTAATAAGTGTCTCACTTAGTAACAGAAATATTGGGCTCATTTGTGGTCATAAGATGAGGACTACCTATAATTGTTACAGCTTAGAAGAGTGTTTTTCTAATTCTAAGACGTATGGATATGAATTCCCAGAATTTCCACCCAATTCCTATTGTGTGAGTTTAAGCCCAGACATCTTTCAGTTCCCAAGTATGAAAAACATGGACTTAGATTAAGATAGTGAAGATAACTTAGTGAAGTTGGCTTTATCAATTTTGCAGACACATTTACATTGGCAATTGTGAACTGCATTGCCCAATTTGACAATTCCTTCCAAAGAGTAGCAGAAGATCTGATATCATGCAGATTCTTGAATGTTTCCATAATAGTGTTTGTTGTTGTTTTAACATTATATGTTCTATCCTTGCTTTGATGGTTTTGCTATTGTTCAGGTTAGTCTGCCCGTGAAACCTTATTTTGAAAATGTAAAGGTGCCGCTCGCACATACGTGCTAGACATTTCCAGCTCTAGGGGGCAGTCCGCATCTCCGTTACAAAGCCGAAGAGCCAGTGCTGTCCGAAGATGTCTCCATGGTCAGGCGGCCAGCATGACTAAACGCTGAAGGTACACGGAACACTGTTACACGAGAATGTACATACTGATAAAATAGGAAAAGTAGAGGTTAGGATTAATAGAGATTTTGTTTCTTTTAGACTCAGAATTCAGTTATGAGTTTGGTTTACAATATGTAGCCAGAAAAATGTAGAAGAAAGACATTCTCAGGAGAAAAACACTTCCAGGCTCATATTCAGATCTAAAGTCTCCTTCAACTTCTTTTGTCAGTCTACAGTATTTCTCCAATCACATCAAATCTTATCCTCAAGTCCCAACCTCTTTTTGACCCTTTATGTCAAAATAAAAAGTTTTACAGCCTTGAAGAACCGGTCAAACAAGTATGATAGAAAATGCACAGTAAAAACCAATTTAAGAAACTTATTAGCATTTGCACACTTACAACCCACTTGTGAATAAGCAGTACATGTTCCATAGTTGTTTTAAACCGCAAATGTCTCTTCATTTCCTTCAGCAGCAACAAGTCACTTCTGACAGTTATATGCATACACCAATATACATTTTTGAAATGGCTGGCCACAACATTAAAAAAATAATTAAAAGATAACAAAGTGAAATATAACTTCACAACACCAGGTTTTCAGCTTTGCAAAAATAAGACTGCCTGTCAGAGAGCAGGAAGAGGTTTGTATGGAAATAAAAAAGAAATGAATTTTACTTGAAGCTGTAATGTTGGCCCAGTAATAAGAAGCTTTGCAAATACCTTGAATTCACAGCTCAGACACTACCACAAGAGGGTGGTAGTCCTCCTAAATATCTTCCTAAGAAATCCCTAAATTATCAGGAACATCTGGAGCAGAGTCTCTGATAACTTGCACAGATAGAATTTTTTTATTGGCCAAGTGTGATTGGACACACACAAGGAATTTGTCTCTGGTGCATAAGTTCTCAGTGTACATACAAGCAACACAGAGGTGGTATTCAGCAGGTTCTGACCAGTTCTGGAGAACCGGTAGCAGAAATTTTGAGTAGTTCGGAGAGGTGGCAAATACCACCTCTTACTGGAGATTTTACAGTATCCTTTCCCCTGCCACGCCCATCAAGCCACGCCCACAGAACTGGTAGTAAAAAAATTTGAATCCCACCACTGAAGCAACAAGTGATAATCACAATCATAGTTGTCTGATGGAGAATAGGCTCATAACAGAATGCAAGAGAGATCAATGATGAAGAGAGATCAATAATTAAGTTTAAGATATATATATTAGATTTAATAGATTATAATAGATTTAAACCGCAATAGTTTCCATAATAAAGTGAAAAAATAAACAGCCAGATGAATGAAAATGTATAAAATGAGTAAAAAACAGCGCCAAATCCTTTAAAAGTTTCAGTGCAGAATATACCATCCTGAAGCAAGATAATATACAGATGCCAATGTGACTATTTGTGGCCAATTCTGTTAATTCTGGGACTATTCAGGCATTTTTTTAAAAAACTGTTCTAGATAGAAACCTCCAAAAAAGTCAAGGATCTTCTGTTTGTGTCTGTGGATTGGGGATTAATACAAGTTGCTCATTCCCCCTAAATATCTATTTACCAGAGAATTTTTCTCTCTTAAATGTTCTGTCCTCAACAGAATAAAAGGATGTAATCAACCGGCTAGATCAGAGGAAAGGTACATTATCAGCCTTTTATTTTAAAGTCAGTGTCTTGAGATCACCAGGGGAATCTAAATTTTTTTATTCTGATAGCCTCAAAGCAGTGGTAGAATTCAAATTTTTTTAGTACCGGTTCTGTGGGCGTGGCTTGGTGGGCGTGGCAGGGGAAGGATGCTGTAAAATCTCCAGTCAGAGGTGGTATTTGCCGGTTCTCCGAACTACTCAAAATTTCTGCTACCGGTTCTCCAGAACTGGTCAGAACCTGCTGAATACCACCTCTGTCTCAAAGATGCTTTTTCAAAAGGCAATTAGACTGAAAATGTTTTGCTTCTCAACCAAGAAGTTTCATCCGTTCTGGCAGGATGGTGGGGGCGATGGAAGGATTAGTTCTGACAGGATTGGAAGGATTAGTTCTGACAAAATGGTTAGCACAACCAGATGACTGCAAAGAAATATGATCCTTCCGACCCCTCCCCCATCCTGTCAGAACTAATCCTTCCATTGTCTCACCATCCTGCCAAAACTGATGATGCTTCTTTGATGAGAAGTGAAATGTCGTCTTCTTCCTCCTCAACAGAAAAAACAGTCCAGTTGTCTTTTGAAAAAGCAGCTTTGAGACAAGTATGACGCGTATGACTGAGAATCTCCACAGACATTTTATAAAGATTACATAGCCAGAACTATATGTGCAAGTTGAGCCTGTATGTTATCGTTTAGGATTATCTTCCCTTTTTTTTAACTTTTCTTCTTCAGTTTGACTTTTTGGGTATGCTGTACTTTGTGATCTTTCATCAAAGAAAAACTAGAACAGAGCATATAGCATTATAAAGCATATAATCATTATATTAAAAGATTTAAGATGATAAAAATATTTTTTTTCTGGTCTCCAAAAAAATATAATATCAGTACCAAGCATTTCTACTGGGAGAGTGATTTAGAAAGATATACAAAAAGGTCCATTCCTAAGAGAGCTAGTTTGGTCTAGTGGTTAAGGCAAAGGATTGGACCAACTCACTGAAGTCATGGGAATCAATCCTTTAAGCCTTGACTGCCTTTTGGGTTTCTCGTGCAGTTGGTCATTACAAGGACAGACTGCTGGACTGGAATGGGCCAGGGATCCAATCCAGCAGTGCACTGCTTATGTTCTCGTACCAAACCTGAAATTCTAGACCTAGAAAACCTAGAACTATGCCACCTTCGGTCCGATCTAAGTATAGTATATAAAATCATACATTGCAATGTCCTACCTGTCAATGAATACTTCAATTTCAACCATAACAATACAAGAGCACACAATAGATACATACTCAAGGTTAATTGCACCAAACTTGATTGCAGGAAATACGACTTCAGCAACAGAGTGGTCAATGTCTGGAACACTCTACCTGACTCTGTGGTTTTTTCCCCAAACCCCAAAAACTTTAACCTTAGACTTTCTACTATTGACCTCACCCCTTTCCTAAGAGGCCTGTAGGGGGCGTGCATAAGCGCACCAACGTGCCTACCGTCCCTGTCCTATTGTTTCTTTTATTTTTCTTATATGTATCCATGTATTCATAACTATGTTTTTACTTATACCTATTATCTTGTAAGCAATTAACAAACCAAATAAAATAAATAAATAAATAAATATGCCTCCTTTGTGGAGACTGAAAGAGCAATTGGAAGACCCAGAACTGAAATGAGATGAAACTGTTTTTCAGATGAAGTCAATCCTCTTACTCAGAAGAACTCATGACCTGCTCCCTTTGGTAGGAAAAAGGGACCGGAAGCCTCACCCTATAATTACGTGAAGAGACATGCATAGCTAAAGGAAATTCACAGTTCTATACCTTGTTTTTGTTACCCTTTGTTTTTCATTTTTAGCTGTTAGGAATTGTTTTTGAATTCTAAACTCCAGTTCCTCTATGGTGCAAAAATGCAAGCAGTGTGAATATTTTTTTAGATCTGCTGAAAACAGATTTTAGCAATATTTTTAGTAATCAATCACCAACCTTCTTGAAATAGTTTAATCTGGGTTTTAAATATCAGTATTCCTCGACTTATGACCACAATTGAGCCCCAATTTTCTGTTGTTAAATGAGGCATATGTTAAGTGAATTTTGCCCTATTTTATGACATTTCTTAACACAGTTTTTAAGTGAATCACTGGAGTTCTTAAATTAGCAACAGAGTTGTTAAGTTTCCCCATTGACTCCCATTGATTTTAGCATCAGGTGTAAAATTTAAACTGGGTAAAGTCTGAGGATGAGAATATCGTCAGGCCTCAGAAATCTATTTCTTAATAGTATGCTTAATAATATGTTGACTGAAACATTCTGGGAATAGAAGTCCATAGTTGCCAACTTTGAAGAACACTGGTCTAAATTATATTTCTGTCTTTTACCTATAAGAGACATTTCAAGTGCAAAAAAGATACTTTCATTATAGAATGCTCAATAGAAATATGCAGGACAAATAGAGATAATGAGGATAAGCTAGAAATTAAGATGCAGATAAATTAAAGAAAAAGCTCTTTTGCTATTAACTGATAGTAATATAAAATTCAATATTGATCAAAGAAGTTTAATTTCAAGGTAGAGAAGTAGATGGACAGTCTTCAATTGGTGGTCATCACTGCCACAAAAAATAAATACAACATTGAAAAATGATAACTAGAATATATATATATTAGAATATTCTGAACTAATGACTCTTGATGGACAATTTCTACCCCCTTTCTCTTCATCATTAATATTTATGCTTTCCAACACATATTTTTCTGTTAAAAAATATACTCCTTTTGTCAATGAAAATGAACCATTAGAGGACTGCTCATTGTAAAGTAGAACACAAAGCTTCTCTAACCTAGATATCACATAATAGTTGTATTTTTTTAGGAGGGCAGGTCTAGCAGGTAGAAAGGAGGGCTATAATTTGAAATCCAGAAGTGAGAAGCGTGGTAATGAGCCCTTCCTCCAATTATGTTGTCAACTCCTTCATCCTTTTATTATATAATAATCTTCAATCATTTTCTTTGTGAGAAAGTAAGTAAGGTACATTATTCAAGTGGAATTTGAGGCATGAATAAAATAAGTTCCAAAATTATATTTTTTTTTTCGGCCTAAAAGGAGCCACCTTGTTGGACATAGTTCTCCTATAACAGGCGTGTCAAACTTATGGCCCATGGGTCGGATGCATCACATGCTGGCCATGCCCACCCCCATTTTAGTAAAGGGGGAAAAGTCATGATATGTCACATGACAACAATGTGATGCCATGAGTTTGACACCCCTGGCCTATACTGGCTCAAAATTTTGGCCCATCTGATTCCCAGAGAAGCAGACTGTGGAAAGCAACCTATAATTCTTAGTAAGTCAAGCACTGACCAGTCATATATTTAGGGTCTCTTTTCACACTTGTTATCTATAGGCAGAAATCCCCTTAATACTGTGAGGATTGATGCTTTATCAGAAGTTGCCACTGCTCAGGACAGTTCCATACTGCAGGAGCACACAATGTGTGATGAGTGTTTATGATTCACTTCTTTGTGTGAAACTTTCTTTGTGGGATGAGTCTTTATGACTCACTTCTTTGGAGAACTAACAAGTATCCTGAAACTTTTCAGCCAATCGTGCAGTTATGTAACAAAGTTATATATTTAAAAATAAGTTGTAATTAAGAGAAAATCCATAGCTCAGTAATACCTTCTCAAAGAATTGTTCTCAAGAAGTTTCTTTTGCTCTCAAAAATTCATCAGGCATGATGTTAATTCAAGCTGTTTATTATACATACTACATTTTATGTTCATTTTTAGTATATAGAAAAATACAAATGTGTACCTTGGTAACTACGTAGCTTTTTGCAAAGTTTTTTGAAATAGTTTGGGGCTGAGCCAGGGGACACAGTATTTTGTGCTTGCACAGAACACCTGCTCCTTGTTTGTTTATCAACTGCAAATATATATTATATTTGTAGTTCAAAGTTGAATTGTGGAGACTTTGGGGCTCTCTGAGCTTGGTTGTTTGCTTGCACACATTTCATTCCCCAACTAGTTAACATCATCAATGTCACTGGTGATGTTACCTCTTTAGGTAATGAAAGATCTGCAAGCAAACAACCAAGCTCAGAGAACCCCAAGGACTCTGCAACTCCCATCTTTTGCAAGTAGGGCAACCGGGCTAGATAGTGGGGAGGAGACTGCAGATCCTTTGGTGTTAGAGCTGATTTTTGTAAATAAGAGAAGTGAAAATGAAAAAAGTAAAAAGCTTCACCCTGATATAAGGAATTATCTCAGTGGAGATTAAGAACAGAGCCAAGACATTGTGAATCTGTGGAGAAAGTTGAAGAATACAAAGGCTCACTTGACCTCACTCAACCAAAAAAACCATCCCCTTGAAGCTCTCAGGGAAATCTGGTTTTCTGAAGGATCCTGCTAGCAGATCATTAGGAGAAAAATGATTTCAGGTACAGAAGAGATACATTACAGAAGCTTCAATTAGGGTTTAGGACTATGGGGACTATGTCATACATTGTCACAGAAATTAGGAATTAACGTGCCTGTTTTTATTTATTTTTATTTTTTATTTATTTTGATTTGTCAACTGCTTACAAGATAATAGGTATAAATATAAGCATAGTTATGAGTACATGGATACATATAAGAAAAATAAAAAAACAATAGGACAGGGATGGTAGTCACGTTTGTGCACTTATGCACAAACCTACAGACCTCTTAGGAAAGGGGTGAGGTCAATAGTAGACAGTCTAAGGTTAAAGTTTTTGCGGTTTGGGGAAGAAACCACAGAGTCAGGTAGAGTGTTCCAGACATTGACCACTCTGTTGCTTAAGTCGTATTTCCTGCAATCAAGTTTGGTGCGGTTAACGATGAGTTTGTATCTATTGTTTGCTCTTGTATTGTTATGGTTGAAGCTGAAGTATTCATTGACAGGTAGGACATTGCAATGTATGATTTTATATACTATACTTAAATCGGACTGAAGGCGGCGTAGTTCTAGGTTGTCTAGGTCTAGAATTTCAAGTCTGGCGGCATAAGGTATTCTGCAATGAGTAGAGGAGTGGAGAACTCTTCTTGTGAAATATTTCTGGACTTTCTCAACTGTGTTAATATCACATATGTAATGTGGGTTCCTGATCGATGAGCTATATTCGAGTATAGGTCTAGCAAATGTTTCATATGCTCTAGTTAGTAGTGTAATATTATCAGAGAAAAAGCTATGTAAGATTAGGTTAACAACTCTTAATGCCTTTTTGGCTATGTAGTTACAGTGGGCTCTAGCACATTAGAGATGAGTGCTCCAAGATCCTTGACAGAGTTTGGATCATCAACAAGGTCTTGACTATTCAGCTTGTGTTTTATTTTCTGATTTTTTTGCCAATACATAAGACAGAACATTTATTTATTCAGATTTGAAGTTGCCATTTGTTTGACCATTCTGATACATAGTTGAGGTCTTTTGAAGGGTAGCAGATTTATCTGTGGTGTTGAATAGCTTTACATCATCAGCGAAGAGAACGCAATCGCTCTTAATACGATCACAGAGGTCATTTATGTAGAGTATGAAGAAAGTTGATCCTAGAACACTGCCTTGAGGGACACTACTGTTGACAGGTACAGAATTTGATAGGGCATTTCTGATTTTGACCATTTGTTGTCTGTTTGACTGGAATGCTTCTATCCAGTTATGCAGATGTCCAGAGATACCATAAGATTTTAGTTTTAGGAGTAGTTTGTCATGTACCACTGAATCGAAGGCTTTACAGAAGTCTATGTAGATTGCATCTATTGCTTTGCCCTGATCGAGTTATGTAGTCCATATGTTTTTGCAGTGTAAGAATTGCAGATTACAGGATAGTTTTTTTCTGAAACCAAATTGTTCATTAGAGTGTAGGTTGGTTGTCTCTAAGTGGAGGATAATGGATTGGTTAATAACTGATTCCATGACTTTACAGGTGATGCAGCATAAGGAGATTGGTCTGTAATTTTCAACTAGGCTGGGGTCTCCCTTTTTGAAGATGGGGATGACTGTGGCTTGTGACCATAGTTTTGGCAAGGAGCTGGTCCTGAAAGATTTTTCAAAGATTATGCTTAGAGGTTTGGCTATGGCAGTGGATAGCTTTTTTAAGAAGTAGGCACATATTCCGTCCGATCCAATAGACAGAGATGGTTTTAGATTGCGTAGTGCTTTTTCAACATTGTCTTCTGTAAAATTGATATTTATTAGATCATTGTAGTTGTCTGTGGTTCGACGAGGAAATACTGGGCATGATCTATTGCTGTTTACAAATACTGAGTCAAAGAATGTGTTAAAGAGGTTGGCTTTAATAGTGTCATCGTTACAGTCTTTACCATTAGGTCCTTTCAGGGGTGGGATGGACCTTGAATCCTTTAGTTTGTTGCTTACAAAATTATGTGAAGATACTCTCTGCATGATTTGATAGAAATCTTTTGCTTTCAGTTGTTAATATTTCTAGAGCATAACTTTATTAAAGGTGACTTTCTATGCAAGCATATGAGCTAATAGTTATTATTCGTATGTCAATCATTAATCAGATTTTCATTGTGCAATAACCTTTGCACATGTTTTATAGGACTTGGGCATGTCACCATGGAAATAAATGATGCTGTGTCAAGAATTTTGGTTGTCATAAAACAACTATAGAAAAACCTGTAGTTATAAACGGGGGTGGGTGGGTGGGTGGGTGGTGGTGGTTTCTTGTCTATCCCAGGTATAGCCTACAATATAATTAGAAATAGGTAGCTAACATGATTGCTTTATCTTCTAGACATAACAATCCAGGTATTTCTTTTATTTCTAAGACTGTAGCAAAATAATCAGAATCCAGTCAGCTCCTTATACAGGTAGTCCTCGACTTATGACCACAAATGAGCCCCCAAATTTCTGTTGTTAAGCAAGACATTTGTTAAGTGAGTTTTGCCCCATTTTATGACCTTTCTTGCCACAATTGTTAAGTGAAACTCTGCAGTTGAAAAGTTGGTAACTTGGTTGTTAAGCCAATTAATGGCTTCCCCAGTGACTTTGCTTGTCAGAAGGTCATAAAAGGTGATCACATGGCCCTGGAACACTGCAACTATCATAAATATGAGTCAGTTGCCAAGGGTCTGAATTTTGATCACGTGATTATGGGAATGCCACAAAGGTCATAACTGTGAAAAATGGTCATAAGTCAGATTTTTCAGTGCTGTTGTAATTTTGAACAGTCGCTAAACGAACTAAAGTAAGCTGAGGACTACCGGTATGTAGTATTGCACTCACAAAGTTCATGTACAGCTCTCCATAAAGAAAAAAGGGACAACTGATAGGAAAGAGAAAATTGTCCATTGGTGGTAGTAAGAGGTAGAGAAAGAAAAGATTTTTTTTTTAATCTTATACCTTTTTAGAAGTAAAAACCACTTAAATCAAAGGGATGTGCAGGATTGCACTGATAGCCATTCCTCCGCATTCAAAACATAAATATATTTAGAAAGTAGAACAGTTGACTTTGTTCAGTTTCACTGACAGTCCCCTACGTAGCACTACACAGCTTTGAGAGAGTACCATTTCTAGAGTAGATATCATTCTGCACACTTTGAAATATCTGTAGTAGAAAACTAACTATTCAGCTCTCTCCCTACATGTGACAATCATTTATCAAAATGTAATAATCTCTGCACTCAGAAGAATTTCCTGCAAGAGAAAACAATATATGTAGGGGTAATTCTGCATTTTCCCTTTTCAGATATTTCCTGCTAACCAGCTGCCACATACTATATGCAATATATTTGCAGAACAGTATAATGTTTCCTAGGAAATGAATTGGTTTGAACTTCCACTTACTGTAATTGTCCAAAATTGGCATCTACCCAGCTTTCCACAGCTACATATAGTTCAATACTAGGGACCTTCTTTGCTAAGCAATCATTGCCCATTGCCCAGTGCCCATTTCTGCAACAGGGAGTGCTACTATGCTCAATATATTAAGATCTACAGCCTTAAGATATAAATGTAAACCCATCATTTCCTTAAATTCCAGAGGATTAATTCTTAAATAGGAATATATCATTTGATATGCAATTTCTGGGACCAAATCCATAAATGTAAACTTCTGAACCAGTTCCATGGAATTCCAAGAAGCTCAGTTTCTGCTAAGTATATATAGGATTGTTAATGAAATGCATTTTGATTTGTATATTAGAATGGTAAAGCTTTAACATTCTAATAATTGACACACAAAGCTCTTCCAAATATATTAAGGTGGATTTCTCTTGGTTGGAATGCTAATATAACTCAGCGGCCCTTCCTAGTTTTGTGTCTTTCTGTTGTATTGGGACTACAATACATGGGACTACATGGGACTACAGAAGCAGGAAAAGACAGTAGCTTGTGCACTTGATAAAACCTGACACCTCACACAGTAGAGATAAGAAACTGCTTAGCACATTTTTTTCTACTAGCATTTCTAACATGTATGTTTAGCTTACCATGACTTCATCTGTACCTTTGAGTGTTTGGGTGCTTGATACCTACCTTGTAACTAATAATCTGGAGTGTCCTCATTTGTTCCTGAAAAGTAGATGTAGCTTGTATTTGATAGTGGGAGGAGATATTTCATTATGGGAGCATTGTTAAAGTGTCCTTTGTGCAGGGGTGGGATTCAAAATTTTTAACTGGTTCTGTGGGTGTGGCTTAGGTGGTGGGTGTGGCTTGGTGGTCATGTGACTGGGTGGACATGGCTTGGTGGTCATGTTATTGGCTGGGCGTGGCCAACTCAACATCACTCACATCGAGGCACGCATCTCCTCGCCTGGCCTCTCGTGACTGTAGGGATGCTGCAACAGTCGTAAGTGTGAAAAAGGGTCATAAGTCACTTTTTTCAGTGCCATTGTAACTTTGAATGGTCACTCCACACAAGCAAAATACCAGCAAAGGAGGGGAAAAAACCTGCAGAGAAGTTCCAGAGACAGGAAGTCTAGTCCTGCCAAGAATGTAATAAGGGTTAACGGAGAGGCAGTTTCTGTAAGCAACACCAGAATGTTTCCTTCCTTTCTGCCTTACAGGATTAGGCCAGTAATTTCTTCTAACAACCAGTTCTCCGAATGTTAACAACTTAGAATGTTAACAACCGGTTCTAGCGAATAGGTGCGAACTGTAGAATCCTACCCCAATTCTCTTTAAAAGACACAGATTTAGTTATTGTAAGATTTATCTGCCAGATTTCTTCCCAGTCTATATTAGCCTAAGTCTATATTATGGCTGAAATTTCTTGCCCACGCTATCATTGGTGCTTTCACAATTTCCTCAGGTAATTCATATTCCAATAGATAGTTATATAATTTAGATATCATATTTTTATCTGGGCCCAAAAGCATCAAATTTAGTGCTCTTTGTTTCTATCCCAAATTCTTTTAAATCTTTCTCATATCTTATTGCTATTTGGAAATAGGACCAACAATCAATCATTATTTTTTGGTTTTCTAACTCTTGGGTCGATTTGAGCTTTCCTTCTTTGTCTAAAATTTGGTGATATTTGAGCTTTTAACTGATGTCAATTGTATTAGTGTGGAATATTGCCTCCATTGTTGACAACCATAATGGAACTTTAATATAATGGCTTTTCCTAATATCAGACCAGGTTTTTATCAAAGATTTGCGTAAAGTATGTCTCTGAAAGTATAAGTGACTTTTACTACTCGGGTTCCACAAGAAGACATGCCACCCTATTTGTAAGTCATATCCTTCTAATATTAGAATTCTTTTGTTTTCCAATTTAATCCAATCCTTTATCCACATTAACATTGCTGTTTTATAATAGGTCTCTCAGGCAGGGAGATCAAAGCCGCCTCTGCTTTATTGTCTTATAAATAAATTTTCTTAATTCTTGACTTCTTGCCTGCCCAAATGAATTTCATAGTAATTTTATCCAATTCTTTGAAAAACAATTTATCCAATAATATAGGGATCATTTGGAATAAATAAAGCAATTTGGGTAGAACATTCATTTTAATTGTGGCAATTCTGTCTAATAATGAAATCTGCATTTTGCTCCATATCCCCAAATCTCTTCCTATTTGTTGTAATAGTTTAATGTTTGTTGTTATAGTTTAACTTCTTTCAAAGATTGTTTTGGGTCTTAACCATATACCTAAATATTTAATCTTATTGACAATTTGTAGTCCCATTATTTCTTCTTTTTGTTTATTATTTGTTATATTTTTAACTAACATTTTGGTTTTTTCTTTATTGATTTTCAACCCTGCTAGTTTACTGAATTCATCAATTTCTTTTGATAAGGTTGGTTCTGACTCTATTGGATCCTCTATAATAATAACCATATCATCAGCAAATGCCTGTAATTTACATTCTTATCTTTTAATCTTAGTATCGTTAATTTCCTCATTCATTCTAATTCTGTCCAGTAATGTTTCTAATATTGTAATGAAAAGCAGAGGCGACAATGGGCATCCTTGCCTGACACCCCTTTTTATTTCAAAAGGATTGGTAAATTC
This sequence comes from Pseudonaja textilis, assembly GCF_049901715.1. Taxonomy (NCBI): domain Eukaryota; kingdom Metazoa; phylum Chordata; class Lepidosauria; order Squamata; family Elapidae; genus Pseudonaja; species Pseudonaja textilis. The sequence continues at coordinate 272,017,360 of NC_141990.1, read as the reverse complement.
TCCATTTATCAGTACCCTTGCTTTCTGAGTTAAATAGATTGAATCTAACATCTTTGCAAAGTTATCCCGAAATTTCATCAAGTTTATCTGGTGTTTCATAAATTCCCAGTTTAGATTGTCAAATGCCTTTTGTGCATCCAGGAAGACAAGAGCAACTTGGCTTCCTGGATGTGTTTCATAGTATTCTAATATATCAATTATCATTTTTGTATTATTTCTAATCTGTCTCATGGGAAGGAATCCATTCTGGTCAGGGTAAATTCTTTCATTAAGAATTAGCTTCACTCTTTCTGCCATCGCACTCATAAAAATTTTGTAATTGGTGTTTAAAAGAGATATTGGTCTGTAATTTTTTACCTGGGTGACATCTGCACCCTCTTTAGGGATCAATATAATATGGGCCTCCTTCCATGATTCCGGGACGCCTGCCTCTAATAATACCTCATTGCAAATCTCTAGGAACAAATTTTCTAGTGGTTCTCCATCTCTTTATATAATTCACTTGGCAAGCCATCTGGGCCTGGAGTTTTATTACTTTTTTGTCTTTTAATTGCTTCTTTTAACTCATCTAAAGTTATTTCCTTATTTAATATCTCCCTTTCATCTTCCATTAATGGCTGTAATGTGCTTTCTTTCAAATATTCCTCTAAGTTGTTTGCATCTATTTCTTCTTGGTTATATAAATTCTTGAAATAGTCTCTTGCAATTGTTTTCTTTTTCTCCAATTCCGTCTCTAATATCCCATTATTATCTTGCAATTGGTATATAGTTCTTTTTTTATTTTCTTTTTTCAATTTATAGGCTAGCCATCTTCTGGGTTTGTTTGCATGTTCAAAGTAATTTTGTTTTGTGTATAGCATTGTCTTAATTAAATCTTCCTGGTCTAATATATTCAATTCATGTTTAAGTAAAATCAAGTCATTTTTAATTTGATCGTCACCTGGGGTTTTCATTAATCTATCTTCTAAATCCTTTTGTCTTTTTATTAACAAGTTTTGTTGCTTCCACTTTTCTTTATTTCTGTTGGCTGTATAGGCTATCAATATATCCCTTAGGTATGCCTTCATTGTGTCCCAAAGAATTTGCAACGAGGTATCTTGTTTTTTATTAAATTTAAAAAATACCTCTAATTCTTCCTTAATTTTTTGAGCGTATCCTATTTCTTTCAATAGTTGTGGATTAAGTGTCCACCTAACTTTCTTGTAAGTTTGAATTTTCCAAGTTATTTGCAATGTGTTATGATCTGCCCAAGTGTTGGTTAATATTTCTATATTTTTATATCTCCGAGTAGATCATTATTCATCCATGCCATATCTAACCTTGACCAGGATTTATGTGGATTGGAGTAGAAAGTAAACTGGGTCACTCCTGGATTCAATTTCTTCCACGCAACTACTAAATCTAGTTATCTAGCCATATCGAAAAAACATTTAGGCAATTATTTTGGGTTTTTTAATATTTTTGGTCACTGGCATAATCCTGTTTATTGTTAGAAATTACATTAAAGTCACCAATTATGCAGATCATAGAGTTGCCTAATTCTATTAATTTTGCATATAGAGTTTTATAGAACTCATTGTGATTTGTATTGGGGGCGTATATCCCTACTAGTAAGATCTTTTTGTTTTGTATAACCACCTCTACAATTAATATTCTTCCAATCTAATCATTATAAATCAGTTTTGATTCTAATTCTTCTTTTATATATAATGCTAGTCCTCTCCTTTTTTCCTCTGCTAGCGATGCGTGTAGTTTCCCTAACTTTTTGTTTTGTAAATATTTCTAATCTTGTGGTTTGATATGAATCTCTCGAAGACATATTATATCTAGTTTCAGCTTTTCAAGTTTCAAAAGTACTTTTTTCCTTTTTGATGAATTATTTAAACCATTAATATTTATAGAAGTCAGTGTTAATCCTTTCCCATTCTTTCTTATTTTAAATGTTACCACTTATTGGTTTTGGCTATTGTTTGATTTCTGGTTTTGATTCCTGTTTCTTCTCGGGTGGATCTTTCACCTCTATCTTCTTTGTTTGGTTTTCCTCTTGTTCTTTAGTTCTTTGTTGTATTTCTTCTTGACTTGGCATTTCCAATTCATCTCTGCTGCTTGTTTTCTCCTCTGATCTGCCCAGCTGTTCAAAGAATTCTTGTGCTTTATTTAGGTTATCAATTTTCATTCTTTTTTCATTCCAGGATGTCAGAATACCTTCCGGGGTAATCCGTCTAAAAGAAATATTTTTTTATTTAAATAATTAGTGAGGAATTGATAGTCCTTCCTCTGTTCCTGGACTCTTCTTGGTATTTGTTTCAATAATATTATTTCTTTATCCTTATATTTTATTGTCTCTTCTCTTGAAATCTTGTAAATAATATCTCTGACTTTCCTTCTGGCAAATCTAATATGGACCTCTCGAGGGAATCTGTGCCATCTCGCATAACTGGTATAGACTCTGTAAATATCATCAAATTCATTTATCATCTCATCATTATCTCTTTGAAGGAAATCTGCTAGAAGTTTAGCCAGCACCATTGTTAAGTCCTCCTCTCTAGTCTCCTCTATGTTCTGAAATCTCAAATAATAAGAGGCTCTATCCATCTCAAGGTGGATTAAGGCCTCTACAGTTTCTTTGTTGTGAGTCATAATTTTACGGTTCATGAGTTCTAGCTTTTTCTCATTTTGTTCAGATTGTTGTTCAATTATCTTGATTTTTTCTTCATTTTTCTTAGTTGATTCCTAAAATCAAGCCTATTTTTTTTGTCCAAGTTTCTGATTTCAGTTTTCATTTCCCCTATTTCTTATTTCAGCTCACTTTTCATTGCTTCCCGGTCTGCTTTACTTTCAGTGTGATTTTTGGCCATAGATTCTTGTAGCATTAGCATCGTATTCTGGATTGGTAATAGGGAGGTTTGCACTGATTGGGCGCTGGTTGTGGTAGTCGATTTCTCGGGGGCCAACATTCCTTCAATTGTTTGTTGGGTTGAAACTGCTGGATTGGATGGTGCCACCATTGGGCACAGTTTTTTTCCCTGTCTTAGTAGTGGTGATACTTGTCATATCTTTTATAATTTTAGCCTGTTCATCTATTATCCTGTATATACTATTCCAAATTACCATCAATTGTATGATTTTCTAGTAATAGAGTCTCTTAATTATTAATGCTGAAGTTTTCCTAATCAATATTAACCACTATTTTTCAATACAAGCACATATCAGACAATATCACCTTTGATTAACTACTCACCAGATTCCATCACAATCAGTATACACTTAATCAATTTTTAACTCTTAGCAATCTATGTTAGAGAAAAAATACCTATGGTGTTGTTATAATAAATACTATAATAATTTCATTCCATCACAATAAATCACTGGGAAAAGGGTTAAGTAGGACAATTAATTACCACCTTCCTTTTATCAAAATCAATTAAGGTTATCCAAACACATTACTATACGATATCTTCAATGTATAACTCTTAATTATACCGGCACTTCAATACTTAAAATAAGAATTGTGTATTATAAGGGTACCAAAGAAAAGAATCTATATAAGAAAAATAGGAAATCTAAAGTAATCAGCTACTAAGTAAATCAGTAAATAGAATTATATAAGTTATCTGATACAATGTTCCTTCTATCTATAATATAACAATAAACTAATTAAATATATACCAACGTTCTTGTAGTTCAAAACAATATTTTTCCAGTTACAAGTTTATAAGTCTCTTCATTCACAGTGAAACGGTTTACCAGTTTAGATTTCTCAATGGCTGTCTTTAAGAATTGCACAGTCACTCTCCTTTCTGTTTGGGTTCTTATCAGATCATTTCTTTTCCAGTTCACTTGATTTTAACAAATTTGTTTCAAGGTGTCAAAAGGAAATGGAACCTTCTGAAAAAAAACTTCTCAACTCTCACACCACACTCCCAATTTTCCATTGAGATTCCTCTTATTTTCACTATTAATTTCACTATTGTCCCAGAGTTAGGGGTGGTAGGTTAGAACACTGCTGCCGATTTCCACTTTCCCCCCCTTTCACCCTGGGTTTCCTTAGTCCACTTAATTGTCCATTCAAATGAACATCTATCTCAACTGTAATCCAAATAAAGCTTCCAACCTCATACGATCGCCACCCCTTCGTCGACTGCTGTCTCGCTGCTTCCTGCTAGATAGTTTGTTGCATCTCCGGGTCTGGCCACACAGGCTGACTTCTTTTGCCTTGGACTTCAGGCTCTCTTCTTCGACGTTTCGAGATCGCAACCTCCAAAACTGCCTCCAAGAGTTTCTCCTCGCCTTGTCGATCCCTCCAGGACCAGACACTGCCATGAACAGCCATCCAGAGGTGAAAATCCTGGCTCAGGAGATCAGAGCAGATTTCTCCTGAACCGCCACGACGTGAGATCACCGGAAGTCCAACAGATACATTTCTTATTCTTGGCTCTCCCCTTTTCAGTCTTATATGCCTTGTAATCTCAGTCTGGTTCCCCCCACCCCTGCCTGCACTGGGATACTTGCATCTCATTTTAAAGAACTTTAAAAATTGTACTTTTTAATTAACCAAACAACAATCCTTACTAAAAGTATGTTAAAACTGCCATGATATGTACAGGATTAATTGAATTGTTAATGCTGATAATCTATTCCTCTATAAGGAACTGAGATAGAGTGTAAGGAAAGAAATACTGAAAGGAACCATGCCTTGAATACTAGGGAGAACTATCTCTGCTGTACCACCAGTTTTAATGTCCTGCTGAAGTTAGTAGCATCATGAGATGCGAGAAATATAACAAGTGCTAAGGTGCAGGAAAACTTTCATTGGAAGACAGGAGCTGGGCTGACTGAATGTGGGTCTTGGCAAGAGGGACAACAATTTTTAGACTGGCTTGGCAGCTAGTTGGAGCAAAGAGTATTGCATTAGAGAAGTGGTGGATCACTTTCCCCCCACTCCTTAAAATACTCCCAAGCAAAAACAACACACTGGTACTACTCTAAATCAAGTAGAATGACCCAAAAGAGTGTCTTTCATGTCACTCTACCTAATTTAGAGTAATGCATGTCACTTAGCTATGGTGGATCTCATTTTCAATTAAATATATAAATAGACATGGTTTGTTAAGAGCTTGAAAAATGGAACAAAACAAGCAAGTGCCCTGGCCCACACTTCCATAGTTATCATTTGAAATGATCACCTGGTACACCGGGTTAATTCAAAATAGTACAATATAATCCCAAGAGTTATTTCAGTATGTGGGATTTTCCCATATGCTTTCAGTTACCTGGCTGAAAGTATTTTTAGGGGATCTGTACATATAACATGCTGAAGCTGAGAGGCATTTCTCCCCCTCATTTTGTCCTGCAATAATGCTTTCTGTCTGCTCACCTTTTGATGCTGTGAGGAACGATTATGGGACAACAATAGAACCTATTAAGGTCTGGATTGAATGAAGCTTAAAGTAGTTATAGACTTCAAACAAAAAGAGTTGGTGAGATAAAACAAAGCACACAATCATGGAGAGTGAAAAGATAGGAGGTATATGAAGGGGAAGTCAAATAAACATTCTGCCCCAGTTCCACATAGCTCTCTGAGGGAAAAAAAAAAAGGCAATTTTGTCTCTTCCAAGACAAGTAATTACAATCACGTGGAACAATCCATATTAATTCAGTGCACCTGAAAAAGGAGAGTCGAGTGTTGCTGTGCTGATTGGGGTTGCTCAGGAATGCCCCTTGAGTCCGCAATTCATTTTAATAGTCAAACATCCTTCCTTGTCAGTTCATTCCCCAGGTTTGATTGTTGTTTTTCCCTGGACATTTCAAGATCCTTATTTTTAATCTCTAGCTCTGAGGCACTAAAGATTCTGCAGTCTCCTGCAATTATTAGTGCTCCAGTGAGAAAGATTACTTTCTAATCTTCTCCATGCTCCATTAGCTATTGTTTCTAGGTCTCATTGAGCCATGCTTTGTTTCCATGCCTCTGTTCAAGGTCTATTGCTTCCATCTAGGGTTTCCTACAGGTCTTTCTTTATGACTAGATGCCTATCAGATCTCATCTGCCAGCTCTTCTGTGCTTTATTTTTTCAGGCAGATGGAAAATATGCAGTGTCCTCAGGCAGGAACCCTTGGTTACCATCTATTCCCCCAATCCCTAAACCATTAATCTGTGGTCAATTAACATTCTTCTGCCACATTCCAAGGATCTCAGCAGCCTAAGAAACATCAAGGCAGTAACAAGCATGTTTACTATAACAACGGCAATAATAATAATAATAATAATAATAATAATAATAATAATAATAATAATAATAATACATGTCCCACAATTGGCTAAAAAGATAGAGCCCTGCTCCAAAGTAAAACTTCTGACCCCCATATATTTATAAAAGTTTTAAACAACATTAAAAACTAACACACACTAATACAGAAGAAAAAGAAAGAAAGAAATAAAAGAGGAAGGAAAACAATCATGAAGAAAGAAAGGATTAAAGGATTAAATTAGTTATCTCTGCAAATGTTATCACCTTCTTCAACCATTCTTCCATTGTGGATACTGTTGAACTTTTCTACCTTTGGATACATACTGTAATAACCTTCCTGAAGTTGTAATATCTAAAAACAAAGTTCCATGACTTTTTTCTTAGTTGCTTATTGCTTAATACCAAAAGAAAAACCTCTGGTTTCAACTGTACTTTAGTCTTTGAGAGCTCTATTTTTCATGAGTTATTATGATGAACCTGATGTATGACATTCCAAACAGTAGACTTGCATTAGCTAATAAAAATTCTTTTTTAGGTACTGTATATCTTTTTGAATAAATGCATATTTTCTGAATATAAATGCATATTTTCTGAATATAAATGAATATTTTCTGAATTGTCTATCATTTGTTACTGGGAATCAGCAACTGTTGTAAATGCATCTTATCCACAAATGTGAAGAGCATTAAAAAGGATAGTTATATTGGTCTATCATAGCTAAGAGCCTTATGCCTTTTTAAATGTTAACAACATTGTGATTCACAATTCACTTCATCAGGAAGGATCTCTTCATCTCTTCTTCCAGTTCTCACTCAATCTGATGAAACGTCATATTGATTTTTCTTTGCGGGGAAAAATGTTTTGAGGAATTTCTCATGATTCAGGTATGGCATTTTTTACATTTAATAGAGCTGTGCTGATCTTTGAGAAGATACTTTGCTTGGTCTGAGCAAAGCACTCTATTGAAATTGCTTTGATTTCAAAGTCAAACATAACTTCCTCACTTCTAAGAGTGAAGGTGAAGCGTCCACCTTGCTTTCCTCCACTTGCTCCTCTTTTCTTCAGTCTCTCCAATCCTTTGGCTTACCCAAAAATTATTAAAAGCCTTGGAAGATGCAATGGCAGCTTGAAAGCAAGAAGGTAGAAGTTCTGTCACTTTCTTACTAAACAAACTGGTGTATGCCAGGAGCTTGTCCTCACTATTGTAATTTCAAAGGTTTAAATATTTCTCTTATCCAGCCATGACCCACTCTATTGAGTGGTATCCATCTCCAATTCTCAGCCTAAGGAGCCTGCATTGTCTGAAAGATGCTTCTGTCATCATGTGGCTAGCATGAAAGTACAGGAAATATTAACCTTTCCTGCCAAAATGGTACCTATTTATCTACTCGGGTCTATGGCTGTTTGCCACAGCCAACTCACCACAGCCAACTCATTGTGGGACAACCTGCCACAGCCAACACGGTGCAGGACAACTTGCTGTGGGACAATAGTTACACTAATATCAAATAAATGGTGGAATACAATCAGAAAGGATGCAAGAGGAGACAGAGAGAATAAAATGTGAATGGCAAACATTATTAATTTTAATTATAATTATTAATAATAAATAATTAAATAAAATTGTTAAAATTGTCTTGCAGTGAGTTGTCCCATGGTGAGTTGGCCATAGTGAGTTGCCCTGTGGTGAATTGGTTGTGGCGAGTTGGCCGTGGTAAGTTGGACGCAGAAAGTTAGCCATGGCAAGTTTTACTATTCCGTATCTAGTTGCATTTACATGCTTTCAAACTGCAAGGTTGGCAGGAGCTCAGGTGAGAATGGGAGATCGTCCCATCATGTGGCACTCAGGTCTTGATCCAGGCTGTCATCTTTTCAGTTGACAAGCCCAGGGTCTTGACCACTGAGCCATTTCGCTGCCCACTATTGCAACTACATTTAATTAATTAATTGGATTTTTATCCTGACTTTCATGCAAGAGCTTAAGGAACTGTAGATAGAACTTCATCCTAATTTTCCCTACAACAGGGGCATCAAACTCGCATCATCACATGACGTATCATGACTTTTTCCCCCTTCGCTAAACTAGGCATGGGCTTGGCCAGCGCATGACACATCCAGCCCACAGGACGTGAGTTTGACACCCCTGCCCTACAACAACAAATCTGTAAGATAGGTTGGGCTGAAAGTTCCTATAATGACTATCCCAGAATTAACTAGTGAGTTTCCACAGCTCAGGGTAGATTTGAACCCGAGTATCTCTGCTCTTACTCCAGTGATTTAATTACTATACCATAGTAGCTGGAAAACCTGTGGAAAGCCTTCAGAGTTTGCAATGCACACATATTTCAAGGAAATAAAGCAAGCTCCATGAACCGTACCAAAAGAACCAGAAATTTTAGGATAGTTGAAAGAATACGATAATCCATAAACACTGTAAATATTTCTCTAGATCTAAAAAGGGGAAGACAAGCGAAGACTTAGAGTTACTAGGAGGTAGATTTAAACTGAAGATTAGAAAACAGTTTCTGGTTGTGAGAGCAGTGCCAGAGGCTAATAAGCTACTTAAGAAGTAGTAAACTCCTGGCTGGAAATTTCCAAGGCACAGGAAGCCGGATATCTTCCAGGAATGCTTTAGATTTAGGAGCCTTTGCCTTAGGGCAAAAGGCTGCTCCTTGGACTAATCACAAACACTAAACCTTCTGAATGGAAGTAAAACAAGATCATTAATGAGCACATTCTTTTCTCCTTTTCCTCAGGGGGTGGCCTATAGAGGACTCCTGCAGCTGCAACATGCTGGAAATTCTGATTCCTGTAACACATTCAGAAACAGGTTGTGGAAAGCAGCCTTGCCTGCCACCCAAAGAGACACACTGTTTGTTTCTCCAAACATGGACTGTGAGCATAACATGGATAAGGTCCTTTGGATCTTGCACGGAACCATTATTTGCCTCTTTACCCACCTGTTACTGATAGTTTCTGCAACCAGTGTCTATCCAGTCCTCCAGGTCTACAATCTCTGAAGTTGATTGCAGTTATTGTATATTTGATGGATTAATCTGTAGAGGTTTTTTTAAAAAATGTTCAGGTACTATTTTAGGGCACAAGCTACTCTTTGGAGTATTAATGCCCATGACCCTTGAAACAGGGTCCCAAATATTTTTTATTTATTTTATATGCCACCCATCTCACTTTCAAGACCAAATCTTCCGACTTTCCCTGTAGCATCTGGGAGCACTCTTCTCCCATTCAGCATCTTGTTACCTCTGCTGCTGCTTCCTCTTATTTCTTCTCCTTAAAATCTCCAGTGATTATTTTGAAAGAGCAGATCACTATAGCTTACTGAGTATATTAAATTCTATTAAATTAAATGCCAGGATATGCATTCATTAAATGCCAAGGCTGACACCAAGTGGAACCCTTCATGTCATTTGGAGAAATGGGATTATCACAATCTTTCCTATATAAATATCTTCTATGGACAAATATATTTTCTTGATCAGAATGAATGACCCCTTTGTTCGCCTCCTCCCCTCTCTCAACACACATAAATAGAAAACATTTATAAAAAGAAAAAAACATGCCACTGAAATTGACTCACACACTATACTGATGAGTGGAAAGTCATACTTTAAATGTGAATTAGTTTCTTAAAGATTCTTCCATACTTTAGACTGGTTGCTACTTCTTTCAAAAACAAGATGGTCAGTTGTAATATTTGCATAAGACATGAAGGAAGAAAACTAAGAAGCCATTGGTAATATTTATTTTCTCTCATTCATATACACAGTGTGGTTTAACATTATGCGAATGAAAATAAACAGGGCGTCTCTCTTTTAATGGCAAATTTAGGTAATGTTTTCTCCCTGCTAAAATTCATTCCCGAAATTATAACTTCTCAGTCTCTTATTTGCAGACCATTTTATAGTTGAATGTAAATTTGTTTATGATCTGGAAATGCTAAATGGGGACTTTAGGACCACATTTGACCCCTGAGGTCAGAGGTCGCTTCCTGCTGTCCTATCTAGTAGCTCTCTTGATCACTCATTTTGAAATAGTTTAGAAACAAAAAGATTCCATAAGAATCATTTGGGCAGTATATACTTGCCTCAACACAATGAAAAAGAGGCAAAAATACGCAAATAAAACAAAACTACAAATAATTTTGTTGAAACAGTAATAGTACAATCCTGTTTAGTCATAGTTAAGTCACCTGAGGTCAAATAGGCTTTATTTTCCAGTAAATGTACATAGAATCAGAGCTCAATATATTAATGAAAAAAGAACCCAAATAAGTATTTTTTGCTTATTCCCAAGAATCTCTGGCACATAGTTTCCATGGATACCTGCTGTATCCTGAATAATCTTTGAGGATTTCCTTTGTTCCACATTTTAAATAAACCAACTTAATCTGCACCTCCTAGATTGATATACAAATTAAAATACAATTATCTTTCTATTTTTTTTTCCTTACTATATATTTCCATAACATCCTCAGCTCAAAAGTTAAACTAAAATGAAAACGAAATTAGGTTTTATAAGCTGGACAATAATAAGCTGGACATTAATATTCATTGTTTGAGGAAAACATTAAGAAGTATACTTTTATTTACTTTCAAATTAGATTCTTAGAGAAACAAAATGGAATAAGCATATGCATAAGCATAAGCATAAAACTACAGGTCCCCTGAAAACAGGTAGATCCATCCATCCTTAGTCCTGACTCACTCTTTGAGAATTATTAAAATTAAGATGACTGGATACATAGGGTTATGGCTCTTATAACACCTACAGAAGATCTTTTAAGCTGTCTGCTTATTAGAAAACAAATCTTAAGGGCACACCACATAAATGCATTGCAAAATTCCATGGTAAAATACTTCCTTGTGTATTCAGATATCTGTCATCCATTCCTTTGCCTCTCTTTACTGCTTACTTGAGTGTGACTCATTATTATCCACTGAACTTTGTAGTTCCTCTCCCAATCCCTTTCCTGCGCCACCTCTGTGTCTTCACTTATGTCCTCCACACCTCTTCCTTTTGCCCTAGTGATTTGAGAGCCACCACACACCAAGGTAATTAATCTGGTGGGTGGAAACAGTAGAGCTGCAAAACAAGAAAGCCAGTATATTTTTCATCTCTCCTTTAAAAGCAAAGTTAAAGACTTATAAAGGGTGACCAGGCAAAAAAACTCCAACAGGATGGGATTATATATTTTTTTAAAAAATATTAAAAATATTAATATTAAAATATTAATTTTTATTTAAGAATTTTATACTATAGTAATAACAATACAAATTTTAAAAAAAGAATACAGGAAAGTGGTGAAGGAAAAGAGCAAAAGTATTTAAAAAAAATTACAAATAAGTTTATTATCTCTCCTCCTGCTTTATGGGTACATTGTGATTTTTCTTCCCATATTTTATCACTTCTGATCATCAAATCATTAGTTCATTTTTAAAAATATTTTCAGCAAAAATCTATAAAGGGTCTCCAGTTAGTTATAGATGTACTCGTTGTCTTTTCCCCAAACAAGTCAATTTTGCCATTTCTGCTAATTTTGTCATTTTCACTTACCATTCCTTCCTATAGATATTTCCAAACCTTTTCATCGCTCTACAAATAATAACCTCACTGGAGTTACCATATATATTTCTAAGGGTGGAATATACTTCTAAGGGTGGAATGATACCTAAGTTGGAAGGAATCATCAGAGAGCAGAAGGGAATTTGTAAAGTAAGATATGAACGCACTCCAAGAAAAATTACTAGTCAGAGAGTGTCTTTCAGTTTAGCTGGTATGATGAATATCTGTAAAAATAAAATAAGATCCATAAAATATTTTTATTGCTTCAATGTCTTTTAAATTAAATTGCTTTAACTGTTTTAGAATTTTAGAATTATAAACCACCCAGAGTCTGTGACTATAGAAATCACATGAATGAATTAATTAATTAATGCTTTTTTTTGTGGATTGGTACATTTGGTATGTCACAAGAATGCAGGTTACATCTGCTACAAAAGGTTAAAAGTGACTTTAAACTTTACATTTCCATGATGCTGCTAGATTGTTGCCAATCACTTCTACCATTAGACAGCTCCGTGTGCATTAAGAAGTGATGGAAAAAGCGTTCTTTGACCTGTAATCTCTTTGGGGAAAAATGCTGCATTGCATTCCATTGTTGGGACAACTTTGCCTTTTTTTCAGTAGAAGTGCAATAGCAGAAACTGATGTCAAAGCAAATTAAATAAACAAAAGGATTTCAAAACACTGTTGTACTTATGCAACTTCTAGAACTATGGAGCTAAGAGAAGGTTGGTATCTTGGGAAACTTGAATGCATCTGTGATAGTTAAGTCAGTAGTTCTGACTTACAACCACAATTGAGCCCAAAATTTATATTGATAAGTGAGACATTTGTTAAGTGAGTTTTGCCCCAACCTTTCTTGCCACAGTCCTGAAGCGAATTATTGTAATTGTAGTTAAGTTAGTAGCATAGTTGTTAAGTGAATCTGGCTTCCCCACTGACTTTGCTTGTCAGAAGGTCACAAAAGATGATCACAACCCTGGCACACTGCAACTGTCATAAATATGAACCAGTTACCAAGCACCATGGGATGTTGGGAATCCCTGGGAACCACAAAATAGCACTAGAAGGCCTATGCTGTATGTTCATCACACAATGTAAGAACTCAGCCAGGAACATTCTAGATGAATCCCTTCTTGTTGGGATAAGAAAAGAGACACATGACTTTCAAGGATTTTTTTAGCCATAGAAAACCTCCTTATGGATGCAATGAGCCAATCTGTCTAAGTCTCTTGTTATTAGAAATAATATGAAGCTGATGGCCGTCATAATATTCCTAATAATGCTATGACACCAGCTCCATCTTATCTTGACCAAGCTGACATAATCTAACAATAGGAATGAAAGACTTGCAGTTTTCTGGATGTTGGCAGACTGCAGTTCCAGATAACTCAGGCTAACATGCAGGATGCTGATAGCTTAGCAGCTGGGAAAGTATTGCTTCCTTATCTTGCCTTTAATAATGCAAAATGCACCTTCCACAAAAGTGAACATTTTGATCCTATAATATTGAAAGCAGACATTTCTTTTAAAGAGGAACATGACATATAAGTTAGTCAATTTACAGTGACAAAGTAATGTGTGGTCTTACCTTTGAAAACCATGAGGTTTTTTTTCCCTTTCACAGTTCATGAACAGTGGAATGTCTCATATTCTAGTAAAGACTTGTCTGGAGATTTCTAATTCCTGAAAGTGAATAATCACTCTTATTGTAAGAAGATGCTTTGCAAAAGACATCAATATCCTTAGGAATTTCAATGGCATTAACCTTGCAATTACCCCTATATTAAATTTTTGGCACTTAAGGTTACATCATTAAAATATGGATTGCCATATTTCCATATCTTTGATTGTTTTATCACTTCAATAAAATAATTTAAATAGAAAAACATGAATTATGATGTCACTGCTCACTTTCTCTCCCTCTTCTTCTTCCTCTCCCTGTGAGTGTCTCTCTCTCTCTCTCTCTCTCTCTCTCTCTCTGTGTGTGTGTGTGTAGGTAGGTAGCAACATGATACCATGTTGAAAATATTGCACCTTGCATGTTTGTGTTAAATTTCACGAAACCAAGACTGTACAGAATTACAGGATTTGCATAGCACTTTCATGTCTTGTTAAGAGAATGAATACCCATGAATTTAGGTAGTTACATGAAGCCAGTCAACGCTGTCCATTACAATAATCAAAAATTAAAATGGCAGTTGAGGGTGTAAAGAGGTGTGTGTAACATCAACATATATAAAAGGAGCAGGGTTTTGATCCTGCCTGCCTGACTGCTATCTTCACTTTTTAACTCTCCTATATATGCCACTGGCTGGCAACCACTTGGGAAGATGCTGCACAAAATGAGATGTAACCTTGTTTTGACAATCCTCATGTAATTTCTGGTCCCATGAAGACCAATGTACTGTATAACAATGCAACCTATTTCTATAACCCAAAATTACAACAAAGGGTATTTTTGGCAACTGCAAAAAAAGGGTATAACAAATCACATAAAGAAGCGATTCAAATTGAGGTTTCTCCTCACAATCAGCAGACATTCGAAAATACTTGGAACAGGGTGACATGTTTGTTAGCGCTCAGTGGATGATATTACTCCAGGAATGATAAAATATCAAAGTTCAGAATTTTAAGGACGATCTTTTATATAATGTATAAACTTCACATATTTTTGGAGAGTGGAATTCAACCTGAAGAGCGTAGTTATCTTCTCGCTTCTTTATGAACACCTCAATCTAACCACACAGCCCGAGGTTGCTACTTCCGTCCACAGGACAAACTTACTGTGGAATCTGACCACTATGAATCTCACCAATACTTAGGCCAATACTTTGGTTCTAATCATTATCTAATCACTTTGAATAAAAATTGTCAGCTGTGATCTTGTTTGAAATAGTTTACTAAACAAAAGTATCTTCTTGAATGGTGCCTTTATTGCATCTGACGAAACACATCAAATTGATAGTGTCTAGAAATCAAGCCTTTCACAGAATTATAAACTTGGAAAGGAAGTCAGAGATCAACTTTCTATTCAGTGCAGGATATGGCTACACCAGATGCAGGGGTGGGATTCAATTTTTTAACAACCGGCTCTGTGGGCGTGGTTTAGTTGGTGGGCAGGGCTTAGTGGTCATGTGACTGGCTGGGCATGGCCAACTCAACATCACTCACAGTGAGGCACACATCTCCTTGCCTGGCCTCTCATGACTGGGGATGCTGCAACAGTCGTAAGTATGAAAAATGGTCATAAGTCACTTTTTTCAGTGCTATTGTAACTTTGAATGGTCACTCAACACAAGGAAAATACCAGCAAAGGAGGGGAGAAATCCTCCAGAGAAGTTCCAGAGACAGGAAGTCTAGTCCTGCCAAGAATGTAATAAGGGTTAAAGGAGAGGCAGTTTCTGTAAGCAAGACCAGAATGTTTCCTTCCTGCCTTCCTTACAGGATTAGGCCAGTAATTTCTTCTAACAACCGGTTCTCCGAACTGCTTAGAATGTTAACAACCCGGTTCTAGAGAATAGGTGCGAACCTGTAGAATCCCACCCCTGACCAGATGTCTATCCAGATTCAATTTGAAGGCCTCCAGTAGGGGGTCTTTTTATGAAGCAAACTGTTGCCTTGATTAAAATCTCTTACTGTCTAGACATTGCGCCTAATATCAAACCTGAATCCAGCAGTCCTATAATTTAAACCCATTGCCTCTAATCCTGCCCTCTGGGACAACAAAACAACAAACCATCTCTTCCATTTCTGCATGACAATCCTTTAGATATTTGATGACTGCTATTCTCCATCTTCTCTTCTGTAGCCTAAACACACTCAGTTCTTTTGACTGTTCTCATGCAGGACTTCTTAATTTTCCTATCCTACATTTAAGTTTTCTTTCTGTTTTCTTCCTCCCCAGATGGAAGTCTTCATAATCCTCTTGTTCTGGTTGTTTTGGCCCAATGTTCAAGCCTGTCCATATCCTTTTGAATCTTTTCCTTCCCTTCCGAAGCATTAGTTTCTCTTCTTAGTTTTGGGTTATCTGTAAACTTGATGATCAATTCCTCAACTCTTTCAGGCATTAATAAAAACTTTGAATAGCACAGACCCTAAGAAAAGTCCAGTGGCACTCCACTTAATATTATTCTCCAGAATGATTGTGAGGAATTTATGAGGTTTCTCCAGGTTTAACATCTATTTAACCTTTACCTCAGGTAGCTCGTATTTTATCATGTTATTAATATCATGTCAGGCAGGCTTGGTTGAAATAAAGTACTCCTTGTCCGTGGCATTTCTCTGATTTATTAATCTAGTAAATCAGAGAAAGAAGAAGATAAGGCTAGACCGGCATGAACTAGTTTGTGACCATTTTGGCTTGGTTAGTTGCTGCATTCCTATCAAAGGGCTCATGAACATGTTGCTTAATAATCTGTTTAAGGATCTTACCCAGTGGAGATGCCAGACTGAGAATTCTGTAATTTCCCCAATACTTCCCCTTCCTTCCTTCTTCTTTTTTTGTCAGAGAATATTGTTCTCCTTTGGACTTTTGGAATCTTGCCAGTTCTTCAGGAGTTCTCAAATATTACAGTTAGCAGTTTTATGATCACATTCACTTGTCTTTTCAGTACCTTGGGCCATAATTTGTCTGACCTTGAAGACTTGAATTCACTTACACTAGGTTGGTTTTTTTCTCAGATTGTTAGTCCTGAGTTGCAGCTAATAGATCTCATGCGAAGGATGGCCAGCTATGAACTATTTTTCTTTTTTGAGACAAATCAAAATAAAAAACAAGTTGAAGCATTTGGTCTTTCGCTCCTTTTGTTGCCCTTTCACTCCTTTCTGCTAAAGTACAGCTTCTTTTCCTTTCACTTTTGAAGTACATAAAAAAGTTTTAATCTCTATTATTTTGGTATAATCTTGGAATTTATTCTGAGCTTTAGCCTTTCTGACACAATCACTACAGTTTTTGGCAACTGCCTCATATCCTTCTTTGCTTATACATTTTCATATATTCTTATCAGTGGTGGGATTCAATTTTTTTTATGGGCATGACTTGTTTGATGGGCGTGGCTTGGTGGTCATGTGATTGGGTAGGCGTGGCCAACTCGGCAAGGTGGTGTGGCACCTTGCTGCAAGTGGTGTTGACTTGGCCATGCCCACTCAGTCACATGACCAATGCTGCAGAGACAGGGTGATTTCCTATGTATCTTCCCCCCAACCTCCGCCCTTGGGCTGATTAAAAAAAAAAAAAAGCCCAACTAAAGATTGCGACTGCCTGCCGAGTCTGCCTGCCGAATGGGTTTTGTTTTGGGGTGGTTTTTTTGTTTTTTGTTTTGCCAGAAGCCCCTCAGAGATAAATTTGCACCACCAAATCTGCTGGATTCAGGTTTGATATTAGGCACAATTTTTAGACAGTAAGAGATATACTGCATGTATAGCGGCTGCACATGCAGTGTGCATGTGCAGCAACTATGGGACATCTGCCTGAGCTGTGCTGTGGCCGCCATGTGGTAGGGAAAGTTAGGAGAGCGACTGGGACAAGTGAGCAACCAGGCGACTGGGTAGGGAACATGGCCAGCCAGGGGTTACCACCGGTTCGGCGACCCACGCCAAATCACCACTACCGGGTCACCCGAACTGATGCAAACCAGTTGAATACCACCTCTGATTCTTATACATTCTCATACATACATTCTTCCATTTCTCATACATGCCCTTTCTTTTTTTCCTTTTCATTGTTTTATAAAGATGTCTATATCCACGCTGGATCTTTAGAGTCTTCCATTTTCCTTTTTAGCAGCTTTGCCAGTGTTAGTGGAGGTGGTACTCTGTGGTTTTCTGTTCTTACACCCTCAATGAAATGATTGAGGAAAGACAACCTGTGGTCTCCTTTCCTTCACTTCCCTGCCCAAAGCTTCACAATTTTCAGATTCTCAGCAACCTTTCTGTCCTTCCCTTGGATGCTTCTTATCAGGTTTCTATACTGTGATTTTGGTTCCTCTCAGCAGCACATTTTCCACCACCGTAGCATGTACCTTCTCCCTCGAGGTGCTTCCTGGGTTTCTTTGACTCACATGGCCTTCTTGAGTGTCTTCCACATGTTTTGTGAATCCAGGCTTAGCAAGTCTGTGATTTTGAGTTATGTTCTATGTTATGTCCAGGCGCCAACATAAACCTCCTGCCTACCTCAAAGACTATGCATGTTCGCATCTGGGGGGAAGGGGTGTTATGTCCTGAGAACTCTAGGAGTTCTCACTCAGGTCCATTCACTTTGTGTGGGCGTTCTCCCCCTTTCCTCATTGGTTGGTTCTCCCCAGCAGCCAGCTATAAAAGCAGGCTGTGGGGTCCAACCAGTCGCTGATTGCTGCGAGCCAGTTCCAGGCGTCGCAAGCACGGTCAGCCCTTTATTGTTATAATAAAGTATTGTTGCACTCATGCTCTGGTTCAGCCTCTCTTTTCCCAAACTTAACACTGGCGACGAGGGTGGGATGGCTACCAGAAGCACCATGCAACCGCTGAGTCACTAGCCGCCGATCCGCAGCCCAGAGAGAGCGATCGGCCGGCAAGAGAAACGCTGATTCGCAGCCAGAGAGGCGGTCAGCAAACAAAAGAGCAAACAAAAAGAGCAACGCTGATCCGCTGACAGAGAAAGCGGCCAGCAAGCAATAAGAAGCAAACGCTGATCCGCAGCCAGAGAGAGCGGTCAGAATCGAAAGTTAGAAGCGTCTGTAGCCGCTTGTTAGCCCAGCTACAGGGAAAGTGAAGCGCTGCGAGCCGCAGCCGCTCAGTATCAGGCGCGAAATTCAAGCGGTTGTCACTGATGCCCACACAGGCGCGAATCAAACGCCATCAGCGGCTAACAGCCAAAGCGTGGTTAACCCAGAGAGAAAGAGAGGATTGCAAACAGCCTCTCCTGAGCTGAAATCACTTGCCCACCACGGGCACTAAAACATTGTCTGCTGCCCCAGAGAGATTTTTCCACAGGTTGTTCAACCGGTCCCAGCACCATGAGTTCCAATCCAGTCTTCCGGCGTTCAAACCAGACGAGGAGAAGTGGGAATCGTATAAGAACCGCTTTAATCATTATATCGATGCAGTTGGCCTGGCGGATGCGGGAGAGCATCGGAAAAATCGTATTTCCTAATCTACTGTGGAGCCACCGTCTACGATACTGCCACGGCACTCGTGGCTCCTCGTGAGTTGAAAAGCGTTCCGTGGTCTGAGTTACTTGAAATTCTCACTAACCACTATTCCCCAGGCCCTCACAGATTGCCAGGAGATTCACCTTCCGTATGAGGAAGCAATCGAGCAAGGAGACCATCAATCAATATATGGCCGCTCTCAGAACAGCAGCACTGCATTGTGGGTTTGGAACCTACCTGGAGGACATGCTCCTCGATCAACTAGTATGCGGGGTCAAGGACCTCCACCTGCAAAAGGCGCCTTCTCGCCAAAAAGACCTCAACCTCGCACAAGCAGTCGAGGAGGCCTTGGCAGCTGAGCTGGCAACGAACTCAGCCACCGAAATCCAGGGCCCAAGTGCCAAGCTGACATCACTTCCAGTCCACTCCGAGGAGGTGGTAGCAGAGGAAACCATCAGTGATGAAAAGCGAAGTCCACCGCCTCTCCAATGACAGTCGGCCGCAGGTAGGAGCCAAACAAGAAGGCATCGGTCCACCCAGCACATCACCCTGTGCCTAGCCTGTGGGGATCTCATCAGAGGGCCACCTGCAAGTTTAAAGGAGCCACCTGCAATAACTGCCATAAAAGGGGACACATCGCAAGAGTCTGCCAAGCCCCCAAAGCGCAGCACAAAGACACCCCCTCGCACTCGGGGCCACAGAGGCAAGTATTGAACTGTCGCACGCACCACCTTGCCAAGCACACTTGCCACACTGTTAGTAAAATTTCTCTCTCCGTTTCCCTAGAAGGTAAACCGTGCCGCATGGAGGTTGACACAGGGTCAGCGCTCTCAATTATCTCGTGGAACACCCTCAAGAGGCTCCAACCAAGCCTATCCACTAGCCGGCTCCAGAGATGCCAGTTTGGCCTGAAGGACTACCAGGGAAGACCATTCCTGTAATCGGCAGAGGCAAGTTCCTTGTCAGTTTTAGAGCTTTTAAGGTCACCTACCTCTAGTGGTAGTTAACGGCAATCTACCCACCTTATTGGGGCTCGATTGGTTTCCCCATCTCGGCCTAGGACTAACAGGAGTCCATGCTGTCTCAACCTCAGACACTGACTCCTTATTCGCTGATTACTCAGATGTATTCAGCGAAGAGCTGGGGTGTTATAGCGGTACCCCATCTCATTCTCAGTTGACCCCAAAGCAGTCCCAATCAGGCTAAAACCGCGTAGGGTCCCAATTGCTATTCGGCCAAAACTAGATGCGGAATTGGATAAACTGTTAAAACAAGGGGTCATTGAACCAACAGATTTCGCCAAATGGGAGCGCCCATTGTCACACCCTCAAAAAGATGGTAGCCTGAGAATTTGCTCGGACTACAAGGCGACAATCAATAAATTTCTACAAGTTAGCGCTTATCCTGTGCCCGTCATTCAGCACTTATTACACACATTCCGAACCAGGCAGCATTTTGCTAAATTGGACATGTCTCAAGCATATCAGCAGTTCCCTGTTGATAACCAAACAGCGGAACTCCAGACAATTGTCACTCACAGGGTGCCTTCCGATGCAAGCGTCTCCAATTTGGCGTAAGTGTTGCCCCTGGTATTTTTCAATCCCTCATGGGCGGATTTTGCAGGGCCTCCTGGTGTAGTACCCTACTTGACGGCATCTTAGTCTCGGCCAGGGACAGACCCCAACTCTTCCAGAGAGTTCGAGCTGTGTTAGAGAGGTTCAGACAGCATGGCCTCAAGTTGAAAAAAGAAAAATGTGCCATTGCCACTAGACAGGTGGACTTTCTGGGTTATAAAATTGACGCCTCTGGCATTCACCCCCTGGAGTCCAAGGTTAAGGCAATCCACAGGCACCCACTCCAACCTCCAAAACTGAACTACAGGCGTTCTTGGGGCTATTGAACTTTTACGCATCCTTTTTGCCCCATAAAGCATCAGTAGCTGAACCCCTACACAGATTACTGGATAAAAAGTCACCGTGGCACTGGGGGCACAAAGAAGACCATGCTTTTCACGCCGTCAAATCACTACTCACGTCAGAGGCGGTACTTATTCAATTCGACCCTAACCTCCCTTTAGTGCTGGCAGCAGACGCCTCCCCTTTTGGAATTGGGGCGGTACTAAGTCACAGGCTTCCCAATGGCGCCGAGGCTCCCATCGCCTTTTTCTCAAGGACGCTCTCTGCAACGGAGCGCAATTACAGCCAGATCGATAAGGAAGCCCTAGCAGCTGTTGCAGCCGTGAAAAATTTCACGAATTTCTCTTTGGCCATTTTTTCGAGCTGGTCATGGACCACAAACCCCTCCTGGGCCTACTGGCAGGGGACAAGCAGACCCCTCAAGTCCTCTCCCTAGGATGACAAGGTGGACTCTCTTCCTGGCAGCCTACTCCTACAAACTTATACACCGCCCGGGTAAAACACTGTCCCACGCTGGCGCACTCAGTCGCTGCCCTTGCCGGCCCGGCTGAAGACCCTGCTCCTGTCCACGCTATTTTCGAGATCACCCAGTTGGACCTACCCATCACTGCCCTGGACATTGCTGCTAAAACCAAGGCAGACCAAGCGCTCGCCCAGGTGCTCGACTGGGTGAGGAGGGGGTGGCCGGGTGGCAATGTTGATAACAAATTCACACCTTTTAAGACTCGCATGCAAGAGTTGTC
Source organism: Pseudonaja textilis (assembly GCF_049901715.1). Taxonomy (NCBI): domain Eukaryota; kingdom Metazoa; phylum Chordata; class Lepidosauria; order Squamata; family Elapidae; genus Pseudonaja; species Pseudonaja textilis. The sequence continues at coordinate 271,995,740 of NC_141990.1, read as the reverse complement.
CAGTTTGCAGGGCTGTCTACTATGGGGCACTTGAGTGGTCATCCGGCCTCACTGCGTACCCGAGTTCTGGAAGCGTTGCACGAGGGACATCCTGGCATCGTGAGAATGAAGGCATTAGCACGCAGCTACGTGTGGTGGCCGGGTCTCGGCGAGGACATTGTCAATTGGGTAAGTTCCTGCAGCATTTGCCAGGAATCCCGTCCTGCTTCCCCATTGCCACCCCTACTAGATGGGAAAAGCGCCAGCGCTCCTTGGTCCAGAATTCACATCGACCTGGCCGGCCCTCTGCATGGGAAGATGTTCCTAGTGGTCGTGGACGCCTATTCCAAATGGATTGACGTAGCACAGCTATCCACGACCACCACACTAGCAATCACCAACATGTTAACACGCCTGTTAAGTAGCATGAACTTGCGCTACCCGACTCCATTGTCTCCGACAATGGCCCACAGGTCGCATCGACTGAGTTCAGCCGTTTCGCTGCCAACCTGGGTATCCGCCACATTTTCACAGCCCCATTTCATCCTGCCAGTAACGGATTGGCTGAAAGGGCCGTCAGGACCACTAAAGAAGCCCTGGCAAGGTTCAACAAGGATGACTGGCACCACAAACTCTCGCGGTTCCTGATGAGCCAGCACTCAACTCCTTGTTCAGTCACCAATAAGTCCCCAGCTGAGCTCCTGATGGGCAGGCGTCTGAGGACTGTATTGGACAGACTACATCCACAATACTGCCCTGACTCTCCCTCGCTTCCACATCGGGGTTAGACATTTTATCTTACAGGAGCCAGTTTTCGGAGGAACTTCGCTGGAGACCCCTGTGGATCCCGGGCAAGATTGTAGCTATCACCGGGCTGCGGTCGTGCAGGTCAGACTGGAGGATGGCGGCGTCTGGAGAAGGCACATAGACCAACTGCGTAGGCGCCTCAGCACCATCGCCAGCAGGGACCCAGAGGCACAAGGCAGGGAGGCCTCATCCTCAGCCTCACATCCACATCACGCCCGGCGATCAGTTCCACACCTACAGCCGGTCCCGAAAGCCCGAACACAGACAGCGGCGCCCAGACAGTTGACCAGCCTGATCCAGTCTACGGGAGCACATCCCCAGCGATCAACCCTACGAGCCCCGGGCAGACCCGAACCGAGGGGCACACTGGTGACACTTTGCCGACTCTGCCTTCCCAGGCAGACCCCGGACGGACAGGCGACTTTCCAGAGCTACGCCGTTCCAGGCGCCAACATAAAACTCCTGCCTACCTCAAAGACTATGCATGTTGCCGCATCTGGGGGAAGGGTGTTATGTCCTGAGAACTCTAGGAGTTCTCACTCAGGTCCATTCACTTTGTGTGGCGTTCTCCCCCTTTCCTCATTGGTTGGTTCTCCCCAGCAGCCAGCTATAAAAGCAGGCTGCGGGGTCCAACCAGTCGCTGATTGCTGCGAGCCAGTTCCAGGCGTGGCAAGCACGGTCAGCCCTTTATTGTTATAATAAAGTATTGTTGCACTCATGCTCTGGTTCAGCCTCTCTTTTCCCAAACTTAACATTCTAGACTAGAGCAAGAGACTGGTACTTATTGCTAAGTTCTGTTTCCACGGTTCCTAGTTTCTCTTTCTTCTTTCGGTCATAAGCTTCCCTTGTCTTCCTCTTTTTGTTTTCTGGTGTTCTCTGCTCTTCCCATGGAGCAGAGAACTTCTTCTTCACTTCACTTCTCCTTTCCATGGCCAACTGCAGTGCAGCAATTTTGTCCCCAGGCCTATTGCCTTCTCCTGCAATCGATGCACAAACTTATACAGGTAGTCCTTGACTGATGACCACAATTGAACCCCGTTTTTTTGTCTCTAAGTGAAACGTTTGTTAGGTGAATTTTGCCCCATTTTACAATTTTTTGTGCCACAGTTGTTAAGTGAATCACTGATGTTGTGAAGTTAGTTACACGGTTGTTAAATGAATGTGAAAGTCATAAATCACTTTTTTCAGTGCCGTTGTAACTTTGAATGGACATTAAATGAACTGTTGTAAGTCAAGGACTACCTGCATTTGCAAAAGATGCCATTTGAGTTCTCTTCGGGCAGAAAGGGTATATATTGCTCATACCTTGCAGATTACCTAGAATTTTTGCTATCTGTGATGACTGGAATTATTTGGAATCTCTCCCACACATCCCACTGCACATTCCCAGACAGCTTTTCTTTTCCCCTCCCCCAACCTCCTAATCACAGTCACTGCTTTTTTGGAAGAGCTCTACTTTCATCTATTTGTAATATGAAACATTTGACTATTATGTATTCAATATACAAGAGTTTCCTCAATATTTTCAATTCTCTTTCATTGAATGGTTGAATAATTACAATAAATACAACTGATCTGCTTGCTTTTGTCCATAAATCTGGGATATAACAATCTTCAACAAAAGAATGATTATATCTTTGCCAATAGTATGCAGATAATCTATCTTGGCTAATTAATTTTCAAAATTTACATGGTGTCAATGTAAGTTTTCATTGGAGGAATACGCAAGAAATGGAATCCTGTCAGTGCTCTTCCAACTTTTCTTCCAATCACTAAGTTGGCAAGATTGTGACTACATTTTCTGGTCAGAGGGCAAAGAAATGACTTATTTCTGAATTTTTCAAGGACCAGTACTTTTTTTTCTTCAAAAGAACTAGGAACTGGATCACAGATCACATTTTGGGAAGCATAGCTTTCGACTGGAGAAATTTGGGAGTTGAAGTCCACAAGTCTTAAAGTTGCCAAGTTTGGGGACCCCTGCTCTATGGGAAAGAGCCAAGGAGATAGTCCAGCTTCTGTTTCACTCCTGATTCTCCTCAGAGCAGGTGGTAAATTGAAATTGGCAGGTATTCCCTGAAATGTGAAAGAGATCCTTGATTTCCCAGTGACCTGAGTGATTAGTGGCCAGCTCATGTATGTTGTTCAAATATAGCTATTGTTTTTCTAGTGCTTGTTGCACAGTCTCTACTGTTTGGTAGTATGTGAATCAGGACTATTTAAACATGCTTGCTTGTCTGAGAAATTTCAGCAACCAGGATTAGTTTCTCATATTACATCGAGTTATGACCCATTTATTCATGGCTTATAATGTATACAAAACTGTAAACCATGGTTTTAAAACAACAATGGTTGAGTTTGCACAATACACTAAGCAAAAAAAAACCCCTAAACAAACACATTATGGTGTCCATAATGAATGAAGTCAGCCAAGATAATTAAATAAAATTTTATGAGAAATGTTTCTGATGCTCTTAGTAAGCATGAAGTGTTTTTCTCATGTTATAATTTTCCTGGCATATAGGAAATACCAGATTGTCTTATCATATTCATGTTGATCCATAGGCAGTACTTTCTCATGCTGTGTCCCTCCAAATAGGCTGCCTTACTTCTTCCACTGTCTCCAGTCAGGATGACCAGCAATGGGGCATAAAAAGAATTATAGCTTTTCAATACTTGGAGGTCTACAGGTTTCCCGTGTTGGATGTAGTGTATAGAATGCTATTCTATCAACAAATTTTATATTAGGTAAAGGTTGATGCTTTTTTTTTTGGTGAAACCAGATTGTAGAGGACAAATTATTGTAGGTAATATCTTTTAGCCAACGCAGTTTTAAGAACCTTGGCTCCAATATTTAATACCAGGCAATAAATATATACTAGATAGGACCTTATCAGTCTTCTAAATTACTATAATAGAGACTTCAAAGCATGACAAGCTATCTGAAATATCTCCAAAAATATAAGAGGTACTTTCTCCTTAATTTTTTTATACCATTCTGTAGTTGTTCCATGTGATGTGGGAATCTTTCCAGATTTCATCTTATTGATAGAATCATAGATTTCTTGTAAAGCTAATGGTGCAGCCAGCCTGCCTAAGTGCATATCCAGGTTTTTTTTTAAGAATTTATCTGTTTATTTCCTATATCAACTTACATCTACAGAATATAAATTTCTATAGAAATAAAAAGGTGGATTAATTTTGTACTTTGTTCCTGAGACTTGTTAAACTTTGTTTCAAACAAGATACCAAAAAAGCTGGTGAGCTGAAATTTAATCAAATGGCTTCTGTTACTTTTAGCATATTGGAAAGATAATAATGCTTTGAAAACCTAGGAAGTGTTCTGTCTTTTAATTGCTGGCTGTATATAAAGACAGGCAGCTGAACTCTACAAAGGCTTCCACACCAACTTTCTTTATTGGATCACAAGGCATTCTCAAGGAATAACTCACAGTTATGTCGAGATTCATCTAATGTCCAAATCTTTGCATAGCTGACTTCATAGTGTGAAATTATAGTGATCTTCATCCCATAACAATGGAGCAAAGGGTGAGACACCAGCAGGGTGCTGGGGTCCAAGCAAGAGTAAAGGAAACTCCCCCAACCCAACTAAGGGTCAATTCAGTGACCAATCAGGATTACAGATGTGACCACATGACATGAACTACATTTCCCCTGATGCATTAACTACATTTACCATGAGGCATTCTCTTAAGGGGACAGCTCCCAATTCCTAACTAACTATCCCAATTTCCAATTAACTATATACTGTCTGGACAGCACAAGGAAGCACATGGTTCCTTTCTTTCTTCTTCTAGTATAAATAGATTGCTTAACCTTTTTCCAGTCTCAGCTTCTGAAGAGGGGAGTAAAATTTCAAGTGAAAGATTATTTGCTGTATCTGAAAGATGGACATTTTGGCTGATATCCCAACTCAGATGGAAGATAACACAAAAAGCTACTGCTTACTTCAGAAATTTCATCTGATGTGATTCTTCATTAAATTTTGAGGTTTTTTGTTATTTTAAATTGGCTGAATCATCATTTTTCAGTTTTTCATGATCAACTTGAAACGATCAGGAGGCAATTGAGTGAGATCAAAAACCAGTTCAAAGAACAAAAACCTAAAAGAGTGAAGCAAACAAGAAATTAACTCGAGCATTCCAATACTTGAAAGATACTGGTGGCTTGAAGGTATCTTGTCAAGAAGAACATATCTAAGATCAAGAAAATGGGGAGAAAATCGTTTACTCAGATTCTGTTATGTATGACACAACAAACCTTACCAGAAGCTTTCAAAAGTATTGTTGGACTTGTTTTAGGTAAATGTTGCTGGATCTATGGACGTAGCTTACTGAGATACAATTCTTCAGAATCCATTGATCCTGCTGTTTAACTTTTTTTCATGAAGTTTATTGAGGCAACATATGGCAGGCAGCTAGAATGGCAACATTTTTGGACTATGAGGCAAAGAAACAAGCTATTTCCAGATTTATCTTTCACAAAGATACAGAAGTATAGAGATTTCTACTAAGATTCTCAAATGGCCAGACAACAAGGGATTAAAACATTCTTCTTATTTCTAACAGTACTAATTATATAGGGGTAATTATGAACAACAGATGGCTGTGATGTAGAAGTGCCACAACAGCTCAATCAAAAATGATTCAGTGGTATGGAGAATTAGTTATATTTTTAATTCCTCTTTGCCATTCTGAATTTTTATTACATGTCTTTTAAAAGTTATTCATTGCCAAGAGGACTTTTGTTGTTTTCAGCAATAATGAATCATATAAAATTGAAGATTTCAGTTTTTAAAAATAGTGGTTGCTTTTACTTTGCACATGGATTCTAGCCTGCTTGCCACTCCAAAATAATATGATACTCAATTTTTTTTAAAAATGATTGTTTGTATCATTGAAAGGAAGAGCTAAATGAAGGTTTATCCTTTGACATCAACTCAACTGATTAAATAGATTTTTTGTGCAAGAAACAAAGTTTTGAATGAAATAAACTTTTAGAAAAAAAACTGAATAGATTTCTATGTAAAAATTCAAAATAGGACAAAGGAATGGCAATTTTAGTGAAAATATCTTCTAACTTGAAATATTTTTACAATAGGTTTTTAGATTCTAAAGGTTGCTATAAAATTATAGTCACATATAGAAACCACATTAGATGGAAAATGCTTATAGCTTCAGCCAAATTGTTTTTGCTTATTTGGGGTGGGGGTTAAAAATAGGTTGGATAATAATTTCTGAAGACTTTAACTTATTATTGAAGCCATTATTAGAAGGATGAGATTTCTAAAAAGAAAATGTACCACAAAAGTTGCAATGCTGCCTATAATACATTCAGCAGCATAATTTAGTGGATATAGGGTGATTGCTTAATTCCAACAGACAATATTTTTTAAATCTATCCCACATGGCAGTTATTCAAAACATACTTGTTTAATATCTCATTTGAGAAATGTAGAACAGTATCAGTCCAATTTTAATTTCTCAACATGTCCTGTATTAGTATAATTGAATTTGGGGGGGAAATTATATTGGTGGGAGATTACATATTACTATTTTATGATATTTTACTACTTCTTTCCTGGAAGATTTGAATTTGTAAACTAACAATTTGTAAACTAACAACATATAAATTTGTTTTTTTTCCCAAACAAATAACATTAAAATTAAAATTTACTGAGGACAGTTTCAAGTATATTTATAGCATTCATTTGTGATAATATTTCATCTGATGTGTCTGGTGGAAAGGGATGCATGGATCACAGTATAGAAAATTTGAATTAGAAATAAATGAAATGCTGAAAGAATATTCCGTAAAACAGACTGAGGTATTATATAACACTGAAGTTAGAGCACCTAAATGTCCTGGACCCAGATTTTTTTTTAAAGATTTGTCCATTTCTATAGGTATATCCATTAGTTAATGACAAGGGCAATCTGGACAATTCATTGCAATTTTTTTGTATATCCTTTAAAGGCCTTTCCCACACACTCATATATTTCATACAATCGGGTCATTGGTTGTTATGGCGTTTATGGGTTTATGATTTTAAAGTTTAGAAACCCTGAAAAGATCTGGCGGAGTAGGTGGTTTATTTGAATGTGGTATACACACACACACACATTTGGTAGTTTATTTTTTATTTGATGTGACAATCACTTACAAGATAATAGGTATAAATATATACATAGTTATAAATACATGAAATCGATACATATAAGAAAAATATAAGAAACAATAGGACAGGGATGGTAGGCACGTTGGTGTGCTTATGCACGCCCCCTACAGACCTCATAGGAAAGGGGTGAGGTCAATAGTAGATAGTCTAAGGTTAAAGTTTTTGGGGTTTGGGGAAGAAACTAGAGTCAGGTAGAGTATTCCAGACATTGACCACTCTGTTGCTGAAGTCGTATTTCCTGCAATCAAGTCTGGTGCGGTTAACCTTGAGTTTGTATCTATTGTGTGCTCTTGTGTTGTTATGGTTGCAGCTGAAGTATTCATTGACAGGTAAGTCATTGCAATGCATGATTTTATATACCATACTTAGATCAGACCAAAGATGGTGTCATTCAAGGTTTTCTAGGTCTAGAATTTCAAGTCTGTTGGCATAACGTATTCTACAACAAGTAGAGTAGTAGTTTCAATAAGCATGGGGTGCTTGTTATCAATTTCATAACTATTTACATCCTGGGACTCTTTTTTTTTAGCTTTTTATCACACCTTAGATAACTCTATTCTTCTAATACATAGTGACCTACTCAAAATGAATTGCTAGTGTGTTCAATGGGCTCTTTTCCTCCATCAATATGAAAAATATGGCTGTAACAAATTTAAATAAATACATAAATGAAAATAACATCGTTTAAATAAGATTATAATTTTAGTTGTCAGGCAAGCATATCCATGTTGTGTAAAAATTTAGGATTAAATCAGTGGCTTTCTAGATTTCTTCGGTGAACTTGCTCAAGCATATGATATTTGTATCCTGCCTTTTCATGAACAAATTCTGTTCTGTTTTTAACATTGATCTTGAATAAAAAACATGTGGGTTTTTTTCCATCTTTGATGATGATAATAAAGGTAATACCTGTATTACTCCAGTCCCTTGTTTCTAATAAAGATTGCCCACTATACTTTTTAGATATATTGGGCAATTGTTTATGCTTCCTTACACAAAAACCTATTCCCTACATAAGCAATTACAAAAGCAGAAATAAATAGTGCCCCCCCCCCCGTTTCCCCCGCCCCCCATGGTTAAATAAGTTATGAACTCTGGCCCTTCTGCTTTTTGGGGGTGGGTGGGGGCGGGGAAGAGAAACCTGGATTTTATCAAGTCCGTCCCCCTGCTTCTCTCCTGCAGTCAAAACAAAAGAAAGACCGAGGCGAGGGCGTCGAATTTCACTTCCTGTCACCTGGCAGGAGTCCTTTGTCTGTTAGTGAATGCGATTTAAGGGCAGGACAGAGCCACCGGCCGGGCAGCGAATTAAGAGTTAAGTGGAGATTGACTCGGAAAGGGCGCCACCCTCTTTGACGGTGGAGTAAGTAGCCTGTGAGTCAGTTTCACCTGAAACTCTACAGGTGAGGAAAGGAAGCAAAACGAAGGGAGGGGAAAAAAGGAAAAGGAACCGGAGCCAAGATCCGGAAAGAAGAGGGCCCAAGGCTCGGAGCGAGAGAGCCGCCCCGCTACATCGTAGGGGCTACCCTGAGAGCTTCGGGGTCGAGGCGGCGGGATTCCCAGCCTCCGACCGTCTGCAAACCAGGGGCGAGGGGTGCCCTGCCGGACGTGTGGGGGCAAGAGAGCCTTGAGGGCGGCGATCTCGCCCCGAAGAAGAGGAAGAAGGCAACTTGGGGGAAGAGAGTCCTTTCTCTCAGAAGCGCTCGAGTGCCACGCGGGGACCCCACTGGATAAAAGGACCGTCGGAAGGGAGAGGGGTGAAGGCTCCTGAGCGTCCGGAGCCTTTTCTCACCTCTCTGCTCGGCGGTCGTGAGCGAGTCTGCCCCCAGCCCTCCGTTGTTTTGGCCTTTGGAAAAGCCCCCCGGCTCGGGGAACTGCGCCGTTTGGCTCGTTTGGGCTGAGATGGGCCGAAGTAGGAGCCGGCTTCAGGCCGGACTTTTGGTGACTTGGGTTTTTTTAGCCGGCCTGGTTCTTGGTCAGGAACAAAATGGGGAAGGAGCCTCGTTTGGAGAAACGTGTCTTGGCCAGTTTACGGCCGGGTTTCCGGAGTTTGTGCTGGACACGAATGCCTCGGTGGAGAACGGCGCCACTTTCCTGGCTTCGCCGCTTGTGGAAAGCAGCCGCGATTGCGTCCTTGCCTGTTGCAAGAACCCCGAATGCAACTTGGCCCTGGTGGAGCAGAGCCCCGAGGAGGACCCCGACGGCATTCAGAGCTGTTTCCTTCTCAACTGCCTTTACGACCAGGCCTTGGTCTGCAGGTTTGCCAAGAAGGACGGCTTCCTGAACTATGTCAGACGGGAGGTTTACAACGCTTACGCGACCATGCGAAACCTAGGCAACCGCGGTAAGGAGACCAGAGCCCCGCTTCTCTCAGCCAAGGGTGCCCATCCCGGGTTGGAATCGAGAGAAGCTGCTGTCTTCCCTCTCGGTCCTGCAGTTATGCCCGGTCTGATCTGGTTGGGTTTGCTTTGACCTGGTCTGTCGTGTGACTATGAACCTGGCAGCTTCTGGCTTAGGACAGCAGGCCGCCTCAAGATGCTAAGGCCCCAAAGGGCCTTGTCAGTGTTGATGGCTCAGGGCACCGTTGTTGGCCATGATTGCTGAAAAATGCTAGGGCACTTTCACACCTTTTCCATTTGGAAACGTGAAAACGAAAGTATAAGACTTAAGACCATAAGCATTTTTCATTTTAAAAAAACAAATACTTGCCCTGATCAGTATCTCTAACAAGCAATGTCCAAATGGCAATAGATGGGTCATAATGTCCTTGAGAAAAGGATAAAATTTAATACTTGCTCTGAACGTCAGACACAAATATGTAAATTCTATCATTTGTGTCAAGATTCCTATATCATTATAAGCCATGGTTAAAGTTTGTCCTCAAATCAAACTTCATTTACATGTATGAATAAACTGAACTGGTCTTTAGGGACCCCAAACTATGAACATCTCTTGGTTATTTGGCATAATGTGGTGGACATCAACTGTGGTGGACATCAACTAACACTCGTCTTGATGATAGAATAATTGATCATTGGCATAGTGTGACCAGCAGTGGTGGGATTCACATTTTTTTACTACTGGTTCTGTGGGTGAGGCTTGGTGGGTGTGGCAGGGGAAGGATACTGTAAAATCTCCGGTCAGAGGTGCTATTTGCTAGTTCTCCGAACTACTCAAAATTTCCGCTATCAGTTCTCCAGAACTGGTCAGAATCTACTGAATATCACCTGACCCCAGCCCCAAAGTTTCTAAACTGTGCATAAGGACATCACAGTGAACTCACAGGGGTGTCACAGGATATTTTACTACATAATAAATGGAACTGTGTTCTAGGTGCCATGACAATTTGGGAACTGCAAGAGATGCCATTAACAAGAAAGTTCAGGAAACCTGTACCCCAGCTGTTGGTACGGTACATGGAAGTACAAGGTTGCCAACCACATGTAGCCTTGGCATGATTATTTGACCATTTGGCATTAAAGCAACAACGGTATAAAGGTGAGGGTGTTATTGAAACAATGCAAATCAGAAACAAAGGTGAAATGAGTAAACTATGGTACAGTTAAATATGAGTAAGGATATTGTGTGAGCATGGTGCTTAAAATGGTGTTGGATGCAATTAAATGGTTGTTAGTAATGAGAGTTCCTTTCTATCTCTAGAGTACAACACAGGATACTTATGATAGCAGCTGTTGGGTGAGATGATAGCAAAATGCCTTGTTCCAGTTTGACATTGGAGTTTTCATTGACTATCATGAAAAACAGACGGTCTTTTAATCGCTACATAGAGTGATAGGTTGCAGTAGATGTAATTAAATGTCTATGGCGATTCTTAGCCATCCAGGTCATGATTGTCCCAAAGATGTTTTTTCAAAAGGCAGCTGCACTTACAAACAAACAAACAAATGAAAACCCTAAAGTCCAGTTGCCTTTTGAAAAACCATTTTGGGATGCTAATTAAATGCTTTTTAATTCTTTAAAACGACAAATTAATGTAACAGGTTGATATGCCACAGTGAATTAAACCTAATGAGTAATCCTATTTTTGTGTGACAGGTTCTAGAGGCAAACTTTAGGGAATGTTATTTCCTTTTGGATTTTGATCATGAACATTAAAAGCCTCTCTTTGATCCTGTTGGAAGCAGAAAATTAACCTGGTGAACTTTGATCTAATGAAGAAAAGAAATTATTGTCAGAAATTGATTTGGGTGGGGACATCGTTTGTAGACTAGCACTGAATCTCTTTTCCTTGCAAAAGGACAATGATGCAAGAATGTCCACATTTGTTTCACTTAGGATACAAACCACTCCTTTCTATTTATAGATGTTATTTGCAGGGAGAAAATTGGATTTCTAAAAGGTGTGGTATATCTGAAGAATACTAAGTTTTAAAAGACTGGTAAAAATCCATTCTAAATCCCCATTTGGATATCTGCAGAGAAGAATGAACAATAACAAAATGGTGGTTATGATCTGGGCAATTGAAGTTTGCCCCTTTTCTGTGTACAATGCATACAACATAGGTTTAAACAAGATGGGTCTTTGATCTACAGGTTATGCCTGCTATTTCAATGTTAATTACAATTCCCAATACCCCTGTGATTCTGTTTGACCTGAAGACATGTGCAAGGAAGGAACATACTATGGTACAGAACAAACCTATTATTTTAGCAAATGTTTCTAAACAGAATCATTTGGTATAGTGGTTAAAGTGTTGGCCTAGAACCCAGGAGATTGTGAATTCTAGGCTTCCTTAGTCATGAAAGCTGGCTGGTTGGTTTGGACCAGTCACTCTCAGTCCAACTCAACTCACAAGAGTTGTAGGAAAAATAGAAACTAGGAATATTAGGTATATTCACTGCAGATAGATGTGAAAATCTAATAATAATGAAATCTTTTCTGCACATCTGAATCTTTGTTTCAGCCATCCTATGATTTTTACATTATTACAGTATTGTTCTGTAGCGGTATGCTTCAATTTTAGAGATGTTCTTTCTCTCTTATAAATGCTACATACCATACTGTATTGAGACTGCTAGCTAGGTGGTGGCCTGAACCAGGGCGTTTGCCTCCTTTCTTTTGTTCAGATTTTGAATATTTTAGTGTCTTTTGGTTGCTCTTTAGTCCGTTTCATAAGTGATACAGTTTGTGTGCATAATTGATCCCATAAAATAATAAATGCGCATACCTGCATCAGATTACATTTGTTCTCTTGCATGCTTTTGAATAATTGCTGATCTTGTAAGTGTTCTTAAAAACTGTCACAAAGTTAACACCATGTTGGTCACTCTAGTCACATGTCAGCATTAAAAATCAAGTTGAACTTGTATTGAGGCCAGTGCTCTAGGAGATTGCGATAGATAATTAGGCATAGGAAAATACCTTTGCACAACACAAATAATGTATCTCATTGCAGTCATGTTATGGAAATAGAAAATAGTATGTTTCTGTTAATTTTGAGCTGAACTCTTTATGCTTGTGATAGCTTTCTATTATTTCATTTTTTTTTAAAAAAAGCACCCCAGCAGCTAATTGCTGAGTGAGGATATTCTCCCTACAAAAAGGCATAATTAAACTATCATAATGGATTATATTTGACCTAGATCAGTACTGTAGCCCTCCAGAATTACAACTACCAGCCTGTAGTTGCTGTAAATTGGGGTTCTTCCAACAATTTTGTACTAAGCACTAAATTGCTAGATCTGGTAACATTGAAATTACATTTATTTGTTGAATATTAAGTCCTTCTGAAAATGGTAGCACTTTTGAGGAACATCCATCAAACTTCTGTTTTCTTCACATTTAAATGTGCGCATTTTTATGTAAGTTTTCACCTTTCAATATTAGCTATTTGAAAATTTCTAGAGGATTAAAAAATGTGAAATGCAAATGCAATTTCTACACACAACATAATATGTAAAAAAACAGAGTTTTGGTAATTGTTAAACCATATAAACTATATAAACTTACCATTGAATGTCATGATAATGGTATTTGTTATATTCAGTCAACAAAATTTCCATAAAATCTCCATTGCTACTTAGTCAACCTCAAAATTAACATTTAGATGTGCTTTCTCCTATTGTAAATAATTTCATTATTACCTACCTGTAAGTAAGCTGCTCTAGTTTTATTATAACATTATAACTGGCCAGGCTTTTTTTTTTTTGTTTTCTACACTTTAGCCCAGGAATAATGTGCTTATAGATAATTGTCTTTACACTTTTCTCTGTAACCAAATCAATTTAATATCTAATTTATTAATGGGGAACACCTGTCCAGTTAGGTAAGAAAGATGTTTGGGTAAAGAACTATGATGCATATGACTTTCCCTTTGTATTAAGGCAGGGGTGTCAAACTTACATTATGACGGCATCACATGACATATTGGGACTTTTTCTCCCTTCGCTAAACCGGGCATGGGTGTAGCCAGTGTGTGACGCATCCGGCCCATGGGCCGGGAGTTTGACAGCCCTGTTTTAAGGAAATGTTCTTGCTTCATATGAATCTGTCTACATATACAAAGATCATACATAATGTGACGCATGGTCCCCAGTTTGGGGGCACCTAGATGAAATAATGTTATTCCTAGGGTGATTTGCTTGATGCCTGCTTCCCATTTTTTATCAGTTTTTAGGCAGGCCATGAATTTATGTCTGCATGAGTTTTCAATTTGTTGATGTTTTTTTGCTCTGTATTTAGAAACTGAAATACTTTGACCACCTAATGAGAAGGAAGGACTCACTGGAGAAGAGCCTAATGCTGGGAAAGACTAAGGGCAATAGAAGAAGGGGATGATAGAGAATGAGGTGGCTGGATGGAGTCACTGAAGCAGTAGGCCTGAGCTTAAATGGACTCTGGAGGATGGTAGAGGACAGGAAGGCCTAGAGCACTGGTTCCCAAACTTTTTCAGTCCACCGCGCCCTTGGTGCTACAAATTCATCCTCAGTGCCCCCCACCCAAGCGTGGTATTCAAATTTCTTAACAACTGGTTTTGTGGGCATGGCCTAATTTGTGGGCATGCTTTGGTGGTCATGTGACTGGCTGGGCGTGGCTTGGTGGTCACGTGACCAGATGGGCATGGTTTGGTGATCATGTGATTGGGTGGGCGTGGCCCTGTGACTGGCAAACCAAATATAAGTGGTCCTGGCTTAATGGCCAGTTGCTTAGTAAGTGTTCTAATTTATGACTGGGTCAGGAGGTGGGGAATAATGAGAAAGTTGGTGGTTTGTTTAAGCAGGATAAATGAGAGCACCATGAGTTCATTTGTGGGAGACAGAGTTAACAAAACCTCTGAGCAATAAGGTGATTTCATTTACCTGGTTGACATCTTGGCACGAGTTTTCTTTCTGATTTTCCTGGAATTTTGATCTTCTGATCTTCTCCCAGTTTTAAAGCATAAGTGTTAATCACGTTCATACAATAGATACCAAATTGCATTCAGGTAATTGTCTTGGGAATGTTTGAGGTAAGTTGAAGACAAATTTGTGTACTTTTGAGTTACAGCTTTTTCTAACAATCATAAGTACAGTATTTGAGAATATAATCCTTATTTAGTGACCACATGAGATGGGCAGGAGGTGAAATTGTTAGTTTTTTATTTCATATCTACAAATTGTTAGAGTCTATGTGTCAACCATCGCACAGTCATTTAGCAAAGAAAGACTCCTGGCCATTTATTTTTGCCAGGTGTATACTTTACTGAAGCTTAAGTGGTTACAGAAATAACAGATTTAACAGATAATCAGAGTTGGAAGGGTCCTTGTAGGCCATCTAGTCCAACCCCCCGCCCAAGCGGGAGACCTTATGCCATTTCTGACAAATGGCAGTCCAATCTCTTCTTGAAAGTCTCAAGTAATGGCGCTCCCACAACTTCCGAGGGCAAGCTGTTCCATTGGTTGGTTGTTCTCACTGTCAGAAAGTCAGAAATAGTTTAAGCCCAATCTGACATTTTCCATGCAAACAATAAAAAATTACTTTTCCTCTCTCCTTCCCCTGGCCATTCCCCAGTTAACTGTAAATGTCCAGTTAGATGCTTGTGTATTGTTTAGGAAACAGGTTTTGGGTTCCCATCTCTGCATATTGCTAGTTGACCTTGGCTGAGTAAAGCTTCTCACAAGGCTCAGCTGGGTTTCCATCCTTCCCACTTCTTCCTTACAATCCCATCCTCCCCCCTCCCCTGTGGCTAATAGATAGATAGAATTCTTTATTGGCCAAGTGTGATTGGACACACAAGGAATTTGTCTTGGTGCAAATGCTCTCGGTGTACATAAAAGAAAAGATACATTCATCAAGAGCCAAGAATCATAAGGTATGACACTTAATGATAGTCACAGGGTACAATAAGCAATCAAATCATACTAGAAAGCAGTCAATATAAATCGTAAGGATACAAGCGACAAAGTTATAGTCATACAGTCACAAGTGGGAGGGGATCAGTGGTGGTATTCAACCGATTCGCACCGGATCAGGCGAATCGGTAGCAAGAATTTGGTGTGGGTTGCCAAACTGATAGTAAGTTCTGGCTGGCCACGCCCCTGACCCGGTCGCCCTCCTGCCCGATGCTCACTCACCCCACCCGCCTGCCTGACATTCCCCTAAGGTATTTCTTTTTCCCCCCTCACGATAATCAGCTGTAGATAAGATCAGCTCTGCCGGGATTCCTCTTGCTGAGGCCCAGGAAGGCAAACAATGGAGGGAGGAGCTCAGCCCCCCCCCTCCATTTTTTGCCTTCCAGAGCCCCAGAGGAGCCTTAGGAGAGCAAAAATGCCCCTCCCTGAGTCTCTTCTGAGGCTAGGAAGCTCCCAAAATGGAGCTTGGAGGGGTGCTGCATGCCCTTTCCATGCTTTGCTTTTTTAATTCCCGAGTCTTAGAGGAGCTTTCGGGGACAAAAACACCCCCCCCCCCAAGGCTCCTCTGAGGTTAGGAAGCTCCCAAAAACGGGTGGGGGCTGCAAAAAAGAAAAAAAAGGCACACCTACCTAGTCACATGGCCACACCCACGAAGCCACGCCCACAGAACTGGTAGTAAAAAAATTTGAATCCCACCACTGGAGGGGATGGGTGATAAGGAGTGATGAGAAGATTAAAAGTAATAGTAGTTCAGACTTTGTAAATAGTTGGATAGTGTTGAGGGAATTATTTGTTTAGCAGAATAATGGCATTCGGGAAAAACCTGTCCTTGTGTCTAGTTGTTCAGGTGTGCAGTGCTCTATAGAGTCATTTTGCGGGAAGGAGTTAAAACACTTTATGTCCGGGATGTGAGGGGTCTGTAAATATTTCCACAGCCCTCTATTTGACTCATGCAGTATACAGGTCCTCGATTGAAGGCAGGTTGGCACAGAAGGCACATTCTTTGTTGTGTTTTTTTGATGACGTTTTTGATGTTAGGTGTCCATTTTAGGTCTTGTGATACGATAGAACCTAGAAACTTGAAGGTCTCTACTGTTGATTCTGTGTTGTCTAGTATTGCAAGAGGTGGTAGTATGGGAGGGTTTCTCCTAAAGTCTACTACCATTTCTGTGGTTTTGAGTGTGTTCAGTTCCAGATTGTTCCAGTTACACCACAAGGCAAGTTGAACAACTTCCTCTCTGTACGTGGATTCGTCGTTGTCTCAAATGAGACCAATCACTGTTGTATCATCTGCAAACTTCAGTATTTTAACAGATGGATCGTTTGAGATGCAGTCATTGGTATTTAGGGAGAAGAGAAGTGGAGAAAGCACACAGCCTTGGGGGCCCCTGTGTTAATCAGGCTGTCAGCTCATGAAGCTGGGATAGGAGAGATACAGTCATGACACTATGTCACCAGCTTTTGTGTTGGTCTTGGGCAATATTACATACCTTCCTGTATAGTAAGAGCGTATTCTACTTTTATGTTTATTTATTGCTATCTTTCCTCCAGGAACATAAGCAGGATATATAAAATTGATTCTTCAAATTTTTCCCCGCCAACTACAACCCAGGAAAGTAGGTTGAACTTGAAAGCATGACTAGCCCAAATCATTCACTAAGTTCACTTGAGTTGAATTTGAACTTGGGTTTCCTTAACCTTGGCTCCAGGCTTGATCACTATTGTATTTGTCTCCAATTTACCTAGAATACAAACAACAACCACAAGCAGTTACAAGACATGAATACAATTTAGGATCAGTTGTGTAAATGTGAGTGATATCTATGCTTTAGAAGTCAGAATAACATATAGCATTTAATTTTCTCTTCTTGCCATGGTACTGAAAGCAATTGCTGAAGAATGCTGTTTTTGTCAACATTGTAATAAGAAAATAAGAGTTAAATGTTCTCTTGGTTCCGTGTCTCCCTATCCCTTCTATCCCAATCTAGATACTTTTCTGCTTCTAGGGACTGAGACTATTTTACATCTATTCTCACTTCCTTTGTATGTGGTCAGGTGGAGCAGAACCAGGAAGCAGAGCAGATACAGTGGAATAGGAAGCAGTGGTAAGAAGTTGGAGAGATCATGAGGCCTGCCCAGAGCATCCTTAGCTAGTTGCTGCCTTTAGCTGCAATAGAGTGCGGGGACATTCGTAGGATAGTTATAATATTCAACTGGCTTTGGGGAGAAATTTTGCAGGTTGCAACAAGGATGTCTGACAGTGCCAACACCACTCACCATCAAGCACTGTCTCCAACTACCTAAATAAAATCGATGTCAAAATGCCATGCAGGTGCAATTCTTTAAAAATTAAATGGGGACAGAGTATGGCATTGCTTGATAATCTGGGTGGGAGTTACGATCCAAAGTTGGGGAAGAATGGTACAGAATCTCTGGATGACCTCATTTGGAAATCTGGGGCCTTGGACTGCAAGTGGGAGTTTTCTTATACTACTTTCAAAAATTAGCTTGTGAGGGAAAATACTAGGCTAAAGTCTTTGCTGACTTTATGTCTTATGCCTACTGTACGCTAGGTAGGTAGATACCTTAGATAGATAGATAGATAGATAGACAGACAGACAGACAGACAGGCATGTGCATGCATGGAGGGGCTTTTGCTACGAGAATCCCCAGTTGCATAATAATCTAACATCAGTTATATTGTGTGTGCATTGTTTTTGATTGTATTGATTGCATGAATGTAAGAGCTGGTTTGGGATGGTTTGTGCATGAATGTGTTTGGGATGTTTTGTTCCCAATAGAATCCAGAGTGGGGCTGATTGATTTTGCATGCAGTCCCAAACCCAGAAAGATAGAAAATATGTTTTTAATGCTCTGGTCCATGCAGCTTGATTATATGTTTTATTTCTTGCAGTTGGAGTATTTCTTATTCACTGCCCAGAGTGGCTTTTGGTGAGATGGGCAGCTCTACAAATTAGAGAAAAAGATAAATAATATTGTACCTCTTGAATTCTGCTTTCAGTGCAAAAATGGGAAATGTTCCTACTGCTGTTTTCTTAGGTTAGAAGTGTGTGTGAACCGGGTGGACTTTTGGAACGTAGAAATAAACATCTAAAGACTAATAGACATCTAAAGACCAGTGAGGGAGCCTTTTTGGATTGAATTACATTGGAGAAAGACTAAGAACAGATTGCAATAGTAGGAATTGCTGCAAGAGATTATTTATTTCATTCCCTGTTAAATCAGAGGTTTTTGATTGCCTGTCCTCTTAAACAACGTCCACAGTTCCAATTTCTTTTTATTGTGAGAAAGAAAAGGGGAAAAAGAAATAAGTAGGAAAAGAAATAAAAACAAAAGAGAAAAATAATACATTGCAAAATATATGAATTACATCAGAATTTCCAAGATATTTGGTAAGTTTCACCTGTGTGCCAATGTAGTGGAATAGGTGGTGGTTTTAGTGAGGCATTTCCTTCCCTTCTCTCTCATCTCCTTGCTTTACAAAACATCCTCCTTTTGCAGTTAAAATAACATTTGCCCCTCTCCAGCCTCCTGACATCTATGTCTCTATATGTCTCTTTACATGGATCAAGCCATGAACAAAGGAGCCCTGACCTTTGTTGGTCAAGGAAGGGGAAGGATGATATGTAAAGAGGCTTGATTTTAATGCCCTGTCCACTTTTACTGAGGGAAAAGTGATGCCACCAGTTTCCATCACAGTGAGATGAAACAGAGCTCAGTTTATACCATATAGTAAATGGTAGAATGATTGGAAAATGTTTCTGGCATCAAATATTTTAAAAGATTTGTTGATAATAGCATACCAATATAGATTGATGTAGAATCTCCAGCTTGTAAATGTGCATTGGCCCCTCTCTTGATGTTTTTGAACTAAATCTGTGTGAACAGTCAAATCTCTAATTTCTTAACTGCCTCTTTATTCCCCTAAATAGTGCATTTCTTCTAATTTCACAGGTCCTGAAAACAATGCAGGAGAAAAGCAAGGGGAAAGTGGGCAAGTTGTCTAGATGTGTGTCAGTAAAACCTAAAACTGATTAGATTGTGATATAATGATATTGGAAAAGGATGCATCTATATAGGCTGAGATGGTATTTTACTTCCTCTTTAGTTATCTTGTAGGTCAAGTGTTCCAACTGGTATGTTTAATATGATTTCTGAGCCCTACCCTGTTTTGGTGGTAACAATCTTCACTCGCTTGGTATGCTCTAATTGTAAATGGATCACAAAGCATTGGTAACATTTCCTCATCCACATTATTTTTTTTTATGTCTGCTGTCAAATATAAAGGTAAAACCATCATGTTTTCCAAGTCATTGCTTAAGAGTTATTTATGTATTTGGATAAAATTGGAATTTATGTCCAGTTGCATCAAAATAAAGTGGATGTTTCTAAAGTAGGGAAGAAGACAGAATTGTGTTTTACACATAGATAGCAATAGCACTTAGACTTATATATCGCTTTACAGTGCTTTACAGCTCTCTCTAAGCGGTTTTCCCCCAACTAGATGGGTCCTCATTTTAACCACCTCAGAAGGATGGAAGGCTGAGTCAGTCTTGAGCCTGGTGATATTTGAACTGCCAAATTGCAGGGGGTTGATAGTCAGCAGAAATAGCCTGCAGTACTGCACTCTAACCACTGTGTCACCATGGCTGCTAGATTCAAAGAGAGAGTGGCTCTCCTTCTCCCCAAAAAGAAACTTGAATTTAGCAATTTCTATACTTTTTTTTCTGTCAAAAGAGGATGTGTGGGAGCAAAGCAAAAACAGACATTAACACAGATCAATTCTATGTAAGGTTGGAAAGGGAAGCAAAACAGTGTCTGCTGTAAGTGAAACAGGGTCGATCTTTTTCTTCTCCTTTTCATGCCAAGTGTTGCTTCTACCTCTTCCCAATCAATCCATGAGGAAAATGTACTACTGTTCCTATACTGGGGTGGTAGAGCAAGCATGGATTTGGGTCTGATCTATGGGCTGTTGAGTGAGGAAAGTAATCCGGGCCTATTACCAGCACACACACAGCTTCCCCTATTTAAGAACATTAATATGAGCAGGAACATGATACAGTGAATGAAATTTTCTGCGAGCTATGGGAGCCACTGAAGTCATTATCAATGGTAACTTACCAAGAGAACAGTGCAGCACTCATTTGATTCCTAGATTCAAAGGCTTCATTTATATATCATCTTAAGTGTGTTTGTTTGGTCTTGGCTTAGCATACTGCACGAATCCAGCCATTGTAGTTTATAAACTATAGTTTATTGTGGGTGTATGTAGCCCATTATAGCTTATTCAGCAAACCATAATGAATGCGATATATGAATTTGGTCTGAATTATATTCAGTCATAGGCCATTATGTTTCTTCTACCACTTTCTCCATAAAATATGAACATTGATTGAAGTATGGGAAGGAGAGCTTAGAGAAATGTTATTGGAAGTACTGCTGTATAACCCAAAGATTTTAGCTATGGCTTCATTGTTTTGTTCTGGATCTAGTCAGACTGGGTCAAGGTGACTGTAACAATAATTTCCTTGAACGTTTTCCTGTTTTTTTGTTTTTTTGTTTTTGGGGGGGTTAAAGGGGAAAAATGCTTCGAACTGATACCACCCTAAAGCAATCTTTGCCCTAAAGGCCATCAGTTTGAAATAACTGCTGAGGAAATAAATTAGGGGTTTATTTTCAAGAAATGTTAACTCTGAAGTATGACAGAGCTCAAGTTATTTTGTGGGGTTTTTTTTGTTTTTCTCATTTTCATAAACAACTTCCTGGCAAGTTGCTGATCTCCTCTTTTTTACAGACAGTGAAATGTGATAGTTTGTTCAGAGTTTGTTTGTTCATTAATGTGGAAGATTCAGTTCCCAAATTCTTCAGCCAGTATATAGCTACTTCTGAAAATTATGGGAGAGGAAGTTCACATGGTAAAAGTGTGGTTAAATTGAGGAAGGAGGTTCCCTTCACTATCCCCATGCATTGATCCAGCAGGAGTTATAGTTTCACTAGAGTTGGATTGAAAAAGGAAGACCTGCATATTTATACATACTGATAATAAGTGCTCTTTAATTGTCTAGAGCCAGTTTGGTGTAGTGGTTAAGGCATGGGAGATCATGTGTTTACGAAGCCAGCTAGGTGACTTGGGGCAAGTTACTCTCTCTCAGCCCTAGGAAGAAAGGAACATTGACTCAAAGTATGGGCGCATGGAAACACACACCCTCTGATCAGTTGCCATCACATCATCTGACCATTTTCAGTAACTTGGAGAACAGGATAGATTTCTAGGGGATCCTATCACGCAGCTGCCAAGTACAGTTCCTCTATGGTTACTTTTTGGCTGAGCAATATTGCTCCAGTACCAGTACCTGAAACGTCTCTGGAGATAGGAGGGGAACTGTTGTGAATCATCAGATCCCAATCCATAGTGCTGTTTCAAATGATCTGAAGAATTATTATATCAAATATCAATAACAGAGTAAATGGACATTTTCTCTTGTTCCTCTTTTAGATCAAGTTGTTAGTCAGTGAAATCAAAATCAATTTCAGAATGAAATTGGCTAGATAATACATTTTTCCACTTATAGCTAGTGAAACACTGTTCTCCAGAATATTTTTCTTGAGAAAAGAATATTTGCACATTGAGCAAGAATGTTCACATTCTTCAGAGCCAGGCGTAAGCCCTTTGAGGTAGCAAAACATTGTGTTGTCTCACTACGAACACTTTCAGTTGCTGCAGTAAAGTCAGACTGTGGTAGCTATGGTGTCACATTCAGATCAAATGGATGTGCCTTTGGAGTGCCTTATGCAACTCTCAAAGGGCGGATCTCTTGAAAATTCCACCTATCCTCCAACTACTTGGAAAATCTCAGATGCCGTCACTACCTTTTTATAGGTATATGTCAAGGTTGCAGATTTTGGTCACTATTATTTCAGAACTTGCAATCCTTTGTATTTCACCCAGGTTATTTCATTTGATTATATCACAAGAGTTTTGGAAAAGCCATTAGTTCAGAGCACCTAATGTGTATTTTACAATATTTTAATCTGTTATGACATTGGTGGATTTACTGAATAAATTTTACATTATTGCAATAACCAAGAAATCTGCTTATGAAACCTGTCAACAATTTTGTCTTAAAAAAAAAAAAAAGAATATTTGCACATTGAGCAAGAATGTTCACATGAAATCATAGTTAAAACTGCGGGTTATACAGCAGTACTTACGATAACATTTCTCTAAGCTCTCCTTCCCATACTTCAAACAATATTCATATTTTATGGAGAAAGTGGTAGAAGAGACATAATGGCCTATGATTGAATATAACTTATAATTCAGACCAAATTCATATATCACACTCATTTTTAAAAAGCAGTTTTCTTTGAAAGAAAAATGGAATAACATATAGTAGGGTGAACATGAAGGGGCTTTAAGTGGAGATTTTTTTTTTGCCTGGCTTTATGTATTTTTTTTTCCAGAAGACAGGTCAACTGCAAAATAAAGTCTTGTGCTTAAAAGCATTCAAACAAAGCTAACCTTGTGAGTGCTTAATGAAGGTTAAAACCCACTGTGAATTAATTGGTAAGAGCCAAAGCAGGAAGTAACTGGATAATTTCAGAAAGCTAAACTTAGATCTGCATCTATGATACATGTGTTTGTGCATAGTTGGCAAAGGTACCATTCATTGATGTATCGTGGAGAAAAATTGTGCTGCACTAGCTTTGGTGGAAGAAACATTTTACACAGAATAATGGAAGTTAGGGACGATATGTGTATGATATACTCTGAAATACTTGAAAAGGTAGAGATCTCTCCCTCACTACGGTTATATAGCCAGGTAAGCCATTTAATTATTAGTAGAGTTAATATAAGAACAAAACCATTCCAATAAGCAGTGGTAGTAAAGGATTTTAAGATTACCTGTGATGAGCAACATCCTTTAGCTGCTTATGGTCGAAGAGACATATTTGACATACCTTGGAGGAAAGTTAGAATACAATAGAAAATTGTCTGATTAAAATTTCCAGGCAGTCATCAGGGAAATTTGTAGATGATGTCAGACATACTAAAGTCTGGACAACAACCTATTTCCTGATTGGCTAGGGAAAATAATTAATTGCACAATTTTTCCAGTCAAGGACCTCCTACCTGTAGCATGTTAATGCTCTTTTGGGAAATTTCTGGGAAACAATTTTCTTTTTTTAAATTCTTTATTCTTTTTCTTTTTTCTTTTCTTTTATTTTCTTTAATTTTTTTTATTATATATATATATATATATATATATCTTTTTTCTATTTTTCATATTTATTTTTTTATAAATTATTGGTTTTTAAAACAAACATAAACAAAAAAACATAAAAACATCAAATCATCTTCCATATATGTACATACAGTGTGCCGGTTGGTTTACAGATTGTTTTGTGCTTCCATTTCATAGCCTTCAATTATAATTACATTGTATATAATCTCATATTTTCAATCAATATATTAAATATATTAATAACATTATTAATCAATCATTTGACAATACTTTTATTCATTCATGTTTTCCAAAATGATCATATTTTACTTAATTTGTTTTATGACAATTCAGATTATCATCCCAGATCTATCCTAGAATCATTTTGTAGATATCATAAGAAAAGAATACATCTTTATATATTTATTTTATAAAAGTCTACATATTTCATTACTATATTTTATTGTTTAACCATTGATAGAATAGATCCCAAATTTTATAAAATTGTTTATCATCTTGTTCTCTAATTTCAAATGTCAATCTACTCATTTCAGCACATTCCAATATTTTCTTAATGATTTCCTCCTGTGATGGTATTCTCTCATTTTTCCAGTTTTTAGCAAATACAATCCTAGCCGCTGTTAATACATTTACAATCAGGTATTTCAAGTCTTTACTATACATTTCAGGTAAAATTCCCAATAAAAATATTTCTGGTTTCAAATCTATATGCTTTTTTGTCATTTTTTCCAAACACGTGTGGATTTTAGTCCAGTATTTTTTAGCATCCGCACAAGTCCACCACATATGGTAATATGAGCCAGGTATCTGATGACATTTCCAACATTTTTCGGATTTATTCTTGAACATTCTTGCTATTCTTGTCTGGAGAAAATGCCACCTGTAAAACATCTTATACAAATTTTCTTTATATACTGTTGACATTGTCATTTTATAATTTTGAGACCACAATTTTTGCCATTTCTCTAAATCAATCCCATATCCAAAATTCTTCCCCCAAGCAATCATAGTTTCTTTAACTTGTTCTTCCTCTAGTTTAATTTCTAATAAATATCCATATAATTTTTTAATCCCCTTTTCATCAGTACCTGTCAAAATCTTATCTAAGTCAGTCAATTTATCATAGAAACCTTCTTTTAGAATCTTTATCATACCTTGAATGTATTTGTTCTTTCTCAATCCACTGTGTGAAGTCTTTTCCCTTTAAAATAGTATTATTTAACGTCCATCTAGTTCTTCTTCTTTGTCCTTTCCATTTAATTGTCATTGAATTGTGATCTGCCCAAGTACTTGTTTCAATATTTATTTCTTGAATATTAGTTAACAATTCTGTTGACATCCATATCATATCTATTCTGGACCATGATAAGTGTCTATTTGAGTAGAAGGTGCATTGTTTAGTTTTAGCAGTTCTTTCTCTCCATGTATCTTTTAAGTTTATTTCATCTATCATTTTAAAAAAAAATTTAGGGAGAGTCTTTCTGTTTTGCTTTATTGTTTTCTGTGCTGTATAGTCCAATTTATTGTCTACAATTCCATTAAAATCTCCCATCATAACTATATTAACATAATCCAGTTCAATTATTTTCATATGTAATTTTTTGTAGAATTCTTCTTGTTCGTCATTCAGAGCATAAATTGCAATCAGGAGTGTTTTCGTATTATTTCATATTATTTCCACCATTAATATTCTTCCGTCGTCATCAGTATAAATCAGTTTCGCTGAGATGGTCTCTTTAATATATAAAACCACTCCTCTTTTCTTACATTGTGTCAAGGAAGTGAATATTTTCCCTAATTTTGGGTGTATCAACAATTGTTCATGTTGTTTTTTAATATGTACTTCTTGTAGGCAGATTATATCAAATTTTAATTTCTCTAATTTATGAAAGATTTTCCTTCTTTTAACGGCTGAGTTAAGTCCATTTATATTAATTGTAATCAATTTTTTCTCTTCCATGGTTATATTTTGTAATTAGGTTTAACAGCTCTAGTGGATCTTGGTTCACATTGTTCTTTGGCTTCCTCCTTTCCACCTACTGCACCTTCTTCTTTTTCAGTCGTCATTTGGGAGTCCTCTTGGAATTCAATTAGCGAAATTTCTTTTTCTGCCTCTTCCTCCCCTCTGAAAAATTCTGTGTAAAATGATTCCACTTTCTCAATTGAGCCAATTCTATATCTCTGTTCTTGCCATGTAAACATTAAACCTTCTGGAATCAGCCATCTATAATTCACCTCTTTTTAAAGTAATAATTTGGTCAAGAATCGGTATTCCCTTCTCATCTCTCTCACTCTTCTGGGTACTTGTTTCAAGACACTGTCTCCTTATCTTTGTATTTCAATGTTTTCTCTCTTGCCACTTGCAATATTTGCGTTTTAGTGGTTTTCTTTGTAAATCTGATGTGAACTTCTCTTGGTAAGCTATTTCTCATCGCATATCTTGTGAAGACTTGATAAACCTCATCTATTCCTTCCATCATCTTCTCTTCAGTTATTTCTAAAGCTTCAGCCAGTATTTCTATCATTATCTCAGCTAGATTTTGTCCTTTTTCTTCCTCTATGTTTTGAAATCTAAGATAAAATTCTGATCAGGTTCTTGTATATCTTAATCCAATCGGTTGGTTAGATGACAGTAAAAATTCAAAAATGAAGGAAAAGACCATAAACACACCATGAACACACACACCATAAACACACACACACACAAGTTGTAAAATCCTAAAAAAGGCGAAAAAGTGAAGAAAAAAGCTAAAAAAGAAAGGAAAAATTCTTCAGGTTCTTCAACACCTTAATCCAATTAAGAGGTCTCAAATAAACCAAAAGAAAAAAAGAAAAAAAAATAAATATGGAAGGTAGATGGAAAGACAAAAATATCAGGAAGGGAAAGAGAAGAAAAAGGATACTCCTTTAAAAAGAAAGGGAAGGGAAGCATTAATACTAAAGCTTTTCCTTTAAAATAAAAAGCAGACGTAGAAATTTAACTTCCAAATACAAGAAAAAAAAACCAAGACAAGTTCCAGAGAGCCAAAAATCCAAATAGCTATTGCAAAAAAAAAAGTAAACTGATGAGAAGGGGTAGCACAGCTCAAAAAGAATAAAAAGAGCACACTGCACTTTGTTTGATTATCCAAGGCTCTTGTTATAACTCTCTTCTCCAAACACTTATCACATTTTATTTTCCTAAGCTTCAACACCAGACTCCAACTGTTGATAGAAACCCAGAAAAGCACTTGTAGTAATACTCTCCCGTGCTCTTCCCTCTATCTTTTCAAGCATGCAATGTCCTTGAAACAGAGTCTCAGTTCTTTCTCAGCTTTGTCTGGTCAAAAGAAAATAGAATATTTCTAGTTGGCAGTGTTACAAAGTTTCTTTAGCTTTCACTTTCCCCCTCCTTTTCCAAGCAAAATATAATAAGAATTAATTTTAAAAAAAGAAAAAGATATTTAAAAAATAACTAAAAGGGAGTCTCTGGCTTAAAATATTATAAAATCAAAAAGGAGAGAAGAATATATAAAAAGAAGAAAAAAACCAGTCCAGTTTCAAAATATAAGATCATGTGTAGGAAATCCAGCAATGAGAAAAAAAAAATTACTTTGACATTCCTGTTTAAAATCGCCGCTTAATCACTTCTGTCAAAACTTTTACAGATTCTTTCTTTCCCTTAGGGTGTCCTTTCAAGTCTTAAAATAAAGAAAAAGTTCTCACCAAACCAGCACACTCTCTCTTTCCATTCTCTTTCGTTTCGGAGCTGTCCCAACTTCAGCAGTTTTAATGGCTGCCTCTTTGCCACTGGCAAAAAGAGCTTCTCCTGGATCTACCAGGGACTTTGCGATATCCCTGGGATCGACAGGATGCGCTCTTTACATTCACTGTCTCTTCAGGACGGTTTAGATCCGTTTGGACCGTCCAGGAGCAAAGATATCAGCTGCGAGCTCAGATCTCCAAGATCGCATGCTGTATCGTCGTGACGCCAGCTCCGCCCCGGGAAACAATTTTCTGAGAGGTGGACCGATACAAATGCCAAGTAATTGTGCTTGTCATAGTAATTCTACCAAAACCTTCCCTAAATATGATCAGTCATACTGTTTAGCTCCTGAAACAACCTAAGGAAGTTTTATTTATAGGGAACTAATAATTATTCTACAGTTTGATAGTCGAGTAATCAAAATGCTTCAACTGTGCATTAAGCAGTAACAAGACTGCCTTAATATTTGAATTCTGTAGGTCAAACTTCCCATTAATCTCTGCAACTGGTATAAGTCAACAAGGTGGGAGGCAAAAATAAGGATGGGTATGGCAGAAACCAGTGGTAGAGGACAAAATGAGTACAGTATTGCCACATGTTCAACTTTCTGATCAGTATTATAAGAGGTAAAGCAGCTACAGAAGCAGCCAGTTGAGCTGTTGGCATCTATGGGGCTGGGGGAAATTGATAATTAAAGAATAGCCTTACTCTACTACAGACAGAAATTCCTTGGCAAGGTGTTTGAATGTAAGAGGCATTAGCTTGAGATCCCTGTGAATGATGCCTTTTAGTGAAAAAAAAATGGGTTAAAGAGTCTTTTTTTTAATAAAGTTTTTTTAATTTTTAATTTTAATTTTACACATCTCTTCACATGAGCAACATGATTCTGGATTATAACACTTGTACATAGTCATACTTTCATTTCCATTAATCTTATATAATATCATTTCATATCATTATCCATTTCACTCATCTTTAAATAAATTTGCATTTCATATTTCAATTCATTAATTCAATATCAATATCATTTCATCCACACGTAGGTTTCAATTCTTTATTCCCTATTATTTCCATTTTCAGCCTACTCAGCTTATTTTACATTACACATCATTATTATCCTTAATTTTCTCTAAGCCAATATATAATAAACAATCTAAAAAGAGTAAAAGTAAAATAAAGTCAATATATTTAGGATCCACATGGTATTTTTCATTCCCCTTTAATCATAATAAAATACTTTCATTGTACACTTCTAATATTTTAAAATGTATATATTTTAAAGTATCCCCCACCCCGGAAATCGCTAAAATAACTTCTTAATATGTCTCATTTTATCTTCACTTTACTTATAATCATTAATAATATATTTTCTTCCTTTCCACTTTGCCAAAGTTTATCGATATATTTTAATACATTTCCATTCACCTGTTTTTAATCCTCCAAAAAAAGAGAGTTCA
This sequence comes from Pseudonaja textilis, assembly GCF_049901715.1. Taxonomy (NCBI): domain Eukaryota; kingdom Metazoa; phylum Chordata; class Lepidosauria; order Squamata; family Elapidae; genus Pseudonaja; species Pseudonaja textilis. Next base: position 271,966,941 of record NC_141990.1, on the reverse strand, counting down.
TAACAGCATAATTCATATACAGTTTGTATTCATATATATATAGTTATACAATCCTAAAACATTTTCCAGCAAGTTTTAGACTAAATACCAATATACATTCCCATGTGGTATCCCCCTTATAGAATCCCTAACCCTTATCTCTAAATTTTTCAGCTTTATTATTTCTTTTAATTTCAGCCAGCTTTCCCTTTTCTAAGTTTCCCCAGTTTTTCTTCTTTTTTCCTTCTGCTATTATTTTTATTCCTTTTTCCTGTCAGCCATGTTTTCCCCCACCCTTTTCAGTTCTCTTTTTCGGGGGTTTCTTATATAATTCTTTCTTCTTCTGCTTAGTCTTGGGAGCATTATCTCTTTTATTTGTTGTCTCTGTTGTCAATGTCTCGATTTTAAGTCCTTTTATGTCCTTTGGCAATGGTCCTTGTTCTCCATATTCATTTAGGCTGTTGTTTTCCTCCTTTAACTTGTCCTCTCTGGACTTTATTTGTTCTTCTGCGAGCTGGAACACCATTACTTTACTAATCATTGCGTCCAGCAATTTCATTCTTTCTTTTAATATATCTCTCACAGTTTGCAGCTCTGACTTAAATTCTTTACTTATTTCTTCCATTTCTTTATTAAAGATCAAATTTTTCTAATATAGTCCTTGCCAAAAGTTTCCATTTCTCTCACTTTCTCTTTCTTCTGTTTTCTTGTCACAGTTAACCTCCAGCAGTCCCAAAATATTATATTCCTTTATATTTTACCATCGTCCCCTCTTTAAAAAAAAAAACTTACGGGGTTTTTGTTGTATTAATAATCTTTTATTCCATTTCTTCTCTCTTTCAAATATTTATGCGACCAGTAATTTTCCATAAAAACGTAAGAGGAAAACCTTTAACCATTAGGTGGTGCTCTATATCACTTTCTGTTCAAAGTTTTTTTTAAAAAATTCTCTTTTCCGTAGTATTAACATTAAATTTTATCCATTCCAAATAAGTCCAGCATTTTATCCAATTTCTAATTAATGTCCAATTCTGTATATTAGTTCAAATTTAATCTCTGATTTCATATAATTCTTTTATTTCCGGTTTTTCCTTTACCTTATATTTTCCTCTTATTCTCTGTTTGCCGCTATCATTTTTCCAAGCGAGGACTCTTTCTTTCCACTTTTCGGGTTTTTTTAAAAAAAATATTCAAAGTCTTTTATTCAGCTACACGCCGCTCACCACTTCACTCTCCAGCACAAACTTAGGTCCCGTCTTCCCATCTTCAGGGCAGCCATTAAACTTCCGCTTCTCCCTGTCTTCTAGGGGAGTAACAACCAAGCCAGGGAGGGGAGATGCAGCTCCCCTCAACCCAGCTGGTGATCTCCCCCTCTTCCCCCACCCCTACAAGGTGGGTCAGATGGTTCCAGTCCCTCAGGGACCCCTCCAACAGGGCAAGCACAGATCAAAGCCATGCACGATCGTCCGTCTTCAACGGAAACACCACCGGAAGTCAGGTTAAACAGTCTTAAATAGATACGTATATGACTTCCTATATGGTCTATGTGATACATCACATCATATATATCTGTTTCATAGGATCTGATATTTCAGTATCTTATTTCTTTTTTCCTATACTCAAACAAAATGAAAGAACAAAAGCCACAAATTTGATATAATAGCATTGCTGAAGAATCTAACCTCTCTCTGTTTTTAAAATTGGTATACTTCATCACCTCCACTTAGTTTTTAATGGAGACAAGGAAAAAGGGATAGTCTCCAGGAAGCAGGGATGGAAGTGGTATGATTAAAATGAATTTCCAGATTAAACCTGATCTTGCATCTGTTTCATTGCATTATGCCATTTTATTGGGCATGTTTACATTCTTCTTTCCTCTTATCTCTTGTCACAAGGTATATTACTAAATGATGTTAGATGCATGTGCATAAAAGCTCTTACCTGGCAGGCATTATTCTGGTCACAGCTCTTCCAGTTTTGTAGCACTTTGGGCACCTACATAAGGGAGCTTAATTTGTTCAAGTTTACCTAATGAACACTAAGAACAGATGGTCATCACTAATTGATCTCCTGGGTTTCATAGGACAAGAGATGGAACAAGAGTACTATTTCAACAGCCAAGCTTGCTCTAAGCGTTTCCTAGAGACAACTTGAAAGCAGCTGATGACATCCACTTGTTCCATCCTACCTACGTTTCAATTTGCATCTTTGGCCCAGTGTCATGCATGTTGCTACTCCTAGCCAAATATGTTCAGTTGAGTGAACGGTTTATTTTTCTTTGAATTAGGGCTTTGAAAAATGTGTGCTTTGTTTTATGTACAAAACAAAAACATTGTCTGGAAGTTCAAACAAACTAATCTGGGACAAAGCTCAGAACATTTTGGTTTCAGGTGTCAGCTAAGGTAAAAAAGTTCAGGGGTCTTACAAGATAAGTTGAATGGGAAAAGCTTTTTTGCCTTTTTTTTTCATCTTTCTTCCTATCAGTCTCTTCCTGTTGGTCACATACACAACCAGCACAATCACCCTTCCCCAATCTTTTTATACCTTTCTTTCCTTCACTAGCCACTGCTGATAGCCTTATTCTTTCCCCACTGGTTTCCCATCCTAAAACGCGGTTGCCCAGAACACGCATGTTTTGAGTCCTTGCCTGGCTGATACATGTTGTTTGTCGAGGCATGGACCATCCTAAAAGGTTTTTCCCATGCACAGGAAGTTTTGTACCTTCCTTCTTTGATCCTAATAAACCTGTTTTGCCAAGTTCTGAATAACTAGACTCGGTGATTCTGCTGAACTACTTGTATTGTTTCTTTTATCCATATAGCTACCATAGAGCAGTAGTCCTTACATCTTTGTTATAATTTATGGCTTGGTTTGAACACATTATTATGTCAGGTACTCTGCATTTTTAAAAAGAAAAAAGATGCAATACGAAGCCAACTTTGGGATTTATTGAGTCCTCCTATATGTTTTCTGAACATTTCAAATGTTTATTTTACTAAGTGACAGCAAGCATCTTTCTGTCTAGAACTACTGACTGGAGAACAGTGTTGAATATTTTATCAGCTTGTTTTTAACTGAAAGCCCCCTGCCCCCGAGTTGTTTTGTATTTTTATAGCACATGAGAAACTCAAGAATGTGGCTGATGTTTAATGTGGTTCCGCTAAAATTAACTTGGATTGTAATACGTATAGTTCTTGGTCAAGTTGGCCAACATGAATGTTTATGTCCTGTGAAATTTTTGAAAATTAATGCATTCTGATTGTTGTTTTTAAACTAGATGATCTGCCACCTAAAGCGAGAGCCTGGAAGGATGTGAAGGTCCAGCCCAAAGATGAACCAGTGATTTTGAATGGCTCAGAAAGTACTGATGATAATGGAATTGTGAATTATGAATGGACACTTCTTTCTGGTGATTCCTCAGTGGTAATGGAGGTAAGGCATATCAACTGTCTACTACGATTCCTTTCTATGACACTTTTAAAATCCCCACTTAAGCCACGGTAGCCATATGTTAGTGTTTGGGGATAAACCCCCAAGCAGAGTATGCAGCAGCAGTCAAGCCAGGCAGGCAAATGAGAGAGAGAGTGGGCCCAAGAGTATACACACACTGGAGACAAAAACACTGTTTGTAGTTATAAAATAGTTATTTAATACACACAGAGATTAAGAAGTGTCATTCAGTCCATATATCATTATCCAGTATATCCATCCAGTTATCAAGTCCATTAACAGTAAATACAATGTCCTTATCTGCTTGTAAATCTTCTCCTCCCGATACCTTTATCTCAAAGACAACGCTGAATCCTCAGCTCACCAAGCAAACAGTCTTTGTGTTCAGTTGAAATGGTATCTGGCACAGTAGCCTCCAAGAGTAAGCAGATAGATGTTCCAACACAGCAGGCAGCAGACCAGGAACAGAACCAGGTGCATCCAGAAACCGGGTCTATTACGTTTCCCTTCCTACCTTTATTACTGCCTGCAACCGCACCCACAATGACATTGCAGTTTCTTGTGCTAAAAGCTACATAGACACTTAATCCTAGGTTTACATATTTATTCAACCCAAACCTGGTTGGTGTATCCATATACCCAACATTCTCCCCTTTTGGGTGACATAAATATGTAATGCCTTTACATTCTAAACCCATATTTTTCACAACTCTCTAGATGCTTAATAGCACCTTGGGCTTTAGTAAAATGATCAGCTACATTGTCCTCCGACATGCAGTACTCCAGCTGTATCAATTTACTCTGTACAGACTGTCTTACATTAAGATACCTCAAATCTGTATGTTTACTTCTCGTTTTAACTGCAATATTAGTGGCCATTTGAATTGCTGCCTGATTATCTTCATGTACAACTATAGGGTAATGTACAGTTATACCCATATCCTTCAACATTTGTTTGTACATAATTAACTCAGTACACAATAAAGATAAACAGGAGAATTCTGCCTCCATAGTAGACAAACTTATATGCTGTTGCCTTATTGACTTCCAGCCTATTAATGTCTTACCCAGCATTATGGCTGTTCCTGAAGTCGACTTTCTAGTATCTCTTTCTGCTGCAAAACTAGCATCTGCATAAGCACTCAATATGAGATCACCTTTTGGTTCTAAATACAGTGCATGGTGTAATGTAACTTTAAGATATCTTAGGATTCTTTTCAATGCTATCCAGTGACATTGAAGCGGATCATTATTGTGTCGTGCCAGCTGATTAATACTAAAAGCAATATCTGGCCTTGACCAATTGCTAATATATGATAAGCTACCAATCAAAGATTGATACAGTTCCTTATCACATTTGGGACTTTGTGTATCCATTTTGCAAATATCCTGACTCATTGGAGTCTTTGCAGGCTTACAAAGTTCCATCTTATAATCTATTAGCAATTTAGATATCTTATCTTCCTGAGATATCTTAAAACCTTTCTGTGTTCTCAGTATATTCAATCCTAGATATCTCTTTATCTCACCTAATTGCTTGATTTTTATCTTCTTGGCTAATGATGTGATTATTTCATTTGCTTCATCATTAGTTTTAGTAATCAGAGCAATATCATCAGTAAACAACAATAATAATGATATTTTCCCATTCTTTTCTCTCTTAAATAGACATGGGTCGGCTAAACCAGCTTTAAACCCTATATTGGTCAGTTCCTTTACAATATACTGGTTCCATTCATAGCCCGATTGTTTAAGACCATAAAGGCTCTTCTTTAATAACCAACAATCATTATTATTATTATTGTCTCCTTTAAATCCATTAGGCCTTTTCATATACACAGTATGTCTTAGTGGAGCGTGCAAGTAAGCAGTTTCCACATCTAAATGGTTAACTATATATTGCTTGCTTGCTGCCCACACTAATGCTGCCCTTAAAGTCGCTGCTTTAAGACTAGGTGCAAATACTTCATCATAGTCTTTTGCACTTTGTCTAAAGCCTTGGGCTACTAGCCTTGCCTTATGGATTGTGTTTCCATCCTTATCTGTCTTTATTTTAAAAATCCATTTGCAGCCAATGGGTTTTTCATTACTAGGTAATCTCACGTTTTCATACACCTTCATATCCTTCAATGATTTTAATTCTTTATTAATAGCTGCATACCAATTTTCTTTCTCTTTAGAAGGATATCTTTTAATCTCATCCACAGTATTTGGGATTCTATTTTCCTGGCACACTGTATTAGCCTGGTATCTTTCAGGCGGTCTAGAAATACGTGTAGTCCTTCTGGGTATTACTGGGCTTGGTTGAGTTACTACCTGTTCCTCATCTTCAGCTATTTCTTCCTCTAGGGGCTGTACTTCTTCCTGTACTTCTTCCTTTACATTATTTTTAAAGTTACAGGGATACTTAATGGGATTTCTATATGATTCAATAATCACCTCGTCATTGCTATCCTGTTCTAACTTATCCCATCCTAGATGCTCTAGAAATTGGGCATTAGCACTACATAACACCTTAGATGTGCCTTTCTCCCAAAATCTATATGCTCTATGGTTAGCTTGGTAACCAACGAAGAATAATTGTTTAGCTCTATGTTGCCCTTTACGCCTGAGTTGTGTAGGGATATGCACCCATGCTGGTGCACCAAATGTGTGCAGGTAACTCAAATCAGGCTTCCTGCCATGCCACATGGTGAATGGTATTTCACCAGTGGTTGAGTTAACAACATTGTTTAATAAATTATTAGCACACATTGTGGCCTCCCCCCACAAAGAATCAGGTAACCCAGAATCAGTTAACATAGTACGGGTCATTGCCTGCAATGTTTGGCCTCGCCTTTCAATATATGCATTGTGCTGTGGTCTGTATGGTGCAGATGTCTTATGAGCTATTCCAGCTGCCTTTAACCTATTCTGGAATTTGCTATTTACAAATTCCGTACCATTATCTGTCACCAAGGTTATAATTTGCCGTTTGGTTTTTCTTTCAGCAAACTTTAACCAGTTGAAGAAATGTTGATATGTTTCAGTTTTGCTATTCATTAGGTAGCAAAACCCATATCTAGAGTAATGGTCCATAATGCTCAGTATATATCGAGCACCCCCCATACTGGGTTTCTTTGGACCTATAATGTCTGCAAATACTACTTCTAAAGGTTCTGTAGTTTTGAAACCATTTAGCCTATTTGCAGGCATTATTTTACTCTTATCTTCACAACAGACATTACAACGCAAATACTTATCACAGGGTTTTAACCTTATTCCTTCAGATAACTCTACTGTACGTTTTAGCATTTTAAAATTCACATGCCCCAAACGCCTATGCAATAAATGGATACATTCATCATGAGGCTTGGTATTATTAAATACAGTTTGTGCCTCCCCTTTCTTACTATCATGTAAGACATACAATGCTCCATTTAAAGCTGCAGTTACCTTTTTGCCGTCTCTTTCCAGTATGCACTTATTATTCTTAAATGTAACCACATATCCTAGTTTATCCAATACTCTTACAGAAAGTAAGTTCATCTTTAACTGTGGTACATACAACATTTTTATATTCTGGTTTAAACATGGACAATAAGCAATACCTTCACCCTTGGCCTTGAGGTGCCAGCCATTGGCGAGTGATATTTGCTGAGAGCTTGTAGACATTTTTATAAACTTTGTCTTATCTCTCGTGATGCAGTGGGATGCACCACTGTCTACCACCCATAAATCATTCTTCATATCACAATTGCCAAGCATGGCCAGTTCAAAGGATTTCTTTGGCTTCTTTACATTCTGACTTTTTACTTTCCTGCAGAATCTTGCCAAATGTCCTCTGCCTCCACAATTAAAACACTTTTTAATTGTGTATGCCGTTGAAGATAAATTCTCTTCTTCCGGGTGCTTTACTTTACACAGCTGGTTTCTCTCAAGCTTTGAAGATAATTTCTCTTCCTTATTAGTCTTATCTTCCCTCAGCTGGTCACGTTCACTCCTTCTCCTGGCTTCTTCTAATAGCCTGCCGGTTATCTCAGTTACTGATAAACTGTCTTTTGGCAATACCTCTAAGGCAGTCACAAAATCATCATAGCTTCGATCCAGAGAAGACAGTATGATGTATACTTGTTGCAACTCATTAAATATAAGCTCTTTTTCTTGCAATTCTTGAAAAATGCTTTTCATACAGTTTAAATGAGTCAACATGTCTCCATTTATCTCAAGATGTGTTCTAAACAGCTTCCGTGTAAGATTGATATGAGCTCCTACACTGTCTCGAACATAAATCCTTTTGAGATTATCCCAGCAGTCTGCAGCATTTTCCACTCCACGGATATGAATGAGTTGCTGGTCAGACAGGGTGAGACCTATGATGCACAAAGCCTGTTCATTCTTTCGTTCATAATCTTGTATCAGTTTATAATCCTCTTCATCATTAGGATTTAAGTTTGATACATCTGGTGGGTTTGCTATTATGTCCCACAAACCTTCTCTTCGTAGAAGTAAACTACATTTCATTGACCATGAAACATAGTTTGTTCCATCTAGTCTGGATATCATGGACAGATGTGGCAAATTTACTTGTGCCATTGCTCTTGTGAAAAATAACTATTTAACAAACAGTTTGTCTTTACAGTAATGTGCAACTCTTCCCAAAAACTCTCACTGGTATAACCTGGCTAGTTAGACTGTGCACACTGCTGGGCCCATAACCAATGTTAGTGTTTGGGGATAAACCCCCAAGCAGAGTATGCAGCAGCAGTCAAGCCAGGCAGGCAAATGAGAGAGAGAGTGGGCCCAAGAGTATACACACACTGGAGACAAAAACACTGTTTGTAGTTATAAAATAGTTATTTAATACACACAGAGATTAAGAAGTGTCATTCAGTCCATATATCATTATCCAGTATATCCATCCAGTTATCAAGTCCATTAACAGTAAATACAATGTCCTTATCTGCTTGTAAATCTTCTCCTCCCGATACCTTTATCTCAAAGACAACGCTGAATCCTCAGCTCACCAAGCAAACAGTCTTTGTGTTCAGTTGAAATGGTATCTGGCACAGTAGCCTCCAAGAGTAAGCAGATAGACGTTCCAACACAGCAGGCAGCAGACCAGGAACAGAACCAGGTGCATCCAGAAACCGGGTCTATTACGTTTCCCTTCCTACCTTTATTACTGCCTGCAACCGCACCCACAATGACATTGCAGTTTCTTGTGCTTAAAGCTACATAGACACTTAATCCTAGGTTTACATATTTATTCAACCCAAACCTGGTTGGTGTATCCATATACCCAACACCATATATGGGGTATAAGAAAAAATAAATAAACTTCACATTGTTATTAAGACAACAAAGAGATTATAAGATATTTGAAGTTATTTTTAATTCCTTGGAATTAGCATGGCTATTTAATAGAAAATGTGATACACTTGAGATGAGGACTTTTTACCTCTGATAATACATTCCATCCATCTAATAGGTAAAGCTATCTTTACTCCTCCAGATCGTTTTGGATCTTTCAGCAGGATTTGCTGAAATTCCCTGCCGGCTTCTCATATCATATAATTTTTTGCAACTTAACAAATATGATCTCTTTATAGATTGGCTAATTTAGCTGTTGTTGAGGTTCTTTGTAAACATCAATTTATCATCATGACTAGTATGAGCTTGAACAATGGGTTATTTCTATCTTCAGTTCTGAAAAGATCAGTTTTAAAAAGTTGTAAACATGATTTAATGTGGCTATCAAATCTTCTAAATACAGATTCTTACTTCTGGGAATTCATGGATAGAACAGTATAACGTATGCAACATGAAGAGTTCTCATATCACTGACACACATCAAGACTAATGCATGAATAATTATTTATAATTGTATTGGGCATCTCCATGCCCTGACAAGTGCTCCCCATCAAAGCAATGCTTTTGTCAGTTATGTATTTGTGTCTTTCCCAGTTATGTAAGCAAGTGTGTTACATAATTGGGAGAGATACAAAGTACAAAGATTGGATGAGGAGTAAGATAGTTTTCTTTCTTTCTTTCTTTCTTTCTTTCTTTCTTTCTTTCTTTCTTTCTTTCTTTCTTTCTTTCTTTCTTTCTTTCTTTTCCTTCCTTCCTTCCTTCCTTCCTTCCTTCCTTCCTTCCTTCCCTTTTCCCTTTTCTTTCTTTCACAAACATTTATTGCCTGCACAATTTCAGTATTGGAGGAAGTGCTTATCTAAACAGTAAATCAAAGGACATCAAAAATATATACACAAAAACATTAGAGTATAAGTTTAAAAAAAACCAGTCATTTTTAAATCTAACTATATACCTTGGACATCTTTTATATTTAATTGCTGCATCTTAGGAACAGTGTGTTTAATCAATGTAGGTCTGTTGAAGTTTGTTTAATAGTAATAATGCTTTAATTTATTCTTCTAACTTGCATATTGTAAATGTGTCACTATTAAGAGTTCTCTTCCATTGTTTTGTAAGGTGCCTTGTACGGTATGGTAATAGAACTTGTTTTATAATTAAGACAATCCAGAGGAAAGAAAAAAATGAACACAGCTATTTGATAAGCTATGAAATAGCCCATTTCCTAAATGTTAGATAGTGGAAAAATGCCACTTTATTTAACTTGCGTTGGATTGTAAATTGTTTGCTAAGAGTTTGTAGCATTACTTGGTATAGAGAGAAATAACATGAACTATTTGCACAACCTAAACAATTCTAAAGCATCTACATAATTCTGGGGATGTGCTACAAAGAATTCTGAATTTAGCAACTCCTTATATTTATACATGATGGGACTCTATAATATGACCAACCCTCAGAGTTGCATAGATAAATTCTGAAGTGAGGGAAACCAAGGTGATCTGTTTTTGCTTAGGTCACTTTTATTTCTGATTTTTTTTTCTTGTACTTTCAGAAACAGAACGATATTATGAAGCTTTCAAATCTGAATGAAGGGATTTACATCTTCCAATTCACTGTAACAGATACTGCAGATCAGCAGCACTCCATCAACATCACTGTCACTGTACTTAATTCTGAACACACTGCAGGTAAGTCATTTGTAGGTGCACCTTTTAGCCTGGAATCAATTACAGATTGCCAAGGCCACAATCAGGAGTCATATATAGGTTACAAGTATGAAGACAAAAAAAGTTGAGCTTTTATAAAAGATAGTAAACTTTTCCTTTTTTTACGTTAATACTGTTCTTAGTTTTTCAATGTTTTAAGTAACACAAGAAAATAGCCCCAAAGCTATTCAGAGTTTTAACACTGTTATTGCTGATTTTTGGTGCCAATAGCAATTTGCTAAAAATTGATGCCATAGATTACCACTGTTTGAGGTAGAAAATATGTAGACTCTACATTAATCCCTAAAATACAGTACATTTAATGCCATTTTTAAGAAGCCCAAAACATTCCGTTTCCCTAGAGTATGGAATTTGCAAGGGTTGGTAGATGTGAACAGAAAGTCTGTAGAGATTCTCAGTCATCCAGGTCATGGTTGCCCCAAAGGTGCTTTTTCAGGAGGCAACTGGACTTTCTTGTTTTTTCTTTTAAGACGTTTCACTTCTCATCCAAGAAGCTTCTTCAACTCTGACAGGATAGTGGGGAATAGAAGGATTTACATTCCTTGCAGACAGCTGGTCATTTGCATCCTTTTAGGGTTGTTGAAGCACTTGTAGGTTTATCTGTGTCCTCAGGGCCACTTGAATAGTGCTCCTGGTTCCTGTAGTTTGCAATTTTTCCTTTGGAAATCCATTCCTACTTCCACCCCATTCAACGGGTGTTCACCCCAAATTGTATAGCTAAAAGTCTGTAGAGATTCTCAGTCATCCAGGTCTTGAAATGGCGTAGATTGGATTGTTATCTTAGGTCAGGAACCTTTATACACAAATAAAAATGCAATTACTTCTTAGAATGGTTAAAGTTCCTCCCATCATCACTTTATAAACATCAAAAAGCTCTTACTTATTTTCCCCTTGAAACCCATTGCTTCTTTTTTTATTTTATATTTGTATGAAGAATATGAATATAAATGTGGGTATTACAATATATATATATATATATATAAAGAAAAATGGAGTATGAATATTTTACCCAATAAATAAGGCGTTATGGTTTAAAGCCAATGCTAGCCCTTCTCTACCAAATGGTAAGAAAGGCCCAGAGCTTTTATTTGGGGACAGCTAGACATATTGATATACTATAGGCTTTTTAATATTCTGTTGTAAGATAATCTTAAGAGATCCCTGAGCACACTGACCTCTCATATTTGCTATTCAAATATATTTAGCGATTCTGCTAGAAGCAAACTTCTTGACAGTTGCCTGCTCCCCTCTTTTCTCCAACTGACAACACTGTAAAACCTGGGAAAATAGGCTAGATGTAATTTATGCCTTCTCTTACCCTTACTGTGAGAATACCTTATGCCACCAGACTTGAAATTCTAGACCTAGAAAACCTAGAACTAGGCTGCCTTCGGTCCAACCTAAGTATAGAATATAAAATCATACAATGATTTTATGATTGCAATGATTGCAATGACTTACCTGTCGATGAATACTTCAGCTTCAACCATAACAATACAAGAGCACACAATAGATACAAACTTGATTGCAGGAAATACGACTTCAGCAACAGATTAGTTAATGTCTGGAATACTCTACCTGACTCTGGTTTCTTCCCCAAACCCCCAAAATTTTAACCTTAGACTGTCTACTATTGACCTCGCCCCTTTCCTAAGAGGTCTGTAGGGGGCGTGCATAAGTGCACCAACGTGCCTACCATCCCTGTCCTATTGTTTCTTTTTATTTTTCTTATATGTATCCATTTCATGTATTCATAACCATGTTTATACTTATACCTGTTATCTTATAATAGCTTGACAAAATAATTAACTAAATAAATTCAAATTCCTTGTTCTTCCTAGATCATTGCTTGGCTCCTTATAAAGTGGGACGTTGTCGAGGCTCCTTCCATCGCTGGTACTACAATCCGGAAACAGAGCAGTGTCAGGAGTTCATTTTTGGTGGCTGCAATCCCAACAAGAACAATTATGTAAGAAAAGAGGAATGTGATCTTGCCTGCAAGAATGTTCAAGGTTCGTATATTAGAAGACATTGCTTCTCTGTTTTAGAGATTTAAGTGGGGAAACCTAACCAATTCAGAATTATTTTGACACTACTCAGTTTTATAACTTTCAATCAAGTTCGGCTGATTTGATTGGTTTCATTCTAACATTTTAATCATGATTTATTGAGTAAATCATAGTGCCCCCAAATCACACATAACAAAAAAATCACATGCTTTTCAAATACAGTTATTGGGTTCAGTTTGTGAACTCAGTTTGCACATGCTTGAGTCAGAGAAACATTAAAAGGGAGACTTTGAATTGAACCTTTTCCAAACTGGAACTTTAAGGATTCGCTAGGCTAAACCCCACATAAATTCCAATTAGCAAGACTGGGGCACAGCTATTAACTATCACTCAACATCTGGAGGACATTATCAGGTTGAAGAAGGCTGAGCTAGGCTATAAAATCAGGGACACTTTGTCTTTGTACCAGTACAGGGAAGCATATGATTGGCATGTGATTGAATGAAAAGTATTGCCTCCACTGCATTTCTATGTGTTGGAGAAATAATTGGAAAGTGGCTTCTATGCATTAGATGTATGCTTCTAGTATGCTTCTATGCATACCAGAATAGTATATAAAGTACGTGGTTTGTAGTTCCTGGGTTGGCAGTTCCCTAAGTCCGCATTTTTTTTAAAAAAAAACTGAATTGGTAAAGTGGTTGGACTGATTTTTTTTTTTATTAGAACTAGTTGAAAAATTGAAAGGACAATATTCTCACCCTAATTTCCTTCTTTTCAGGTGCTGTAGAAAAACGTCAAGAACCAAGTAAGTTCTTCTGTACTTTTCCATGATAGCATTCAAATTTCTTTTGAACTTCCTTAGTGATATGAGATTTAGAGGTACATCTTTGGTTGATATCTTACTCTGTGCTTTTGTAGCATTGCAGTGAAGCACTTGTAAATACTTTTTTAATGAGTATTCCTCAATTTACAACCAGCAACATTTCTGTTGCTGAGACTGTTGTTAAGTGAGTTTTGTCCCATTTTACGGCCTTTCTCACCACAGTTTAAGTGAATCACTGCAGTTGTTAAGTTAGTAACACAATTGTTAAGTGAAGCTGGCTTCCCCTTAACTTTACTGGTTAGAAGGTCACAAAAGATTCAGTATGATCCCAGAGCATTCCAACCATCATAAAATATGAGTCAGTTGCCAAACAACAGTTATACGTGTGAAAAACAGTCATGGGTCACGTTTTTCATTGCTGTTGAAACGGTCACTAAATGAACTATTGTAAGTCGAGGATTACCTGTACTGTATTTCTGCCGTGCTCAAGAAAGAAAAACATCTTTTTACCCAAATGTCACAAAGATTAATCATCTTTGCTGAGAACCCTTGAGAACTAACTCATATTTCTTACACAGCATGCAATGGAAACTGCCTATCCCTCCATTTCAAATGTGAAGATGGCTGCTGCATTGATAAAACTCTGGAATGCGATGAAACTCCAGATTGCCAAGATGGGTCAGATGAGAGATCTTGTGATTCATGTAAGTGGGTGACCCTTGAATTGTCTTAGAATAATAAAAATAGAGATGAATTGAAGGCCACCAAGTTCAAATCTGCTCATTACAAGACACTGAATGTGAGCATATCCCAAACACATGACTTATATTTTTCTGTTGAATTTTTGGTGGGCATCTAAAGGCTATTGTGAAACTGTAGTTGGGGTGTTGGATAGGCCTTTGGTGTGATGTGACCTCTTAATTATCCTGGTAGAAGATAATACATACAGTGCGCACATGTGTGCGTGCGCACGCAGCACACACACACACACACAAACACAAAATTTAAAATGTTTTAAGTTGAAGAGAAACTGTTCTGACCTTGTAAGTAAGGCTCGGGTTTGAGATTGAAATAGGATTGTTTTTAGCTCAAAGCAATTCCGGTAAGGTCAGAAAACTTCCTAAGAGGTCAGAATAACTTATTTTGAATTTAAAACAGCTGTTTTAAATGTGCATTTAATTGTACTCCACTGTCATGCACAGCTTTCTGTCCTAAGAAAGAAAAATGTAATCTATTTATTATGCAAAACAAAACAGCAAATTAACATTAACAACAAAATAAAATAGAATATTTGCATCATTTATTTTTATTATAAAACTTCTCTTTTCTTACATGATCCTTGGATAGGATCAATTTTAAATATTGTTTTAACATTTAGTGTTAAATATGCCTAGTTCTGTCTAAAGCAGATTAGTAAATGAGGTAAAGAAATAGAGGCAGAGTAGAATTAACAAAATGACCAGACAAAAATGATTTTAAAATATGTAACATAGTTTATGACATACTTCATAATAATTATTTCCACTTTCAAATAAAATGCATGTCTTTAATTATTCTGCTGCCTGCTCTTTGTATCTTTCAGATATTCAAGGATTCGATAAGTTACAGAAAATCAATATTAGTGCCAAAGGTAAGTATGTTATAAAATACATGATGACAGTTGAAAGAAATTTTACCACATTTTAAAAATCTATGTTTGCATCTCTCCAAATGTAATTGAAGAAGATGACTGTATTCATGTAGAATTTGAACTGGATTCTGTTAAGAAATTAACTACTCTGGACATAATTTGAGTGTAATCTTGAATAACTTTTATTATTGGGAAATTTGTCCCACCACAGATATGCTCAGTTGGCTATTGTCCAACTGCCAAGTGTTTTAAAGCACGGGTCACCAACCTTTTGGACCTCAGGGACCACCAAACTCATAATTTTACATCCCAGGGACGACAAACTGGTTCTGTGGATGTGGCCTAATTTGTGGGTGTGACTGGCTGGGCATGAATGTAAATATTATAAATATTTATATAAATATTGAATTTTTTATAAAAATAGAGCAACTTTTACCCAAAATCAGGCAAAGCAGGCAGGCAGATTGAGTTGCTCACAGAATCACAGATTCATTCAGAGATCTATCTATCTGCCATCAACTAGCTCAGTCTGTCACATAAAATTTGCTTGCGAGCAAACTCATAAAATTCACTCACAACACACCATGTATGTAAATATTGATTTTTTTATAAAAAAGAGCAACTTTTACCCAAAATCAGGCAAAGCAGGCAGATTGAGCTGCTCACAGAATCATTCAGTGATCTATCTATCTGCCATCGGCTAGCTCAGTCTCTCAAATTCGCTTTCCGTGAGTCTGTACGGAATTTGCTTGCAAGCAAACCTTCAGTCCTAAGGGAGGTTCAGCTGTGCTTAAAAGTAGAGCCGAAGATCTAAAGACTAGTTAGAAAGCAAGAAATCCAACCATTTCCTGCTTCCTAGCTAATCTAAATCTTCCGGCACAGCAGAACAGATGATGGTTGGAAAAAGGAAAAATCGAAATTTAGCAAGCAAGTTTACTGGGTAAAGGAGTGAATGGGCGGGGAGGGTTCCCGCGAGCCATGTGGGTGATGCAGCCCTGCGTTTCTGCGCAACCTGGATTAATTGCTTTGTGGGGGGTGCTCTGGGGGTGAGATTTCTCTGCGGTCCACCAAAATTTTCTCACGGCCCACCGGTTGGCGACCGCTGTTTTAAAGCATCATGTTTCTTTACACGCAGATCCGCTTGAAGTAGCACAGTTTGATGGTTAAAATAGCTAAAGATGAAAAAAATGTGGAACTGTAAAGTCAAATATAGCATAAATGTGGACATGTAGTAAATTTGCTTGTGGCAGTCTTGTGTAATGAGGGTGAAGGTTCGTTCTTGCCTGGTAACTAAACATTTAGAAACCAACCCTCAAGCTCAGAGAATGAACCTTGACCTCCATCCTACACCCTAGCTACAGATATTCACCACTATTGCAAAGTCTTATGTACTACAAGCTGTAATAAAGTAGAACTTGTTCCCAAAAAATAACAATAGCAATTCATTGTTACTGCTAAGCTTATACTCATTTTAGTTGGCTTTATTAGTTGTAATCAGGATGCATCCTAGCTAAGACTTCAGATAGTCAGTGTGAAGCCTCAAGTGCAGATCTGGCATTAGAGAGGTCCTTTACGCATCTGGAAAGGACTTGGTAGCCCTGAGATCTCCCCTAGCCTCCTTTCTAGTTCATAAGCCACAATGGTCACCTGGGGCACATGATACTGGCCAGAGGAGCCAGTGCAGGGCACATTTACATAAGCACAGTGGATGAAATCGTCATTTTGTAATAGTGTTAATCATTGTTATTATAATTTTTGAAATGTTTGTTAACTGGCCTTCATCCTATAATGTTAGGATTAGCTAACAGTTGCAAAAGAACAATAACCATTATAACTGGTGCAAGGTAAAGTAGTTTTCTAAACTGTAAATTTTAGAATCATCAGGGGTCAAGCAGCATGTAAATTTAATATGTTTATTATCGTTACTACTTGTATTATAATTAATACAGATAGACTTTGACTTATGGTTGCAATTGGGACTGGAACTTCTGTTGCTAAGCAGTGCATTGTAAAATGCAACTGCATTGCTTAGCAACAGCGATTCCTACATTCCTGGTTGCCATCATTAACCGAATCCCAGGGTCATTGTTAAGGCAAGGGAATTTACTGCTGGCTTACTACAACCAAAGTCCATGGGGAAGCCAGCAGGCAGGTAAATGACTAATATCAGGTGAGGGAAAGTATGAATATAGGAGTTTGGAGTTGGTGTGCAAGGATGTGCACGAGTCCTGAATCTGGAAGGGTGCAAAGATGTGTGCAAGAGGCATTGATTGGGAAGGGTATAAGGTTATGTGTGACAAGTGTCACATGTCAAGATGGCTATGCAGGGGTGCACTATTGGTCAGCATGGTGCAAAGGCAGAGGGGTTAGAGCAAGGGTCTTCACGCATGACAGCTTTAAGACTTGTGGGCTTCAACTCCCAGAATTCCTCCTCCGGTCATGTTAGCTCAGAAATTCTGGGAGTTGAAGTCCACAAGTCTTAAACTTGCCAAGTTTGAAGACCCTTGGGTTAGAGGATGGTGCCCAGTGGGGGGGACTTTCCCCAGTGACTTGCTACCTACCCTGCCAGCTTTCCCATTGACCCTCTGGTGAAGCCTGCAGAGAAGGTTACAAATGATGTTCATGTGATTGCAGGGTCAAAAGCAATGGGTCAAAAGTGTGAACCTGTTGTCGGGCAGTCAAATCTCAGTTCACCTGACTGGGACAATCAGAACTCCAAGAACTGGTCCTAGCTACCATTTGTTCAGCGCCATTGTAACTTTGAAAGGTCGCTGAACAATTGGTTATAGGTCAAGGATTACATTTTAAGTTTTAAAAAAGCTACTGTACTACACAGGTAGTAGGCCAATTCTCTGAGTGCTAATGGTTTTATCAAATACTTAATCATGATAGGTCAATAGAATTGGGAATACAGTTAATTAAGAGCTAACAATATTCCTTGTTCCTTTCTGGTAGGTTATTGTGTGGATATGCCTGATACTGGACCTTGTGAAGAAAGTATACCTCGCTGGTACTACAACCCTTTGACTGAGAAGTGTGGTCGCTTCACCTATGGAGGCTGTGAAGGCAACAAAAATAATTTCGAGCAGGAAGAAACATGTATGAAATCATGTAAAGGCATCACAAGTAAGAAGAAAATCTTAGAGGGTTTTTTATCATTGTAATGAGACTTCTACAGCACACAGTAGTATTGTTGCCAGAGGCTGGTGTTTTGCTTTGCACTATGCTAGTTTTTATTTAATTACGTTAATTTAAAAAATTCTTTTAAAAAATCAAGTGGGCCAGGATCCTGGTAGACATCAGAGAAATGACATCTCTGTTTTGACTTTCCATAAAGCCTTCAGTATCTTATGATCCTGCCAGGCCTGGGGCTTGAAGGGGACCAGAGATCTGTCTTGTTGGCTTGACTGCTAAAGATGCCATTTTTATCCACTTAGGATTACTATTTTTGTCGTTATGCTATTTATTACAGTGACCATTTAGTTTTTATCATTTTTATATTGACTCTTTTATTTATTGTTGTCTGCTGTCTAGAACAGGGATCTCCAACCTTGGCAACTTTAAGACTTGTGGACTTCAACTCCCAGAATTCCTCAGCCAGCTTTGCTTTGGACTTCAATTCTGGGAGTTAAAGTCTACAAGTCTTAAAATTGCCAAGATTGGAGATCCCTAGTCTAGAGTATCCTTTGAGGGAGATAGGCGGCTGTATGAATTTGATTATTATGAGAGCCAGTTTGGTCTAGTCGCGAAGGTACGAGATAGAAAGTTGAACACTATTGAGTTCAAGTCCTTCCTTAGCCATGAGAGTCAGCTGAGTGATGTTGGGCCAATCACACACTCTCAGCCCAACTCACCTCACATGGTGGTCTTTGTGGGGAAAATAGGAGGAGGAAGGTACATTGGATGTGTTTGCTGCCTTGAGTTACCTAGAAGAATAATAAAGGCGGGATATAAATACTAAGTAACTAATAAATAACCTCTGGGCACAATCCTTGGGTCTCACCCTGCCCTCCTGTGGATGGTTACTTAATAGTAACTTAACTATTAAGTAACTCCTAGTAACTTAATATTATAAGTACTTTGTTGTCTCCATTATTCTGAACATTATTACATAATCCTGTATTTTCTTTTAATATAGAGCAACATATGATTGATCAGAGATGGAGAGGATATGACTATCAACATGCTAGTTTAAGTATGTAACAACATTCCAAATAACTCTGAGTTCCTGTTTTCTGCTTGTTACGATTTTTATTTTTAACAGCAACTTGCCGGGAATTTTTGGGTGGGAGGAAAGAAGGATGGCTGTTTCTAAATAAAATGGTTTATTTTACTGATAACAAAGCACATATTACAAAAGAATAAAAAAAACACCATAGAAAATGGGAAAATAAGATGTTACCCAACTTGCACTTTTGCTCCCACAAAATTACTGGCTCAAGAATTCTTTCTAACCTTCCCTACCACAAGAACATTTTGTTTTGTTTTGTTTTTGTGGGGTATGGTATAATTTAGATATCAGAACTCAGCAGCTTTTAGAACCTGAATGAAGACCAGCATTTCAAAGAATAATTTCCCTTTCCACCCCCAGTTTGTTTGTATATATCACGTCAGCAGGTATGCACACCTAAGAATGTTACATTATAATTATAGTTTTCTTAAGGTGACCAAGAGATGGATTTAGGCTGATACTGTACTGTCATTTTTTTTATGGAAGAGTCCTACAAACAGTGCTTACTTTGTTTCTGAATGGATTGGGAAGCCTGCATGAAGCAAAAACATATCTTAAATTTTTTGCAAAACAAAGCATTCTGACAATTTCAGTATAATCATGATTTCTCTATCCATCTTCCACTCCTGCTCCATCTCTCACAGGTGCTTTTGAAGTGGCCATTGCTGTGCTCCTCTGTGTCTGCATCATGATAGTGTTGGTAGTCCTTGGCTACTTCTTCCTCAAGAACCGAAAAAAGTACCGAAGACGTCGTCAGCCCCCTACTGCAGCTAATTCGACACTTTCTTCTGTCTTATCAACTGCTGAAGACACAGAACACCTGGTGTACAACAGCACCACAAAGCCCATCTGATTCTGTAGAGTTATCCTCCATTTCTGGGAAGGACAGTCTTACCAACTGCTCATAATGCTTGTTATGGGGTGGGGAGAGTGGTGAGGGGATCTACTGAAGGATTTTTCCTTCCTTTTTTCAAAGTTTCCTTAGACTATCCACTAGCTGCTTACAAGCTCTACCTGTCCTGATCCTGTGATAGTTTCTAAGACTGAGCAGAAAATTAGCCCGTTCTGACAATACATGGATGGCGTTTTGAGTTCATGTTTCCCCAAGTTCTATAATGAAGGTTATTTTAAGTTTAAGGACTTACTATATCTATTGAAGGAAACTTAGTTTAATCTGGTGAATGCGATTATTCTTCCCACAAAACTCAGTGAATTGTATGAGTGTGTGTTTGTGTGTGTATGTGTGTGTGAGAGAGAAAACACACTTCTTACTCCTATTCCTTTCTGTTTAAAACCTGTGCTGCCTTAAAGCCACCCTCCCTGTGTTTTAACTGGTACAAAAAGTGATACAGTTTTTAAACTTGTATTTTGATGGAATACTTTGATGGACTAATTAAGTGAAAGTGGTGTCCTTTTCACAAATCTATTAATGTCTGTACTAAGGCCTGTGCTCCTCTTATCTATGCCAAGTATCTAGATTATTGCTGAATGGAAAACAGACAACATTGTGATTTGATCTGAATGCATATAAAAGGAAACAGAAATTAGGTCATGGCCGAAAATCTGGCCCTGCCTTTCTCTTCTGGATTTCCCCTCTGTTCTTACCTTCTAGTTATCATTTCTAGTTTAATCTTACTGTTTTGAGTTCTTCTTCCATATCTATTTATTTTTACAATCAAATTGTAACAGAAAAGAAGACATTCCTCATTTTCTAATTTGTCTTCAACTATACAATCTCATTAAATAGTTAAATAATGTACTTACATAGGGGCAGTTTCAAAATTGACTTTTCTTCAGAGCTAATTTTCACAAGATCCTTGGACAAAAGGAGAGTCATGAAAGCTGACAGACTCTGCTTCTTGCACAGCTATGCTTAAATATAGAGAAAGTAGCAGGTGTTGCCCAGATATAGAATACAGGTTTGTCCCAATTTTCCACAAATATATTACGTGAAATATGTAGGTTGATGCCTGTGATGTTTTTTTCATTTACCTTCCTGTTTGAGGTGAGGTGTTTTAATCCCTTTCCTCTTCCCACTTTGACCTACGCCCCAGTTTGGAAATTGATGTCTTACATTTTTTGGCACCTGATAATTTACAGTTATGCCTAAGTACTGGTTCACTTTATGGGTAGAGATGCTTGGAATAAATTCTCCCATCTCTTTTCAAAATGTAGTTCAAAAAATAGTTGATCAGGCTATACTTCTTGATTTCTGATCATTTGAAGATGCATAGAAAACTCCTCTGAACTTGCTTATGTATGGAAGGGGGGCTCTTGCAATAAGGGCTTATCCTTTGGGGTCACTATGGGGTTCACTCCCATCATCCGTCAAGCTTACATGTGACTTCAAACATTTCTGAGGGCACTGAATCTTCCCAGGAGCTAACGGGAAGGAGTTCACAGTGGTGGAATATATGAAAGGTTGACCTGTAATTGGCTTGTAATACAGTTGGCTTGTATTACAGGTCCAGCTCTTGCCTGACCTTCTTGAGAATCCAATAGCAAAGCTGGATATTATTTTTAAATCCAAATCTTGCTTTTGAATTTGAATCATCTTCCACTCTGTTTATTTAGCACAGGTGGTTAGCATGTGAAATCCACTCTGTTTGACGTTGTACATAACGTTGTACATACTCTATGATACAAATGAGAGGTGATGTTTTGTTTATTCTTTTTTTAGTAGATGTTATGAGATTTTGTTTTATTGATGTACTGTATATAAGGATTCTTTCTTGGATGTAAACCTCTGCTGGCTAAGCTGAAGAGTCATCAGCAAAGTGAACAGGAGAAATGATTATTAGGGAATTATCTGAAGGAAAGACAGCTGTTTATTTCTCCAAGGTCCAAATCACCTCAAGTATGGAACTGGCTGAGCATCTATGAGAAATCGCAAAATGGGGTGGGAAAGAAAATGATAGACCTGGTCATTGTGCCTTACCGAGAGGAGACGAAAGATTATTCATAGTACTTTGGAGTTGGCTTGATTATTCCATGTTGCTACAGCTGTCAACTCTTACCTTTTCCCTCTCTTTCTGTACCTCTTCACTGCTTTCTGAGCCCTCAAATTCTGAATCTCCTTTCTGACAGTGAAATTTTTAATAAAATATTTTCTTTATAACTTGCTTGCCTGATCAGTGTTTTTTTCTCAGTCCCAGGGTATTTCTTGCCAGCTTGAGAAAGGCTTAGGATCTTGCTGGTATCATGCTCAGAGAAAGGAAGAAGCTCCAGACTTACCATAATTCAAAAAACAAGCCTTTAGTAACTATGATTCAATGGCATATCAGATACATCAATAGGTTGAAATTAGGCTTGAGAGACTGTGACTTGGAGAACATTTCCTGTACATTGAGACAAAATACTGAAGAAAGGAAGGGCACACATGATTTCAGCTGGTTGGAGTAGTTTGGAATTAGGAGCATAAGAAGCAGAAAGCATTCGCTACTAATGAAATGGCTGTCCATAGATAGTTATAATACAAATTATATTAATCAATGACTAGTGGGTAAAAATTGACTCATTTTACTTCCATCATAAATATCCGTTAGTATTTTTTGATTATTGTACTTTTTGAGGAATTAACCATGGCTTTGGGGCCTTGATGTTATAAGCATGTACGTTCAGTGCAATCTTATTTGGAACTACTGAGAAGTAAGCACCATTTAATATAGCTTATTGTGATAATAAGAACCTGGTTGATTAAAACAAAAATTTTATTTGGTCTATTCTTCTATTGTTGCAATGGCTAGTCAGATATCCTTGAGAAACTACCAAAAAAAGAAAGAAAGAATAGAGAACCGTAGTTTACTGGACTAGTATAAAGCTGAATTTGAATAGGATTGCAGTTTAAAAATATTCAGCTACAGTGACATTATATTAATAGTAAAATAAAAGACTTCACATATTGTATTGAACAACTAGTGGAAATGCCCAGAGAATTGAAGAATTCAGACTCTTTTGATTATTACAACATTTAAGCCATAATATATTTGGCTTGGTTTTGGCTTTTGAGAAGGAGTGGTGGTTTAAGTCAGTCTTGACTTCTGGCCAGAGCCTGGTCAAGTCCCTGCAGTTTTCTTGGCAAGATTTCAGGAGTGGTTTGCCATTGCCTGTTTTCTAGGGCTGAGAGAAAGTGATAGACATTATACCTAAGGAAGGACTAGAACTCATGGTCTTCCGGTTTCTTGTTTAATGCCTTGACCTCTTTAACCAATTTTAGTAAACCATAGCTAATAAAATATACTTCGAGTTGTGCACATACAGTATATTAGTTACAGTAATAATTTGCTATATCAATTTAAATCTGGTGTGGTGGTCTGACATTTGAAAATGAGACGCAGGGAAAACGTCTGAGCAAATGCCAGCCCCGAGTAAACCCAGGTACCAGCTTTTATTGAGAACAAAATGCATATACAGAAAACAAGTGACCTCAACAGGATGTTATTTCCACCGGATATATAGGATGAGAATAAACAGGATGAGAATATACATCTGCGGAAATTCCCATGGGAATGGCTCAGCTATGTACTATGACCTTTCACCGACATATCTGGTCCCCTAAGCTTTGCAGGTCATAACAGGACAAAAACACCCATAGCAGGCGGAAATGCCCCCCACCAGGGGCACTTTTTAGTCCCTAGATCTATGCAAAGCTATACAAGGACTTGCAGAATAAAATATATTACCACATTCCCTCCTTTTTTATTTATTCAAAGATAGGGGGTGTTTTAGTGGCATAATACACAGTTCCCTCGCGACTTTCGCGACTTGGTCCCATACGTTGAAAAGCTGAGGTACACATTTGAAATAGATTAGGAATACATTGAATACAGCAACACAACATAATAAGTATAATAACAATTGTCATAACTAATTGAAGCAATAAACGTAACCATGAGCTGTCAGGAAGCCAATCCCATAGCAAAGCCCAAGGTGACTTATCAAAGCCATCTTTTCCTGCTTCGTGTTCAGCTATGCGGTCTTCCATATCATGAACAGTTTTTGTAATGTTAGGCTCATAATTATGTATAAAAATACAACAATGTGAATGAATTAAAGCACAAACTCCTCCTTTGGCAGCTAATATTATGTCTAAAGCATAACGATTTTGTAAAGTAATTTGGCGAATTTCAGACACTTCTTCATTTAACATCTTAATGCTCTTAACAGTATTATTAAACATAGCAACAGTGAAATTATTTAAAATATGCAGATCCCGATAATTCATAGCCACCCCCAAAGGTGGTAATGCCGCCCTGGAAAGTTGAGTTAACCACCACCCTCCGTGGTGAGACCCGAATCCACCTCCCTCCTGTTACGAATCCGGCCTTGGGCAGTTGGTCTAACTTATATATTACTGGGATGACATGCCCAATCGTACACACCCCAGACCAATCCTTTGGCCATTGTTGATAAGCAGTATCCCCACATAGCAACCATAACCCATCCGGAAGAGGAAAGTATTTTAAATGCTTATGATAGATATTATTGGAGGCCTGACTTTCCCAACCCCACATTAGCCACATCCAAGTACAGAGAATATATGCCCCGTGACCAATGTCAGGCCTCTTAGTGGTTGTCCGATTTACACAACAGTCACGGGAAACTTTCAAAGCCTTGGATAACGTAGAAGATGTCCGATTTATGCAGTTGCTCTTACTAGTAATGCTTTTTACACATCTCATACATCCTCCTTCCAAAGGAATCACCTTCTTACAGGGTGTAGTATTTCCCAGCAAAATAGATTGAGTCCCTACAGGGGGGCGGTAATAACAAACCGATGCTTTGGTAGTGAAAGTTACCTTTGTTGTGAATAATGTTTGATTCCACTTTTCGGGGTCTGGACCCCAGTAAAGCCAATGTTTAAAATCATTATAATCAAAATTAGCACTGTTTTGCTCATTCAAAGGAACACCATGTAACAAAACTCCACCTTTCCCAGACCCAGGCACATGCATACAAAGCCAACAATTAGTTACATTTAAACCCTTAGCCGCCATCCGAATGTCCTTGATGTAGGAGTTTTCTTTCCATAAATTATCACCAAGGTCTCTAGTCTCTGAGATAATAGCAGCTCTCCGCCTCCGTATTAGAGTCCGTGGAGGCATAAGACAAATGGAAAGAGAGTCTGTGTAAGGTAACTTAGGCAACTCCAATTGACATCTATATTGTCCATAGTCTGAAACAGAAACATTAAACAGGATCAGAGTTGTAGCACAGGCTGAAGATATAATATCCTTATCAGGTCCCGAGTAAAGAATGTCTTGACCCTTATGCCAGGACCAATATGCTGGAAAAGTCAAAGGATGCCGCTGTTTGCAGACCAATTTAGTCCGATTCCCCAAAGGAACCTGCTGCATACAAGTTGATAACCTCAGATAAGCAGTCGTCTTTTCCCAGCCTTCACAGCGCTGCGCCTGGACTGCCGGCATCAAGAGAATCAGGAACCACGGAAACGCCATCCTGAGAATCAGGAACCTCCCTCACTGGCACCTGCGAAGACGCCTGTGAATGATCAGGCCGAATACATCGACCAGGAACCCAACGAATTTGACCAAGATGTTCTACTGCTGCATAACCACGTCCCCACGTAATCAGCTCAGCGGGAACCCATGCCGGATCCGGAAGGAATCGCACCAACACTCGAGGCCTCGCTGCATCTGTAGAAGGAGAAGAAAATGCCTGCTGGCCGCACTCGCAGGGGGTTACCAGACAAATTTAAAAATTTAAAGTATACAAGGCTAGATTTAATTGATCTTGAATTGCCGGAAGCCCCAGGAGCTTCCCTCCTTTTTTATTTAATTTAGCTAACATGTTCTTGAGCGTGCCATTATAACGCTCCACAATAGCCTGTCCTGTGGAATTGTATGGAATTCCAAATTTATGTTCCACGGACCACTGTTTGCAAAACTGATCAAAGACTGTGCTCCGATAAGCCGCACCATTGTCTGTTTTTAAAGTTTGAGGCGTACCAGCAACTGAAAATGTCTTAATGCAATGATTGATGACATGTTTAACCGCTTCACCTCTTTGAGGAGTAGCCATTAGAAATCCTGAGTAAGTATCCACAGTCACATGTATATACTTCCAAGGTGCAAATGATGGATACTGAGTAACATCCATTTGCCAAATCATTGAAGGTTTCAACCCCTGGGGTTGACTCCCATAGGAATAGCCGTGCCCTGTTTTGAACAAGTTGGACATTGTTGAATTATGGCAGCAGCTTCTGCAGCAGTAAGCTTGAATTGATGTGCCAACGCTTTAGCATTTTGATGAAAATAACTATGGCTGTCCACGGCTGGACAGTGAGAACTGAAGTTACAGCACTGTCAGCTTTGGCATTGCCTTGTGATAAAATTCCAGGTAAATTACTATGGCTACGAATATGGGCAACAAAACACACATTCACACGCTGCTCCAAACATCCTTGCAACAACAAAAGCAAACGTAGAATATTAGGTGATATTCCAGGAGACAAATAAGAACCTGCTACAAAGGGTAACAAATTATATACATACAAGGAATCCACTATTAGATTAAAATCCTGATTTTGAAAATTTTGAAAAGCCAAAACTACAGCAGCAAGTTCTGCCTGCTGGGCAGACTTCTGCTCTGATGTCACTTTTGTATGCCAAATTCCAGATTTATCTTTCCAAACACAAGCACCAAAAAAATTTTTTTTCTCCATCAGTAAAAACTTTAGGAGCATCTGATATAGGCTGATTTAGGTCACACTCTGTCCCATTGATCTCTTTTTTTGCTGACTTTGACCCCCTCCAGGAGCCCAACATTGTGCTTTAAAATGTCCAGGCTTCCCACAATTGAAAAAAGTTTCCTTTTTAGCATTTCCTGCCTGCAGAGCCAGAGCTAAAGTTTCCATGTTAAAAGTCTGACTCCCCACCTTCCTACATGCGTTTATCAAATCTGTGATCTCTCGCTTTCCACTGCAATAAGTGGATTAAGGATCTTTTGCGATCTACATTAGCCTGATCTACCGCTAACTTCAAAAGCAATTCATTCCGGGCAAATTGATTGTCAATTTGCCTTTCAATAGCCAATTTCAATCTGCTAATGAAATTTTCATAGGGTTCATTGTTCCCTTGTTTGATGTTAGTAAAGGTCTTCTCACCACCTTCGCCGTCAGGGAGAGCCCCCACGGCTTGGAAAATTAACTGTGGGAGAAGAACGAACCCCTCCTCAGGCATTCTATCTCTCTGTTGATTTAAAGCAGCATCTACACCAATTTCTACTGGATTAAGTTGAATTTCCACTCCAAATTCTACCAAATCATCTCCTGATAATTCCCCTCTATTTGTTGCTTCCTGAATAGCTGCAGTAACTGCATCTACTTGAACTCTTAAAGGCAAACTCTTATCTTCTGACAAAGTATTTTCAGTGCCTGACAGTCCTCTGGATTTATCTGGAGGTGCTGTCGGTGGCAATAAACGTACCGCATGGTAAGGCGGCAAACCTTCTTCAGGGGGTGCTAGGAGTGGTTGTTCATGAGTAGCTAATGCATCCATAACCACCCTCCAGGTTAACAAAATTGAAGAAGGGGCACGAGGCTCCTCGTGCAAAAATTTCCCTATCTTTTTCCAGGACTCTACTTTAATACTACCTCCCTCTGGATAACACGGAATATGTTTCCAAACATACTGTAATAAGTCCTCAATTTCTTTCTTTCCTACTGCATGTCCTCTACTATGAACTCCAAACTTAAACCTATTCCCAGTGATCTCTCTCAATTCCCTGAAATGCTTTGTCTGAGCCTTCGAGAAATCTCCTCCCATACTCACGAAAAGAATCTATCTCCGTCCAGCGAAGAAGATGAGGGCCCAGTCGACGTCCGCGACGATGAGTATAGGATGCAGGAAACGTATAGCCTTCCAAAGCTATCACGTCGAAACGTATAGCCTTCCAAACTATCACGTCGGGGTCACCACTTGTGGTGGTCTGACATTTGAAAATGAGACGCAGGGAAAACGTCTGAGCAAATGCCAGCCCCGAGTAAACCCAGGTACCAGCTTTTATTGAGAACAAAATGCATATACAGAAAACAAGTGACCTCAACAGGATGTTATTTCCACCGGATATATAGGATGAGAATAAACAGGATGAGAATATACATCTGCGGAAATTCCCATGGGAATGGCTCAGCTATGTACTATGACCTTTCACCGACATATCTGGTCCCCTAAGCTTTGCAGGTCATAACAGGACAAAAACACCCATAGCAGGCGGAAATGCCCCCCACCAGGGGCACTTTTTAGTCCCTAGATCTATGCAAAGCTATACAAGGACTTGCAGAATAAAATATATTACCACAATCTGGGTTCACCCATAATTATAGATACTATTGGTAAAGCACACTGGATGCCTTCATATATCAATAAGCTGAAATCAAGCAAATTATACTGCAATTTACTGCGATGTGTGAGTGCAATCAATATCATACTAGAGCTGTTGTGCATATTTCTTCTTTTTCCCAAAAAGTTTTTATTTTTTTTTATTTTTACACATCACGTGAACAAGGTGATTCCAGATTATAACACTTGTACATGGTCATACTTTCATTTCCATCAATCTTATATAATGTCACCTCATATCATTATCCATTTCATTCATCTTTAAATAAATTTCCATTTCATATTTCAATTCATTAATTCAATATCAATATCATTTCATTCACACATAAATTTTCAGTTCTTTATCCCCTATTATTTCCATTTTCAGCTTACCACCTATTTTATTTTACATTACACATCATTATTATCCTTAATTTTCTCTAGGCTGATATATAATAAATAATCTAAAAAGAGTAAAAATAAAATAAGGCCAATATATTTAGGATCCACATGGTATATCCCCTCAATTTATCTAATATAATAATTTTTTATTCCCCTACTTTAATCATAATAAAATACTCTCGTTATACACTTCTAGTATCCATTAAATAATCAACTATATTTTAAAATGTATATATTTTAAAGCATCCCCCCATAAAAATAGCTAAAATAACTTCTTAATATGTCTCATTTTATCTTCACTTTTCTTATAATCATTAATAATCATGTTTTTTCTTCCTTTCCACTTAGCCAAAGTTTTTATGTTTTAATATATTTCCGTTCCCCTATTTTTAATCCTCAAAAGAAAGAGTTCATAACATCATAATTCATATACAATTATACATATATAGTTATACAATCCTAAAATATTTCCCAGCAAGTTTAAAACTAAATACCAATATACATTCCCATGTGGTATCCCCTTTATACTATTCCTAACCCTTATCTCTAAATCTCTCGGCTTTAAAGTTTCTTCTAATTTTAGCCAGCTTTCCCTTTTCTAAGTTTCCCCAGTCTTTCTTCTTTTTTTCTTCTAGTATTATTTTTATTTCCCTCTGCTTGTCAGCCATGTTTTCCCCCACCCTTTTCAGTTCTCTTTTTTGGGGTTTCTTATATAATTCCTTCTTCTGCTTAGTCTTGGGAGCATTATCTCTTTTATTTGTTGTCAATGTCTCTATTTTAAGTCCTTTTATGTCCTTTGGCAATGGTCCTTGTTCTCCATATTCATCTAGGCTGTTGTTTTCCTCCTTTAACTCGTCCTCTCTGGGCTTTCTTTGTTCTTCTGTGAGCGGCAACGCCATTACTTTACTAACCATTATATCCAGCAGTCTCATTCTTTCTTTTAACATACCTCTCACAGTTTGCAGCTCTGACTTACATTCTTTGCTTATTTCTTCCATTTCTTTAATCTATTGAGTTATTCTTTGTTTTATTAAAGATCAACTTTTCCTGTTACAGTCCTTGCCAAAAGTCTCCGTTTATCTCACTTTCTCTTTCTTCTGTTTTCTTGTCACAGTCCAACAGTGACAAGAGTCCCAACCTCCAACAGTCCCAAATTATTACATTCCTTTATATTTTACTGTAGTTGTGCTGTCCCAGTCAGTCTATGGGAATTGGATAGTTACTTAGGAATTATGAGCTGTCCCCTTAAGGGAAGGCATCATGGTAAATGTAGTTAAAGGTACCCTGGGAAATGTAGTCCAGGTCATGTGGCCACATCTGTCATCCTGATTGGTCACTAATTTGACTCTTGAGAGGTTGGGGGAGGTTTTCCTCACTTTTGCCTGAACTCTCTAACTCATGGCATCTTTTTATCACTACGAGATGGGTTAGGAGATAACCATCTTTTACTACAAGAGAGATATACAAAGGATTGGTCATTAAATAACTTAGTCACAAACGTGCGTTATGAGGATACCTGATGAACCAATAAATGTAATTTGTTATGGACGTCTTGTTGAGTTATCTATCTGCATCTGTACAGCTTCAAATCCACCTCTCTGCAGAAGGCAGAAAAGTAGTCCATACTTTTAAAAAAACTTCCAGATTTCTTGTTGTATTAATAATCTTTTATTCCATTTCTTCTCTCTTTCAAATATTTATACAACCAGTAATTTTCCATAGAAACATAAGAGAGGGAAATCTTTAACCATTACGTGTTGCTCTATATTACTTTCTTTTCAAAGTTCTTTTATTTTTAATTCTCTTTTCCGTAGTATTAACGTTAAATATTATCCATTCGAAATAAGTCCAGCATTTAGTCCAATGCCTAATTAGTGTCCAATTTTGTATGTTATTCCAAATTTAATGTCTGATTTCATATAATTCTTTTATTTCCGTTTTTTTCTTTACCTTATATTTTCCTCTTATTTCCCATTCACTGCTACCACTCTTCCAAATGACGGCTCTTTCTTTCTGCTTTTCGGGGTTATCAAAAAAAATATTCAAAGTCTTTTATCTGGTTACATACCACTCCCCACTTCCACTCTCCAGCACAAACTTAAGTCCCGGCAGCTTCCCGTTTTCAGGGCAGCCATTAAACTGCCACTTCTCCCTGTCTTCTAGGGGAGTGAATACCAAGCCAGGGAGGTGAGATGTGGCTCCCCTCGACCCAGCTGGCAGTCTTCCCTCGACCCAGCTGGCAGTCTTCCCCTCTTTCCCCCACCCCTACAAGGTGGGTCAAATGGTTCCGGTCCCTCAGGCACCCTTCCAAAAGGGCAAGCATGGATCAAAGCCATGCACGATCGCAGTTTCTGTTGCATATTCAATGGAAACACCACCGGAAATCCTGTTGTGCATATTTCTGTCTTCCATGCCATTCTGGTGTATGTTTTTCTATAGCTTGGTCTTTGAACTTTCAATCTGTATGCTCATTGAGAAGTATGGGCATTATGCATCTTTGCCCATAAAATGTTAATGACACTTGGTTCTCGATAGCTTGTCAATGTGACTTGACCGAAAGAAAGAAATGGACAAATATTAGAACAAGTTTGAGGGATAGTCTCCGTAGATTATGGTCTTCAGTGCCCAGCAGTATGCTAGAGCAGAAAATTACATATCTAATCTGGTGGCTCATTTATGTAGATGGGGGCTTGCAAGTTAGTTCCCAATCTATTGTTTGCAGCATGGAAATGGTAAGATTCAGTAGAGTAGCCATGCAAAAGCTTTTCTTTCCCAATTAATCTAAATGGTAGCCGAGGGTTTAAATCTTATACCCAGGATCTTTGGGAAAAGGGGAGTGTAAAGGGGCAGTAGCCTTGGGCCCCACACAAAGAAGGGACTTACGCAGGGTATAATTCAATACTTTAAATGTTGAAAATCACAAAATATGGCTTACTAGCAGTCAGTTGTAGTTTAGTCAATAAACAATGGCTTACTGTGATATGCAAACATAGTAAAAGACAACGGCCAATCCTATTTTCCTATTCCTTTCCAATTCAACAAGAGTGTAATTGTGGCAAGACCATAAGTGGGTAAAATACTGCTAGTATAATATTGCTACATTTTGTAGACTAGAATGGAAAGGTGATGGCAAACAATTTCGTTATTGTGACGAAGAAACTCCATGAGTGCATCCACATCATCATCTGGAGGAGCTGAGTTTGAGGAAGGGTTTCCCTTCTGTGAAGGCTTGTTGTTGGAGATTACAGATTCTGCCTAATAACAATCTTGTAGAGTTCTGAAAGAATGGGAACCGACACAAAATTACTGAGAAATAAAAGAAAAATATTACTATGCTTGAGAGAATCCAGTGCCGCCCCTTGCCCCCACTCAGACCACAGAAGTTGAAAGGGGAGCATTTAAGAAAGCAAATTTAATGAGACAATAAACACAACGTTCTCCAAATACTCCATTGGGGACCAAATAAGTTAGCAGGGGGTGAAACGGTTGGATAACACTTGGGAAAAAGCAGAGGTGGGGACAGTGAGAGGGAACTTTGGTAGCAGAGAAAAATTGAATTTTTTTGTTTCAATGACACTGAAATCCTGAACAAGAGCACTCTCTTGAGGAAGAAAAGGTATACTGCAATGTTTTATGTTTTGTTTCAGGGCTGTGTGAATTCTGCTTGGAAACAGTACAGGCTTATCAAGGCTTAAATAGTGCCGTTTGATCCAACGACCTGTCCCAGGTTGTCAAGAGCCGAGTTGCCCTAAATAGATCAATCTCTCCAAGTGTTACTAGGGATGAGGCAATGCTATTGTCAGTCTGTACAACGAAGCAGAGGTTCAAATGTTCAAACAGGCCACAGAGTGTCACTAGTGGGCTGTGGTTCTTTAATTTAAAAGCTATTAAAAGAGAATTGTAGCACCTCAAAGACCAAAGCAAACCATTGTGGCACAAACAATTGTGAATTGAATCCCACTTTCATTGGCTTCACGATAACCACAATATACCTTGACCCTTTGCAAAACGAGATCAGTCCAGTTTTCCTAGTAAAAATTGTTCTGTTATTCTATTATGTTGCCTACTCGGATCTTGTTTCTCTTTAAAATGGATGAATAAGAACATATGTTATGCTACTAAATCAGAGTCCTACCCATCTAGTCTAACAATCTGTTCTCACAACTGCACAAAGAAACTCTTTAGTCTCCTGTAGGTGGCCTTCAGATTTGGTCCTAGTACTATCAAGACCAATAGACATTAACCCCCATGACATCTATGAATCGGTCCAATCCTATATCAATACTATGTATCAGAGGTGGTATTCAGCAGGTTCTGACCAGTTCTGGAGAACCGGTAGCAGAAATTTTGAGTAGTTAGGAGAACTGGCAAATACCACCTCTGACCGGCCCTGCCCCCATCTACTCTCTGCCTCCCAAGTCCCAACTGATCGACTGGGTCTTCTTTGGTTGCCCTGCACAGGAGATCGGAGCTGGAAAGCACGTTAGTGGGGTGGGGAGGGAATGGGATTTTGCAGTAACCTTCCCCCAAGAGTGGGGTGGGAATGGAGATCCTTCCCCTGCCACACCCACCAAACCACACCCACAGAACCAGTAGTAATAAAATTTGAATCCCACCACTGCTATGTATCAGCAATGTCTCTACTTCACTTAATTGTCTGCCCATCTCTTTATTGTCTGCATGTGTTGAACAGTTTGCTTTTAAAAAGATGAAAGTAATACTTGTAAATTATCCTATAAAGGTATTTTATGTTCAGAAGTACCAAGGAAGTTGCAAAGCTCATGGAGAAACTAGCGGTTTGGTGGTAACACAATTTATTTATAGCCTAAGGATTGAAAGACATACACACACTTCCACAGATGCCAATCATTTACTGCTCTTAGAGCAGTCTTCTTTCTCAAGTGACCATGTCCTCAGGCCACACTAAATGAATATTATGGATATTGGAGTACAAAATAGCTGGACAGCTTTATCTTAGGAAAATCTGCTTTTCATAAACCCAGCCATTATGTTTTATTAACTGTAGTTTGTGGGTAAACGTGCTGTGCAAACCTATTCAGTTGTAGCTTTTGACTAAAAAAATCACTGCAGTGAAAAAGCCAATAATAGGAGAAGAAGGTAAGGTTGGCCTGTATCGCAGAAATCATGTATACCAGGGGTGTCAAACTCAAGGCCCGTGACCCATGGGGTGCTTAATATGGCCTTTGAGGCCAGCCTGGAAATAGCAAAGGACCGGCCTGCAGTGCCTCTGCAAGCGAAAACCCTGTTTTCTCCGGCAAAGTGCAGCAGGAGGCCATCTAGGCCAAACAAAGGGGTGTGCGTGGGGGCAGCACATGGCCCCACTGCACCCCATTTTGGCTGGCAGGGTGCTGCAGGAGGCGTCTGTCCCATCTCCCCTCCCTCCCTCCCTCCTGGCCCACGGAGAACTACACAATGCTGGTCTGGCCCTCAAAGAAATCCAGTTTAACACCCCTGATGTATACCAACTCTATGTCGATACAGATAGCCCTCTTTTAGCGACCAAAATTTGGACCAGCAATTCAGTTATTTAATTACGTGGTCATTAACTAAGCCACGAATGTGCTTATTACCTTATTTTAGTTTTCCTTTGCTTTACAGATCTTTGAAGATCATAAATATGAGCATTGGGTTAAAGTTACTTTTTCATCACTGTCCAACCTCTGAATTGTTTGTAATTGAGGCTGTTGCTATCTAAGGACTACCTGTATAGGAATCTAGAACTATAGCCTGTCAAATCATCTTTCATCCTCTGATGAAATATTAGCAACCAAGAGTCCATCACCAACCAAGGCAGTCTGCTCTATAGGAGAACAGCTGGTGCGCATGTGAAGGGGTGTGTGTGAGTTAAGTACATCATCAGCTTGGAATTGCCATAAACCCCTCTTGAATTCTGTTGACCCTTCTTTGATGCCAATTTTGCATTGAACTTCAGTTAACTAGATTCCTGTGTACATTCTTGAGCAGTAAATCTATGAACTATAACTTAATGTACAGTCCTGATCCTTTCCAGAAAGCCTTTTAGACTTGGCTTTGCTTTCAGGTCTGGGGTTAATCTGTTTGTGGGATCTCTGTTATGTTTTTATTGTTTTAAGCTGTTTTAGTTCATGCTGAAACATTCTGTTTTATGCTTTTTTATATTTTTAATGTGCATTTGGATTTTGTGAGCCACCCAGAGTCTGCTGATGTGGACAGCCACAACAAATTTAATAAAACAAATATTGCTGTTCAGAGTTTGAATATGCAATACTTTTCAGTTCTTGCATACACCTCATGAATTTCATCCTACCAGATTTACATGATGCCTCCTAAATTGCATTTCTAATTTGTAAGTTGCCCACAGTCACCTTGTAGGGGAGATATGCGGCATAGAAATTTTAATAAATAAAATAAATATATAAAAATAATTTGCTTTCCTCCAATGAAATTTCTAATTCTTCCTATTAGTTCCCCATACTCTGTCCATTTGCACAGGATAGTGGAAACCTGGGGTCATAGGATGTTGCTTCTTCCTTCTTGTATTCTCATTGCTAGCCATGTCTCTGTGATCTGTTTGTATCAGTCCCAGTCCTGTTCCTAGCCTGGCACTTCACTCTTGGGGGTGGGGTGAGGGTGAGGGTCTCTTTGCTCTTCCCTACAGAAGTCAGTTTACAAACCCTCTGGATCAACTTTGCTAGGTGACAAATTCTTCTCAGCTTTTCTGAGGGACAGCACATTTCTTACTACCGTGTTTTCCCGAAAATAAGACCCTGTCTTATATTTTTTGCCACCAGAAAAGCCCCCAGCCTTATTTGGGGGGGATGTCATCCACTGGCTAACTTCACTTGCACGTGTCGCCCTGGCCTCTTTTTCAGTCAGAGGTCTTCTGGAACTTTTTCTTCTGTGGCTGGCAAGGCTTTCCTGAAGGCCTCTGCAACTGATAACAGAACTCCGGATCGATCCGGAGCTTTGTTATCAGCTACAGAGTCCTTCAGAAAAGCCTCGCCAGCCTTGCTGGCTGCAGAAGAAATGGGCTGCCAAGGCAGGTGTTGGGGTGTGTGAGGCCTGGCTACAACTGTCCAAAGGTAAGTAGTAGGGAAGTTCCACCCCCCCCATCCCCACCCTAGCTTAATTTTTACCCGTGCACTCTGAAGTGGACAGAATCTTAATTAGAGCTTATTTTGGGGTAGGGCACACATGTAAAAATCAAGCTAGGACTTACTTTCAGGGTAGGTTGTGTTTTCAGGAAAACGGAACCGGTAGAAGTCCCTTCATCATAGATATACTGCATATCCCAAGGCTGAAGTACAAAAGCCATTCAGTTTATACAGCCAGCTGTTTGCTTCCAGTATTCTTCTATCTCCTCCTGGGCTGCATGCTAAAAGAAAACTGGAAAAATGCAACTGGAAGCTGCATCACAAGTGTATCTGGCTCTAATTGGAAGTGGAGGTGAGGGTGAAAAGAGAAAAATGCCAGTGGATTAAGACTCTTGGGAGTTTTTCCATCTCATTCTGAATGTAAACCCCAGAAGGCAACAAAATTTTATTTATTTATTTATTTATTTTGATTTGTCAATCACTTACAAGATAATAGGTATAAGTATATACATAGTTATGAATACATGAAATGGGTACATATAAGAAAAATAAAAGAAACAATAGGACAGGGACAGTAGGCACATTGGTGCGCTTATGCACGACCCCTACAGACCTCTTAGGAAAGGGGTGAGGTCAATAGTAGACAGTCTAAGGTTAAAGTTTTTGGAGTTTGGGGAAGAAACCACAGAGTCAGGTAGAGTATTCCAGACATTGACCAATCTGTTGCTGAAGTCGTATTTCCTGCAATCAAGTTTGGTGCGGTTAACCTTGAGTTTGTATCTATTGTGTGCTCTTGTGTTGTTATGGTTGAAGCTGAAGTATTCATTGACAGGTAAGTTATTGCAATGTATGATTTTATATACCATACTTAGGTCAGACCGAAGATGGCATAATTCAAGGTTTTCTAGGTCTAGAATTTCAAGTCTGGTGGCATAAGGTATTCTACAATGAGTAGAGGAATGGAGAACTCTTCTTGTGAAATATTTCTGGACTTTCTCAACTGTGCTAATATCAGATACGTAAAGTGGGTTCCAGACTGATGAGCTGTCTTCAAGTATTGGTCTAGCAAATGTTTTGTATGCTCTAGTTAGTAGTGTGATATTACCAAAGAAAAAGCTACGTAGGATTAGGTTAACAACTCTTAATGCCTTTTTGGCTATGTAGTTACAGTGGGTTCTAGCACTTAGATCATTAGAGATGAGTACTCCAAGGTCCTTGACAGAGTTTGGATCATCAACAAGGTCTTGACTATTCAGCTTGTATTTTATTTTCTGATTTTTTTTGCCAATATGTAAGCCAGAGCATTTATTTGTTGAGAGCTGAAGTTGCCATTTGTTTGACTATTCTGATACATAGTCAAGATCTTATGGTATGTCTGGACACCTGCATAACTGGATAGAAGCATTCCTGTCAAACAGACAACAAATGGTCAAAATTGGGAGTGTCCTATCAAATTCTGTACCTGTCAACAGTGGTGTCCCCCTTGGCAGTGTTCTAGGACCAACTCTCTTCATACTCTACATAAATGACCTCTGTGATCATATAAAAGCAACTACGTTCTCTTCGCTGATGATGTAAAGCTATTCAACACCACAGACAATATTGCTACTTTTCAGAACGAATCTAACAGAAGTTGACACAGCTACTTTAGTCTTTCTTTTTTCTAAAACAAATAGTTTCATTGAAGAGATTTTTAATAAAATAAAAACAAAACCATTATTACAAAAGAAAATAATAAAGCAAGGAAAGAAAGCAAAGAAAGAAAATAAAAAAGGAAAAAAGGAAAGGAGGAGATTATAAGGAAATGACTTTCAATTTTTTTGACAGTGGTTATAAATGAATTTATATTTTAGACTCTCAAAGTCTGCATGATAATTTTCTTGTTTCCATAGATTACCATTTCTAATCACAGAGGAAATCATTTTTAGTTCATTTTGCTTGTTTTCAGCAAAAAGTCCAAAAGGGATTTCCTATCACTAATACATTGTTGATCTATCTCTAATCAGACAAGTTAGTTTGCCATCTTTGCTAGTACTGGCATCATTCGTTCATTATTGGTATTTCAAAGTCCTTCCATTTCTGCACATACTGTCTTGCAGTATTCATATACAAAAATCATTTTCCTTGGCTCTTTTCTAATTGACTGCCCATCATTACTAGCAAGAAAAGTTTTGGTTTCAGTTGAAAGATGATCTTTAAAATTCCTTGTTATTTGAGCTCCCAAATCTCTGGCATTTTTAAAAGTCCACTAGGCACGATAAAATGATACTTTGTTCACATCTATACATAAATTGGAAGTACTGTTATATGTTCTAGAAGGTACTTTGATCTTCAGGACAGAAATAATAATCTTTGTTTCAAAACCTCCTCCTTCCTAAGATACAGTTTTATGGGACACCTATTATCCCTAAATTTTAGAATGCAAATCTTTCCTTAATATTATATACTATAAAATAAATTTATTAAACTCCAATTTGCTTAATGTATCTATAATTCCACAAACTCTGAACGAAGAATTAACTAGAAGCAAAAAATATATCTCAAGTGATGCCATACCAACAAAACCTCACTTTCTGAGTGTTTTGGTGGACTAAAATATTTTAAATGACCACAACTGCAAAACGTTTCCTTGCTCCTGAT
Source organism: Pseudonaja textilis (assembly GCF_049901715.1). NCBI lineage: Eukaryota > Metazoa > Chordata > Lepidosauria > Squamata > Elapidae > Pseudonaja > Pseudonaja textilis. The sequence goes on along the minus strand of NC_141990.1, from coordinate 271,928,263 downwards.
TTAAGCTAGCTCTCACACACTTACAATAAATATGCATTTAGAAGCTGATATTGTACAAATCTGAAGTTACCATGATTAAGTACAGGCACCACTTTTTAAATTATTTTATTATTTTTTTCAGGCTGCAAAGAGAGAGTTAAGGGTGAGAAAAAGTACTTCGTTTAATGCAGCTTTCTGAAACCCAACCTCCTCCAGATCTGTTCGGCCACAACTTCTAACCATTATAGCTGGGATTTGTAGTCAAATACCTCTGGAGACACCAGGATGGGGAAAGCTGAGTTTACAAGTTCATAGCCAAGCCTGATCTGAATAAGGATTTTTGTTAAACACTGTATTATACCCGCTAGCATGAGTCAACATTAACCAAGCAGGTTCCCACACTTGCATTTAAGGTAAATTAGACAAAAGAGATTTCATTATGGAGTTCCAAGGAAATAATTATGCTCTCTCTGTCATCTTGTGAAGCGTGCATTCCCCTTTACTTAGTTTTTAATGAGATTGTTTATGTTGAATCCAAGATAAAACAATATTTTTTGTACTAACTGTTTTGCATCTAAGTTCACAGTCCTCATAGTTTAGGATGAAACTCTCCATTCTGCCCTGACTTCTTTCTTGCTCTCTTACTAAGCGTAGCAGAATTCTGAAGGAGTCACATAAATGGAGATTATTCTGCACTGATAAATATGTTGTGTTATGCATGGAGAACATTAATGCCTGAGTCACAGACTTCAAAACATCTGGTTTCAAAAAGGAAAGTGTTGCCTCTGTAATCTAAGCATTTGAGTTACCAAAAACATACAAGCCATACCAAAGATTTTGAATACAGTAGGTTCTTAAATGTGCAGAGGAAATGGACTGGATTCAAGATGTGCCTGAAGAGGTGTAAGACTAACTGAAGGGAGTAATATTGTGATCTAGCTAAAAGATACCTAGTAAGCAAGTGCAAATATTATGCTAGAGGAGTTATTAGAAAGAATTATAGTGATTTTAAGGGATACAATCTCAGTTCAGAATCAAAAATCAGAATCAAAGTGCATGGCCTATGCAGAACCAAGCACTTATGGAGGTTACACTGTACTTGACCAAGCAGGAAGAGATGGTCATGACAGAGGTACCTGTAGTGTAGTCATTAAAAACAATAAGACAGGATGATATATGTTGGATTTCAGTTGCTGTTGATATCATCAGTGGTTTTAACTTGGTATAATATATCCCTGTGATTTCCATATTGGCAAGGATGCATAGAAAGGAGAGATGAAAGGGAGAGAGAATGACCTGAAGGAAGTCATAAAATAAGTCCCAGAAAGTGTTATATCACTAGCAAGTTCAGGCTTGTCTTTTGCTCCAGGTGTGGCCACTGTTCAGTCTCTCTAGATACTGCAACGTGAACTGGAGTGACCCATGCTTAGAAGAATACAGATTTGCTGAGTTGGCTAAGACAACAACCTGATGAGAACATTATGCAGTTAGCTGCTGCCCCAGCCAAGAAATCCTGCCTTGAATTGGAAGCAATTAAGAAAAGAGGTATTTACACTTCACATTTATGTCACAGCATATAAGAATAAAAGAATAAAGTCATGGGAAGATGAGAAACAAAGAAAAAAGATCACCAAGTAAACACTGAATGCACCTTTCTTTCCATCAATTTATGTGTCCACAACAGGAAACTCTCAAAGTAGCAGATCAGAAGGTGGCCTATTAGAAAACATGGTTTTCTTTGCTTGGAACAGGAGCTACTAAATCAAAAGAAACAAAAACACATTTGTAGGAACTGTAACTGAGCTGTAGAAATACCTTTACAAAATTCTGATCAAAGTTTGAACATTCAGACATGGGTCAGAATTTGAAATCAACTTTATTTGATTTCAAAACATGGTGTAATGTCTGTCATTCCAGTCCTCTCTCTATCAAATCTTTTGTTCAAGAAGTTAAGGCAGAAGATGAAGAATTAATTCTTTTCATTCTATTTCTCGACCCATGAAACTGCATCATACTGTAGATGGAGAAGCCCAAAGACATCTCAAGTAATTAATGACATCTAATGAGTTTGCAGATGAAGTTGAAATTAATTTGCAATAATATAAATGCTCTATATTTGGATAAGCAAAACAAAACTAAACCCAGATTCATATTTGCATTATTTTAAGAGGTGTGCCTCCCTTGTTATTAAGCAATTTATATTCTTAGTCATGGTGAATAATTTGTTTTGTTTTTTGTTTTTAAACTTGCAAATTAAGCAACAATTCAATTCAGCCTGATAAAATATGGCTTAAAAACAAATTATATCTCACAATTTGGTATTCTGCTTCTTATTTTGGAAGGCAGCATGGATGTATAATTCTTTAGCCACACTTGCATGAAAAAAAAACCAGAGGGTAACTTTTAATTGAGGGCAGTGTTGTCTGAGAAAAAAAAATAACATGTGAAGAAACCTTATGAAAGAAGTACACCTGCATGATTTACATTTGCTTTAGCATATCTGGTTGTAGTTCAGTTCCTTACATCAGAGGTCAAGAAAACTAAATTAACAGTTTGCACCTTTCTATGATAAACAGTGTTATCTGGTTTTTCCTACCAACTAAGTGTGTCAGGAGAATAAGCACATAATATGACTTGCAGCTTTGGTAGTCTGCAATCTCTGCTACAAAAAGACTCAAATCCCTCTTTTCCAAATATTGTCCACAGTCTGTATTTTATTGCTTGCAGTGCCACTCACCTCAAGTTAGGGTGATGTTGATTCATTACTAGACTGTGATGCAATTTCATAAGGATGTAGCTGTGATTATCTGGCATGCTGGCATTCTGTTAAATCTCCTGTCTGTCTGAACCAATTTCCATTGGATTCTGTTATCCACCTGATAGAACTTCATCATTTTTTTAAAAAAGAGTATTATTTATGTCAACATTGAAGCATAAAATATAGGCTTCCTGAAAGTTGAAAACTACCTCATGAAATTGACCAGGATTTTCCTAAGCTTGTCAATTTCTTTGGATGGAGAGCAAGAAGCTGAAGGAAACTAGTACTGATGAAATTGACCTGAAAGAAATTACAACACAGCAATAGAGTAGAGTAATTAAGTAACAGAGCAATCTTTAGCAATAAAGAAGTATTCCATACAGGAAGGGAGATTAAAATGCAAGCAGGTCACTCCCAAATGTATATTTTCTAAGGAACATGAATGAATAGAGGATTAAATGGCACTTAAGTGACACCAAAAGGCAGGAAAAAATGCACTGACATTATAAGGTTGTTCTTCATAACCAGTTAAGACCATGGGTGGGATTAAAATTCCTTTACAACCGGTTCTGTGGGCATGGCCTAATTTGTGGGTGTGTCTTGGTGATCACGTGACTGGCTGGGCATGGCTTGTTTGCAAATATTGTAAATATTTATGTAAATATTAAAATTTTTATTTAAAAAAAGAGAGCAACTTTTACCCAAAATCAGCCATAGCAGGCAGGCAGATTGAGTTGCTCACAAAATCACAGATTCACTTAGAGATCTACCCTTCTGCAATCTGCTGCCTGAGTCTGCACTAAAAAATAGAAGCTAGGAAGGTTCAGCTCTGCTTTTAGATTAGCTAGAAAGCAAGAAATCCATTGATTCCTAGCTTTCTAGCTAATCTAAATCTCTGGGCACAGCTGATGGTCAGAACAGCTGATGGTTGCGGGGGAAAGGGGAAAAACAGCAACTTAGCAGGCAAGTTGGATGGCGCGCATGCCAAGTAAGGAGTGACTGGGCAGGGTAGGGTGGGGCCAGCCAATGGTGCAATTTGCTGGTTCTCCGAACTGCGCAGAATCATAATAATGGTTCTATTAGAACTGGTGCAACAGGTAGAATCCCACCTTTGGTTCAGACACGTGGAGAACCTAAGTGTTTGAAAGCTACCTTTGTGTCTTACATGTCTGTCAGAAAGACATTCTAAAAGAAGGGAAGAGATGCAGGGCCATTTTAAATAGAACATACGGAATTTCTAATGTCAGCTGGTCAAAAGGAAGCCCATTGGATTTTAGATCTAGAGGCAATAAATAGTTTTAGAATCAGAGGCAATAAACTGTCTGTTTGGTCTGAATTGCATTTGTAGAAAGAAGGAAAGTTAGCATGAAATAGCAAGCAACTGGGCTTATGTAGAACAACATGTTGTTTTTGGTAGCCATTATGTTTTCTGTTTTCTGTTTACTTTGTGCTGTGAGTTTTTAACATTTTACATCAGTCACGCAGGGTTGCTCTTGCAAGACAGGCAGCCATATAACTTCATTAAACCAACATCAGGTTGCCTTATGTGCCAAGATAAGATACATTCTGAAGATACAAGAGAATGACATCATTCTGCTTGGGCAAAGGAAACTTCCTTGGGAAAAGAAGCCAGCTAGTCTCAAAAAGCTTAGCCTTTCAGAAGGCATGACAGATCCTCAGATAAAAATATAAGATACTTGCAGAAGATATATTCCTGCTTCGCTCTGTACTTTTGCTCGCCTGCTTGATTTAAATGCGACTGTTTTTCCATGTGCTCAAAGCAGCACTCTCCCCCTCAACTTTTCCTCATAGGACTAGCTCTGTGAGGTAAATTGGTCTAAGAGACAGAGACTAGCCTAAAGCCACCCACACAGCTTCCATCCCTGAGGGCAGACTCAAAGCTGGGTTTCTTCATTTCTTGTCCAACAATTTAACCATTAAGTCACAGTTCACATTTGGGGGCTAAATCTGGGTGGGTGTTTAAGCATGCAAATGATTCTGGCCTTGTCCCCAAAGTCTGTATAGGTACCAGTCTCATGTCTTCATTCCCCAGAAGTGAGCAGGAATAGAATGCATTGTAATTATATGACAGCTTGATTTGGGTTTGTAAATAAAAATAAATTCTAATTATATTTATATACATGAGTTAACATTCATTAGCCCTTTGAAATTTGCCCTGCAGCACAGCAGATTCAGCCGAAGATCAACACTGAAGTTATGGGGTACCCCCACTATGGCATTTACAAAAATTAAAATATATGTAGTTCTTCCAGATAATTTGTCTTAAATTTAATAGAAGGAAATCAGGTTGGAGAAGGCTAATCTATTAAAATATAGAAAGTGGGGGTGGGTGGGGGGGGAAGGACTCAGCAAAATGTTGATCACAAATTCTTTTAGCTTTTAGTTTAGTTTAGTTTAGTTTATTGTCATTGCACCTCGTACAACGAAATCAAACACCATGAAAATAAACACAAACACACATCCTTCACCTTCCACACATTGAACCAAAACCCCCAATACCACACCACTATGCAGCAAAATTCAAAAGAGCTAGTGCCCTGGGACAGAAGCTGTTTTTCAGCCTATTTGTCCTTGTTTTTATTATTCTGTACTGTCTGCCAGATGGTAATAGTTCAAAAAAAGGGTTCCCAGGGTGAGATGGATCTTTGAGAATGTTTTGAACTTTCTTAAGGCAGCAGAAGCTATATGGCTCTTCCAAAGAGGGGAGAGGACAACCAACGATCTTCTGGGCAAAGACATTAACCCTCTGGAGTGCTTTCCTATCTGCCACTGTGCAACTGGCAAACCATACAGAGGTGCAGTATGTTAAAATGCTCTCTATGCTGCAGCGGTAGAAGGTCACCAGCAGTTTTTCATTCAGTTGTTTTCTGAGATGTCTCAGGTAGTATAATCTCTGTTGGGCCCTTTTGACCAATGTTGTGAGCACCCCAGGTCAGGTCCTCTTTTATGGTAACACCCAGAAACTTAAAACTGGCTACTTGCTCCACTCGGTCTCCATTAATAAGCAAGGGCTGGATGTTTGATCTGCTCCTTCTATAATCCACTATAAGCTCCTTGGTCTTATTGGTTTTGAGGATCAAGTTGCCTCTGTTATCCCACCTTCATCGCCAGTATAAGATAGGCGGGTGGAATAACAGAGGCAACACGGAGCAACATTCAGCTATATCTTTATTTAACAATAAAGGGTTGCCGCGGCTGCCGCAAGATTACAGGGCAGCCAGCTGATGGACAACAGCTGATGCCATTTGACAGCTCCCTTTTATAGTCCGCTGTCAAATGGTGTCAGCCAATAGGAATGGTCCGTGTTCCTGCTGGATGCGCAGACTGGAGTAAGAACTTTGGCTCAGTCTGTCAGGTTGCTTCTAAAATCCACTATAAGCTCCTTGGTCTTATTGGTGTTGAGAATCAAGTTCAGAGGTGGTATTAGCAGGTTCTGACCAGTTCTGGAGAACCGGTAGTGGAAATTTTGAGTAATTCAGAGAACCAGCAAATACCACCTCTGATTGGAGATTTTACAGTATCCTTCCCCTGCCACACCCACCAAGCCACACCCACAGAACCAGTAGTAAAAAAAACTGAATCCCACCACTGATCAAGTTATTGTCTCCACACCACGAAAGCAACCGGTCCACCTCATCTCGGTAGGCAAACTCATCCCCCCTGGAGATAAGTCCCACCACTGTTGTATCATCTGCAAATTTAGCAGTAGTATTCTAGTGTGCAGGGATGGGATCCGACTGGTATAATTACCGGTTCTGTCTATTAGCGTCGTGCAAGCATGCGTGAGTCACATGAGTGCAATTTACAACCTGCTGAGCTGCCCGGACAGCTGAGCAGCGCTGCATGCAAGTGCGCAGTAGTTGGAAAAGCCCTTTTTTCCTGCTTTTTCAACTGCAGCTGTGTCACGCAAAGCAGGAAATAAAGGTCAGGAAAAAGCAGGAAATAAAGGCCAGGTAAGAGCCCAGGCGGGCGGGTGTGCCACAACAGCAGCAGACATAGAACCGGTTCTATGTCTGCTGCTCTTCAGAGCAACCGGTTCTACAGAGGTGGACAGAATTGGTAGAAACCCACCCCTGCTAGCGTGAGTGGGAATGCAGTCAGCTAAACTAAATTTATTGGCAAAAGAAGAGAATTAGCCTAAATTGATACTATTGATTTAATTGTAGGCTTGCACAGTATGTGTGTGCGTACACACACACACACACATACTGTGCAAGGGTTTTGTCATGAGGGGCTTACAACAGAGATATACACTGGACGTGCCAAAACTGAAGTATACATTTTAATGTAGTAAACGAGAAGTAGCAAGTCACATATGAGACTTTCAAGGATTGTTGCAAAAATGAATTGACTGAGAAAAGGTTAAACAACATAAATAATAAAGCTGCTTCTCTGGTTTCTGAATGTTGATGCCAAACGTGCATCTGGTCCAACGTCCTCCCAAAGTTCATAAGGATAGCCTGTCTTCTCCTTCTTCTCTGTGCTGTCTTCGCTCTGCAGCAAAAATAGCATGTTATCTCAATTCTGCTTGGATGGAATTTAACTATATTAAGAAAAAGTGGCAGGTGAGAGAGAAAGTGGTTTGCAAAATGTTTTATAAAGTCCAGGTTACATAGAGATTTTAGTCACTGCCTGTTTCAGGTCTTCTACCAAGGAACCTTTTGCAGGTCTCAGACTCAGAGACACCTTTAATATCAGCAGCCAGTTCTACTCCTTCCAAAGCAGAGCCTGTATTGTACTGCTAGTAAGAGTGAGGCTTGTTTCCTCCTTGTTATTGTTGGAAGAAAAATCCTTCTGGGTTCAGTTCCAAGTGGGGAAAAAGACCCTGGAAACATGGAGGCTGTTTGGAAGGTTTAATGGTGGACAGGACCACGTGGCCTGGAGCTCCAGAGTGAAAAGGAAGGATGATCACATGCTTCAAGATGAAGGATGAGATCAAGAAAAAGGGCTGGGTTGCTGAGAGTGCCTGGGTTTTATAACCTTTGTTGGGATTTGAATCGGAGCTTGTATTCTGATTGGTTGTCAGACTCCCATGAGGACATGCCTTTGTAGGCTGTCCTGAGTTCCTGGCTTGGTTGAGCCTTGGGGGATGATGATGCACTGAAAAGGGCTTTTGAGCAATTGCTATAGCTTTACCTGGAGATCTTTGTTATGTAAAGCATTCTGGCCCAGGCCTTAATGGCCCACCCATTACCAAAGGTGAGGGTGAGCTTCTACTTCTGAGGAGAGTTTCTGCTTCTGAGTTTCTATTCTTTTTAGGGGAAATATTCTGCCTTTTTAATATTTCCTAGAATATTTCAATTTTCTAGGAGAGGTGTGGGTGTTAACTTCCTACATTATAGTCCAGGAATGGACTCAAAATATGTGTTTTATTCCAGCCTGTTGGAAACGTGTTGTGCATTTGTTTGTAAAGGTTTGTGTTTTATCTTTCTAAGCTGCACAGATCGTTTAGGACAGTGGCGGGATTCAATTTTTTTTACTACCGGTTCTGTGGGCGTGGCTTGGTGGGCATGGCAGGGGAAGGATACTGTAAAATCCCCATTCCCTCCCCACCCCACTAACCTGCTTTCCAGCTCTGTTCCCCTGTGCAGGGCAACAAAAGAACACCCAGCTGATCAGTTGGGACTCGGGATGGGGATGGAGCCAGTCGAGGTGATATTCCGAACTACTCAAAATTTCCGCTACTGGTTCTCCAGCACTGGTTAGAATCTGCTGAATACCACTTTTCTGGTTTAGGAGTGAGTGGAATAAATGCTGAATAACAACAACAGCTAACAACACATGCCACATTTTAGTGGACATTATCTGTTTTCTCTTGGGGATTGACGCCCAGCTTTTAATCAACTGAGACCAAATGAGACACAAATTGTTTTATCCACAAAGTGCTGTGCAACAGATTTTCAAGTATTTCTTTCTCTGCAAAGGATACCCAGATGACTCTTCCCTTCTCCAGCACTCATTGCTGGCTGGAACCAGGCACAGGCAACACTGCAGTGATGGGATTCAATTTTTTTTTAACTTCGGGTTCTGTGAGAGTGGCTTGGTGGGCGTGGCAGGAGAAGGATCCTGTAAAATCTCCAGTCAGAAGGGTGGTATTTGCTGGTTCTCTGAACTTCTCAAAATTTCCACTACTGGTTCTCTAGAACTGGTCAGAACCTGCTGAATACCCACCTCTGCAACACTGGTAGAAAACTGGCATTTTTCTGCATTCGGGAAACCATGAAAGCTTCCATGATCAGAGATGTGTATGACTCCAGTACAGGTAGTTCTTGGTTTTACAATGGTTCAAAATTGCAATGGAACTCAGAAAAAAATAACTTGTGACCCTTCCTTGAAATTACAACCATTGTACCCATCCCCCTGGTCACATGATCACAATTCAGGCACTTAACAACCAGATCATGTTGATGATGGTTGCGGCATCTTGTGGGTCATGTGATCATGATTTGTGACTGTCCCAGCTGACTTTTGGCAAACAATCGAGGAAGCCAGATTTGCATATTGATCACGTGATTCAAATAATAACCATATGATTTGCTTAATGGCCATAGTGGTTTGTTTAGTGATCACTGTAAAATCATGTGTGGTTATATGATTGCTCACCTAATAACAGCACTGATTAGTGACCGAAGTTCCCATTCCAATTGTGGCTGTAAGTTAAGGACTATCTCTCTTATGCTCCCATTCAGGCTTCCCATATTTATTTGTTAGCCATTATAAGAAACCAGATGATGGCCTTGATGGAGGATTGATCAGGATCCATAGAAAGCCCATGGGTCAGAGGTGGTACTCAGCAGGTTCTGACCAGTTCTGGAGAACCAGGAGTGGAAATTTTGAGTAGTTCGGAGAACTGGCAAATACCACCTCTGACTGGCCCCACCTCCATCTATTCTCTGCCTCCCGACTCCCAGCTGATCGGCTGGATCTTCTTTTGTTGCCGTGCACAGGAGAACGGAGCTGGAAAGCAGGTTAGTGGAGTGGGGAGGGAATGGGGATTTTTCAATATCCTTCCCCTGCCATACCCACCAAGCCACACCATGCCCACCAAACCACCCCCACAGAACCGGTAGTAAAAATTTTTGAATCCCACCACTGCCATGGGTGTCCTGAGATTCTTCAATGTTCAAAGACTTCCTGAGTAACAATTGGTCAATTGCATCAAAGCCGGAAGAAGTGCATGTCTCTCCTGTTCAAAGGATATAGTAATAAGAGCATCCCATATCACTTGCTTTCCAATGCTTTTCAAACTGGAAATATCCAGGGTCTCAGCCCTTGGGACTTTCTTCATGCAAAGTATATGGTTGACCTCCATGTTGCAATCCCTCCCATGTCTTGTCCCCAGTATATCTTTAGGAAGGGAGGGAGGGAGGGAGGATCCTATCCCATTCAATTTATTTTCAGTGGATTGAAGCCATTGTGCTTTTCTGAGAGAAAGTTCCCTCCTTGTTCATTTTTTCTTAGGGACAAATAATTGTAGTTCTGCTCGATTAGAAACCAGTGGCGAGACAAGTCTTGGAAAGTTTCCAAAAACGGATGATTCACTCAGGGACAGCCTCTGTGTTAAGGCTAAACAAAGACAGCCATGAGTGGTTAAAGCCTATTAAACCTTCAAGCTGAAAGGTAAAACAGAAGATTTTGCAATACCTTTGTTCAAAGTCCTCACCTCCCTTGATCTGACCAAATTGTGTTTTTTTTTTAAAAAACCACCTTTTCCTTAGTCACTCCCAGGGTCTTTTTCCGTAACTGAGTTACACAGCTATTCATTCTTGAATTTGCAGAAAGCAAAGTTAGCATAAACTTTGTTGTCCGATAGATATGTGTATCCACCACAGTTTGCACAATGATGTCATGACACATGGATCATCATTGCGGTCATTATGTCCATTGTTGGTATCCATCCTGCCTCTGAGTCACTCTTCTGGTAATGTTCTGATTTGTGAGTGTGTCAATCATTCCAGATAAGGTTATTGGTTTTTCTGCTCTAGTTTTGTTGCCATAACTGAAGTTATGTCCTACTGACTTCATAACCCATCAGGGCTCTGAAGAGGAAAGACAAAGATCTGACATTGGGTTTGTGCCCTGCTTTTTTTTAAGCTGGTTTGCCTACCTCTGCTTCCATAACCTATATGGACATATCTCGAAATAACATAATATCCAGATAAATGGGGCTAAGCAGAAATTAGCTAGATCCATTCTAATCAGGCTTCAGCCTGAGGTTCAGTATGGAGACAGCACTGGTTGCCTGTGGTCTGTGGCAGAGCCAGAATGGGGGCGGTGTATCCATCCTGAGATACACCACCCTTCTTGGTGAAATACACCATCCTTGATCAGAAGTGGTATTCAGCAGGTTCTGACCAGTTCTGGAGAACCGGTAGCAGAAATTATGAGTAGTTCGGAGAACTGGTGAGAACCTTCCCCCAGGAGTGGAGTGGGAATGGAGATTTTGCAGTATCCTTCCCCTGCAACACCCACCAAGCCATGCCCACCAAGCCATGCCACACCCACCAAGCCACGCCCATAGAACCAGTAGTAAATCCCACCACACTGTCCTTGATCTCTCAGAAATATTCAGTACTATTAACTATGGTATTCTTTTTAGACAGCTTCAAGGACTGGAAACGGGAGATACTATTTATGTTGGCTCTCCTCCTTTCTCAATAGCCAGTTTCAATCCATGTTGACAGGATTTATGGTGTGCTGGAGGTCTTGACTCTCTCTCCCCTTTTGTTTAACAACTATCTGAAACTTCTGGGTGAGTTCCATATAAGTAGCCCTCACTTGGTGATGATAATTGGGACCTTGGAGAGTGACCCAGTCATAAAGCATGATGTCACAGGAGCATGCAGACTGACAATGTCAAGAGTGGCAGTTCCAGTTGCAGTCATTAAGTGAATTCTGTGCAAAATGTCAAATGATCACCATTTGTGACCACCTACCAATTTTCTCATTGACTTTGCTTGTTGGAAGTTGACAGTGAAGGCTACAAATGGTGATCACATGACTACAGGATGTTACAACCATCATAATTGTGGAGCCAGATGCCAAGTGCCAAAATTGTAATCATGTGACCACTGGGACACTATAACAGTTGCAACTCCCAGCACTGGTTGTAAGTTTCCTCACTCAGTGCTGTCATTGAATGTTGCTGAACAAGTAGGCATTAAGTGAAGACTACCTGCATCCTGATAATACCCAGTTATACATCCTGACTTGCGGCTGATCAATGCTATTGAGATCCTAACTCAGTGCCTGGAGACCATGTGGCCTTGATGGGGAAGAACAGACTGCAACTTAGTCCTGACCACACCAAGTGCTATTAAAGGATGGTCTTCCAATTAGCCATCTCTTCTTTTGCTTGATAAATGTTATTTTTCAATTTTATTTCATTGTGGGCTCCCAGAATCATCATGGAGTTGGGTAGCCTCAAAATTGGAAAATTAAATCACATTACATTTAATTAGCATTGTGGAGGAGGTAGGCACACCAGGCCACCATTGTACAATTAGCTATGCCCTGTAGTGTAGGACAACCGAAATTCACTAGCTCTGCTCAACCAGTTCTCTTAGTCTCGTAGAAGAACAGTGGTGAAGGGAAGTAAATGAAACAAGGAAATTAGCAAATAAACAATAAAAAGTCAACAATCATTATTTCCTGGACACTGAATAAGGAAAAACAAGGGCGCTGCATTTTAAGCTAAAGATATAGGTCAGTAATGATGCCTACTTTTGTTTTCTCCTTCTCAGAAAATGCATGTGATCATACCCAATATTGATCAGACATCTTTGCTTTTAAAATAATCAGGACTGGAGCACTGCAGAGTTTATACATTTGGAAACTCTTTGTGAAAATAAAAAAAATTAAGGCGGGGAAAAATATATAATATAGGAGGAGATTCAGTCTTGAAAATAGGGCCCTGTTTAGAAGGGAGCCATTTTGGGGCACAAAAACTTGCTGGAGTTGAAGTTAAAGTTGCCACGTTTGGGGACCCCTGATCTAGAGAATCATTCCTCTTAACCTTATACAGTTAGAGCACTGTCACGTAAGATCTTTGTCCCACTTCAGAATCAGGTCTGGGCAAGGGGAGGGATTCAAAATTTTTAACAACTGGTTCTGTGGGTGTGGCTTAGGTGGTGGGTGTGGCTTGGTGGTCCTGTGACTGGGTGGACATGGCTTGGTGGTCATGTTATTGGCTGGACGTGGCCAACTCAACATCACTCACATCGAGGCACGCATCTCCTCGCCTGGCCTCTCGTGACTGTAGGGATGCTGCAACAGTCGTAAGTGTGAAAAATGATCATAAGTCACTTTTTTCAGTGCCACTGTAACTTTGAATAGTCACTCCACACAACCAAAGTACCAGCAAAGGAGAGGGAAAAAAACTCCAGAGAAGTTCCAGAGACAGGAAGTCTAGTCCTGCCAAGAATGTAATAAGGGTTAACGGAGAGGCAGTTTCTGTAAGCAACACCAGAATGTTTCCTTCCTGCCTTCCTTACAGGATTAGGCCAGTAATTTCTTCTAACAACCAGTTCTCCAAATGTTAACAACTTAGAATGTTAACAACCAGTTCTAGTGAATAGGTGCGAACTGGTAGAATTCCACCCCTGGTCTGGGCTTGTCCAATCTCCTGAAGTTGAGTATGTCCAGAAGCTGAGACCATTTATTGCTGATCTTGCTTCAGTGTATCTGGAACCACAGCAAAGCTGCTCTTTTCCCTTGAAGAGTTGCTGCTCTGCAGAATATGTGGGTTGTTCCTCCTAATGATAGAACTCCTGCCTCACCCAACCTCCTGGCTTCTTTCTCCCAACCTCCACAGAAGTTCCTTATTCTCAGTGTTTCATGGTCAGCAGAAGGCCGATTGGGAACTAGTTTCAATCTGTTTTTTAAAAATTCAGAAATTGCAGACCCTGATGGATGTTGCCAAGATGACCAGTGTAAAACACGTTAAATCCAAAATATCCAGATAAAATTTGGAAATAGATCAGACAGAGATCTCTCTTATTCACTCAGCTATAAGTAGACGGGGCATCACAGTCAGACTTGCAAGATTCCATTATTAAGGTAAAGGTTCCCCTCGTACATACACGCTAGTCGTTTCCGGTTCTGGGCGTGGTGCTCATCTCCGTTACAAAGCCAAAGAGCCAGTGCTGTCCAAAGACATCTCCATGGTCATGTGGCCAGCATGACTAAATGTCGAAGGTGCATGGAATGCTGTTACCTTCCCCCCAAAGTGGACCCTATTTTTCTACTTGCATTTTTACATGCTTTCAAACTGCTAGGTTGGCAGAAACTGGACAAGTAACAGAGGTCACTCCTTTATGCGGTGCTAGGGATTCGAACTGCTGAACTGCTGACCTCTCTGATCAACAAGCTCAGCGTCTTAGCCTCTGAGCCACCACATCCCTCTGTTATTACTATATAGCTAATAAAAGTTATTTTAGTATTCTCAGAACTGACTTCTTGGTCTGCCTATAAAGTGGGGTTGAAAATGGCTTCAATCATCAGATTACTTTGATTTAGGAGATTTTCTTGACTTAAGGTCAATGTTTATAACCCCCTTCATTTTGATATAATAAGCACATTATTATACTTACCAGGTGTCTCACCACCAAATAAGACATCCCTAGGGCTCAGCTTTAACCAGGGTTTGGCAATCAGGCTCGTCTTCCTAGCTCCTTTTCTGAATAAATATTAAGCATTAACAGAATCTAAATACATTTTCAAACATTTTTTTAATCTACCCAAATTGGAGATTTTTCCTTCTCCCCAGAGATTACTCATCTTAGTCTCAATTTTGCAGACCACAAACAGGTCTACAAAAATACTCTCAACCCATTAGAGTATTGGGAAAGGCCTCTAAATGTTTCATAAAATCCAGGACTTGCCCTTTTGTGGTTGATATTGTTGGGGTAGCTTTTGTCATGAGAATAATTTACTATTTAAAAACACAGCAAAAAGGGATGCAAGAAATAAAGGTATGGGAGGTACATAATAGGCCACACTTACACCTTTGGTGTGGTGTAATTTTGGGGTCGGATAAAAGGAGCATATAAAAAATCAGATATCTTTTCTTGTAGACTGCTAATAAATTACATCATGATGTTTGGTGTGCCAATCTGACTAGATTTGGCAAATAGTTCCACTTGCAATATGGCTCTTTGAGGCAGAAGCAGTATAGGATGATGTTATATATTTGCGAGAACTGCAAAAAAAAATTCCCTCCAAAATTGCATTGTGAATGTGTGAATGTATCCTAAGGTTAAGTTCACAAAGTCTGATCTCCCTTTCCTAATGATTAATTAATTTATATCGAGTATAATAGTCCTCTATTGCAGAGCAAGAAACTTCTAATCAAAATATAATTAAATTTCAATTAGTGTTTCAAATACTGTACTTTGGTAAATATCATTACAACTCCCTCTCTCTTTCTCTCTCTCTGAAAACAGTTAATAAACTTGCATAAGGTTGAAATTTTGTCCCTTAGTTGACTGCATTTCCTGCATTTCCTGGCACAGCTCAGGAAGTTTTTATGTATAGATCCCTTGTGGTTATTAAAGGCTTTGGCATTATCTGACGAAAATCTGCATTGTGAGTGCTGAGAGTGACTGAAGTCTTGGGAGAGTCTCACCGACTCTTTCTCTCTTCCTCTCTCATGAGTTTATTCCCATGAAAGGGATGATCTAAGAAGGTGTGTGACGCGTCAGTGAACTGCCCGAGGCACTGTATTGACTCACTGGAAGGAAAGAGGAACGCACGGTTCCAACAGCCTTTCGTGACCATTTTGGGCTTGTATTTCTACAGCCATCAATTGCAACATGTCCCTGCAGCCTTGTGAAGTGTGGGACCCAGACTCATATACAGTTCTTCCCTCAGATGGGCTTTCAGCAGATATGAAGGAATAAAGGGAGTGCCTTTCAGTTTGAGCTTGTCCCACAGTTATGGAGATATGTCCTCAGATATTGCCCAATCTCTTATGTCTCTCACACATTTTCTATGGTTAAGCGATAAATTACAAGAAAATCATGATATAATTAAATAGCCACGTAGGGAGGCAATAAAGGTTGCCTTATTATATTATTATACCATTGATGATTACCCAAATGGTTATCACTTGGCACAGACATTCTTCCTCCCTTGAGATTCTTTCTTCTCTTGTTCTCAAAGCTGAGGGTTATAATTATCTAAATGCCAGATAAGGTTAACCTACACTAAGTAACCTAACATTTAAAGAAAGGCAACTAATCTGCAACTAAGCTTTTAATTCAACTGAATGGTCAGTTCTTCCTGACCCCCTTCTTCCCCTTGCTTTCTCATTTATAAAAGATGAACTCTTGTTTTTTTGGGTATGTTGAACAGCCAATCTTGCAAATATACAAACGTAACCACATTGTTGCTCAATCTGTGCAGTGGAGTAGATATATGCATAGTTGCATTTGCCATTGGTATACATACACACACGTGTGTGTGTGTGTGTG
Organism: Pseudonaja textilis; assembly: GCF_049901715.1. Classification (NCBI taxonomy): domain Eukaryota; kingdom Metazoa; phylum Chordata; class Lepidosauria; order Squamata; family Elapidae; genus Pseudonaja; species Pseudonaja textilis. Next base: position 271,912,033 of record NC_141990.1, on the reverse strand, counting down.
TGTGTGTGTAGAAAACAATCAAAGAGGAGATATGAGCCTTCAAAAATTGGCAACATGAGTGCCCAGAGGGTATAGTAAAAACAAGTCCAGAAAGCTGCCTCAGTGGTATGAATGCATCTCCATCTGTGATGCACATGAAAAATAGGTAGAGCTTCAATCAAACACCCCTGTTTGGAAGCATGAGAAGGGAGCAAAAGCAGATTCTAAGAAAACTTCAGAAAAGCTTGGTAAATTACGCTTCCCAGCAGAATGTGTAAGACTCCCAGTCTTCAATGGTTTTAGAAAAAGAGTCTGCAGAACTAAGGCAAGTTATGACTAGGAATTAAGTTGTGTCAGATATAAGGGTACAAGTATTAAAGGGAAGCATTCTGATAGGATTGCATTTTTGCTGTGGATCAGAGGTGATATTCACCTCTGGTTATAGAACCGGTAGGGAAAAAATTTAGAAACCAACCACTGCTGTGGATGCTAGTGGAATGTGTAGCAATGATAATCATGATAATTATTCCAGTATTACTTATTAATCTGGACTTTTCAGTAAGATACAACTCTTTTTCACAAAAGTGTGTCCATTTTTTTCCAATTTTTGCCAAGGTGGCTAACAAAAATCAACAAAATGTATCATAGAAAGCAACCATTTAACCAATTAAAATTATTAAAATTTCAAAACATACATTAGAAAATCAAGGATCAAAAACTGCTTAAAAGCCATACACAAAAAGCCATGCGCTTATTTAAGAGAGGTGTTAGGAAGCCGAAGGAAAGATCCTGTTCTTTGTACCTTTCAGTCTGATGGTACTTAATAGCAGCAAAATAGGGGCGAGATAGCTTCCTCCTCTGTGAGATGCAGAAGATAACTCTAGTATTCCAAAGGCACTTAAGGCTTAAAGTATAAAACTTTTGAATGAGCCTAAAATGAAGAAACAGCCAAGGCTATTGACAGAGGATTCAAGGACATGATCCCTGTGTTCTTCTAAAATGAAGGATGGCGGAGGGCGGAGCTGGTGTCACGATGATACGTCATGTGTTCTTGGAGATCCGAGTTCACTGCCAATATCTTTGCTCCTGGATGGTCCTATCGGATCTAAACCGTTCCGAAGAGACGGTGAAAGTGAAGAGTGCATCCTGTCGATCCCAGGGATACTGCAAAGTCCCTGGTAGATCCAGGAGAAGCTCTTCTTGCCAGCAGCAAAGAGGCAGCCATTAAAGCTGCTGAAGTTGGGACAGCTTCGAAACGGAAGAGAGCAGAAAGAGAGAGTGTGCCGGTTTGGTGAGAACTTTTTTTTTTTATTTTAAGATCTGAAAGGACACCCTAAGGAAAAGAAAGAATCTGTAAAAGTTTTGACAGAAGTGATTAAACGGCGATTTTAAACAGGAATGTCAAAGTAATGTTTTGTTTTGTTTTTCTCATTGCTGGATTTTCTATATATGATCTTGCATTTTGAAACTGGACTGGTTTTTTTTCATTTATATCTATTTTTTTCTTCTCCTTTTTGAGTTTGTAATAATTTAGGCTAGGGCTCCCTTTAGTTATTTCATTTTAAAAAAATCTTTTCTTTTTTATTAATTCTTATTATATCCTGCTTGGAAAAGGGGGGAAAGTGAGAGCAAAAGAAACTTTATAACACTGCCAACTAGAGGCTTGAAAATATTCTATTTCCTGTGACCAGACAAAGCTGAGAAAGAAAGAACTGAGACTCTTTTTCAAGGACATTGCTATGTGATAAGATAGAGGGAAGAGCATGGGAGAGTATTATTGCAGGTGCTCTTCTGGGTTTCTATCAACAGCTGGAGTCTGGTGTTGAAACATAGGGGGGAAAATGGTGATAAGTTTTTGGAGAAGAGAGTTATAATAAGAGCCTTGGATAATCAAACAAAATGCAGTGTGCCCTTTTTACTTTTCCTAAATTGTGCTATCGCTCCTCACCAGCTTTATTGTATTTTTTAAAAATCTTTTTTTTTTTTGGTAATAACTATTTGGGTTTTTTGGCTTTGTTGGAGCTTGTGTTTGTTTTTCTTTTCTTTTTTGGGGGGTGGGGGGGAAGTCCAATCTCTACGTTTGCTTTTTATTTTAAAGGGAAGGTCTTAAAAGTCTTTTTTTTCCTTTCCTGGTATTTTTGTTTTTTCATCTACCTTTCTGGTTTATTTTTATGCACTTTTTTTAATTTGAGATCTTTCAATTGGATTAAGGTGTTGAAGAACCTGAAGAATTTTTCCTTTTCCTTATTTTTCTTTTCTTTTTTCTTAAGTCTTTTTCTTTATCTAACTATTGATTGGATTAAGGTATACAAGAACCTGAAGAAATTTTGTCCTCCCTTTTTTTCTTTTTTTTATTATTATTATTGGGCTTCTTTTTTCTACTATTTTTATTTTGAACTATAATTGGTTACTTCACAATTGGATTAAGGTTTAGAAGAACCTGAAGATTTTGAATTGCTTAAAATGAGTAGGAAATTTATAGCTCCTGGTTCTTCAACTTCTACTTCTTCCTCTCTACCATCTGGAGGACAACGTTCAATACAGACAATGTTAAAGCAAGAAAAAGAACAAGAAAAAGTGACTCTGCAGATGATTATGCAAGTAATTCAAAATATTCAAGCAAGATCAGAGAATATTTAAAAAAGAATAGAGAACATCGAACAAGAACAGAGAACATTGAACAAAGAACAGAGAACATTGAACAAAGAACAGGGAAAACTGATGAAAAAGTGGAGAACATCCAACAAATGATGTTGAAGTATGATGAGAGATTCCAAAAAATTGAAGCAGATAAACAAAGAGACAAGAAGATTGGAGATATTGATAATAGATTAATGGTGGTTGAACAAGATAAAAGTGGTATGTTGAGATGGGAGATGGATAGATCAGAATTCTATCTTAGATTCCAAAACGTAGAGGAAGAAAAAGGACAAAACCTAGCTGAGAAAATTATAGAAATTCTGGCTGAAGCTTTGTAAATAACTCAAGAAAAGATGATGGATGGAATAGATGAGGTTTATCAAGTTTTCACAAGATATGCAATGAGAAATAGCTTACCAAGAGAAGTTCACGTTAGATTTACAAAGAAAGCCATTAAAACGCAAATATTGCAAATGGCAAAAGAGAAAACATTGAAATACAAAGACAAGGAGATTGTGGACTTGAAACAAATACCTAGAAGAGTGAGAGAGATGAGAAGAGAATACCGATTCCTGACTAAAATGCTACTTAAAAAAGAGGTGAATTATAGATGGCTGATTCCAGAAGGTTTAATGTTCACAAGGCAAGAACAGAGACATAGAATTGACTCACTTGAGAAAGCGGAATTATTTTATACAGAATTTTTTGGAAGGAAAGAGGAAGAGGCAGAAAAAGAGATCTCACTAATTGAATTCCAAGAGGACTGCCAAATGGCGACTGAAAAAGAAGAAGGCGCAGTAGGTGGAAAGATGGAAGCCAAAGAACAACGTGAACTAAGATCTACGAGAGCTGCTAAACCTAATTACAAAATATAACCATGGAAGAGAAAAAATTGATTACAATTAATATAAATGGACTTAACTCAGCTGTTAAAAGAAGGAAAATCTTTCATAAATTAGAGAAATTAAAATTGAATATAATTTGTCTACAAGAAGTACATATTAAAAAACAATATGAACAATTGTTGGTACAGCCAAAATTAGGGAAAATATTTACTTCCTTGACACAATGTAAGAAAAGAGGAGTGGTTTTATATATTAAAGAGACCACCCCAGCAAAATTGATCTATACCGATGATGATGGAAGAATACTAATGGTGGAAATAATATGAAATAATATGAAAACACTCCTGATTGCAATTTATGGTCCGAATGACAAACAAGAAGAATTCTACAAAAAATTACATATGAAAATAATTGAACTGGACTATGCTAATATAGTTATGATGGGAGATTTTAATGGAATTGTAGACAATAAATTGGACTATACAGCACAGAAAACAATAAAGCAAAACAGAAAGACTCCCCCTAAATCTTTTTTTAAAATGATAGATGAAATAAACTTAAAAGATACATGGAGAGAAAGAAATGCTAAAACTAAACAATACACCTTCTATTCAAATAGACACTTATCATGGTCCAGAATGGATATGATATGGATGTCAACAGAATTAATATCTAACATTCAAGAAATAAATATTGAAACAAGTACTTGGGCAGATCACAATCCAATGACAATTAAATGGAAAGGACAAAAAAAGATCTCGATGGACCTTAAATAGTACTATTTTAAAGGAAAAAGACTTCACCCAGTGGATGGAGAAAGAATTGGCTTTTTTCTTTAGAGAAAACAAAAAAGAAGATACATCAATTCAGAATGTATGGGATACAATGAAGGCATATGTTAGAGGCTTGATTATAGACTATACAAAGAAAAGGAATACTAAGAAAAGGCTAGCCTCTAAGGCCCTAGAGGATGAGCATAAAAGACTTGAAAAAGAGCTACAGAAAATGCCACAGAAAAAGGACATCAAGCTAAAAATGGATATAATTAAACACAAAATGGGTCAAATAGAAAAAGAAGAATTAGCACAGAAAATTACAGGTGCTAAACAGAACTACTTTGAAGATGCAAACAAACCAGGTAGATGGTTAGCATACAAATTGAGAAAGGAGAAAGAATCAAGGAAAATATTGCAATTAATAGATGACCAGGGCCAAGTTTGCCATGGTAGCAAAGAGAAGAAGGAAATCATTCGAGACTTCTATGGGAAATTATATATGCAAGAGAATATTGATGAGGAAAGAGTTAAGCAGTACTTACAGAATGCTAATTTACCTCAGATACCTAAAGAGACTGAAAAAATGTTAGAAAGCAATATAACAATGATGGAGCTAACTGAAGCACTCAAGAAGCAAAATAATGGAAAGGCACCAGGTCCAGATGGACTTCCGGCAGAATTTTATAAAACATTACAAGAATCATTGAATCTTCCATTGCTAGAAGTTATGAATGAAGTTATGTTAAAGAAGAAGATACCTAAATCATGGTTAGAAGCCTATATTACACTTATTCCAAAAGAGGAGGCCGACCCATTACAAATTAAGAACTATAGACCCATTTCTCTACTAAATGCAGATTATAAAATCTTTGCTTCAATATTGGCAGAAAGACTTAAAAAATATTTAAATAATTTTATCCATCCTGATCAAAATGGATTTCTGCCAAAGAGACAAATTAAAGACAATATGAGAGTAATCTTGGATACTTTGGAATACTACGAGGCACATCCTGAAAAACAAATGGCTCTGATATTTTTAGATGCACAGAAGGCATTTGATAATGTGAATTGGCGATTCATGTGATTACTGTTGGAACAGATGGGTTTTGCTAGAAAATTTATTCAAGCAATAGAAGCTATAAACCATAAGCAAACAGCAAAGGTAATGATAGAGGGAGAACTGACAGAATCTATTAATATAAGAAAAGGAACAAGACAAGGGTGCCCACTATCACCTTTGTTGTTTGTATTAACTTTGGAAGTGTTAAACAGAAATATTAGAGATGAAAAGAATATAAAAGGAATGAAAATCAAAAAGGAAGAATTTAAGCTGCAAGTATTTGTGGATGATCTGGTTTTCATCTTAGAAGAGCCTTTAGAAACAGCATCAAAATTGATAGAAAAAATAGAGACATATGGAAAGGTGGCTGGTTTGAAAATAAAGAAAGATAAGACATAGATTTTGACAAAGAATATGCTATTAAGACAAAAGGAAGAACTAGAAGATCTATTGAAAATTCAGGTCACAAATAAGATCAAGTACTTGCGGATATATTTGACAGCAAGATGTAGTACATTAAAAGAGAATAATTATATTAAACTTAAACAATAGATAGCGTTAGATTTGGCGAAATGGGAAAACTTACAACTGTCACTAATTGGGAGAATTTCAACAATCAAGATGAATATATTATCCAGAATTTTATATTTGTTTCAAACAATTCCAATTAGGCATGGAAAAGACTACTTTGAAGATTTAAAAAAAATTGTGTTGAAATATATATGGCAAGGTAAGAAAGCGAGAATAAAGTTAAAACTTTTGCAAGATGCTAGAATTAGAGGAGGATTCGGTTTGCCTAATTGGGAGTTGTACTACCAAGCTACAAATTTGATGTGGGTTAAGGAATGGATAACACTAAGAAATACTAGATTGTTGACATTAGAAGGACATGATTTGTTGTTGGGGTGGCATGCTTTTTTAAAGGAACTAAAACACAGGGATATTTTAGAAGACATTTATCACGGGAGTCTCTGTGGTTAAACTGGGAGAAGATTAAAGACATAAGACATAAGAATTTATTTGTCATTACACTGGCCAGATGCGAATGCAGGAAAGGTGCTCTTCCACAAGTAAACTGGACAACACCATTGAAAGAAAAATAAAATTAAACACAACAGACCATACAATAATCTCTATACAATTTAAAAATGTAAATACCCCATTACTCTCAGCCATTAAATTCCACAAAATCTTATGACCCACTGCATTCAAACTCAAAACTGCACTTGGATAAAAACTGTTCTTAAATCTAGTCGTCCTTGTTCTTAATACCCTGAATCTCCTTCTCGATGGTAATAGTTCAAAGAGCTGGTGTCCGGATGAGAGAGTCATTCAATATCTTAAATATCTTCCTCTTACATCTATTCCTATACAGTTCTTCCAAAGAGGGGAGTGAGCAGCCAATGATGTTTTGGGCCATCTTAATCACCCTCTGAATTGCCTTTTTCTCTGCCACTGTGCAGCTCGAGAACCATACACAGAGACAGTAGGATAATATACTCTCAATTGAACTCAGTTGAATTGAAATGTTATTTGAAAATTCCAGTCTGGTTATCGACTATTGAAGCATTTTCATATGCTATAATATACAAACAGTTAGATATGGTGAAATATTGAATGAAAAGGGTGAACTTAAATCTATGCAAAAACTAGAGGAACAAGGTATAAAGATGAATTGGTTTTCATATGCGCAAATACATTCAAGGTATGATAAAGACTCTAAAACAGAAGGTTTCTATGATAAACTGACTTAGATAAGATTTTGACAGGTACTGATGAAAAGGGGATTAAAAAATTGTATGGATATTAGAAATTAAACTAGAAAAAGAACAAATTAAAGAAACTATGATTGCTTGGGGGAAGAATTTTGGATATGGGATTGATTTAGAGAAATGGCAAAAATTATGGTCTCAAAATTATAAAATGACAATGTCAACAGCATATAAAGAAAATTTGTATAAGATGTTTTACAGGTGGCATTTCCCCCCGACAAGAATAGCAAGAAAGTTCAAGAATAAATCCGAAAAATGTTGGAAATGTCATCAGACACCTGGCTCATATTACCATATGTGGTAGACTTGTGCAGATGCTAAAAAATATTGGACTAAAATCCACGTGGTTGGAAGAAATGACAAAAAAAAACATATAGACTTGAAACCAGAGATATTTTTATTGGGAATTTTACCTGAAATATATAGTAAAGACTTGAAATACTTGATTGTAAATGTATTAACAGCGGCTAGGATTGTATTTGCTAAAAACTGGAAAAATGAGAAAATACCATCACAGGAGGAAATCTTTAAGAAAATATTGGAATGTGCTGAAATGAGTGGATTGACATTTGAAATTAGAGAACAAGAGGATAAACAATTTTATAAAATTTGGGATCTTTTCTATCAATGGTTAGACAATAAAGTACAATAATGAAATATGTAGACTTTTAGAAAATAATAAATATATAAAGATGTACTTCTTTCTTATTATCTCTACAAAATGATTTTAGGATAGATTTGGGATGATAATATGAACTGTTATAAAATAAACTAAGTAAATTATGGTTATCTTGTGAAACATGAATGAATAAAAGTATAGTCAAATGATTGATTAATAATGATACTAATATTATAATTATAATTATTTAATTTTTGATTGACAATATGAGATCATATGTAATGTAATTATAATCGAAGACTACGAAATGGAAGCACAAAACAATTTGTAAACTAACCAGTACACTGTTTGTACACTTATGGAAGACAGCTTGATGTTTTTATGTTTTGTTTGTTTATGTTTGTTTTTAAAAAACAATAAAATTTAAAATAAATAAATAAAATAAAATGAAGGGTGGCCTTTCTAACATACCTTAATGGATTTGGGTAGGCCTAGTCCTATTATAGTAGTATTTTTCCAATGAAATATTGGAGCTTGGGCTAAGTAATGAGTTGTTGAAAGAAATAAATTCTAACATGCTTTCACATCTTGAGTTGCATCCCTTAAGTCCCAGTGATAGAACTGTTTCCAGGCCAAGTGCCACAAGTGCTCCTTGAGAAATGAGTTCAGAGGTATACTCCTTACTTTTGATGTATCTTCCCTAAATTTAATTAAAATACATTGATTAAATATAGCTGATATGATGACTCCCTCACCATGTAATCATTTCCCCCTAAAATTATAACTTGATGGAAATTTTTGTGCGAAATTGCACTTAAAATGTGAAGTCTCCGGTTGCTCCAGCCAATCCCCCCCACCCCTGAAAGCCACCATGATGTTCTTCAGGTCTGGTGAAAAGCATGACCCTAACACCACTGCTGAAGTAAGATACAACTATAATTTGGGTCAACTTCTGACAAATGGAGAGGTCTTGTTGATATAATCATCTTGTGTGTTGCTGGGATGCTTCCAGCAGTTTCATTCAGTCTGGCTCCTTCCTTGAGAAAATCAAGTGAAGGAGCTTTACAGCAACCCCTGGGAAGCTGTTCATTTTCATTATATTTCGATTCTGAGTGATTGCCTGCCCTGCCCAGGATTATCTCATGGGAACCAGAAGCCTAGCTTGTCGACATGTGGCGAAACTTGTTTAGGAGCCAAATTTCACACACCCGATGCACCTCCATGGAAGGCAAAACCACATGTGATGCTTCAGGTGCACAACGCAGTCTTAGGAGGAGGCTGAAGGGGGGGGTATTGGTGGAAGGAAGGGAAACAGGGCCTCACAGCTGATCTTTCTCTTCCCAGACTGGCTAGACCAGTTTAGAGCTGGAGAGTCACAGCTTCCCACAAATGGAAAGAGGATGATGTCAGCCTGGGAATTGATATCACATGATGTGGTCCATGATTCTTCTCTCAGGGCTGAGGACTGAATTACTCCTCCCTCCCCCTACCCTCCCTTTCTTTGCCTGCTTGCACAATTGAGCTTCACAATGACAAAAGAACAATAAAGCGTTTATCAGTGTTTGGGAAGCTCCGCCTAGCGAAGAAGGGACTTGCAAGTTTCATGAGTAAGCAGGTTTAATTTCAAAGAACATGACCTTAAAAAAAACAAAACTTCTCTTCTCAGAAGCAGAGCTGTGCTACACACTGTATAGAACAAGCTTGCAATACTTGATGAATTATTCTGTCCCTTTCTATAGATTGTCAACCTGCAAACTGCTCGGTACCAGCTAGTGTTTCTCAAGAGTATGCAATATTTTTGAAACCAATGTTTTAGAAGCTGATGATTACAAGGAATATGGCAAAAGGTGCAAATGACACATCACTCCCACCATGCATAGGACACTATGCTTGGGAAAGATGAGCTAGAAGAAAACCAATACATTAGAAGCTCTTAATTCTATTAAAAGCTTTCAAGATAAAAATTAAGCAAACCACTATGATTTGATTGCTTATTGTACCCTAGGACTAGTATTAAGTGTTGTACCTTATGATTCTTGATGAACGTATCTTTTCTTTTACGTACACAGAGAGCATTTGCACTGAAGACAAATTCCTTGTGTGCCCAATCACACATGGCCAATAAAGAATTCTATTCTATTCTATTCAGAAACAAAAAGGAAAAAAATAGAAATCAAGGATGAAAACATATGATTAGCTAAGGTAAAAAAAATTCTAGTGATTTTGACACAAACACTCCAACTAGATTGATATTAATATTGCTAATATCTCATAGCAATGCTGCCTTTTCTTTGAATGGTCTATTTATAAGAGAATAATGACGTCCTTCACTGTTAATCAGTGAAGGCAATGAAGCATTGTTGTTAAAAATCAGTTACATTTTATCTCAAAGCCACAATAATTTGCACACTTGTGTGAATCCTCTTGTGGCCTCATCAGCATTACTGAGTGAAGTATTTCAGCTGAAGGACACAGGTCAACATCATCATTTACAATTTTTCATGCATCGTAAATCAGACTTGAGCAAAGACAGTTGGGAGTGAAATTATTTTTGGAAAGTGGGTGGAAGAATTTTCAAAGCTTGCTTCTACCTTGGAAAGAAGAATCTCACTGAAATGGATAGTTGTTAACATTCCACCGTGAGATGAGAAGTAGAAAAGGAAAATGAGGAGGAGAAGCTAAGCCTTTAAAAGAATCCTGGGAGTTGAATCTTAGTGTTGCAAACATTGGAGACCTGTGGTTTAAATGATCATCTTAGAGAAAAGAAAGCAGATGAGGGACATTCCTGAAATAAGTTCTACCTACCCATCTTTATCAAGTCTCAAATTGAATGTGTGAGGGCAGAGAATATCATAGCAAAGTTCACAGCCTACAAGGCTGTTGGTAGGGTGATTCAATGTACAGCTATTGTAGCAACCTAAAACTTGTCTTCCTTACTGATAATGTCACCACAGCAATCTCTAGTTAACTATAAATCTCTGGAAATGTATAGAGAGTGACCTAGAAATATATAACCTTATTTCTCACTGTATGACTCTTGTTCCATGGTTCAAATATATTTGAATGTTTGGCTTAAGGTGATATGAGAAATAATTGAAGTGTGAGCTGCATGCAAAAAAAAAAGTTGAAAGAGAAAAAGAGATCTTCAACTATCATTAATAGGCAGAATTTTGGCAATTAAAATGAACATACTACCCAAAATTTTGTTTTTATTCCAAAATATACCGATTAAATTGGAGAAAATTTTCTTTAAAAATCTGAATAAAATAACATTAAGTTTTGTGTGGCAGGGTAAGAGACCAAGAATCAAGTTAAAACATTTACAAGATGCAAAAGAAAGAGGGGGATTAGATTTTCTGGATTGGGAACTGTATTATCAAGCGGCCCCCTTAACATGGATTAAGGATTGAATAAATTGGGAAAATAAAAGACTTTTACTTTTAGAAGGGCACAATCTACAACAGGGTTGGCATGCAAATCTGTGGCTCAGTAGACATGACATGCCAATATTTTTTGAGACCGACAAGCCCTAATCTCAATTTGGAATGAAATAAAATCATAAAATTATATGGAAACTCCAAGCTGCCTTTCCCCCTTAGAAGCTATATCATATCTGAATCTCTACAACCAGAAAAAGGCAATCACATACAAAGATATCCTAACAGATGAAGGAAGATTAAAACAAAGACTCGAACTTAACTGTGAGGGGGATCTCGGAGTTTTAGTGGACAACCAGATAAATACGAGCCAGCAGTGTGTAGCAGCAGCCAAAAAACCCTAATGCAATCCTAAATTGTATTAATAGAGGGATACAATCAAGATCAAGGGAAGTACTAATACCACTCTAGAAAGCCTTAGTAAGACCACACCTAGAGTACTGCATCCAGTTTTGTTCATCACATTATAAAAAAGATACTGAGACTCTAGAAAAAGTACAGAAAAGAGCAACCAGGATGATTAGGGGACTGGAGGCTAAAACATACAATGAACGGTTGCAGGAACTGGGCTTGGCTAGTCTAGTAAAGAGAAGGACCAGGGAGACATGATAGCGGTCTTCCAATATTTGAGGGGCTGCCACAGGGAGGAAGGGGTCAAGCTATTTTCTAAGGTGCTGTAGGCCAGACAAGGAATAATGGATGGAAACTGAACAAGGAGAGATTCAACCTGGAAATAAGGAGAAATTTTCTGACAGTGAGAACAATCAACCAATGGAACAGCTTGCCCTCAGAAGTTGTGGGAGCGCCATCACTTGAGACTTTCAAGAAGAGATTGGACTGCCATCTGTCAGAAATGGTGTAGGTTTTCCCGCTTGAGCGGGGGGTTGGACTAGATGACCTACAAGGTCCCTTCCAACTCTGATTATCTGTTATCTGTTAACTTAACCAGCAAGGCTTAACGTTGGAATGGTGGGCATATCTCCAAGTACAATCCAGATATGAAAGGAATAAAAAAGAATTGGGAATAAATTGTCAAGATACAATATTAGATAAAATATTATTAGGATCAGAGAAGAAACAAATAAAGAAATTGTATAACTATTTACTAGATTATAAGATGTATGAGGAGCAGGTGAAAGAACCAATGTTAACTTGGGCTAGAAATTTCGGCCATTATCATAAATTTGGATCAATGGCAGAAAATTTGGGATTGGAATAAAAAGATTACATTAGCCACATCCTACAAAGAAAACCTGTTTAAGATGTTTTACAGATGACATCTCCCACCTACCAGGTTAGCCAAAATGTATAGCTCTCAATCATCTATATGCTGGAAATGTTTGAAAAAAAGGGGCACCTATTATCATATGTAGTGTGAGGGCAAGAAAATACAAGAATTTTGGCACAAAATATGGCAATGGTTAGCAGAAATGTTGGACCTAAAAATAAACTATACACCAGTAATGTTTTTATTGAGAATAATAAATGAGAATTTAAAAAAAGCAGATATATACCTAATCATTCATGTTATTACAGCTGCAAGATTATCAATAGCCCAAACATGGAAGTTAAAAGGAATACAATAATAGAAAAAAAAAGCAATAATAGAAGCAATAATAGAAAAAACTTTCAGTGCACTGAATTAGATAGTATGACGTTAGAACTGAAGGAGCGAGATACTTCAGAATTCTGTGCAATATGGGAAAATTTTTATAAATGAAGGGATATGAAAGGAAGTCTAAGAATGTGAAATAGAATTTAAGAAGAGATTATATTGCAACATAATGTTTAAGATAGAAATTGATACAAAGATTATAATGTAAATATGTGTATATATATATATATATATATATATATATATATATATATATATATATATATAAATGTTTATACTGTTTGATGATATTTTGTAAAGACTGAGATATATGTCAAAAAGATCACCATTTCAATGTTTTTAAACCTAATTTTCAATAAAATTTAAAAAAAAAGAAAGGAAAAGAGAATTGTAAGTTAACCTGCCTGGGACATAAAGTTTTCAAAAAAAGTATTAGTCAAACTCAGAAGTTTTTCCAGGATGCGTTTAAATTCCAACACTAGTAAAGAAGTCTGAAATTATCCCTTATATAAGGCTTTTGAAACCAATCAGTAAAATTAGGCTTGTGTTTCACAAGCCTGTTTTATTTAGGGTGATGGGTACATGTCAAGCATTTGAAATGTGCTGTGTAAAATTAGGTCTGTAATAAAGATAGTAAGAGATTTTGCCCTTTTATTGGAATGAGATTTGCAGTGAAATTAAGGTAGATTTTGTGGAGTTGGTGCTTTCTGATCTTGGTTGTTTGCTTACATTACCCAAGTAGGTAACATCGTCAATGCAAAAACACAATTGAATCCTGAGCTGTAGATATTCTCTTCCATTGAAGATAGATTTTATTATGCAACAAAGAGCATAGATATGAATACTAATATAATAAACTGAAGATGAAGATGTACCTTAATAGAATGTTTATTAAAGGGGGGGGGGGGGGGGGGGGGGGGGGGGGGGGGGTGTGGGGGGGGGTAGAGTGGTGGGGGGGGGGGGGGGGGGGTTTTTTTGTTTTTTTTGTTGGGGGGTGGGGTTTTTTGGGGGGGGGGGGGGGGAAGAATTATTTTTGTTTTGGGGGGGGCCAAAAAGGATAGAGAAATGTTAAGATATGATGGTACAAAAGTAATTGACACTACTACCAGAAATGAATGTTCACTGAAGGAAGAGGAAATAGTTGTGTATAACAGAAGACTTTTGCTCACTTAGTTACATGGAACTGAAAATTGGGGAATATATATAAAAAAGGTTAGCAGGGACAAATAAGAAAAGAATGAATTATGAGTGAAGTATGAATGCAAACTGAACTAAAAAATCCTATATAGCTTACAAAGAGAATGAAAGAGACCTGATTTACAAAACAAATACAGTATATATTAAGAGTAGATGGGTTGAGAGAAGATTCTGAATGGCTGGAATTTATTTTCCAAGAGGTAAGAGAATTTTAAAACCAAAAGGCAATGGATGAATCTATATCCTAAGATGGAAACAAGGATTGCTTGTGAAGATAGAAAGGCAGGCAGAGATATTGTGAATTAGATTAAGTTTAAGTTTAAATTGGATTTAATATCCTTTAAATTGGATGTAATATCCTTTCTCTTATCTTCTGCTGTTGATGTCTTCACTTTTTCTATGCTTTGCATGATATTGCTTACTCTTAAAAGAAATGGCAGGATGATCTGACAAATTTTCATCAACTATAGGACTGCATAATTACACTTCCCAGCAAGATTGATAGTTTGTAAATGGGTGTACTTTATAAGTACTGACTAAATGCCTCCAAATTGCTTTGGTGCAGGTCCAGGTAATATTGCTTAATCATGCTAACTCTTGAAATGTTGAATATTACAATTGTTGCTGTTGTTGTTTGGCTCTGAATGAAACAGGTGTCCTTCACAGATTGTGTATCACTGGTGGTGCTAAGAAAAAATTCCAAGCACAACATCCTCATTATGAGTATTTACAAGGTTTAGGACCCTGGAACATCCTGTAGAGCAGAGCTAAACAGAGCTAATAGTTGGGATGGGGGGCAGTAGCATTAGTAGAATAAACAGAGCCAAACATTTTTGGGTGTGTTTTTTGAGATTTCTCAGAAGCACCTTCCATTTTATACTTAAAACAATGTAGCCTCCCTATTTCCTCCCTTCCCATTTTAAAAGGGAAGCTGCCTTAACACAGCATTTGTCTTTTAAAAGCCCCACAATCCAAAAGAGCAAATATTTGACTTTGCCTGTTCTGTGATCTCCTGGCACTCTTGGTCACTTCTTCAGTGGCAGTGATGAGAAAAACATTAAAAAGCTGCTGCCAGTTGGACAAATATGGATCCACATTCATTGTAAAGAAGCATAAAAAGTGCAATCATTTGTGTGCTGCTGCACTAATGGCCAGGCAGACAGTGGCTTCTGAGAGTTATTATTCAACAAAATCCAGAGACCCACAAATTGTCTTCTCCTCTAAAATACATGTGTTGCATTTGTGCTGTTGTGCAAACACGTGGGTAGAAGCTATCCAAAATCAAGGTCTAGAAAAATATTAGTTTTGCAAACAAACCTTGCATTTACTTTGTCAGTAAATGTTTTAGGATACAATGCAACCAAAGGACATCAGATGAATGAAATTCTACCATGTAGATTAATGTTCTATTGTTTACTTCTCTGGATTGGGCTCTAGATTGGTTGGTATCTTTTAGATAATGGTAAATTGTCAGGGTATGGCTAACTTTGGATGCTCTAATGCCCAAACATTTGAAAGGCACTAAATTAAAAATAATTCAAGATGACACAGAGCAGCAAATACCTCAGATTTTATGTAGCACTTCCTAAAATTTATTTCAATCAGCTGTTTTGATGATCAGATATTTTCTAATTACTGTCTTTTAGGGGGAAATGTATATATAGCATCTATGAGTACCCTGCTCCTTTTCAGCCCCCATAAAAGCTTGAGCTATCTTTTTCGTTCATTCGTTGTCATATCTTTGCAACCCAACTCATGTAATTATTCAGATACTGTATTGTTACTTAAAAAAACTGCACACACTGACTTTCATTTCACGCAATGGTGAGCTGCTTATGATATCCAGATTTCATCACACATTGGTAGACAGGCAGTGTTTTTCCAGGATTACTAAAGGATGCCTGGATGCTAAAACATGTAGATGCTTGCCACAACCTAGGGACTGACCATTTGTTTTTGTTTTCAGATAGCTGCAATACTTACAAGTGATTGTAGCTATGGTTCAAGGCCAAAATCATAAAAGGTCTATATTCCAATCAGCCACCTAACTTATATACAGAGCATCTACTGACAATAACACATCTAATTCTGTGTTTGAGTGTGATCTTATTTTTGGAGTTTCTTTTTTCAGGTTTTGATTTTAGTTCGTCACAACTAGGCAGGTGCATATTCCATGTAAGTTTATAAGCTAGGAACATTATAGGTTTCAGGAAGTGCTTATCCTGAGAACTTGTCAGGTGGGCAATCTGTTTTAGAGGTCCTAACTGCTCTTTTTGCTGAACACACGATTTTGTGTTGATTTTTGAGAACATACTGATTACTGAGCAAACTCTGTATACTAATACTGTCAACAATTTGTGTGTATGCATAAACAGAAATGATGTAATATTTAATTTAGCTTATAATATTTAGAACTTTAATGAGAATCCATGTGTCATGTTGTAATGACTTTAAAAAATATTTATGGTGATCAAAAGTTATTTTAAATATGCAATCTGTAACACCAGATATCTAAATGAATGGTGAGTTCAATAGTCTGTGACTTGAAGTTGTCTTCCTTGAGTTTTTATTTATTTATTTGCATTATATAGCAGAACAGAGAAAATACAATGCAAACAATGGTTATGTTCAAATAGAGTATATTTGATACAGAAAAAGAATGATATGCAATCTCTAAGGCAATAATAGCATGGATAAGCATTCTTTCTTTCCTGTAAAAGAATATTGTTGGGTACCATCAATACGAATCAACAACCAAATATCCCTAATGAATTTTGAATAAAAGGGGGAAAAATAAAACGGTACCTATGAATTCTTGCTAAATTGGCACTACTTTTGAAGTCTGATCCTCAGCTAAGGCTGTTCCAGGACCCTTTTGTGATGCCCATTGGAAATGCATAAAGACCCACTTGTAAACATTTTCTTTTTATACAACAAAACTGAAGTATGCCACATGGAGTGAGCAATGCTCAATGGCTGTTTCCACAATGACACATTTCCAGGACATTGATACATTTCTGTGCAGACCACAAAGATGAATAATCATGGCTCAGCTTCCCAGTGTATGTACCTGTGGCAAAAAAGGGATATAGACATGATGATCACATTTGATCATTCGTGTTTGGTTTGGATGTGATTTGCAATGACTGATATTTGTCTGCATAACTGGAGAGGATCTAAAATATGATTCAACTGTTTATGTGCATTTATAGAATACCTAGGAAAGGATCCAATGTGTAAACAACTTCAGATGTCATTTCAAGTTATGGAAATAATTTGTAGAGAACATATATGATCAATAAGCCTGTTTCAACTCCAATATCCATGATGTACTAACCTTGTCAATGTTACCTATATAGCTTTCTCTTTGCCTGCCTTCTATCTTCTCTCTCCTTCCCCCCCTCTCTCTCAATCTCTCTTTCTGTCTCTTCTTGCTATCACTTACTTCTCCCTCTTCTATCACATGCTTCTTCTCTTCTTCATTTTCTGCTTTCCTCTCATATTTTTTCTCTATTTTCCTCAAACCTTTCAAGCAGATTTTGTCGTGAATCATTTTAAACGGCAAACATTTCCACACCTGAATGCCATCAAAGGTGGCAATCTTTCCTTTTTGGACCATTGAAGTGGACACTCCTCTCCTCTTCAGTGACTGTGATGCACATATGCCAAAAATGGAGCACAAATTGGTCAATTCTCTAGCACTTTGGAGTCAACGCTATCAATGTCTGGGCATTGTTTTTCTCAATTAATGCTCTTCAGATGTTGCTGGACTATTCTCCCATTATACACATTCATTATAGTTGGGCTATAGAGTTATAGGCATTTTATTCCAATGTACCTACAGCAGTCAGGTTAGGGAAGCTGCTTTATAATTTTGGAAAATACTGTGTCATATGTTCCCTTTGAGATTATGCTTTTAATTCAGTCTTTTTGTGTGTGGTTATCTTTCCATCTCAGATGTAAACCTCATCTAGCAGCAATAGTTACACAACATAAATATTAATTGCTAACTTGGTAAACCTGATTATTCACCTACAGGTTTCAGGGAGGGAACATTAAGCCTTCAGTATTAGCAGTGAAATACAAAGGAATATGATTTAGGGCCCAATCTCTGACATAAATATATAACAAGAATTGCTAATTTCCTTCCACCTAAATAGCATTATTGGCACAGTACTGGGTGGGATCTTATTAAAATAGACAATACAGTATCAGTTTGTCTAGCATGGAAAGTCTAAATATGCAGAACAGGGCATAATTTGAGGAGGGAAAAGAATGTATACTCAGAGCTGCTGGACTTTTAATCTTGAATTTAGTTCGAACAGGTTAAATTTTGATTATGCTAAAATCATACTTTCTAAGGATGACTTTAAAAATGAATCAGAAAATTTTTTCACACAGAAAGTTTACATGAAAGCAAATCATGCATCAATCTTTTCAGTGGATGCCCAGACTAGTCTTGTTGAAAATTATTTCACACTCAAACATACACACATATATAACCACATATTTTCTGCAATATTTCAGTTTGTGGTTTGCTTTTCACATGTAAATCCAAATATTCTTAGAATAGCACTATATCACATTTTCCCACATAATTTCATTGGGATTTTCCCACATAATTTCATTGGGAAATATTGTGTTGTTGTAAGGATGTGACATGGCCACTCTTCACCCCAAACATGGATTAATTCTCAGTTCTATCTTGAAAGCTTATTTTACTTTCTTTTACTTTTAAGTTGAAGTGGACATTTTGGTTCAACATTAATTCTCTGCATCAATCTTCTATTCATTATTATGACTTGAAAATGAGATATAACTCTCAAATTTATAACTGAAGCATTAAATCAAGTTTCATTCAACCTTCTCTGCTCTCATGCCCTGTAGGCAGGTTGGGATTGCTACTCCCAGATTTAATTAATTTGTTCAATTAATATGCTGTCATGCCTTCAAAAGCTGTAAAAACTGGTCATCTTGCCTGAAATATATGTATACATAAATTAACTTGGTTGCTGGACTCAGTACATCAGCATCAGACCATTCCGTCCCAAATGTTTGAAGGTAGCATGGACCATTTGATACTACACTTCTCCTTCTTGACTCCCAGGCAAGTTTTGCCATAATCCAACAAGAGCTTGAGCTCCAAGCTACTTTGGCTTATAAATGTTTCTTACTGGAGTCAGTTTCAGACAAAGCAGAAGAATTTCTTCCATCGGCATTTAGAGAGAGTTTTGATTCCTTTAGCTGTCATTTTCTTTTCCTGTTGGGCTTTGTATTCAACTGCACTAACAATGGCTGTGTCAAAAACCTCCTTCAGGTTCTTTTGAGTCAAAGCAGAGCACTCAACGTAAGTCTGAGCCCGGATTTTTTCAGCCAGGCCTTCTGCTTGTGTTCTTGGCACAGGTTTTACATGGTAGCGATTCAGGCTGATTAATACTTTGACATCATCTCTCAGGTCAGCTTGTGTCCCTACTAGCACCACTGGTGTTTGGGGATTGTGAGTTCTTATTTCTGGAATCCATTTTTCTGTAATGTTTTGGAAAGAGGTGGGATTTACAACACTGAAGCAGACCAGGAAGACATCAGTGTCAGAGTAACAGAGAGAGCGAAGGCAATCAAAATCTTCCTATACAGGGAAAAGAAACACAGAGATCAATTTGTGTCAGATATTTACTGTAATCATTACACTTAGTAGGCATTACAATCTTGTCTTTTTCACAAAGCTCCAAAGCTGAACTTTTCTAACTTTTAACCAGCAAAATCATCCAAAGGTTAGAAATCATTTGAGTTTTCCCCAAGTGCTTGTAAGAGGGAAATTAAGCTAATTAATAGCTACTAAATATAATTTTTTTTCACACATCACACTAAGTTAAAGCCAAACAAAACACTTTTTGTTTCAGCATGTTAAACCCGACCATTACAGTTTATGGCCAGAGTTCCTGACTGGGCTAGGACATCAATGCTCTTGTGGATGTTTCTTTCTCCAGATTTTATGTTTTGAGACATTGATAATTGAAATAAATGAATACACAGGAAGCCAACAATCTTCATCCTTGCATATATTTAAGTTTTTTTTTATTCCCAAAAATGTTTCTAAACTACAGAGGCATTCTTAGAAGATAAAATGCTCTTTTTGGAATGTGCCCATCAAAAAGCAAGATAAAATTATGATGTTAGGAAACATCCTCAACGAATATGGCAGGTGAAGAGTGGAGGATAACTTCATTATTTTGCCTCCTATAAAGTGGATGTTTGTAATCAGAAATATCCCCTGTGGCAGCCATTCTCTGAGCATATTCAGAACACTCTCAAAATCCCAGATGTGCCCATTGCTCCCAAAATATTAAAGTTTCTCAGTATTAGGTGTAAATGCAGCACTATAGCTTAGTTAATACATGATGGTTTTAAAAATAGGTTAATTCACTAATTAGACCACTGAAGAAGTGAGAGGGACTTTTAATGCCCATTAAAATAACTTCTCAATCATGTAAATAATCAAATCCAAAACTCTACTCCCAAATAATATTTCAGAGTTCATGCTTTCCTTAAAAAAGACATGGGCTTCCAGACATAATATTTCATAAAAGGAATTTTTGCTGCAAAAAAATAATAATCAATACATTTCAGTTAGCAAGCCATAAGTCACACAAACAAGAAAACTATATCAGTTTGTTGGTTAGATTTATAACCTAGTTTTCTTCCAGCAATGCAAGACAGCATTCATAACATGTTTAGCATATTACGCAACTTCAGGAATTCCCAGTTCAAAGGTTATTTCAAACAAGAACTCACCAGAAGGAAACACGGTGTGTCTCCTCTCCAATACTGAAATATTATTTTAATGTAAAATATGCCAGAACTATGCTGTAGATTACTACTGACTGTCAGAGTCATTTGTTTTTTACTGAATTATTTTCATTATTTTTTCTGATATCATCCTTAGCATGGCATTTTAACCAGAGCTGCAAATATACTTTACTTTTATAGTCCTCACCTGTCCTGCAGTGTCCCACAAATGGATACGAACAGGTGCACCATCAACCAAGACTTGAACTGTAAAGAGAAAGAGAAAATGACTAAGCAATTGATGTATGCCATTCAGTTTCACTAGCATCAGTCTTGTTCTATTCCACAGAGAGGGCTTTGAAGATAGGAACCTGCACAAATATTACCCCAAATGTTGGAATGGGAATATTTGAAAATACTGAGCAAATGCTGTAGATTTATTACTAAAACATGCCCAACTCTATACGCTAACCTGCATTGAACTATTGCCTCTGTTTGGCCACCTACACCTTAACATATGATTGCAAGAAAAGTATATATTCCATCTCAAAGCAAACATGAGCCAGTTTTTCCAGGTCCTGCAGTATCTATGTTCCACACTCCCATCTATGTTGATGTGCTGAACCAATAACCGAGAGTGGTTGCCATTGTGCCTAAGTAGGCTCTAGAGGTATTATGAAACTCTAGATCACCTTTTTATAATCTGATGTTTTAAGGTGATAGTTTCTGTCAACTTCAGCCAGCATGGCCCCTGAGAAGGCACCAGAAAGTCATGCAATTTCAAATTTGGCTGCTCTTCTGCATATGGGGCAGTTTTGTTGACACCCAGTCAGATAGAAAGGTGGCCTTCAAACAATAGAGCCTATTAAGCTTGCCAAATATTTAAACATAGAAGACCAGGATTAATGCAGCTGCTTCCTAGCTATTATTGTTATTGTTATTGTTATTATTGATATGCTTCAGGTTGGTTAGGAGGGCTTTAAGTTTCAAAATACAGAACCAGATGTGAGCTGCAGTCATCCCAATTGGTAAATGGCTCTTTAGTATCTGTATGCTATGTTTAGCCAACGCAAATAAATGCATACACAGTTAAACATGATGTCCTTGAGTCTCTACTATATACAGTATAGGAATGCAGCTTTTCAAACAATTGAAAAGCAAGAAGTCTACATGTTCAGCTACCCTTTCACCATTTTTGCCACCTCAGAGATGTTCTGGGAGCTGATGTCTATGCTGCATATCCAGAGTTGTTTATTGTTAACAGTGAAACCTTAGTATTTGCAACAAACATCATTGCATAAGTGCAATGAACTCATGACAAAGTTTTTTAAAACTGCTCCACCCAGCAGGCACAGAAGTTGTTCTTTTACCTTTGCCACGGAGTTTATCTGTGCTGGGTGGTGGTGGGATTGGGCGTTGAGGTAGCGGTAGAAAACACACACCAACTGCTACCTCAACACCCAATCTCACCACCACCCAGCACAGATAAACTCCATGGCCAAAACACTAATCGCCAGAACCAAACGCCTGGCAGACAAGACACACATAAAGACTGAACTATGCACCCTGACTAAAGTACTGACAGCCAATGGCTTCCACAAAAGCAAAATCACCGGCTTGATGCACAAAAAAAACACACTGAGACGTAATGGAGACCTAGAAGATGAACAGACCTATGGAGCAGCTGTCCTGCCCTACATAAGAGGTACTACAGACAAAATCAGTAAGATACTACACAGGCATCACATCAAGACTGCCTTCAAAACAGACAGAAAAATAGCAGCCATCCTTAGAAACCCCAAAGATAAAATTGACCTAGAAAACCAAGGCTTATATGAAGTCCCCTGTGCATCATGCCTGGCCACATACATTGGACAGTCCAATAGAAGAATAAGTACCCACCTGGATGAACACAAAAATGCAGTAAAAAAGCTGGAACACACTTCCTTATTAGTCCAACACATGAAAGCCACAGGTCATAGCATCAACTTCAACAGCACCAAAACCCTAGCCACTATAGAAAACCCCAGCCACAGAATTATCAGAGAAGCCATAGAGATTGAAAAAAGACCTGAAAGCATGAATAGAAGAGATGATTCCACCAGACTGTCAATTATTTGGAAGCCTGCACTCACAAACAAAAAAATCTCCACACCACAAACCAGGCAAACACCTGGGCACAAACAGATCCCCACTGATACCTCCAGCTCAAACACACCCCAACCAGGCACTCAGATGAAACCTAGCTTCCTAACAAATGATAGCTGTCCATTTACTCGGAGCCAAGCTGCACTAAAAGCCTCCAATACAGGAATACAATGTTGCCAGCCAACCAAGACAAAACAAGCCACAAAACAGACAGAAGATATTAGAAACACCAATCAAGCAGAACACAGCAAACTCCAAGACCAATAAACACAGGCCAAGACTCCCAACCAATCAGGATGAAGAAAAAACCATTCTGGCACAGCAGTAGGCTAGCCCCAAATTTAAAACTGAAACAACTGTAAAAGTCTGATTCACAGACGAACACAATACAGAAGCCTGATAATGGCAGATGAGATTCTGCCAAAACGTTTTCGTGGGTACTTACATGTATGTTATTCAGCTTTGTTCGGGTATTTTCTCACATCATTGTAGTTGTGCTTTTAAAGTTGTAGCAACGTTTTGGCAGAATCTCATCTGCCATCATCAGGCTTCTGTATTGTGTATATTTATTTATTTTATATATATTGTGTATATATATATATTAATATATATATTTGTGTGTGTGTGTGTGTGTGATAATTATACACTTTTCAAAAAAATAAAGGGAACACAAAAATAAGACATCCTAGATCTGAATGAATGAAATATTCTTATTAAATACTTTGTTCATTACATAGTTGAATGTGCTGACAACAAAATCACACAAAAATTATCAACAGAAATCAAATTTAGCAACCCATGGAGGTCTGGATTTGGAGTTACACTCAAAATTAAAGTGGAAAAAAACACTGCAGGCTGATCCAACTTCGATATAATGTCCTTAAAACAAGTCAAAATGAGGCTCAGTAGTGTGTGTGGCCTCCACGTGCCTGTATGACCTCCCTACAACACCTGGGAATGCTCCTGATGAGGTGGTGGATGGTCTCCTGAGGGATCTCCTCCCACACCTGGACTAAAGCATCCCCAAACTTCTGGACAGCCTGTGGTGCAATGTGGCGTTGGTGGATGGAGCGAGACATGATGTCCCAGATGTACTCAATTGGATTCAGGTCTGGGGAACGGGTGGGCCAGTCCATAGCATCAATGCCTTTGTCTTGCAGGAACTGCTGACACACTCCAGCCACATGAGGTCTAGCATTGTCGTGCATTAGGAGGAACCCAGGGCCAACTGTACCAGCATATGGTCTCACAAGGGGTTTGAGGATCTCATCTCAGTATCTAATGGCAGTCAGGCTACCTCTGACGAGCACATGGAGGGCTGTGCGGCCCCCTAAAGACATGCCACCACACACCATTACTGACCCACTGCCAAACCGGTCATGCTGGAGGATGTTGAAGGCAGTAGAACGTTCTCCATGGCATCTCCAGACCCTGTCACGTCTGTCACATGTGCTCAGTGTGCACCTGGTTTCATCTGTGAAGACCACAGGGTGCCAGTGGAGAATTTGCCAATCTTGGTGTTCTCTGGCAAATGCCAAACGTCCTGTACAGTGTTGGGCTGTAAGCACAACCCCCACCTCTGGACGTCGGGCCCTCATACCACCCTCATGGAGTCTGTTTCTGACCGTTTAAGCAGCCACATGCACATTTGTGGCCCGCTGGAGGTCATTTTGCAGGGCTCTGGCAGTGCTCCTCCTGTCCCTCCTTGCACAAAGGCGGAGGTAGCGGTCCTGATGCTGGGTTGTTGCCCTCCTATGGCCTCCTCCATGTCTCCTGATGTACTGGCCTGTCTCCTGGTAGCACCTCCATGCTCTGGACACTACGCTGACAGACACAGCAAACCTTCTTGCCACAGCTTGCATTGATGTGCTATCATGGATGAGCTGCACTACCTGAGCCACTTGTGTGGGTTGTAGACTCCGTCTCATGCTACCACTAGAGTGAAAGCACCGCCAGCATTCAAAAGTGACAAAACCATCAGCCAGAAAGCATAGGAACTGAGAAGTGGTCTGTGGTCACCACCTGCAGAGCCACTCCTTTATTGGGGATGTCTTGCTAACTGCCTATGCTTTCCACCTGTTGTCTATTCCATTTGCAGAACAGCATGTGAAATTGATTGTCAGTCAGTGTTGCTACCTAAGTGGACAGTTTGATTTCACAGAAGTATGATTGACTTGGAGTTACATTGTGTTGTTTAAGTGTTCCCTTTATTTTTTTGAGCAGTGTATGTATATATAAGCAATTGGGTCTGAACTGATAAAATCTGCAGGGCAAGTTCTTTCTTTCTTTCTTTCTTTCTTTCTTTCTCTTTCTTTCTTTTCTTTTCTTTTCTTTCTTTCTTTCTTTTGTGAATGGTTTACACAATATCTAATGGACACTGACTGAGGAAATAATCAGGGAGAACCCACCACCTTTTATCAACACATTTCTCCTACTGTTGAATCCAACCCTGTTGTATGGGATAGCTAAGATTAAATACTCTGTCCTCTCCTTTGTAGTGTTTTCTGCTGCTTGAGGAGAATGAAATTTTGTCTTCTCACTTCTAAACTAAATATGTCAGGTCCTCTGATCTCTGCAGCTCCAAAGGATTTCACAAGAAGCTATTCAAATATTCAAAGAAAAAACATTGACAGACATGGGGACACAGAATGAAAATTAAAAATAAACCTTCAAATACTCCCACACAGCTCCCTGACCCCAACAACTTCTTTGAATAAGACTATGTTTGTAGACAAGATCTGAGAACATTCACTCTCCTGTAACCATTTGTGAAAACTGTGGAGAGCTAACTGAAATGCAGGAAGCAGAGGAGATAGGTGATAAAAATAAATCAAGGCAAAATGCACAATTAGCAGGAGTGTGTAATGGAGGAAAGGGAGACATCCTGTCTTAAAGGAGGCAACAGAAGGCACTTAACACCAACTAGAGATATTGCCAGGGTGTCCTTGAATACAGAGGAGTTCTTTATTTTGGAGAAAAAGAACTCTGCTAATCTTTTTTCTCAGGCATCTTGTCATTATGGAAATGAAGGATGTAGCTTTTGCAGCCCTGTTCTGGATGAAATAACTCTTGTTGCCTCAGGGTCTTTCGGTACAATCAGGCAAAGCTGCTGTCTGAGTCACCTCAAAATCCTTAGTACACCCTGGCAGCTGTATTTTTGCCACCTTGGAATACAGTCACTAGTCTCCACAGCACATGGAGGACTTTTCTGGAGTTGTTTCCCTGCGTTGACTGGTCTTATAGAACTGATAGAATAATGGAGTTGGAAGAGACCTTGGTGGTCTTCTAGTCCAATCCTAAGCAGGAGATCCTATACAATTTCAGACAAATGCTGCCCA
Source organism: Pseudonaja textilis (assembly GCF_049901715.1). NCBI lineage: Eukaryota > Metazoa > Chordata > Lepidosauria > Squamata > Elapidae > Pseudonaja > Pseudonaja textilis. The sequence continues at coordinate 271,885,821 of NC_141990.1, read as the reverse complement.
ATCCCTTCTTAAAAACCTCCAGTGATGGAACAACTTTTGGGGGGGAGCGGGGTGAACAGATGTGCTAAGGGTAGCACTTAGGTATTCATGGCACAGCCATTCAGATTTGGGGAAAAACAAACCCAAAATATAGATTGTGTTTTGAGGCACAATTTCTTGTCTAGATATTTGGAGGTTGGGTGGAGCCAATCAGGAGCAGGAAGGTGCGGAAATCAGCCCGTGTTCTGAATAGAGTGTGAGTGGTGTGAGTGCTAAGCCATAATGTGGGTAGTTGGGTATTGAGTATGGCCATATCAACCAGCCTCTTTACTCTTCCCCCACTATTGTGAATGCCCCATGAACTAGTCTCAAAATTCCTGCTTTTAAGTTTTTCTACCATGGATTTTTTTGCAGGCATCTGTTTCTCATCTCAGTTCTTGCCCAGAGATTGGATGGAGAGAGAGTTGGTGGAAGGAACAGAACACAAACAAGAAAACCAGTCCCAGAGTGAGAGGTGACCCTAATGTGAAGCTTTAGAAGTACAACATCTATTGAAATGTAAACAAAAGGGTGAAAACATGGCTCTGTGGCCTTGCTTGGGATGCATAGGAGTACAAAGTCATGGCGCTGGTTAGCACTCTGAAAACCTTCCCTCTGCCTTTTAATTAACTTTTAATATTGGATTTCAATCACCCTTGCCTCTTTTTAAATTTTATTTAACATTTTTTGTTTCAATATTTTATCTGTTCACCACCCACAGTTCCTCTGCAATACAGATGGGTGGTTCCAAAATTGGATTCAATAAATAATATAATAAGGCTCTCAAGAATGGGAAAATGTGTATATGAGAGCGCGTGTATATGCACACACATTCATACACAAACACTACCAGGAAATGTCTGGGCTAAAAACTAAAGTGGGAAGTAAAAAATAATAAGGCAACAGCAAACCACTTCCGTATTGCTGTCAAGAAGACAATATCAAGCTATCCTTGAAACTATCTGCTGGAGACCTCAATATCCTTTTCAAAACACACAGTTTAGTTTTTTCAAGTGTGTCAGGAAACAAGTTCAGCACAAATCCCAGTTCAACGTTTTCCAAACTCGGCAACTTTAAGATATGTGGATTTCAACTCCCAGAATCCTCTAGCCAGCATGAATGCCTGGCATGCTGGCTGGGGATTTTTGGGAGTTGAAGTTCACACACCTTAAAGTTGTCAAGTTTGAAAAATATTGAGATAACATAACACAATAAGGCACTTCCACAGCACAACAGAAGTAGTAACAAATACACCAACTGGAGGAGGAGCCCCTTTTTTCTAGTACAGAATAATATAGTGTATTTTTTCTATCAGAAAACATGAGTGATAATACAAATATTGTACTGTTTATAATTATGTACAAAGGGAATCAGAGACATTTTGACGTTACAGTAAAAAAAAAATCTTGAAAATGTCATAAAATTAAGGAATATCCAAAGATTATACTTTAAAAACAGGAAAAACGAGTACATTTCTGGGTGCAATAATATTAGTTTTCATCTCAGACAACAAAATTCCCCAATATGCATATTCTTATATGGACTGAATTGTTCCAAGCCCAAAACTGAAAAACTGAGGGAAGCCGTAATCCCCCTTATATAGAGTGTCCTAGAATGATTCTCTGTGATAAAATTACTCTAAGTGAGAATCTATAGAGCGAGCAGGGCAGACAGGTGTTAGACAGTCAACAATTAAAAGGCAGCCATCAGATTTCTCTGCAATTATTTTAATGTCCAGACAGCCTCCTGGGGAACAAGGTCCTCCAAGTTGTAAATTAAAAGGAAGAAAAATAAAGCAAAGCAAGCAAAATTTTCCTAACCATGCTGTGTACATATACATGCAAATTCACATATTTTGGAATTGGAGCAAAAAAGTATACAGATAGTTCTCGACTTACGACCACAGTTGAGCACCCCAAATTTCTGTTGTTAAGTAAAACATTTGTTAAGTGAGTTTTGCCCCGTTTTTTGACAACCTGTCTTGCAAAAGTTGTGAAGTGAATCATTCCAGTGGATTAGTTAGTAACATGCTTGTTAAGTGCATCTGGCTTCCCCACTGATTTAGCTTGTCAGAAGGTTGCAAAAGGTCATCACACGACCTTGGGACACAGCAACAGTGATAATAAGTATGAACTAGTTGCCTAGCATCTGAATTTTGATCACGTGATCATGGGGCTGATACAAAGGTCGTAAGTGTTAAAACAGTCACATTTTTCAGTGCCATTGTAACTTTGAATGGTCACTAAATGGGCTGTTGTAAATTGAGGACTACCTGTATTAATCTGATAGATTTCTCATAACGGTAAAAACTTTGCAATAGCAACATCACTTAGATTTATATACCACTTCACAATACTTTAAACTACCTCTCTAAGTAGTTTACAGAGTCAGCATATTGCCCCCAACAATCTGGCTCTTCATTTTACTGACCTCAGAAAGATTCGAACTGCTGAACTGCTGGTAGCCAGTAGTGAGCAGAAGTAGTCTGCAGCAGAGGTGGTATTCAGCAGGTTCTGACAGTTCTGGAGAACCGGTAGTGGAAATTTTGAGTAGTTCAGAAAATCGGCAAATACCACCTCTGACTGGAGATTTTACAGTATCCTTTCCCTGCCATGCCCACCAAGCCACGCCCACAGAACCGGTAGTAAAATTTTTTGAATCCCAACACTGGCCTGCAGCACTATATTCTAACCACTGCCCATCACAGTTCTTACACGAAAACACTGATGAAAGTCCTTGATATGTTGGCCCCCTTCCTTCTTTTGCTGCTGTATCTAACAAGTCAAATAAAAAGGCACCTTGCCTTATCAAGCATGGTGGTGAATGCAATATACAGTGGGATCTTTTGAAAATGGGGTGGAGCCAAACATGGCTCAGAAAATGAAGCAACCTTCTTCAGGACATATAAAAAGCAAATCGGGATGGAATTAGATGGTTAAACATAAGACACAGAACTAGCTTGAATTTATTTTATACACAGGTACTCCTCAACTTATAACCATTCGTTTACTGATCGGTCAGTCATAGCAGCAATGAAAAAAGTGACTTATGACCAGTTTTCACACTTATGACTTTTGAGGCACCCCCAGTCATGTGATCTTTGGGTGCTTGGCCACCGGGGTATATTTACGATGGCTGCAGCATCTTGGGGTCCTCGGATTGTCCTTTGCAACCTTCTTAGGGAGCTTCTGACAAGCAAAGTATATGGGAGAAGCCAGATTTGCTTAACGATGGCACAATTCACTGAACTGTAGCAATGTGCTTAACAACCATGGCAAAAAAGGTTGTAAAATGGGGCATGACTCATCTAATGACTCTATCTTGCTTATCAACTGAAATTTTGGGCTCAGTTATGGTTGTAAGTCAAGGGCTACTTGTGATGTGTCTTTGCATGGCATACTACATTTTTCTGATCACAGATGTGGAAGACAAGAGAAAGTCCTTACTGATTTTTGAGATGTCAGGTTGGCAAGCCTTGGATTCCCCATGCTTTTATTACAATATCTTGCATATGAATATTTCATGATTACTGCACTGATCTAGGCGTACGTATAGTCTAATCTCCACTGAATGATAGACCGAGGTAACACAATGCCTACTTAACCATCAAATAGCAGAAGTGAAAGAAGCCGTATCTTTGTTAAGGCCAGGACACAACTATGACTGTTGCCAAAGCTTAGCTGTAAAGAAAGAAGGCTAACCTGTTCCTGGTCAAAGAGTTTTTGCTGAGATTTTTACTTGATCTTCAAGATAGTGGGCATTTCCCGCTTGTTTCATTTCTCATTTCAATACTTGTCGAACCCATATTGTAAATATAAAATGGTTGCTATGCCCAGAGCATTAGCGTGCAAAAAATCTGATGCCATATTTTGTGTGAAATATATGTCATTATACTGGTAATATACTGTATATAACACTGTAAAAATGCCATTTGGTAGGGCTTTACTCTCCAGAGGTCTGATCAAAAAATACTCTTGTCTACCATAATATACTCTTTGTAGTGTTACCTTTGGAAACACCCTACAAGTTGCAGCAAATAGCTCGTATAAGAAACAAATATCACATCATATTTATATTTTAAAATGCCTATTATTTACCAGGTACTATTTAAGCTGTTGGTATTACACTTTCGACCTCTGGAAGGTATCTATGATGAAGGTATCCAGCCATTAAAATCGGTTGACCTTTCTGAATTTTCTCGCTCTTGAGAGGTTTATTCATTTGGGTCAAAGTGAGCATCCTTTTCTCCAGGCCACAGAATATTCTTTGCTTCCACTTTCTATGTAATGAGAAAATCTATAAAGATGCATCTTTTTTTAGCATTAACTTTACTTTTAATTTTCTAACATTAATACATATTATATTTAACATTGACCTTTCTGTACACTATCTTTAATTAGTTATCCAGTTTGAGTGTTCATTTGAAAAGAAAGGCCAGGTCCGGATCAAATAAATAGACAAAATGATTAAGATAGCAGATGAAGATTAAAAGCAAGAAGGAGAACAAAAATGACGGGACTGTAGCAGGCAGCATTCTTCCAAGGAAGAACTGCAATGCCAGAGCTTTCTTGTTTAGAGTAAAACTGAGAACGGGGAGACATAGCAGAAATATCTAAAACATCAAGGCATGGAAAAAGTAGAGTGAGGGAAGTTATTTTTGTCTTACATGGTACTAAAGCAAGGTACAATACCCTTAAATCAAACTTTGAGCAGAAAGAGATTCAAGATTAATAAAAAAATAATTGCTACTAGCACACAAGGCACAGCTGAACTACATAATTCGCTATCAGATGTGGTGATTCTACCAGTTTCACGTGTTTTAAATGTTAACAAGAAGAATTAATAAAGGATCGAGCTATCAATAGCTACTAGATTGGATGACCAAGTCCTGAATCACAGACAGCACCTCAAATACCAGCTATTCTCACACTTGATTATCATACTGAGGTATTCTCATTGTGCCCCTTTTCATTGTTTATTTTATGGCTCTGTTATTTTGCTTTTGTTCCGTTTACACTCTTTTCATCTTTTTCCTTCTTATTATTGTAAGATGCCTGCAGTATCCCCAGGCGTGATAGGTGGCAAATAAATTTAACAAATAAACTTCACTGGAAGAGCTATTACCCTCTTGGATGCATCTGCTACACTAACACATGATAGCAATAAAATTGGGTTGAGACATTGACCTAACCCAGCAGAATTCTTATGTACTAGGTATGCAAGTGTGCCTTTTTCCAGGGATGCACCAAATAAGCATGGTAAACTGATATGAGGAAGTTTATCTCCACTCCTCTCATACAAATTTGTAGGTCTTGTTTTAATCGTGCTTTGGCTTCCCCTGCAAGTGATGCAGGAAAGTTTCAGTGTAATAAAAGAAACAGGTTAAGCAGGAAAGTTTGGTGGGTGACCGTCAATATTTACTGACCCCAAGAGCAGAACTGTCTTGCAATGTGACATATCAGTAGTTCTGATCTCAGCATACAGGCATGGGAAAATATTACTTTTCAATATTATCTGAAATACTAACCTTCCCTATCCACCCAACCTAATGACCTCTGTCTGCACAGGACAACAATTTGACATTTCCAGCTAGTACGCTGATTACAAATGATAAGAGTTGTACTTCAACTATCTGGAGTGGAGCAGGTTGATAGATTCTGTTCTTTATTCTTGCACATGATTCATGATGGAAATCACATCATGCAAAGCACGTTGCAAATAAGGAAGATTGCAAGCTATACTAGTTCCTCATCTGGATTAGTCCCCACCTGTTCCCAAAAGTTAGAGATCTATTGTCCTAGAAACAAGAAAAGGCACAGACAGGGTGGCATTCAATATCTGGCCTTAATCAAAGTGGGCAAGGGGAACATCTAGCTTTCAGGTTCCAGATATTGTTGGAATACACCTTCCAGTAACTCTCATTATTGGCCTTCTCACTGTTGGGAGTTGAACATGGAGGCTCATGCTCCCATTCTACTAGGTCACATTTTTAAAAATAATTTTCAAAAGATAGATCCAATATTACTTTTGTAGCATTGTTTAAAAAAGGAGAAAACCTGATCTTAAAAAAAAGTGCTTCTTATAATGTATTCCTTCTATCACATCAGATTTTAAAAGCATGTACGACATATAATAAGCTAAGTACACTGTATATTAAACATGTATCAGTGGATTAATACAAACTTAAAGGATATATACCGCAATATAAAATTCAAGCTCTAGTTCACTGAACCACAGACTGTCCTTTGGTCTGCACATAGTTTGCTCGATAGTACAGGCCAAATCAAGCGATAGGTTAAATATTACATGTTCAAAATTAGAACAGCAGATATAGCAGCAAATTCAGCCTGTCCCAACCAACCTGGTCTTCTCTACATACAGTATATTGGGACTATAGCTTTGAGTATTCCAGTTATAAGGTTGGAGAGAGTTGACTTAAGCCTGACTGGACTATGCAATTGATTGTCCTATGGGAGGCAACAATGGTGTTCATACACTGTGTACTAATTCAGGCATATAGTTTAGTCTGTTCCAGGTCACTATTCTCACTTCAAAATTAAGCAAGAGTTAAGCAAGACACTCCAAAATGGGTGGGGTTAGAACTCAAACTGAGTCTATTTTAGCTTTCTGGAACATTTTACAGGTAGTCCTCAACTTACAACAGTTCATTTAATGACCGTTCAAAGTTACAGTGGCACTGAAAAAAGTGACTTATGACCATTTTTCACAGTTACAACCTTTGTAACATCCCCAGGATTGTGGGATCAAAATTCAGATGCTTGTCAATTGTTTCATACTTATGACCGTTGCTGTGTCCCAAGGTTATGCGATCACCTTTTGCAACCTTCTGACAACCAATCAATGGGAAAGCCAGATTCACTTAACAACTGGGTTACTAACTTATCAATTGCAGTCATTCACTTAACAATTGAGGCAAGAAATGGAGCAAAACTCGCTTAACAACAAAAACGTTGGGCTCAGTTGAGGTCATAAGTCGAGGACTACCTGTACTTCTCAAATGTCTGCCCTACCCCAAATGTTAAAAGAGCAAGTTTGAGGCTCTCGGTGCTGTAAAAGGAGTTCTGGCATTTCATAGGATTCAGATGCAATATGGATTTTTATACCAGGCAGGAGGTTGGATAAAGTGCTCACAACATCTCTTCCAACTCTTTCGTCATATGATTCTGTGAATACATTGTATGAACATTCTTTACAACAAATGCTGCGAGGTGATCCATATAGCATTGGGATCCTACGTTGCTCATGGGAAGATAGATGCCATCTAGTGAGCTCATGTTCAAGATGAAATTCAGGTTGGGGTTATATGGAACTTCAGTTCGCTGCCATTTTAATGCAATGGTTCCTTTTGCTGTATGATATAATAAACTGAACACCACGTGCAGTAGACATGCCTACCCACTGCTTTAGATAGGTCAATAAAAATCTGTTTGTTCATATTGCGGAGTAACATACCACAAATTTTCAAAAGATAAAGAGACAGCCTTTTTGAAAACATCCAGAGAAATTGTTTTATATTGTCATCTAGCAGTCATTTGTTGGAAAGCAGTCTCAAGATGATTCCTTTCTAATCCTTAAAAGCCCACGTGGATGCAATGAACCAGGTTCAGGGGGATCTCACACTCAAATTGGAGTAATTGCATTAATCAGTCATTGCACTAGAGGCACAACATCTTGCAGCTATTCCAACTGTTGAGAACAAACACCTACTTCGCTCTTCTCCCATCTCGTGCCTTCCCAGCCAGCACGGGAGGCAGTATGATGATGTCCTTAAAGTTCAATCCTTCAGGAAGGCAGCAGGGTTAGAGATGGCTAGCCTATATCTTTCTCTGAAATGTGAGGGCCAGCATGTATCTCGAATTCTTCTTCGGTTGTTAAGTGAGACTTACTTAAAATTAAAAAAAAAACTAATTCCAAAATGCTACTTTTCATGTAACCACTTTTGTAGCTTTGTTATGTACTGTACAACAAACCACTCCATGTTTCTTACTTCCGAGGATTAAATATTTTTAATACCTCTCTAATGACTGTGCTAGCTGGGAAGATGAGCAAACCCATCTAGAAGACACCAGGTTAGAGAAAGTGCAATAGCAATTCATCAAAAATATCAAGAACAGAAACTGTCTCAGCTGGTTCTAACTGCACTTCCTATTTCCCTCCTTACAAGGTTATGCTCAGACTGACAGAAACTCTTCAGATGATGAGATGTTTTGACTAATAGGCTTCAAGGAGCATTAAGAGATTGCTGACAGCCAGTCATCCTCATGTGATAGACAACCCCACCAACTTAATAATATTGGCAGACAACTACGTCCTGGGGAAATAACAATTCAAAAGAAACAGAACTTCTATGGTTTTTCCAGAGATGCCATCTTAACAGTAAGATCAAGCTCGATCAACATTAGGGCAAAGGTCCTTAGATGCAGAAGGTCAAACACAAATCACTGCTTTCTGTCATAATATAATTGCCATCACCAAATCTTAGTGCCTAAATCAGCCTTATGTTTATCACAGTTCCCAACTTGAGATGAGTCTTATTAGCTTTAGATTGATCTAATGTACTTTCCACGGCTGTCCTGGAAGGGACATATGAAACCCAATATTGCCCCTCTGATATGGGTATCATAGAAACCACAGTTCATGTTCTTCTATATTGTTAGTTCGACAGTACAGTACATTCACCACCAGTTGATTAACCCTCTTTTATTTAAATTTTCAGGGCACTCTGATAGTGTTTATCTGTACTATTTGTTAAAAAAATCAAAATCAAATTATTTCTCTAAAATTCATTAAAATGTTACATTATGTATAAGCTCCACCCACAAGTAGTTACTAATTGTTCTTGTTGATGGGGATACTTTTGTGTTGTATCCCCTATCATTTGATTGTACCTTTTATTGGCCAATGACCAAAATGAAATATGTGCGTGCGTGTCTGTGAGACGAGAACTTTGGCACTGTGGGAAATGGATCTTGTAATGCAGGGGTTCCCAACCTGGGGTGCTCGCACCCCCTGGGGGTGTGAGACGATATTCCAGGGGGCGCGAGAAAAGTTCAGGTAAATACTAGGATATTGGCTATATGTTGGGATTTTTATTTATTATTTATTTCAGGGGGTGTGAGGTTCGAGTGAAATTTCTTTAGGGGTGCGGGGCGAAAAAAAGGTTGGGAACCACTGTTCTAATGCAAGCAGTAGTTCTATTGTTTTAATGTTACATTTTAAATTGTTAAATGTAGATTCAATATCTAGCATAATAGAATCATCATAATTTTCAAGATTAGAAATAAAGTAAAATCAATTGAAAAATCTTTATCCTCAAAAGCCAACCCTACAATATTTGTACAAAATGCCTAGATGTATAGGTTATAAATGGTTATAATAATCATTACATTATTTTGGAGAAGAATTGCTATGTGGTCAGTAATGTGACACTGTCTTGCTGACATGTAAATCAATCAATCGCAGACACTAGGTAAACTGGAAATAAAAGAATGAATCAGATGGATTATTTACCCCAGCACACAAAACTCCAGCACCACCTTATTCTATAACTGCTACAAAAGTCTGTTTGGACAATCATCTTATACAAACTTTCTAGGGAGGAAATCCCATTGATGTTAATGGGATTTACTTTTAAGGAGGCGTGCACAGAATTGTGGCGCTGGAGCATGGTTTATCAATTGCTACTTTAGCCAGTCAGTTGAATACATATCTTTCTTGCAGTGAAGGTATAATATACAGTTATCCTTCCTGCATTTCCAGTTTAGTCTTAAGCTACATGATCTGTAGTGTAGGTAGCCGATACTTGGGATAATCAACCCCAAAGTGCTATTGGAGTTTCATCCTTATAAATGAATTGCTGACACACTTTCAGATGGCATACAGTGATCTTCTCTCTTATATTTTAACTGGAAAAACCATTTAAAAGTAATGCTCTCTCAGCTTTACTCGAGCAATTAAAGTCACCTCAAACAAGTCAAACAGACTGGATATCTTGCGCTGCTAGCTGAGGGAGAGAGTTCCCACCCTTGTTTCAGGTGAAAGACTATAGTAAAACAAACCTCTTTGGGAGTTCAAGGTGTATTTGCAATAGTTTCCTTTTTGAGAACTTCTCAAGCTTATGAAATATCAGTATTATTGGAATTATAGATGTAAAATAGAAAACCACTAAATTTCAAGAAGGTAGAACACCTATCTGTACACATTTACACATTTAGAGACGTCACATTTATCTCAACAAGATTGACTTGTACCAACTGTACCATCAATGAAACAAGAATACAGATCAGTTCCTTCCCACTTGATTGTGGACATTTATTTTTTTCCACAAAGAATGAAAAAAACCTGTTCACAGCCAGTCCTCTCTCTTTCCTCTTGCTCCAGCTTAACACCTGACAAATAAGGAAGGATCAAAAACTTTCCTTGGACATCAAGGTTACAAAGAGATTTGCCTTTCCTCCCTTTTCTTTGTGCAGGGATCCCATGATAGATAGATAGATAGATAGATAGATAGATAGATAGATAGATAGATAGATAGATAGATAGATAGATAGACAGACAGACAGACAGACAGACAGACAGACAGACAGACAGACAAACAAATAAATAAACAAACAAACAAATAAACAAATAAACAAATAAATAAATAAATAAATGTGTGTGTGTGTGTGTGTGTGTGTAAATGTGTATGTGTATATGTATATATATATGTTTTCTTAAGTTTTCGTGGGTACTTACATGTAATTTATATATATATATATATGTATAGTGTATTCAGCTTTGTTCGGGTATTTTCCCACGTCATTATAGTTGTGCTTTTAAAGTTGTAGCAACATTTCGGCAGAATCTCATCTGCCATCATCAGGCTTCAAAGGATCAAAAGGGGAGAGAGAGAGAGAGAGAGATAAGGATATATATATATATCCTTTTTCATCTAACTTGAGGGGAGGGGAAAATCACCTGCTAAATTGCTGTTGTTTTTTCTCTACAGTGCCTATGCCCAGGAAACAAAGCAGTAGCTTTGACAATCTACACAGCAGACTTTGTAAAATAACACTGAAACCAATAGTGGGTGTTTCATCCCATTCTATCAGGGGTCTCCAAACTTGGCGACTTTAAGACTTGTGGACTTCAACTCCCAGATCTCCAGCCAGCATAGCTGGCTGGAGAATTCTGGGAGTTGAAGTCCACAAGTCTTATAAGTCGTCAAGTTTGGAGACCTCTGCATTATATTAACTATTGTTATCTTTTCGAAAACACACAGGGCTAAACCTAAAAGACACCCCCCCTCCCTCTTCCAACAAGTGCCCTCTACCCTCCCTTGCCCGGCTGGGATTTCCGCTCTGCCTACCTGAGAAGGTGTCTAGGGCAGTCGGCTGGTACTGGTCTGGGTATCCATTGGTGGTGTAGCTGACAATCAGGCTGGTTTTGCCCACAGCTCCATCCCCGATGAGGACACACTTAATGCCCAGTTCCGAGCCGCTCCCTCGGCTGGGGCAGCTGCTCCTTCGCAAGGTGGGCGAGTAATCCAAGAGCTCCTGAGGCGGCATGGCTGGAGGAGCCGGAAGGGAACCCCTTCGGCTTCCTCTTTGGAAAAAGGGGTGCGATTTAAAGCACAAAATGTTGCAGTTGGAGATATTACGCTTGCTTGCTTGCTTGTTTTTCCGAAACCACCAAACCAAAAGAGCCCAGCCCAGTAACTTTCAGGTGAGGGTGACCACCCGCGTATCAAGCCGACCTAAGAGCCCCGCTTCCCAAGCAAAGCGGCAGCTTCTCTTTTTCTGGGTTACATCGCTCAGGTGTCCCGGAACAGTGAAAAGAGTAGCCAGGGTAGGTAGGTTTCTATCCTGGGCGGGAATTTCATCCTCTCAAGCTTTCCATTTAACTTCCCAGGTCTGTCAGGTGCTTTTGTTTTTCCTACGGCCTCCTTCATTTGCATAGGGCCACCTTCTTTCCCTGTAACTTGAGGCGGCGGCATCAGGATTTTCTCCTTTCTCTTGGAACTGAGCGCCGGCTAGGTAAGGCAAGCCGGTGGGATGAGCAACCCAAAGGCTCCCTGTATAAAAACACGAATATAAAGGGGGCACGTCTTGTCGGCTCAAAGTCCAAGCAAACAAAACAAGGTGGTTTGGGTGCAGCTATCTCTTTTGCAACACGATACACCCCCTTCCCCCCAAACTATATGATGTAAATCGGCTTTTCTTCTCATCCTTGGTGATTTTAAGAGGTGCGTGTGTCAATTCCCAGAATTACCCAACCTGGTTGGGGAAAATGTCTGGACATTTCGTCGGCAAAACGATTCAAGGATATGCATGCAATCCTCTTCTGAGCCCTTGGAGAACTATAATGGAAAAAAAAAATCAAAAATCAAATAATGAACGCTTCAGAAAGTGGGTCACTTAGCACCCGATTCATAAACCCGTCTGATTTGTTTTCCTCAGCCTTAGCTGCAGTTCCCAGATACTTCCCAACCTATCTCTTTTGAACACAAGATGGGATTTCTTCCATTTCCCTACTTTACTTCGGAGTTTCCATGATACAGATGGGATTGAGACGTCTTCTCAGTAATAACAATTTACCAAGAACTGGTTTTTAATCTCCCACCGTAGTTAGGTGTGTGTTTTTATAATATATATATTGAAATCTTTTCACAGTACAGTATTCAGTCACAGTACAGACTGGAGATACAGGATATCCTTTAACAGATTTTTCACAGCTCAAATTCTATAACCCTGGCCATATAATCTTGGCAGCCATGGGCTTCATCTCACCACCATTTGCTTTATCCTCAAGTTATTATTAGTCAAGATATTGGTTGTGCAAGGCATTTGAAAGGGGTATTTTGCAACATTTTGTAGCAGAAATGAAGCTTTCTCTTCAAATCATTAAAGCAGTTGTGCTTTATATGCAAGCTTGTTTGGCTGTTTGTGGAGGCTGACAGATATATATGCACCATCCATATATCCCTATGGAAAGACTAATCACATCGTACCCACCTAGTTTTTGCACAGGGACAATACTTAATTTTTTTTTTTGCTTGTTATTGCATGCAAATATAACTTGGCACAGGACCTCTGATTAGCACTTCTTTCCATTGCAGATTTATTTGCATAAAGGCATATCTAAGCCATGCAAGTTGATGGAAACAAGTCTTGGCCTAAGCTGAGTCTTCCTGTTATATTGCAGACGTAAGCAGATTAGTTTCGGGGAAAAGACATCATTCATGTGTCCAGCAAGTATGAAGTATCCACTTGTACTCATATGAATTATTTTAAACTATGGCTAGTTTATATGCATTTACAGGTGAAACTCAAAAAATTAGAATATCGTGCAAAAGTTCACTTATTTCAGTAATGCAACTTAAAAGGTGAAACTAATATATGAGATAGACTCATTACATGCAAAGCAAGGTAGTTCAAGCCATGATTTGTCATAATTGTGATGATTATGGCTTACAGCTCATGAAAACCCCAAATCCACAATCTCAGAAAATTAGAATATTACATGCAATTAATAAAACAAGGATTGTACATAGAACAATATTGGACCTCTGAAAAGCATAAGCATGCATATGTACTCAGTACTTGGTTTGGGCCCCTTTTGCAGCAATTACTGCCTCAATGAGGCGTGGCATGGAAGCTATCAGCCTGTGGCACTGCTGAGTTGTTATGGAAGACCAGGATGCTTCAATAGCGGCCTTCAGTTCTTCTATATTGTTCGGTTTCATGTCTCTCATCTTTCTCTTGGCAATGCCCCATAGATTCTCTATGGGGTTCAGGTCAATGAGTTTGCTGGCCAATCAAGCACAGTAATCCCACAGTCATTGAACCAGGTTTTGGTGCTTTTGGCAGTGTGGGCAGGTGCCAAGTCCTACTGGAAAATAAAGTTAGCATCCCCCATAAAGCTCATCTGCGGAAGGAAGCATGAAGTGCTCCAAAATCTCCTGGTAGACGGCTGCGTTGACCCTGGACTTAATGAAGCACAGTGGACCAACACCAGCAGATGACATGGCTCCCCAAATCAACACAGACTGTGGAAACTTCACACTGGACTTCAAGCATCTTGCAGTGTGTGCCTCTCCATTCTTCCTCCAGACTCTGGGTCCTTGGTTTCCAAATGAGATGCAAAAGTTGCTCTCATCAGAAGAGGACCTTGGACCACTGAGCAACAGACCAGTTCTGTTTTTCTTTAGCCCAGGTAGGACGCTTCTGACGTTTGTTGTTTAGGAGCGGCTTGACAAGAGGAATACAACATTTGAAGCCCATGTCCAGGATCCGTCTGTGTGTGGTGGCTCTTGATGCACTGATTCCAGCTTCAGTCCACTCCTTGTGAAAGTCCCCAGCACTTTTGAATGGCCTTTTCCTGACAATCTTCTCCAGGCTGCGGTCATCCTTGCTGCTTGTGCACCTTTTTCTTCCACTTTCCCCTTCCACATAACTTTCTATTTATGTGTTTTGATACAGCACTTTGGGAACATCCAACTTCTTTTGCAATTACCTTTTGAGGCTTTCCCTCCTTATGGAGGGTGTCAAGGATGGTTTTCTGCACAGCTGTCAGGTCTGTGGTCTTTCCCATGATTGTGATTCCTACTGAACCAGACAGAGACCATTTAAAGGCTCAGGAACCCTTTGCAGGTGTCATGGCTTACTTAGCTGATTTGAGTGGGACACTTTGAGCCTAGAATATTGAACCTTTTCACAATATTCTAATTTTCTGAGATTGTGGATTTGGGGTTTTCATGAGCTGTAAGCCATAATCATCTCAATTATGACAAATCATGGTTTGAACTATCTTGCTTTGCATGGAATGAGTCTATCTCATATATTAGGCTCACTTTTTAAGTTGCATTACTGAAATAAATGAACTTTTGCACAATATTCTAATTTTTCGAGTTTCAGCTGTATACAGTGTAGGAGATTTGGGGTTGTGTCCACTGAAGTGCCCATTCTTCTGTTAGAAGATCCCGTCTATGATGAGAGAAGGGCTAAACTATGAGGCAGGAAGCAACAATTCTCAGGGCAGAGACAGAATTGTAAGGTTAGTATGGAATATATATTTCTGGTTCTCAAGGACAGGGGGAAAAACACACAAAAAACAGTATGTTGATTTGAAAGAATGGGAGGGAAAGACCTAGAATTTAATTCCTGGGGTGTGTTCTCTGTCTCTCTCTCTCTCTTCTCTCTCTCTCACACACACGTAATAGGCAGATCTTCTGCATATATATGACTTCCTTCTTGTCTGGAATAAAGCAACTTACCTATCTGTGGCAATTCTATGAAGATTTTCCTGTTACCAGATGCAAAGCTGAGCATTGAAGAATCAATTATTTTATTGGCATGCCTGGTATGAAGATGGACAAGGGGCAACTGAATTTAGCTATTATATTTTCTACTGTGTCTAATTCAGTTTCCCCCCACCCTTGTGTCCTCCAGGTGTATCAGACTTTAATGCCCTCTGACTATATTTTATCTGTTCTGGTTGAGAATGAATGTACATCCAAGAAATCAATCCATTCCAAACCATGGTAATGCCAAAATTATAAAACATACATTGTGATGTCATGATGCAAGCTGTTTTTTTTTTTGTTACTTGAATTGCAATGTCACTCAAATACATAAGTAGTAGGGTTTCCGTCATGGCTGCACATCACTTATCTTCTCCTTATGATGTCTATGTATCTGAGGCAAGAATAGCTAGTGGGGAGCTGGAAACAGTTCAAGAATAAAATGCTGCCTATCCAATCCCCAGTAGTAGTCCTCAGTTAACTACTGCTCTGTTTAGCAACTTACAACAGCACTAAAAAAGTTTTACAACCAGTCTTAGCACCTACAATGGTTGCAGCATTTCCATGATTGCAATTTAGGTGTCTGGCAATTAATGCACAATTAGAATGGTTGCAGTGTCCTGTGGTCATGTGATCAACATTTGCAAGCTTCACGGCTGGCTTCCAACAAGCAACGTCAATGGTAAAGATAGCAGAAGGTCACAAGTTGTGGTCATGTGATGTTGCCCTTATTGACCACAGGTAATTCACTTAAATATTAGTAGCAGAACTGATGTTGGGTATGCTTACACCATGTTTCACTTAATGACTGTGTCATTTAATAATGGAGTTGCCAGTCCCAACTGTGGTTGTTAAATGAGGACTACCTTTTTGTAAGTATAAATCTGGTCTGCAAAGTGGGATTTCATTTCTCACTTGCCTTTACCCCAAAATATTTCCCATCTTTTTGCTTTCTGTAAAAAAATCAAACTCAAAAGTCATGATATGCAAAAGTTTAGGAATTCAAGTAGATGTTACTCCTATAGGCATACAGTTCAGAATTAAGGCAGAAAGGGGCAAACATGTTGTGTTGAACTATATGGTTTACAAACAAGAAAAAACAGAGGAGCAAAAGTTGTTAGTCTTCAAAAACAGAGAAGTTGCTCCAGAGGTCAACATTTACCTTTACATGACTGATAAAAGGTCAAGATTTATTGACCTATTGAGCAGAATGCTTATGTCATCCTTTTCAAATTTTAAATGGCATCTTTGAGTAAAGAATGGTGACAGATTAAACCAGTGATCTGACCAATTTGTTGGATTTTTCTGACTGCTGATAGCAGAATGGGAAATTGTGTAGACAAAGAGTCAAGGATGTAGGTCTCTGATAACTAAGACTATTGCAAGAGTAACAGAAGCTGTTAAGAATTCCAAGGACTGCCCGGTATAAAATACAAGCCCACTTTATAGTAAATTTGGGTTTGATCTTTGGCTTTCTCGGTGGCCTGCTGTTATGGTCTTAAGCCTCCCTCTTCCTGGGGAGAAGTGTCCCTTGTTATGGTAATGGGCTAGATTGGCTCTGGGCTATTTACCTCTAACCTTGCTAAAACTCACAGAGAGGCTCTGCTGATTGTGGGGCAGCCTTCACTCTCACAAAGAGTTGTAAAATCTGAACTGAATTCACTGGAGGAGAGTCACCAGACTGGCTTTGTTTGTCATTTTAAAAATCCACTGCTGGTGAATATGCCTCACTACAGGGCTCCAGGCAGTTTACAATGTAAAACAATAAAAAACAACATCCCATACAAAATTCACTGCAACAATCAATCATACTCTATCTGGATTGCTTAGTATTTCCTCAAAGAATTGTTGCTGTTGTTAGTTGCGAAGTCCTGTCTGACCCATCGCGACCCCATGGACAATGTTCCTCTAGCCTTCCTGTCCTCTACCATCTTCTGGAGTCCATTTAAGCTCAGACCTACTGCTTCAGTGACTCCATCCAGCCACGTCATTCTCTGTCATCCCCTTCTTCTATTGCCCTTAGTCTTTCCCAGCATTGGGCTCTTCTCCAGTGAGTCTTTCCTTCTCATTAGGTGGCCAAAGTATTTGATTTTCATCTTCAAGATCTGGCCTTCTAAAGAGTCAGGGTTGATCTCTTCTAGGACTGACCGGTTCGATCGCCTTGCAGTCCAAGAATTCGCAGGAGTCTTCTCCAGCACCACAGTTCAAAGGCCTCAATTGTTTGGCGCTCAGCCTTCCTTATGGTCCAACTTTCACAGCCATATATTGCAACTAGGAAAACCATACCCTTGATTATACGCGCTTTTGTTAGCAGGGTGGTGTTTCTGCTTTTTAGTATGCTGTCTAGATTTGCCATATCTTTCCTCCCCAGTAGCAAGTGTCTTTTAATTTCTGGGTTGCAGTCCCCACCTGTGGTGATGGGGATACATCAAAGAATGCAAAGAGCCAAGAATAAGTTATTTCATGGGAATCAAACAATGCAGCACTTAACCAACACCTAAATAACGCTTTTTCTCAAGATGAAATTGTGGCTTTTGTCTCAAAATGCTTTGATTCAACAACAGCAATTAATATACTGCTTTTTCAAGATCAAGTGCATTCCAGGTAGCTTCTATAATTCCTTAAGTATAATTTTAAGTTAATATATCTGTAGGTTTCTCTTTCTCAAAGAAAACACACGACTCTTGATGACTGAATGTTCATCCCCTTCTATCCAAGGCAGCTATTCTTGGAAGGAAGTCTGTTAGATAAAATCAAGAGAGTGTACCCAGAAAGAAGTTTGTGATGTTTGCAACCAGTCAAGGATTAAAAACTGCAGGGGGTGGGGGGTGGGGGGTGGATCAGAATCTCTGCAGATGTAATTGGAGAGGCAGCTCAGGAAAGACAACCAGGACAGACCAGGTGAAACCAAGGCAGATTATTTCTAGAGATGAAACATGTGTCTCCCTTGTCAAGCCTATGTTTAATTATTTATTGACCGAGTCAACGAATGCTGATTCATTGCACCTTTCTGACAGCCTCAGCACTGTGGGAAAGAAAAGCCAACTCCCTAATTTCAAAAGGGAAAAAAAAAAACAATACACATCCCTTCTTCTTCCAGTCATGGTCATTCTGAGAGAACTCAGATTATGCTGCAAAGAAGTATCGTGTTAACCAGAGATGTGAAATTTTGTAAGCTTAGTGTGACACAGAATTCTAACTGTAACAAAATAGATACTGTATTGCTGCACTGTCAATAAGTTGACTGGTTCAGAATTATTTACCATTTCCAAAGCCCATTGTCCCTGAGAAATAAGCATCTTGTCCCTTTCTTCTGTTGCAAAAGTTAAACAGAATAGATCAAATAACTTATCTCTGTGGCAGACGTCAAACTAGAAAATATGAATACGGTTGCCTTGCAATGAATACGGTTGCCTTGCAGTGTTGGCATTGAACAACTAAGCACATCCACTATGTTCCATTTGTCAGAGAGTGGGAAAGCTGATTTCTACTGATTTGCTACTCAATTTTTCTCTGACAGCAAATCAGTAAAGTGTTCAGAACATACTAGTTGCCTTTTCATATGCCAAATTAGGTAAAAATGGGGTAGAAACTCTATCACTATCTTAGCAAGCGTGTGAAAGAGCTATTGTGTTAAGCCACATTATGATTTATACAAGCAAACACATCAATCCAATAGTATTAATTCCCATTTTTTTCAGTAATTCAACCTGGAGCTTTAAGGTTAAGCATCTTACGAGAACACAGCTTCTATATTTCTAAGATTAGTTACTGATTAAAAGACAAAGAGTGGATTTTGTGTTAAGCTTAAATTTTTAACAGTTTGTTAAATGAACCATAGGGGTCATGCATAATAAAAAAACAGAATGGCTGGGCTCACACATCCTGCTAACATGCAGTCCTCAACTTACAACAATTGAGCCCAAAATTTATGTTGCTAAGTGAGGAATTTGTTAAGGGAGTTTTGCCCCATTTTATGACTTTTTTGCCACATTTGTTAAATGAATCACTGCAGTTGTTAAATTAGTAATCTGGTTATGTAGTGAATCTAGTTTCCCTATTGCTTGTCAGAAGGTTGCAAAAGGTGATCACATGACCCTGGGACACTGCATCCGTCATAAATGTGAATCAATGGTCAAGCATCTGAATGTAAATCATGTGACCACGAGGATGCCCCATCATTTGTAAGTCTGAAAAATGGTCATAAAGTCACTTTTTTCAATGCCGTTGTCACTTTGAATGGTCACTAAGCAAACTGTTGTAAGTCGAGGACTACCTGTGCAGAAAGCACACCAAATTACATCTTAGTATAAAATTAGCCTCCGGATGCATCAACAATAAAAGCATGCTTTGCCAAGGCCACAATATTCCCAATTGAAATAAATGACTGTAAAGCACAACCATCAGAAAAGATGAGTGAAGAAAATTTGATGCCCTTGATTGATTGTGCTGGAAACAATGATTGAGGACACCTAGAAATGCAGGAAGAAAAAGCTAGTAGTTAATGGGTGAAATAAAATAAGACTAATTGCTGGCAGGACCAATATGAAACTAAAGTGTTGGAGAAGGATAAGTTTAGGGTGCATCAAGATGCTGTGTTGTCGTGTGGGAGATTGTTGTTCAGGCACCATGAGTTTTTGTTGGGATTGTTGCATGGGAAGTTTGCTGTTTTTGTAGTTCTGTGAACTGCCCTGGGTTGTGATTACAATATGGGTGGCTGTGTATGTCAAATAAATACATCTTAGATACTTTAGACATACAATCCTTGGAAGACTCAAATGCTTGGAAAAATAGAAGAAACTCAGGAGGAAAAGACTGACAGAAGAAAAAATGGCTAGATACCATGATAGATGAGACAAGCACAATCTTACAAGACCTCAGAGAAGTTACTAAAAAAGTTTTGTGTCACTAAGAATCAGAAGCAACTGAACAACTGAACCGCAACAATTCACACATTGGCTGAAGCATAGCCAGCAGGACATAGTTCTCTCAGTCCTCACAGCAAAAAGCACTGGCAAGTCAGCAATGTTATGTAGCAAATTTAGTGAAACAGTAAATCTAACTTTTCTCAGGACAGTTTTGTAGCCCAATCACATAAAGTAATTTATGTGAGCATAAGCTCATTGACTGATTTCAGGGAAGCCAAACATTTCAGGATGGGCTATGATTTCTCTATGCAAGTATTTGGTTAGACGGAGAAACATTTGTACAACTATAACATAGATGTGAAAAGCAATCACTGAGATCAACTACCTATTGTTTTATAAATCGGGGGAAATTTTACATATTTTTAAAAGACTAGATTATTGAATGAAAAAACACCCTTATTTTTTTGTGATATCAAACATCTGCCACAAGTTTCCCAAGTATAGTACTAGAAATCCAAACATTTCTAATTATAAGTCACTAGGTCCTAAAATATAATGGTAGACTGGATCTGTATTATATATACACATGGTAAAAAAGTAACAGAATATAAGATAAAATGGGTTCAGGTCAGTAGTGGGATTCAATTTTTTTTATTAGCAGTTCTGTGGGTGTGCCTTGGTGGACGTGGCAGGGGAAGGATACTGTAAAATCTCCAGTCAAGAGGTGGCATTTGCCGATTCTCTGAACTACTCAAAATTTCCACTATTGGTTCTCATGAATTGGTCAGAATCTGCTGAATACCACCTCTGGTTCAGGTATCTATCTAAAAACCCAGAAAACCCTAAAGTAAAGAGCCATGGTTTTTAAAATGTAACTATGAAGTGAGGACGGCAGGAATTAAGCCCTCTTTGAGGCAATAGTGTATATTTATTAGTCTAATTAAACAGTTAAAAATACTTGTACACTTTTTAAGAGCTCAGAAAACTCTTCTGGGTTTAAACCCATTCTGCCTGAATAGCTTTTTTTAATCACCAATTAACTTTGTAAAATATTGCCTTAATGTTGATTTTGGAACTTTCATATTGGACATTTTAGATTTTGCAGTTATGGTCAATATTTCAAAATAATTTCAGATACCTTATTTCAAGGGCAGATAAGATTTTACTGCTGAAGCAGAAAGAAATCTGCACAATTTTGAGTGCTTTATCAAACTTCGCTCCAAAGAAGTTAAACAACTTTTCTTTCTTTTTCTCCTACAACAACAAAAGTCATGAAATAGCACTATAATATTTTAATACAGTATTATCTTTAGCCATTAGCTTTTGTTATATTCTTTGTTGGTAAGAGTTGCCACCTAGAGGAGAAAAATAGCAATGAAGAAATAAGCAGAATCATTAACATGACACCAACTACTACTGTATGTGGGGAAAATAAAGCTGGTTATATGTAGCAAGTTTAACAAAGCAACATATATCACTGTGGTAAAATCTGGAAATCTTTTATGGACTTTTTGTTAAAAGAAAAAGAAATGATTTATAGATTTAATGACTGAAACACACCATGCATCTTTAATTACATTTATGCCCATTATTTCTTTAAAATTATTTGTTAGATTTGTTAGATTTATTTACCACTTGTTTTGCTCAACTACTGATTTCCTCTGAGCTATTTTCACTCAATGGGAAAATTAAATGTACAAATAAGTTTTTTTTAAAAAAAGGAAATGTTCCTCTTTTTATTCAGTGAATATAATTATGACGTAAACTAAAAAAAAATAGAAAAATTATCTACAACAGAACAAAAGGGAGAGAAGAAAAATGCTTGTATTATTAATTCTGATGGAATAATATGATTCCATCAGCTTCCAGGCACTAACATAAAACTTCAACTGTATCATTTGAGTGGCCTTGGGAGATGATGTCCAACTGGGTATCATCAGCCAACTGATACACTACAAACAAAAGCAACAAATGTCCTCTCTCAATAACTTCATGTGAATATTAAAAAAATAGAAGTAACAATTCATTTAGGAAAACCTGGTGCACAGTGTCTCCAATCCTCAACTACTGCACACAATCAGAAAGATGCCATGATCAGTGATATCAAAGGATGATATCAAAGGATAAACAGGCTACACTCCATCTAGGTTCTGGCAAAGATTATCAGGCAACATGATCTACACCATTTCCATCCTATATCCAAGCCTGTTCCCAAGTGAATAGGGTCCAAGTACTGCTCTTTGTTTAGGGTGCTCTGAAGTTGGCTCCCAGCAACCTTCTCTTTTTAGGGAATATTGGAGACTGGTTGTCTGATACAAATTGGATCAAAAAAGAGGGCACAACCTCTTTCAAGCCTGCAGGAAATAGTTTTTTGACTACTTCCTGGATCCACCTGACTATGCCATTTTCCACAAGAGCCAAATGGAACATGCAACTAGTTCTCAAATGACAGGGAACCTACTAATGAGCACACTATTCCCTGTTCATTGGAATCCACTTGGCCGGGCATTGCTCTAATATTCCCCACATACCTCCTAGAGTCAAGAGTTTGGCAAATCTGCATGGCTTTACCAGCAGAATATTGTGTATAACAATCACATATACCAGACTATAGATCTAGTGGTGTCTCCCTATTTTGAAGAGAGTTTGCCACCCTAAGGCTGTTGACTGGCAACCCATCCATATAATAAAGGAGGAAAAGTAGAGACACTTCACCTCCCTTACTATCATTACTCCCTTAATGCTCAAACCTGCATTTGTACCCATGCTCTTCATTTCTTCTCTTCATCCACTGGGGCTCCAGGTATTGCTTCTGCCACTTCATCTCCCAAAGACTGTCAGTAAACCAAGAAGCCAACTCTGATCAGAAAACAAAGGCATCAAGAGAACAACTGTCCTAAGAATCAGGGTCCACGTAGGCAATTGATAGAACTGCCCACTAGATTGCTGGGAAATTTCACAAGTGTCTGCTAAAATCTATTACATTTATAAGGTGTCCATAAATTGTCTGGGGTGGGCTATGCTAATAACCTATGGAAGTGATGGGTGGCAGCTCATCTATCTTAGACCAGGAATTGATTCACAACTACTTTCTTTAGGGTCCACACATTTAACAACATATCATCAGTATGTTGTTACACAAATTCCATTTAAAACCCACAAGCCAAATGTTAAAAAAAGCCAAGTCCAAAATCCTGTTACGGCATAGCCATAGATCACACAGCCTATGTATCATACAGCTGGATTCATGCAGCACACTAAATAAACCACATAACATGGTCTGATGTCCCTCAGCTGGTGTGCATTCGAGTGCATGTGTGTTTGTGTGTATAATACACACACACACCCTCAGATCACACCGGGGCGCTGAACGGACAAAGCCAAGTAATACCAACCCTTTTCCTTTTGTACTTCTGCAATCTGACAAAATTTGTTCTGCTCCCCACCACAACCAAAGCGAGACACACGCCTCTTTACTCTATGGTTGGAGGACCTTCCTCGGCTAGAAGAGGACAAACGGTCCTCTTGTTGTTCTGTCCATCATCTCCGCATCGGGAGGACGCAACGTCTCGCTGACCCTCGCTCTGCGTTCACAGTGACACTTTTTCCCCGACCGAGCAGGGACGGCTCCAGAGGGCCTCTCGTTCTCACGTGAACATCTCTATGGTTAGAGTCCCACAGGAAACAGGAAGCTCCGCGGGCCCTTCAATGGTGCGAATCGGCTGAGGCGTTGAGGCCCGGCGGGTGTCTTCGAGAGGTTTGCTAGGCGCGGAGGCAGAGTGCGGTCTCCATACCGAAGCCGCTGCAGTAATAGCCGCCGCCATGGCTACCATTCTGGATGAGTACGTGGCCTCGCTTTCCCACTCCACCTCCTCGCAGCAGAATCGTGTGAACCTGGGCATCCCGCACACGGGTAGGAGAGGAGAAAGGGACGGGCTCTCTCCGTGTTTATAGCGCCCTTTTCTGTTTTTTTTTGCTGGTGAGCGTACGGGCTTCTCCGTGTTAACTTGGGGTGCAGCCTCGGTTGCCTCAGTTGAATTGAGTACCATGTCGGGCCTTTCCTGGCACACCCCCTCTCTGCGTTTCAGAAAAGGACGCATTTCGTTTGACGTGCTTTTTAAGATAAATGTTGGTTTCTTCCGCTATCATTATTATTATTAATTTAAAAAAAAAAACTGGATCACGAAGCTTCGGGCGGCCTTCTTACACCTATTTCTTTCGGAATTAGCTCTGTTGAGCTGCTGCTGCTGAGCGTCAGGACGTGCTTCGAATTGCTTTGCAGTTTGGAAGTTATGCAAAACTTGATGAAAGGTTTTGCAAGATGCTGTCTTAAATCAGCTCGTCCTGATAGAAGCTGACTGCAGGCAGGCTTAATTGCATCCCCAAATAATTATCCGGCCACTTAGATTAAAACTTTGGAAGATACTATCTAATGTTTAAGTCTAGACCATTATACCATAGTTACTCTACTTAGAGTCGCTATTGCATCTGCTCTGGCTTTAGTGGATTCTATCCAACACTCTGGCCGTTTCCTGATACAGGGAAAGTCAATTTGATAAACATAAACACAGTATTTAACCACAAAGTATTTAACCAGGAATTTAAGTTGAAATCACCAATTTATTTTATTTTTATTTTTTAATATTTGTTTGCTGCCCATCTCTCAGCAAGGCAGAATAGAATTCTTTATTGGCCAAGTGTGATTGGACACACAAGGAATTTGTCTTGGTGCAAATGCTCTCAGTGTACATAAAAGATACATTCGTCAAGAGTCGAGAATCATAAGGTACGACATTTTAATGATAGTCATAGGGTACAATAAGCAATCAAATCATACTAGGAAACAGTATGCATTGTAAGTATACAAGCAACAAGTATAGAAGCCACAAACTTATTAAAGCCCTTAAGTAAAAAAAAATTTTTGCTTTCAATTCTGTTAGGTAGCATAAGGGAAAACAGATACCCAAACAAAAAAGACTGCAGTTATAACTTGAACATTTCATGGGACCAAGAATTCAGTATCTTAGCTGCATGGATTTAATGGTGTTGGATATTCCAAATCACTAGCCAGTGAAAAACGGTGCCAAGTTAATGCAGAAATGTGACACAGGGAGGAAAAAGTTAATAAAACCACACATAGAGTTGCTCAATAACTGTTTTGGTTAATATGATTCATCTTGGTAGAAAAGATTATTTTTCTTTGGGATGTATTTATTAAATTATTGCTCCTGTAGTTTAGAATTAAGAATTGGAATTAATTTCTACAATCAGAATAACAGCTGGCAGTAAAATGTAGTTATAATAAAGCACTCAGAGATCCTGAGGCAGATGTACAAGGCCAATGAATTCCATAGTTTGACTCCTGTTTTGAACAGGTTCATTCTGTTTCTTGGTCCTATTCAGGTTATTTCAGTAGTAGAAGTTTCCCTTGCTTCCCGTAGTATACAGAATAATAGTCTTTCTGAAGCTGCTGGGTAGTTTTAAAGGAGAGTAAATATAGGTAGACCTGAATGTACAACCATTCATTTAGTGACCATTTTCAGTTACAACAGTACTGAAAAAGTGAAACTTTTCACTTAAAAACATTGCAGCATCTCCATGGTCAAGTGATCAAAATTTGGATGCGTGTATTTATGATGGTTGCAGTGTCCCAAGGTCATGGGATTATCTTTTGCAAAGCAAAGTCAATGGGGAAGCCAGATTCACTTAAAAACTATTACTAACTTAATTGCACTAATTCACTTAACAAATATGGCAAGAAAGGTCGTATAATGGACAAAACTCATTTAAACAACAGTCTTGTTTAGCAATGGAAATTTTGGGCTCAGTTGTCATAAATCAAGGACTACCCATATGATAGTTGAAAAAAATAAGAAATGGACTCAGCAGCCTAAGGTTTATCATACTTTACAGCTACATAGTTTTTTCCAATTTTTTAGTGTTTGTTTCATCCCTTTAAACAAACAAATATAATTAATGGGAAGTTAAAACTGCTCTGTTTAAGGGAGTGTGCCCTTCTTCACGTTAAAGAGTTGTTATTGAGGGCAGCCACTAGGTGGCTGTATGATATGCCAGGAGGACAGTTCTTAGGGAACTTCTCAAAAAAGAATTGGCATGTGACTAATTGCTTGGAGAAATGAAAGAGCTTGCAGATGCTGAAGCAGGGATTTCTTTCTGGTAAAATGAAAAACAAATTTATAGTACACAACTTTAATTGTAAAAAAAAAAAAAGACTGATGTGGTTTTTCTTGTCCTTCTGAATAAATATTACCAGTAAAATTTTCTCAGGCTCACAATTCTGCATAAAAGTCCCTTTCCTGTCCCGATGAAACTGCTATTATTTTACCCACAAGTGGTTGTCCCTCTCTTATTATTTACCCTGTGGTAAATTGGGCATATCCTTTTAGCAGACCTTATTTAAAGGGTTTCGTGGTACTTTGTATATTTGTAAGAAATGTAAGCCTAGAAAAGTGGGATATATAAAGCCATTTGTGGCGTCAAAGCTCTGATGCTTCTGTTTGTACTTGACCACACGTTCTGTTTTGTTTCATAAGGAATATGTAATGTTCCAGTTCGCTTGCAATGTTCCAGTTTCTCTCTGATCCTGAGAAGAGATATATTTGCTTTGGCAAAACTTTGGAAAAGATTAGACTTAAGCCTACTTACATTTCTGAAGCTTAACACAACAGTTCATTTAGTGACCAAAGTTACAATGGCACTGAAAAAACTGTCTTATAACCATTTTTCACACTTATGACTGTTGTAGCCTCCGGGTGATCAAATTCAGACTCGTTTATGACAGTTGAAGTGCCTTGGGGTCATGTGATCACCTTTCGTGGCCTTCTAACAAGGAAGGTCAATAGGGAAGCCAGATTCACTTAACAACTGGATTAACTTAACTGTAGTGATTCACTTAACAAATATGACAAGAAAGATTACAAAATGACACAAAATTCACTTCTGTGGATTTTGGCACACAACGTTCCTTCTGCTTAATAAAATCTCAGGGGTACCCTGTACTAGGAAAGTGCAATATCAGCTTATGGGTTGTGTGCCATGTCATGTCAAAAGTGACTGTAAAAGTGTAAGTGGGGCCAAGATCAACTTTGGGGGCTTTCTGGGATTGTTACAAAGTGGTATGCTTTCACAATATACTTCAAAACTTAAGGCATGTATTTTGTTCTTCACTCTACTCCCTGTTATTCCAGAATTGAGGAAAAAAGTTGGATCAAAATAAATCAAATAATAAAAGTATTAGCAACTAATTAGCATAAACAGAGGTTTCATTTTCTAGGACTGGAATGAGGGAAGGAAAATCTTGGTTTACATTGGTGTTTGATTTTATTTTTAGAAATATTGATTTCTTTCCTGCTTTTAAGGATATGTAAATGCTCGCCTGGAAAAAGAAACACCAATTTTTAACAAACAGAGAATTGACTTCACACCTCCCAAGAAGATTAATAGTATGGTTGTCTCATTTAACCAACTGTGTATGAGTCTTGGAAAAGACATAATATTTAGGTAAGCACTACTTAGAGTTTCTTTATGTATTTATAGACCATCTCTCAAAAGAAATTGTTTCTGCATTATTAAACATAAAAAAATTAAAGCATTAAAAAAGGTGGGGAAGTAAAAGGTTGAATCTGACTGTGATAATTGCAAGATGAGAACCAGTTGCATCTTTGCATAATATTTGTTTTGTAAGAATATCCTTTCTCTGATTATCACATCATTAACACGATATACTTAAGGAGAGCCTTCCTTGCAGATCTTGAGGATAGGGCAGGCTGGAGAAGCATTCCTTCTGATTTTGAATTTAAAGTTACTTAGGACTTTAAAAATAACCATGGAGACTTTTAATTAGTCTGGAAAAAGTTGGAAACCAGCGCAGAGTCTGTGCCATCAGTCTTAATATCATTCCATTTCACTGCACCCATTGACATTATAGCAGATCCATTTTGATGCCCTTCTCTCTTGATTCTTGGTGATTGGAGAAGTCCCTGCAGTTCTGTGCATAGTCAGTCATAATTCACTAGTTTATTAGAGCTTGTCTGGAAGATGATCAAAAGTCTCTCTGTGGCATTAGTGATGAGTACTGTACATTAAGGTATAACTCCAAGTTTCATGCTTAAATAGAAATATATGCTGACGTAGGAGAGTGCTTTATGCATCTCTGCCCTCTCCTTCGGACTATGTATATATTAAAATGGCTGATTTTTTTTTTCATGTCTTGTACCTTGCTGTTTCAAAATGTAGCTTGCATCCCACCCACACTTGAAAAAAATACTGACTGTATTCTGGGAGTTAAAATCTTAGAATCTATAGCTGATATTTTCAGCAAAAAAAGAACCCCCCAAAACAAGTCAACTTATACCCAGATAACGATGGATACATCCTCTCTGCTGCAGCCTCTGAAAAGCTTCTGCCAGTCAGCGTAGATTATACTGGGCTAGATTTTTAAAAATGACGTAGCATTAAAGTAATTTCAAATATGGGAGACAACAGGAAGATTTTTCTTGATTTTATGGAAATGATTGTCAATTTTCAAGATTGCTTTCTGAGTTCTTCATGTTTTGAATACATTTGTTTATATATCTTGTATTTTATTATTTTACATTTGGGCTTGTACAGCATACTAAATTAGGCTAAAAAGAAGAGGGATTCTCTGCATCTGGGGAATTCTGTAATTTTCTTGCTTATTGTGTAAACCAGACCATCAGATTTGACCATGCCATTGCTTATTTGAGCATAACATGTTATGGAAATACAGCAGTTGTGTTAATCTGTGTTTAAGGTTAAGCTTATTGCTGGAAAAAAAAGAAAAACTGGGCACTGGTTAGCCATAGTGAAAACAATATTAAATGGTCCACTAACTGCATATACAAAAGTAAATACATATTTTTATAATAACTTGCCCTCAGACCATACTTTAACAGTCATAAACATTACAGAAATCATACTGCGAAAGTGGACCCAATCACTCCTCCCTGGGGAAAGCTTTTAGTTTTAGTTTACTTTATTGTCATTGTACCTTGTACAACGAAATCAAACACCATCTTCAGTGTACACCATGACCATTTCCTAGCATGGTGAACTTCTGGTAATGGGGGCACTTTCCAAAGGGCCTCCCTGGCTCATTCAGATAACTAGGAAGACTCATAGCAAGACCTATCCCTCAGATAGTCAGGTTCTGTGCTGCTTATTATTGCTATTAATAGTATTTGTGCCTCAATAAAATCATAGGCCCTTGATTATGGCTGTTCTTAGTCTCATGATCTTTGTTGAAATGAGTGTAGATTTACAGAAAGCAACATCTATTCTGAATTTTTTTTACATGAAATTGTCTTCATAAACTGTTTTATGACAGTGTTTCTATTATTTTTCTTCCAATCTTTCAAGAGTTTACTTTTCTCCCTTTTTATGTAGACTTGATGTAGCCAAGGCTGATGAGCCCAATCAGGTTGAACTTGGACGAAAAGATGAAGCCAGTGTTCATAAGCTTTTCTTGGACCAGACAGGTAAGAGGATAATAGGGGTTGCAGAAGGCTATTTGATATTTTTGGTAAATAGTATAAATATTGTATTCTGACTATTTGTGTTTTATTTCAATATACTTTATTTTTTCTCAGAAAATCTACTGTTTTCGTTATGGCTTTTTATAGATATCAGGCTGTTGAAAACTGGATGCTGACTAGCATAGATGAGCCTTTAAAACTATCCAAAAGGATTCTGAAAAATATAATCCTGAGTATTTTTGAATATTTGGGGACTGTGAAATCTTAATACATTTAGATTTCCTCAAACATCCAAGCTTCATGTTTGGTCCTTCTTGTAATTCTAGATTAATTCCTTTTTATCCTTTTTCTCTATAGGTTCTCATCTTATCATTGCCCTGAATAGCAGCGAGTGTCTCTACTTGAACAGAAGTACTCAAAAGCTACGGCCTCTTTCCCGTTGGAAAGGTCATTTGATTGAAAGTGTGGGTTGGAATAAAATTTTTGGTACAGAGATAAACACAGGCCCCATTTTGGTTGGAACATCACAAGGCCAAATCTACGAGGCTGAGATTTCTGTCACTGAAGGCAGTCTCTTTAGTACTAATCCTGATCAATATTTCCGCCTGATTTATACCTTGGAGGAGGAAGCTGGTCCTGCCCCAGTCTGTTGCCTTGAAATAGAACGAGGCGTGGATGGGAAATGGTTTATCATTGCCACCACTCACAAGAGGCTTTTCCAGTTTGTGGGCAAGATTCCGGAAGGGTCAGAGCCTCAAGCCTTTGGCACCATATTTAGCATGCCTGAAGATCATTTGCCTGGATTTCGAGAGTTTCCGGCTAGTCTTGGCTACAGTGAAATTGCATTCTACACTCCCAAGCTTCGTTCTTCGCCCAGCGCTTTTGCTTGGATGATGGGAAATGGGGTCTTGTATGGCTCTCTGGATTACGGGCGTCCTGATTCTGTTCTGAGTGATGAGCAAGTGTGGGAATATCCTTCTGATGTAGACACACTAGCCAATAAACCCATCTCCATAGTGCTCACTCAGTTTCATTTTCTGCTGCTTTTTCCTGATAGAGTGAAGGCTGTGTGCACTTTGAATGGGCAAGTTGTCTTCCAGGACGTATTCTTAGAAAAGTTTGGCTCTCTAAAGCGTATGATCAAAGATCCTGCATTTGGACAAATCTGGATTCACACCGAGAAAGTTGTGTTTCGGTATAACGTTCAGCGAGAATCCCGTGATGTGTGGAAGATGTATATGAATATCAACAAGTTTGATTTGGCTAAAGAGTACTGTAAAGACCGCCCAGAGTGCCTAGATATTGTGCTGGCAAAAGAAGCAGAATACTGTTTCCAAAACAAGAGATATCTGGAGAGCGCAAAGTGTTATGCACTGACCCAAAATTACTTTGAGGAGATTGCTCTTAAGTTTATTGAAGCTAAACAGGAAGAGGCACTGATGGAATTTTTGATAAAGAAACTAGCTAGCTTGAAGCAGTCTGAAACAACACAAATAACTCTGCTGACCACCTGGTTAACTGAACTATATTTAAATCGCTTGGGGGTGCTGGAAGGAGATGGGTCAAAGCAAGACCTCTATGGTAAGACCAAGGAGAACTTCCGGAGTTTTTTGAGTAGCCCCAAAATCAAAGACTCCCTCCGCAATAATCGATCAACTATTCATGAGCTGTTGGCAAGTCATGGGGATACAGACCACATGGTATACTTTGCTGTCATAATGAATGATTATGAGCGAGTGATAGCCCATTACTGTCAACATGAAAATTATAACGAAGCATTAAAAGTCCTATCCAGGATCAAGAATGAGGAACTCTTTTACAAGTTTTCTCCCATTTTGATCCAGCATATGCCCAAGAAAGTGGTAGATGCTTGGATTGAAATGGGCAAGGACTTGGATGCCAAGAGGCTAATTCCTGCTCTTGTCACCTACAGTCAGAGTGGGAGTACTCAGCAGATCAATGAAGCCATTCGATACATGGAATTCTGTGTGAATGAGCTGGAAGAAACTCAGGAGGCCATTCACAACTATTTGTTGTCACTCTATGCTTTGTGTCGGCCTGACTCATTACTGTCCTACTTGGAACATGCTGGAACCTTTGCTGACAGTATCCATTATGACCTGAAGTATGCACTTAGGCTTTGTGCCGAACATAGCCACCACCGAGCTTGTGTTCATGTTTATAAAGTTATGGAGATGTATGAAGAAGCTGTTGATCTAGCTTTGCAGGTAAATATGCTTCTGTATAAATAAGGGGTTGCCTTAAGTTTTCTCCTTGAAATTTCAGGATCTCTTAAATAATCATCTAAAAAGGGCAGGATGAAATGTTGACTGAAGACCAAGAATGAATTAGATTACTGTTAACATTTATTGGTTAGAAAATCAACACTATTAGAACAGATTCTCTAATATGAAAATTACCTTGCTGTATTAGATGAAGGCCTGCTTATAGATATTTGTCAACTGTCAGCCACAATTGAGCCTAGAATTCTGATAGTAAGTCATTGCATCGTAAGTCATGTCACTATATGACTGGACTTGATTTTATAATAGTCATTAAGCAAATCATGTCATAACAGTGGATGTAGAAAGTCTACACACCCCTGTTAAAATACTAGGTTTTAGAGATGTGAAAAAATTAGACCAGGATAAACCAACTTCAGAATATTTTCCTCTTTTAATATAAGTTGTACAATTCAATTGAAAAACAGAAAACTTTTAGGGGGGAAATTTAAAAAATACAATAGTGGAGTTGAATATGTGTGCACTCCTTTTAATACTTTGTTGAAGCACCTTTGATTTTATGACAGCATTCAGTCTTCTAAGGTAGGAGCCTATCACCATGGCAACATCTTGTCTTGGGAATCTTCCTTGCAGATTTTCAGTTGGGTCCAGGTCTCTAGCTTGGCCATTCCAAAACTTTGAACTTTTGGTGAAGCCACTCTTGTTGATTTGGAGTTGTGCTTTATTGTCATGTTGAAAGGCAAAATTTCTCTTCATGACCAGCCTTTTAACGGAGGTTTTGTGCCAAAATTGCCTGCTATTTGGCACAGTCCATATTTCCCTCCACCTGGACTAAAGTCCCAGTTCCAGCTGAAGAAAAATGGTCCCAAGGCCTAATGCTGCCATCACCATGCTTCACTGTGGATATGGTGTACTTTTGGTGATATCCAGTGTTTTTCTTTCTCCTGAACATACTTTTGGGGGTTATGAACAAAATGTCCATTCTTGGTTTCATCAGGATATAACTCATTTTCCCACATGCTTTTGTCACACGTGATGTAGATTTTTGCAAAATGTAGCTGGGCTTGGATGTTAATTGGTGACAGATGTGTACTTATTTACCATCAGCTTGAATGTGGTTAATTCTGAACACGGCCATATCCCTCCTTATAAGAGGGGTGCACGTTTATGCAACCATATTATTATATGTTTTTTAATTGTTATTTTCCCCTTAAAAGATTTCAGTTTGTTTTTCAATTAAATTATCGAGCTTATTTGTTTTATTAAAGGTAGAAAAAATTCTGAAGTGATTTATCTTGATCTGATTTTTTTAATATCTCAAAAACCTGGCATTTTAACAGGGGTTTGTAGACTTTCTGTATTCACTGTAAATCTGACTCTAGCTCATCCAATGGCAGAAAATGGCAAAAACATCACCAAATGTGATCTCATGACTGCAGGATGACGCAATCGTAAATACAAATTGGTTGCCAACTACCCGAAATGTGATCATGTGACTGTAGAAGTAGTGAGATAGTTGCAAGTTTGAGAATGGGTCATAAATAACTTTTCTGAGGTTGCAGTAACTTCAGGTAGTCGTTAAACAACTGTTTGTAAATCAAAGACCTGTAGCCAACTTTACCTTAACAGCAAATAACATTGTTCATGGGAAGCTCATAAACAGAGATTGAAGGCACAGTTCAGATTAGGAATTCCCCAGCAAAAAGGGACAGGATGGGTTAAGGAAAAACAAATGTTATTCTGCCACAATTTTAGGCTTGTTGCATCTTAGAATGCCTGATCTCCAAAATGATCTGCCACTACTAAAAACAGTATCCAGTATTGGCTAAAGAGGATGACATACATCTACAAATATATCTTCTTGTATCCCTATGTTGTTGCTTTCAAAAACATTATCTCCCTCACACTTTTTCAACAGTATTTTTTATAATAGGAGATAGGATAACTGCTTGCTTTTCTCTCCCCCCCCCTTCTTTCTCCCCCCTCCCTCTTTTAAGGTGGATGTAGATATGGCAAAATCCTGTGCAGATCTTCCTGAAGAGGATGAGGAGTTGAGAAAAAAGCTGTGGCTAAAGATTGCTCGTCATGTTGTACAAGAGGAGAAGGATGTCAAGAAGGCCATGGCTTGCCTTTCTAGTTGCAATCTGCTGAAGATTGAAGATGTGTTGCCTTTCTTCCCAGACTTTGTCACCATCGATCACTTCAAGGAAGCTATCTGCAACTCTCTAGAGGCCTATAACAAGCACATAGAGGAGCTGAAGACAGAGATGGAGGAAGCCACGCAAAGTGCTGAAAGGATCAGGGAGGACATTCAGGAGATGAGAAACAAATATGGCTCTGTTGAACCCCAAGAAAAATGTGCAGCTTGTGATTTTCCACTTCTGAACCGTCCTTTTTACCTGTTTCTTTGTGGCCACATGTTTCACTATGACTGCCTTCTACAGGCAGTTTACCCAAACCTGCCTGCCTATAAGCAAGCTAAGCTGGAAGACCTTCAAAAGAAGATGCTGGCTGCAAGCCAGCCTTCCAAATCCCATCACCGCCATAAGGATACAGCAGATACTCTTGGTCAAGGAAAAGGTCAGCCAAGCCGAGAACAGACAAAAGCTGACATAGATGATATTGTGGCAGCTGAATGTGTATATTGCGGTGACTTAATGATCCGATCCATTGATAAGCCTTTCATTGATCCAGAGAGATATCAAGAAGAGATGCAGAGCTGGTTGTAGGATAGAAGAATGAAGTTGCCTATGAAGCATGAAACTTGGCCAATATTCTCCCGGTATTCTAAATAGGTTTGAAAAAGCACTATATCCGGCTCGTTGTGAACTGATTGTAAAGATGAGATGGTCAGTGACAATATTGGTTTTACTGAACTATTTGTCTAATATAAATTTAGAGACATTCCTACCTTAAATACCGTATGGATTTTTGTGTTGAAAAACCAAACTAAAATAATACCGGTAGCATATATTATATCTGCACTATACCCATAATTCTATGAATAATTAGACAGAGGTGAGGATGCCCAGCTGCATAAGCTTACCCTGTTTTCATGCAAAGAGTTCCCTTGGTTCTTATTAATAGCTACACAAGGTCACGTCCAAATGTATTCATCCGTCAGGGGAATGGACCCTATTGGTAAATAGGAGAATTGGGGAATAATGGAAAGAAGAGGAAGATAGTGCTTCAGTGTGCAAAGGGAAGTCTACTCATATAACAGATGAAATTCATAAATGATAAAAATTCTGCACGAAGTCCCATTTCTGGCAACATCCCAATCATATATTGATATGGCAAGGAAGCTTCCCGACATATAATTTTCAGTCAAAGCACGCACGAATGGTATATTTTGATTATTGTCCATTGAAATCGTACTTTTGCTGGGTTTCCTTGAAGGTTTAGTTGGGTAGCTGCAAATTGTTGTTTGCATAACTTACGGCACTATGAAAGCATTCTGTGTTTTCACTTGAGATTTTCTATTGCATTGTCATTATTGTCATTGTTACTGCCATCTGCATATTTATCTGAATTTGTGGCATTTAGACAAAAAAAATTAGAATCCTGCACGCCATGAGCTGTAAACCTTGCAAGTGGTTCAGATAATTTATGACTAAACCGGAACATTTAGTTAGAAGAATGGTTGACTGTAGGTTTGGAGCTAAAAGTTGACTTCTCTCTCTTTTAAGGAGTGTAATTGTGTTTGATGTACAGTGTACAAGAGATTTAGGTAATGGGGAGGAATGCAAGCTAAAGAGTAGTTAAGAGGGACTTTATATCCAAAAACCACATTTTCTGTGGGCACTGGTTTCAAATTACCAAGTTACATTATATTTGTATCAAAAGATATCTGCTAAAATACCTTTAATGGCTATGAATTTGTAATTAATTATGCTTTTTGTGCTTAGTTGCCTATTAAAGAGTCCTGAAATTATTGTCTAATGACTTTCTATTGTGTACTTTGTCCTTGCTTTTTCGCCATTTCTGCTGTGAGATTGCTAACAGAGTCTAGTATTATAAATTGTGTGAATACTTCGTGTTAATGTGTCAACCAAATGGTGAATTTTAACAACCTATGTGAAGACAATCACATAGCATGATGTATGAACGTACATGTTCGTACATAGCTCACAGTCCAGCTAAGACCACTCCACCTTCTTTTTTGCCTGAATATCTGGTTTCCTTAGAGAAGTTGTTTTCTGGTAAGGCATAAACTGAAAGTTTGCATTTCTGCATCAGTTCAGGCTTGTAAGATTTGTAAGTTTGTAAGATAAATTTCTGTCTCTCTTAAAAAATGCTGTGTCAGGGGATAAAAGATGAGTAGCTTGTACTGTATTATTTGCAGATGAATAATTGAAGAAATCCCTTACTGCTGCAATGTTAGTGTAAAATACTAGAATATAAGCTACCTTCTTGTTGGCTCTATGTGATCACTTCTGATAAACAATTTCTGCCCAATGTTTTATTTGGGTTTTTATTGTTTATTTTCTTGTTTGTTTACATGAATACTACTTGTACAGATAGTACAAATTACTAGGCTGTTTATTACTACATTTGTGGTGTATTAAAGTAGAATGTGATTGATACCCAAGTCAAACAAAGTCAGACACCTTTGTTTAATGGCAGTCCAACGCTCACGGAGCCAAATTAGGAACAAAGGGGATAATTAGGAAGACTGCAAGGCAGAAACTTTTTATGAATGTTACTTCTGATATTTGAGACAACTAAATTCCCCGTCGTATTTGAATCAGTGAGAACAAAGTAGTTGACCATATCTACTATTTAAAGCAACATAAACTGTTTAATATAATTTTAAAGGATAAATTGACAATAACATTAAATATTACCGTATACAACAGAAATACATAACAGATTTTTATTGTGTCATATATGATTGACGTGGGTTTTTGAACAAAAATAAGCCATTTATGTAGCTGCTGCTCATGCATTTATCCTGAAATCTTTAATTTAGAATATAGAATTACAGAGTTGGAAGGGACCTTGGAGGTCTTCTAGTCCAACCCCCTGCTTAGGCAGGAAAAAAAAATCTTATTTGTATTGAAAACACATAATACTCATTTAGAGACTGCCTCGTTTAGTAACTTTGCAGTTAGAATGGTGTTGATAATATAAGTTCCTGACATTTATAATCTTAGAGGTCTGCAAAGCAAAGGAAAATTGAAGTAAGATCATAAGCCCAGTTGCAGTTTCACACAGCAATTGCTTCCCTTAATAACCAAGTTGCTGGTCCGGGTTGTGGTTACTAAATGAAGACTCCCTGTACCAGATTGAACAAGGGATAAAAAGAATAAAATCAGCCTCAGCCATTAGGGGTCACTGTTTTCTTTAAGACTGTTTTCTTTAGGACCGTTTATTCGTCTTGATATAACACACTCCGTTTTATATGCTTTATTAGCATGCAAAATATTCACACGTGGAATCATATAAACTTAAGTTTCAGTAACATTTCTAACAATAGGGAAGAACAAGTGTGACCTTTGATAAAGCAGCAATCTTTACCTAAATTGATCTGCGGCTTATTGCAAAGTGGCATTTATGTGTGACGTTTGAATAGAATAGGATGAACTTTCCCTCAGGCTCAGGTCGTGGTGGGGTTGTCCATGCATACTTGGTGGCAATAGTGATAAAATAAACCACTAAGTGACTGCATTGTGTATATCTTGGGCGTGTTTATGCAGGCTGTTGATTTCAGTTCAGAATGGGAAGAAGTGATCGTTTAAATCCAAAAAAAAAAAAAAAAAACCCACCCTCCACGGGGCTATTTATGTATTTGGAAGTTTCATGATCATGTTAATTACAAGTAACTTAACACTCAGTGCTTTGTTCATTCTTTTCCTGTTCATTCAGCCCGCTGCAGTTTCTCATTTCAAACACCCGACAGATACTGTGACACCTGAGCAAAGGTGTTGGTATATCAGCTTATCAGCTTATATAGGATCTGTCTGTCCATCTTTAGTTACCTTCTCTAAAAGCACTGAACTTGACTGTCAACCTATGTCTGAAGATGGTGCCCATTGCAGGTATTTTTTTTACCGCCGTCGTCACAACCGGCTTGCTGCTGAACGCAGGACTACATAGCAGAACTTACCACCTTAGCAGCCTTAAAAAGAAAAAGGATAGCATTACACCCTCCTCAGTCCACTGTGTAGTCCCAAAGTACATATAAAGTGACCTGTCTGAGCACCAGTCCTGTTTCTGATCTTGCTTTCAGCCGTGTTTTCTGCCTGCCAGATGTTCTCCCCGCTTCCTCTCTGTTGCTTTGTTGGAAGCAGGCGAACCAGCCGACCACTTCCACCTCTTTCTTTGCCCTTCCCACCCGCAGTTCTGATGCTTCCCTCCCGATCCCCTCGCTGCCTTGGTAAAGAAATGCCACCCTTATTGAATTCCACCAGGACATCAATTTTTAATATGGGAAGAGCAGGTGGGGGCAATGAGTGAAACTCTCAAATTGAACTTAGGAAGCCACAAAGAAAAGAAGGAAATAATTCTGAATGAGGTGTGTCTGATAGTGGAGGCCTGCTGGCTTCTTTTGTGGCTGCATTGTTTTTCAATCATACAGGGGTGAATCGAGGGCTTTATGCACTGACGCAACAAGAATTGTATGTTTCAACCCGCAGGTGCCCTTTATTGATTGTCATGAAAATTAGAGCTGAGCAGGAAGACAGTTTTATTCCTTCCTAAGCTGGCTCCAAGATACCTTTGGTTTTCATCTGGCAATCGTTTTGTACAAGTTACAATGGGCTGCCTGTTTGCTGACTGATCTCTTTGAAATGGGAAGTTATTGAAATGGGGAAAATAAAAACAAAACCTTAATTCTTGACCTCTAAAGTAGCTTACTTCTCTTCCAAAAAGTACAAGTCCCCACCCCCCCTTAATAACTTGTCACAGGCACCGCAAATTACATTTCTTCAATTAATATCAGAATTTCCAAATTGACCATCACTCATGAAGGTAATTCTCCTAATTCATGCCCATGATTTTGATTATCCTAATGCAGTTGCTTTTCTAAGTTTGAATTTGGTACCTTCTAGGTCAGGGGTCTCCAACATTGGTGACTTTAAGCCTGGTGGATTTCAGCTCCCAGAATTCCCCAGCCAGCAAAGCTTGGAGACCGAGGTTGGAGACGCCTGTTCTAGATTACAACTCTCTTCCCCACCCCACACCAATTTGGAAAATAGATTGTTAGATTCTTGCATTGCAGAAAGATCTAAAACTAAGGGTATTTGTGTGATCAAGGCAACATAATCC
Organism: Pseudonaja textilis; assembly: GCF_049901715.1. Classification (NCBI taxonomy): domain Eukaryota; kingdom Metazoa; phylum Chordata; class Lepidosauria; order Squamata; family Elapidae; genus Pseudonaja; species Pseudonaja textilis. Next base: position 271,846,607 of record NC_141990.1, on the reverse strand, counting down.
AAGCAAGCTGGACTGATCAATCAGTGGAGTTGTCCTCAAAAGAAGCATCTAACATGCTATAGCATGTTGATCAAATTGTCTTTATTGCACAAGCTATATCTGTGTTTGGAAACCTGGTTGAATGATTGATTTGCATGTAATTAACATCTAGTAAGTATGTATATGCAGGACTTCTGCCCATTTCGCTTCCACTTTTGTGCATTCATGTGAGATACGACAGTTGTATAATCAGAGTTAATCCCATTTGTTCAGCCTAAGCACTTTCTTGGTAATAAGCACTGCTCCTTAACAAAAAAAGTCGTAGGATTAAACATTAATAGACTATGCATAATGTCAACAATTTAATGTTTTTTCTATGGTAATGATATTCTGGCTAATTTGAAAAGACTGGCAGACCCAGGTTAAGAACAAGTTCTGTTCCTAAATCTGTCTTTAACTTGAATTTTATGTGTTAAATTGGAACTCGTATTCACGAGCAGACTGTCGATCACTAAAAATGGTGGATGCCATTTTCTTCCTTTGAGCCAATGAACCTGTGGCTTCAGCAGTTCACAGGAAGGTTTTTTTGGCTCAAGGGAAGAGAATGCTGTCAACTATTTTTAATAGTCCAGAGTTATCCATAAGTTGGATGTTTTTAATCCAGGACTGTCTATAGTGATTTACAAAATATTTAAAACTTCCTTGAAACAACAGTATGAATTCATGGATCATTTAAAAAAAAACCATTTTCAAAATACTTCATTCCATATCTGCATCGGCTACCAGTTAAAAGCTTAAGTACTATACAGGGGTGGGCTGTTGGGGGTTCGCAGGGGTTCGGGGGAGCTGCCCCCCCTCCCAGGAGTCCCCACACAGCCTATTTTGGATGCAGATAAGTGCAGAGGCTCAGGGAAGGCAAAAAACGGGCCTCCCAGAAGTTTGGGAAGGCCAGAAATGGGCCTGTTTCCAGCTTCCAGAGAGCCTCCAGAGCCCAGGGAGGCCATTTTTGCCCAAGGCTCGAGGAAAGCCTCCAGAGCCCGGAGAGGGCAACCCCCCCCACCGTGGTGCAGAAGGCTGACTAGGCCATGCCCACCATGGCCACGCCCACCCAGCAACCAGGCAAAGAACCCTTTGCTAAAATTTTTGAAGCCCATCCCTGGAACTATAGTTTTCAGATACTTTCAAAAGTGAGAAAGTAAAGGTAGTTCTCAACTTACTGTGATCTCCTCCTCCATCTTCACTGAGTCTTTGCACCGCCTGAACTTTGGGTCGGTACTGAAGCTCAGCACCCTGGACAGCCCCCTTTCGGGGTGCTGGTAGCTGTTTAGAGATTCAGGATAATGTCAGCGTTCCAGAAAACCTCAACTCCAATCAATAACTCAGAGACAGACATTTGTTCAAAGGTTCCTTTTATTAAGAGTAGCAAACTGGAACATCTGGGAAATCCCAAATATGAAAGTTCTGGGTTTCCCTCCAATAAGTAAAAAAAAATACAAATCCATCCCCTGCACCCATCATTCCATCACAAGCCCTAATCACCATCCTTTCCAACTTGAGACGTCCTCTCAACCAAGTGCAGAAATAACATGACCTTGACTTTAAAGAAGAATGCTATTATGCCTAAGCACATACACTCCATGAAATTCCCCCCCATCTTCCCAGGCTCAAGAATGTGGCAGTGTGGAAGCGTTGGTGCTAATATGGCTTCCAAAGCTGACATGACCACAGTTGAGCCCAAAATGTATGTTACTGAGGGAGATATTTGTTAAGTGAGTTTTGTCCCATTTTATTTGCCACAGTTGTTAAGTGAATCATTGAAGTTGTTAGGCTAGTAACATGGCTTCTCCATTGGCTTGTCAGAAGGTCACAGAAAGTGATCACATGTCCCTGGGAAACTGCAACCATCATAAATATGAACCAGTTGCCAAGCATCTGAATTTTGATCATGTGACCATGGAGATGCTGCAACAATTGTGTGAAGAATTGTCTTAATTTACTTGTTTCAGTGCCATTGTAACTTTCAACAGTCACAAAATGAACGGCTGTAAGTAGAGAACCACCTGTAACTGGTCCACATCCAAAGCAGTGTTTATCACACCTGGCAATTTTAAGATATGTGGACTTCAACTCCCAAAATTCCCCCGCCAGCATCTAAAAGTAGTTTTGTGGTCAAGCAGGTATTTAAACCTGGATCTCCCTGGTCCAAATTCAGTACCCCACTATCCTGACTTATTGGCACATCTGTCAGGTGCAAGACTGTTACGAACAGATGGCGGAAAACATTCAAGATAATGCTTTCAAGATAATGAGGAAATCAATAATGTGAGTTGATTTGCATTCACTTCCACATAAGGTTTAAGGATTGTTCTCCCCTACTTTTCTAGGCATTACTTTAGAATAGAAGTAGGAGCAGGAGAAGAGTAGAATCGAAACTTTATTGTCACTTTAAATGTACACTAATCAGCATACATTAACATGAAATTTTGTTGCATTCAGCTTTCATAACAGTCTGATACTTACTGGACATATTTCACCAAGCAGAGATCATTCAAGGAAAAAAAAACTTGTTCAAACTTGTTAAAAATATCCCTTGTTACAACAATCCGTTAAGGGGTGGAGGTTCGGTAGCCGAAGCTGTAGACATCCTTCAGTTGAATAATTGATCCAACGTTCGGCTTTTGAGCTGTTTCTGGCTCCTGATGGGAAAGTCGCATCTATGTCCATGTTTTGAATGATCAGCTGTTAAGTGCTCAGCCTTTCTTTCTTCTTAGGTATAGAATGAGAAGGCATAGCATTCTATTGACAGGTATAATGAAAATATCGATTGGAAACTCTTTTTCCCCCACTTCTCTTTAAAAGTATCGTTTCCTCAAAGTCCAGACAGGAGCTACAGTTTTTCTGCCCTGTTAGATGCTGTTAAGATTATTATTCCCCACATATGTAACCACTTCCTCCTCTTGTTTCATTCAATTTAATGTTATTACAGCCCTAAGGGCAGATACAGACAAAATATTGAATACAAGAAGTGTGAGTGTGTGTGTGTGTGTGTGTGTGTGTAATGAAGTCTAAAATGATTAAGAACATACTAAAATCCCATCCACTTTAAAATTATTATAATGTGATGACTACTTTTTGAAGGTTTAGGGAGTCTATTCCAAGCCTTTTAGGGAACTTCATCTAATGGTTGCTATCTTAAGAAAATAAACAAACAAAATCTAGATTTAAATAACATCTATTCGATTGATCTCTAATATTGACTTGAATCATTTGTCCCTGTTGTTCTGCCAAAAAAGAAGTTCTTAAAAAGACAAATAGAATCTTATGGGATAAATTCTAACTGGATAAATTTTGCCTCTGGGCATATAATTGGGCACATTCATAACATTCAGCGTGGGTCCTGTTTCATGGATTCAGAGATTCACCCAGTTCATCTAGAATCAGTTTAGAACTCTACTTGATTTGAGGCATCAATCTTTATTTCAAAAATCAAATTTATTCCTTCTCTCGACTATAATTGAAAATCTACACGCTCTTCTCCTTTGCCCAATTGGATGAAATAAACTGGGTCACTAATCAGTAATGAATCTTGACAAATTTTAAATAGACATACGTGGGCCTGTATTTAATATTTTAAAAAGAGCTACTGAAATTTGCAGGCAAAATATGCTAAAAGTGATCCTTTCACCTTTAAAATTAATATCTCGGGATTTTTTAAAAAAAACCCAGCTTCATATGTTTATGTTTCCGATTTGAAGGTGGTGAATGACCAATATAAAATGATGCGCAGCGTTTCAGAAAATCCCAGTGACTTCTATGCAAATCTCTGTATCTTGGAGAAGGGCATAATGGACTACTACACACAGCTAGTCCTCGACTTACAACAGTTCATTTAGCGACCATTCAAAGTTACAACGCCACTGAAAAATGTGATTTATGACCGTTTTTCACACTTTTGACCATTGAAGCATCCCCATGGCCACATGATCAACATTCAGATGCTTGGCAACTGGTTCATATTTATGACGGTTGCAGTGTCCTGGGGGTCATATGATCTCAGGGAAAGTAAATGGCCAGATTCACTTAACAATCATGTTACTAACTGAACAAATTAAATGATTCGCTTAACAACTGGAAAGAAAAGTTGTAAAATGGGGCAAAACACAATAAATTTTCACTTAGCAACATAAATTTTGGGTTCAATTCAGAGGTATTCTGCAGGTTCTGACCAGTTCTGGAGAACTGGTAGCCGAAATTTTGAGTAGTTCAGAGAACCGGCAAATACCACCTCTGACTGGACCCACCCCCCATCTATTCTCTGCCTCCCGAGTCCCAGCTGATTGGCTGGCTCTTCTTTTGTTGCCCTGCACAGGAGAACGGAGCTGGAAAGCAGGTTAGTGGGGTGGGGAGGGAATGAGATTTTGCAGTAACCCTCCCCTGCCACGCCCACCAAGCCACGCCCACAGAACAGATAGTAAAAAAATTTTAATCCCATCACTGGCTCTATTGTACTCAAGGGCTACCTATATTTTTATCATCTTTTGGAAGTTTGCATGAAAATGGCACACATTAGAATTGATTCCATGAAGTATAAGATACAGGCAATGGGTTTGAATTTTGTTTTCGTGTGTCTGTTTTCTTAAGATAACAAAGGCAGAGAAAGCAACACTAAAGTAACAGTTGATGATGTATATACAGTATATGTGACAAGGAAAAGATGGATTTCCATCATTTGCCATGGATGTTATAGTTTTGTCTACTTAGATAATCAAGACAATCCAAGCTTTTTAAAACCGCCCTGGCAAAATTCTGATAAGTCCCTAGAATAAATAAAGTTTTATCCTGACAAGATGAAAGTTCTGCTAAGAGCTAGTGAGTGTTGGCGGAAAGTGATGTTGAACTGATTTTCAGTGTGGTTGCTGACATTTTAAAGACTCAAGGTTTAATTTATTGTGTTATTGGATGCTTGATCATCTTTTTGATACCAAGTACTCTTGGTAAGAGCCATCTTGCGTAGTGATAAGTAGCAGTAGCTTCTTAATTGGACTACCGTGACAATTACATATTTGTACACAATTGAAAACCTCCAGGCAGAACTAAATGGTCTAAAATGCACCTGTCCTTAACTGGACAGAGCATCAAAGAAGTTGGCAACCTGTGACCCTCACGTATCCGCACCAGCACAGTTTGTGAGATTTCCATTTCCACCCACTGGATTCTCATTGCTAAAATTTGACAGCAAACTCCTGCTTGGAGACATGGGCACTTGGATATTTTAAAGATAAAATAAGCCCTAAAATAGGAATGTTAAAGGTCTGGTAGATAAAGCATCAAACATCCATTTTTAAATACCCTCCAAAGAATGAAAAATTGACTCTGCTTCCTCCAGTGAAGTTACATCATTTGCAGACCCCAACATCTTTAAAAACAATAATAATAAAAGATAGATTCAGCCAGCCTAGAAGCAATTCTCCACCTATGCAGGAGGTTCAAGGCTGATCATGTATCACTTCAGTCTTAGGCCAATGTGGCTTCATGGGGCAGTTTCAAGAGTGGATGACATAGTTATTAGAAGTTTTGCATAGAGCTAATACATTACTTATCCTGTTCCCCTCATGAGTCATATTGTCTCCCCATCATCTCTTTAATCAAGATGTTTAATCACACTTGGACATGGGGAATTTCAGTTTACATTCTACGTTAGTAATGGTCATTAGTAAGATATCAACACAAGACAACTCAGTACTGTATATATGTATCTTCCTGTTTTTAAATCTTTTCCAGACAACACAGACAACTGTATATGTCTTCCAGTTTTTAAAACTTTCACAGTTGATGTTTTCCTTTTAATTGCAACTTAATTATCAATTGATTCTTATAAGTACCTCATGCCAAGAACTACCAACACTATAAACACTGAAAGCACTACAGGAATAATACTGGGGAAATCCCAGACAGAGTCTTCATTTCAATAGCAGAGAATATCACCTCAAAGGAAAGTCTAGCCACTACTAATCTGTTTCAGAGAGGTTTTTATCATCATATTTTGTTGGAGAAGTCTCACAAGATAATACCACTCATTTATTTACACAAGATATGTTAGTGTTTGGGGATAAACCCCCAAGCAGAGTATGCAGCAGCAGTCCAGCCAGGCAGGCAAATGAGAGAGAGAGTGGGCCCAAGAGTATACACACACTGGAGACAAAAACACTGTTTGTGGTTTTAAAATAGTTATTTAATTCACACAGAGATTAAGAAGTGTCATTCAGTCCATATATCATTATCCAGTATATCCATCCAGTTATCAAGTCCATTAACAGTAAATACAATGTTCTTATCTGCTTGTAAATCTTCTCCTCCTGATACCTTTCTCTCAAAGACAACGCTGAATCCTCAGCTCACCAAGCAAACAGTCTTTGTGTTCAGTTGAAATGGTATCTGGCACAGTAGCCTCCAAAAGCAAGCAGACGTTCCAAAACAGCAGGCAGCAGACCAGGAACAGAACCAGGTGCATCCAGAAGCCGGGTCTATTACGTTTCCCTTCCTACCTATATTGCTGCCTGCAACCGCACCCACAATGACATTGCAGTTTCTTGCTTAAAGCTACATAGACACTTAATCCTAGGTTTACATATTTATTCAACCCAAACCTGGTTGGTGTATCCATATACCCAACAAGATCTTTCAAAGCAACATTAATCTGCTCTTTCTGGCAGTCAGCTTAGGTATAAAGGTGAGCTTTGACTGATTGTAAATATGTACCGTATCTGGCAGGGCAGAAGAACAAAGTTAATTTTTGTTCCATGACTGAAATGTCTGCTATTCTGGCTCATTTTGACTATTGCATTAGAGTCAGGAAAGATTGAAGTTAATATACTGTATAATTTGGGAAGTATCCAAATTGGTGAATCCTTGGCATTCATTTCTTTGTTTTAAATGTACTTCTAAGAAGAAAAGAAGTTGTTTCTGGAGGAATTCATGCTTAAATCATATCACTAACTTCTTTTTCCTGTGCTTCCAGTCTTGATCAAATAACCCATCTCCAAATTTAAAAGATGGGGTTTCTGCTGAATCCAGAAACTGCCCCTTTAATTTCTTTTTTAATTTTTTTTTATTGATTTCTAAAAACAAACATAAACAAAACATAAAACATCTTTTTTGAAAGCAGCTTAATCCCGGGTTACATCTCTTCGTACAGACACAAATTCAAGTTCATGCTCATTTTTATATACCATTCCATATCTTATTATCATTCTACATTTTCTATATAGCTTCTCCCCTCTTTTAACTTTCTTAATTTTATTTTATTTATTTCATCTCAATTCAGATCATTATACTTATATTCTTTGTCTGTCCTGTTTCAGCTGTCTATTATCTTTTCTCATTAAACAAAATTTCTCCTGTAATCACTGATTGGAGTATGACGCCTTTATATCTTTCCCCTAAAATTATAACACTTAATATAGTACATAACTTCCATTTGGATTCTGCTTAGTACATTCTAAAACTGCACACTATATTTTAAAAAGAGAAAAAATTATAAATATATAATATAATTAAAACAACAATCCTACAAATCCTACAAATTCAATTCTATCGTCAATATTAATATTCATTTAAATCTTAAACATTTTACACATTACTTTTCAAATAGGTATCATGCTTCTATGGGAACACTTATAAACTTTCCATAGTTACTCCCCCCACCACTTCACTTATCTTTTAAAACATTGTGTAATTAAAATGTTCCCATTCCTTCCTAATTCAATTCTCTCATTTATTCCATTTCATTTATTTTGTTCACAAAAGTTTCACTGAATTATACTGAGTATTTTATCCCACTTTTTAATCATATGTTGTTTCCAATTTTCTAACATTATTTCTAATATAAATATAACAATACAATCTTATGTACCTTTGCAGAATCACTTTTTCAGTTAAATTTTTACCCATTATCTCTAAATAAGTCCTGTTTCTTTACATCTTGCTCCAAACCTTTTTGGCTTCTCTTTCCTTCCTTCCTCCCTTGCTTCTTCTCTCTGCCCTTTTTACCCGCTTGTCTCTCCACCTCCATTTCCCTCTTCTGTGTTCCCCTTTTCTGTTGCTTTCTAACATTATATCCACTTTTCACCTTATTTTCCCCTTTTTTGGTTGTTTTTGGGGGTCTTAAATTCTCCATTCTCTTTCCCCCCTTTCCCCTTTCTTCCCCAGATAAAGTTACTTGTTCATTAAAGATGGCTTCTTCTTTGTCCGAATCTTCTTGTGGCACAGTCTTTTCTTGTAGTTTCTCATAGGTACAGATCGCCATTTCTAAGAATTGAAAAACAGAGCCAAGAGAGCCTTTCCCTTCTTGTTCCTCTTCTTTATATTTTTTAAATTCCATTTTCAGTTCATCCACAAGTGATGCCATTGTAAAAAAAATTTTAAGCAACCACCCAATTGTTTTTAATCATTGAAATATAATTTCCAGAAGTCCCAAAGTCACCAAGCAATCCAAATACACACAAGCTGTTTCTTTTAACATTTTCTTCTTTTTTCACTTTCTCTTCCTGGGGTTACTATTTAGTTACAAAGTTCTAGTTAAAATGTATCTTTTAGAAGTCTTATTAAGATTTAACTTTAGATTCTTTTGGATTCCAGGCAGCTTCCTCCTTCCAAATCCTGCTCTTATTCTTTTCCTCTCCCCACTTACAGCAAAAAAAATTTTTTTTTTAGTATTCAGAAATCTTTATTGTCCCCTTGGCATTTAATTTTCCAGTTTAATTACCTATTGGTGCCAAAGTGGATTTTTCTGATTTCTCATTCATCTCTCTTCGCTGTCAACATAAGGAAGAAGAATGAAAAAAAAAACCTTTCCCTTTTCACTTTCATTTGCTGCTTCCGAATCCTCTTTGGGAGCGATGTATCTTTTATAAAATTTAAATTCCAGGATACCTTAGTTGTTGCTTCTTATCCTGGTCAGCCGAAACTTTCACTTCTTAACTTCCTCCTGCACTTTCTTTTCCGGATGAGTGCTTCTTTGAGGCGGACATTTCTGACCGCCACTCTTACCGCCTTCAGAAAAAGGGAGTTTAGCCAGCTGAGGAGGAAAGATGCAGCTTTCCTCGACCCTGCTGGAATCTCCCCCCTCTTCACCACCTCTACGGGGTGGCTTAGCCCCAAAGCCAGCTGGCTCGGGGCACTCCAGCGGTGAGCCCAGGCAGAAACCGCGCATGATTGCCGATTCCTGCCTGCTGCCGAAGCCCTGCAAACCGGAAGTCTCAAACTGCCCCTTTAATTTCAATTACAGAAATAATCTAATGATACAAACTTTAGCCTGGTGGATGATTTAATTGGGTCTTGGGTAAGTGCTGATCTGAGAAATGTTCTGACAGCAAGGATGGCAAGTGTTACCAATTGAGAGCAATTCTTGATGGATGTACTCAGCCCATTCCTAATTCTGGAGAAATACTGTATTTAAAGCAGCATAAGAGAAGACAACTATCTTCTATAATTTAAAAGAAGGATCCTCAGTGATGCCTCATTTTAGTGGAAAAGGAAGTAGAATGGTACGGGGAGGGAAAGTTAAAACAATAACTTTGTTTTTTCTTCTACTGTATGTTGAAAAGATTTAGTGCAATCTAAAGTGAGAACATGTTTGGCTTGATCAAGTAGAACTCAGGTTCATCTGAGCTCCCAGGTGGATTAACTGAGTGGCTGCTGTAATTGCTTATAATTATGAGGGAATATATTAGTTTGGATTTCTCTCAGTTTGCCTTGTCTACAAATTTTATTTTTCTCTCCCATTCTCTTTCTCATTTAAATTTCGATTTATCCCATTCTCAAAGCAGTTCCAGATGTTATTTTTCAAAGGTAATTAATATTTGTCTGTAGATCTACTTTAATATCTAAATGTTTGCATTTTGCTTCAGGTATGGTTTTTATATGAGCCACCCAGAATCATTTGCTGAGACGATGGAAATCAAGTAATCAGCTATAGAAATCAGTAATCAGCTATAGAAATAAAGTAAATAAACACATTTTTTGGATTTTTATGTACAGTTTCCTACTTTTTGAAGAAAATTGGTAAACTGTATGGCAAAATTCAGAAATGCATGCATTTTAAAGACTGAAAATGGAAAAAATAGTTAACTTTACATTCATATCAGTCAATAAATGTCTTCCCCATTCCTGATTACTACATAATGGAATCACTTCCATTACACTTGAATTGCAATACTTTATTGAGGAATCAACTCTGTCGTTGAATATGATCAAATAGATGAGAAATTCCTTGAATTTTGGAAGGTAGTAGTGTTTAGATATATGAGTTAAATTTTACAAAATATTTTATTTATCAACACTAATGTCTTATTGGGCTCTTATTTGAATTATAAAACTCTTATTTTTATTAAATTCCTCCAAGAATCAAACTGACAGGAATTTGGATATTGATTTGCTTCTCACTATAATGATCAAGCACATTTTTCCTATAAGGCCAGGTATGAAGCAAAGCTACATCAGAAATATGGAAATGAGAGATAGAGAGAATGAGAGAATGAAAGAAAAAAGAGAGAGAGATTCCCCCTTTTAGATCCAGTAAACAATGACATTCATTTTTTCAGACTTTTTAAAAAGAGTTATAATCTTCTACATGCATAGATACAAAGATACCTACATACATATATATATCAGAGAGAGATAGTTTATTTAAGGAGGAAATTACATTCATGACCCCTCTGGGTAATGCCATTTCATGCAATGCTAAAGCAGATGCAACCAAGGCAGCCCACTTTCCTAATTTCATTTCTAAGGATCAGGACAGAAGCAGCTTTCTAGTCTCCCAGGCTGAGAACAAAAACACATTGGGTCCTCAGATTAAGGCAGTCTGAGACATTGCCCAAAGTGCAAGCTGCTCAGTAATGAGCAAGCCAGAAAGCCAGAAAACCTCCTCTAAAGGTGCAATGAAATTGTAAGATCAGGGAAATCTTACTCTATTTCTGTTCTTTTGGGACAGTGCCAAAGAGTAGAGCAATGTATGTTTTAATATTCACTTATACACAGGGGTGGGATTCAATGGTGTAACAACCGGTTTGGTGAGTGCGTGCTTTATGCGCAAACACAGAGCGTTTGCTACTGACCTTCTCCAGCAATCCCTGTGTGTTAAACAGCTGATGCGCAGCAATCCGCTGTGCCACGCAAATCAGCTGAGCTTGAAAAATAGGATATAAAGCACAGCCTAGAGCCCAGGCAAGCGGGTGGACCCAACAGCTGATCGTTGGAGCAAACCGAACCGCTTCACTCCCAGCTGATCCTCAGAGCTACCGGTTCGCCTGAAGCGGGCTGAATCAGTAGAATCCCACCCCTGCTCTTACATATGAGTGCCTCCAAAACAAAAGTGTTTTGCAATATTTTTTGCAGTATTGATGCCATGGATTCTAATGCAGTCTGTACATCTTGCCACATAAATATGAGTCCATGAGAAATGAAATCCCTGGCATAGCCATGGTTACAGAATCCACTGGCTCTTGTGTCCATGTTTTTGTAACTGAACAAAGTTTAAAAAACTAAAAAGAGCCCTGTTTCATAAACTTTCTTTTTCTCATCTTCCATGGTTGGGCCATTGGATGAACAGTTGCAAGCTGATCTTTCAGTCCCAGGTGGCTTTGTCAGATGACATGGGAAATAACATGTTGAGTGTCTAAGTACAATGGGAATCCAGGCCTTGGGTACTGAACTTTGCCTCTGCTGCAGGCTTGTCTTGTTCTTTCATAGCATCTGTGGGACACTGGAAAAGTACATTAAAGGCCCATCGGGGTTTTGGCAAACCCATCAGTGCTGCTCTGCACTTCCACTCTTCTGAAGTAGAATTAATAATCAAGCCCAGATCTGGACATGAACAGACTCTAACTGACTGTAACAAAATTGGCTTAATTAGTGCAGCAGAATCTCCTGGGAACGTGGAAATCAGCTGGGAAAAGTATACAAAACATCCAGAAAAAATGGAGAGTACAGAACTTATAGGGCATGACTAAAAAAAAACAAAAACAAAGAACCAACAAACAAAACAGTTCTCTTTTTAAATATATTCTTTTCTGCCTCTCCTGCTCATATCAGACACTGGCTACCTACTGTGTCACAGATTCATAAAAGAATATTTGGTGTCACTTCTATAAAGACTACCTTGTGTTGCCTGTGACCTCTTATGTAGAACTGCATTTGAATAAGAGTATTTCTTCAAGCAGAAGGAATTCATGTGCTCAGTAGCAGCTAAAATACTAGTTTCACAAATGCAATTGGACTTGTGTTTACAAGAGGATGATACAGTATTTTGTGTCCCATGGAATTATTAAAGATGCTGCATTTCCTCAATAGAGCACCAGCTTTTCAAATGGGAATTTTCAGTGATGAGTTATACTTCACCTTTCTGTACCTGGAGGTGGGAAGAGTAACATTTGAATCTTAGCATAACTGATATATTTCTACTATAATTATTAATAGACTGTATAACAATAATTAAGTAAAGATTGCTGCAGATATACATAAACCATTACAAATATTTTCAGATCTGTTGTGTATACACCTAAACACAATATTTGTATCCATATATCTTGAAAGAAATTAAAATTTAATGAAGAAAGAATGCATGGATTGATGTTATGACAAGCTATTCCAGTGGAATAAATAGGTCTCAGTTTTAATAAACGTATTTTCTAGTCGTCTTCCATTCCTAGATCTTCCAGTTATTTTTCCATTATATTCTAACATAAAGAAATTAATATTCTTCTACTTGTAAATGATAGCACTACGAATTAGTATTAATATCAAAATAGTTATTTTAAAACCCTCCTTGTAAGCAACAAGACAAAATAATACATGTTTTTAATTTATTTGTGGATTGGAAGCCAATATTCCTCACCAGTCCAATATAAGATAAATGTCTGCTTTAAACCATTTATATGTAAATTATTGTCTCTGACAATAATGAAAAGTGCAAGGAATTATGAAGTGAGAAGTGAGAAATGAATGTGTAAGCTGACTCCATCAAAGGGCACTCTGCTTAACATCATGCAACCGTTCCATCATTAACATCAAGGCTCAGGCTTTGCTCATCAGCTGCTGAGCATAAAACCATAACTTCTCAGATAGTAAGATTCACTGGTGGGCAGGGGTGAAATATGACGCACATCATATTTTTGTGGCTACCCACTTTACCAGTTGCTTTCTGCAGGCCTCTAAGCCATCTGGAGCCGTACGTGGTACAGTTCTTCCCCCAGATGCTTTTTGTTAGTCCAAAGCCTCAGACATATGGTCCTTTTCTTAGGAGAGCAATTACTTACTCACGCCAATGATACCCACTGCAGCTGCTAAAACCCTAAGCAGTCATATGCATTTCACAAATGGCCAGTAACGAGTCATCACCAGGCTCTTGAGGTCTACAAGTATATTTGTTTGGAAGTCTTGAATGGCCTTTGCAAAACTGAAATGCCCTCCTGAAATCAGCATGGTTTAGAGATCCTAGCTTTTAATTTCTATTATTATTGTAACTGAAATGCCACCTTCACACCTGCTAATCCATTATCACAAAAGTGGGACATACCAGAGTTTCAGAGAGGCTTCCTTCTACAGTAGATGATAGAGATACAATGGTGGATTTCCTTGCTTGTTTTGTTTAAAAAAAAAACTAACCCCAAACTACTTTTTCTTTGTTAAAATAGCCTTGGCCGGAGGCCTTCATTGTATCTGTTCAGAAAGCTTGGTACATACAGCACAGGGCTTTCCTTTATGAGCTGACCCAGGTGCTGGGGTGGGTATTACAAGGCCAGCCTGAAGGGGCTACCTTACTTCTTGCCAGAGCAGCTGCTCTTTCTTGCTGGCAGCTGGGCTTGAATATTCACGGCAGTAAATGATCATGGCTGGCATTTGTTTGGCACCTCAAATGGGCAAACTTTGTGAGGCTCCAAGAATGCATCCCCTCTTCTTTTCAAATCAGTTTTCTCCTTACTGCCTGCTTTCCCCCCCCACCCCAATTTAACACGGTAGTGTGTCTAGGCCAATTAGAAAATGGGGTTAAGTTGACAGCCAAGTTAACTGTCTGTGAAATTGCCTTTGGAGGACAGATGACCACAGTTAGTTGGCTAGCCAAGCCAACCAGCCAGTCTGTGCCTTCCCCAAATAGATTGGAAAACAAGAGAGCATAGAATAACTGTTTTTATAGAGTGTTATCAAATGATGCAGAATACACCCTTTTCAGCCTGTGGGTTATCAGAAGAACCCTATAGATATATCTTCTTCTTCTATAGAGTGTGTTGTTTTGGGTTTTTTTGGTTTTTTTGGGGTTTGTTGTTTTTTTTTTTTTTTTTTTTTTTTTTTTTTTTTTTTTTTTTTTTTTTTTTTTTTTTTTTTTTTTTTTTTTTTTTTTTTTTTTTTTTTTTTTTGTTTGTTTTTTTTGGTTGTTGTTTGTTTTTTTTTTTTTGGTGTTTTGTTTTTTTTTTTTTTTTTTTTTTTTTTTTTTTTTTTTTTTGTGTTTTTTTTTTTTTTTTTTTTTTTTTGTTTTTTTTTTTGTTTGTGGGTTGTTTTTATTTTTTTTTTTTTTTAGTTTGTTTTTTTTTTTTTTTTTTTTTGGGGGTGGTGGAAATAAGTTTTTTTTGTTTTTTTTTTTTTTTCTTCTTTTTTTAGGACAATTATTGCTCTCCAGATGTGTTTTGAGAACACATTGAGAACAATTGGACAGATGACAAAAAAAGAGCAATAATAATGGAATTTACCTACTCTTAGCTAAAAAGAGAACATATCTAGGCATAGAAAGCACCTGGTTTCTCCTTTTCAATAACTCTTTCTTTTTCCTCAGCAGAGGTGTGCACACCTTTAGGTTCTTGTTTTTCACCAGAATTGTAGGATCCTTTAGATAAAATAAAAGTTCCAAATAGGGGCTCAGGATGCAGGCAGCAATTACGGATTAAGGTTCCCTAGACGTTTGTTTACCGAGTTGGAATTGGAACAAGCCTGTCATACACAAATCTACTGCCAAAAATATACTTGATTTCAACAGCCAAATCCAGAGCAGAGGTGGAGATAGAAGGTCTTGTTGTTGATCTTATACACTGAATTTCTCCAGGACTGTCTCCTATTTGCTTGCCTTGAATAAAGATGTTGAAAATTTCTATCAGATGTTTCATAGAAATGTGAAGATGTGAAATGTGATAGAGATGTGAAGTTTGTGGAAGCAGAAACCACATTCTTCTATGTGTTTGGAAGATCTTGGATAGTTTTACAAAGGCAGTGAAGTCACCCCTTTTTTGTAAAGTTTTTGTAAAAGTTTTGCAAACTTTTACTTTCAGTTATAAGAAAGTTGTTGAAACCGGGATGGCTGAAGGTTTTACCTGTTTCTCTTAGTGATTTGTATTGACATGTCTTGAATGGACCATTGTATATGAAGGAAATGAGGGGAGGGGGGAAGAGAAGGAGAGAGAGAAAGAGAGATGGTCTTTTGCAAATCACTTGTGATCCATCAGTAAATCTCAGCTAGTATCCTGCTCACTTGATTTGTTTAAGATTTAGGATCTGTGGTTGTCAGTGGTTAGAATGCAATATTGCAGGCTGACTCTGCCCGTTGCCAAGAGTTTGATCCTGACCAGTTCATTGTTGACTCAGCTTTCCATCCTTTTGAGATTGGTAAAATGAGGACCCAGATTGTTGGGGGTAATAGGCTGACTTTGTAAATTTCTTAGAGGGGGCTGTAAAACATTGTGAAGCAGTATATAAATTAAGTACTATTGCTATTACTGTATATCATAATGTATTTTATGTAATGATTGTTCAATGGGTTTGATCTTTCCTATCTATAATATCCTGTCATATAAAGTGCAAAAGAAGAAAACACATGACATGTTAGCATAATATATTATGTGTACCACTTGACCAACTCTCACTCCCCTGGCAACCTCCAGAGAATTCTAAGATGCAATTCTAAGCCAGCGTGTTACTTGCTTTGGCCAGTCTTCCACCAAGTATATCTGATGAGTGTTAAATGGAGAAAAGCTGGTCTACACATTTCCAAAGAACAAATAGACAGAAGAGACAGCATCATGCCTTCTGTAATATTAAGTTCTAGTGTTTGTGCCTTTGTCATACTCACTGTGCCTTTATTATTTATTGTACATTTTTCTATTATAGATTAAGACATGAATTGTATATGCCCTTTTATCATCTGTATATGTTTGGAGTGAAAAAGTACTTGCAGCTTTGTTATAGGTTGTATATATTATGCAATGTAGGATTATTAAAAAGTATTTGCAGCTTGTACAAAAATTTTAAAAATCTCAGATAAAAAGAAAAAAGAATACTACTGCAAAAGCAGTCATTGTTAATTTGTTTTTGAGTGTGTGTGTGTGTTTGCCATCATTTTCAACTCCTAGTGACCACATAGATATTTTCCATGTGTGTGTGTGTGCATGTACGCGAAAATCTTATATCTTCTGATTTGCACCGTAATTAAAATCCCAGGAGAACTGCAATTAGTAAAACAAGAGAAGCCAATTAACACAGAACAATCTATATGCAAAATGAAAGACACTGAACTTTCCTCCACAAGAATTCATGCAAAAAACCAAAACCTATCAGGGTGACAAAAGGAACTTAAAAATTAATGACATCTGCAAGGGAAAGCGCACCACAGTGAAGGGAACTGTAGGGATGAAACGCATAGTGGCTGTGGTCAGAGTGTGAGTGAAGACTGCAATATTCTGATCCTTCTCTTTCGCTCTGGTATCCTATTCTTTCTCTCTCCCAAGCTGCCAGCTGCAAGGAAAAGACAGATAGCTCTTACCAGAAGTATGAGCTGATGTTTTTTAGTGGGATTTTGAAATTAATCCCAAGGGTGTGTTGCCTTCTTCCAAAAAAATGCAGGTTGCTCAATCCTCCATAATCGAAAGCATACATCCACTTGTAGAGAATATTCCATAGCCTTGCATCTATTACAAGAAAGGGCTGCTTTTTTAACATGAGGTCATCTCATGTAATAAATTTGGGTGTGGCCCCTTGGTAACGTGGGCTTCTTAGAGATCCTCCGCAGTTTGCTGAAAAACTTTAGGATTGCACTTTTCTACTGACAATGCAAACGTTACAGCACTGGTTTTAATTGTTTATTGGGTTTTGTTTGTTTTAAAAAATCATGTTTGTATTTCTAAGGTTTAGGGAATCTTTTTATGAATCCAGTCTAATTGGATTGATGGTTCCCCCAAGCTGCAGCATTATGCTGCCTATTATGGCAGAAAGAAAGACAGACAGAAAGAAAGAAAGAAAAAGAAAAAGAAAAGAAGGGAGGGAAGGAGAAACTTTATTCTAAGCCTCAATTTTGTATTAATTTATACATATACTGTAAGTAATATTATCTTACAAAACTAGAAATCACTGCTGCCAACCTGATTTACTTTTGCATCATGGCCTCAAATTCATTGGGGGATGACTGAGTGCCTGCAGTTTACATCGTCAAGAGGTCATATGATTCAAACAAAAATAAATTACTTGTTGACCATGTAAATGGCATTAATACAAAATGGCATGTATAGAGTCCAGTCCAGACGAGGACTACAGTGGAAGGCGAAGAACTTCCTGATCCCATCTAGCTCTTGAATGGGGAAGGGAGATGAAAGGGGACTTTTAGCCCGTTAGCTTAGAGAATCCATGTTCAGGCATCCCTAAAAGCTGTTTAACCCATTGCACCTTTCCTTGACTTTCATATGTCTGGTGCGACATTCTTCCTTGGGGTAGTAATTCAGCTCATCTGAATGGCAACAAGGTGGAAAAGGCACTATGAACATATATTTCTCAGTTGTCTGAGTGAGCTAGTGCAAACAATGTCTAAGGCAAGTGAGCAAGAATCCAGTAAAGCTGGTTCAAAACATCTGACCTCAACTCCATTTCCCTATGAGTTCCCAGCTCCCAGAATTCTGAATTACAGGAAATCCCCGAGTTACGAACATTCCCTTAGCGAATGTTTGAAGTTATGCAATAAGCAAAGAGTTTACGAACAACTCCCAAAATTACGAATGTTGCAGCACCTTGGCAGTTGTTTGCCCTTACGAATGACCACAGAGGCTCTGCAACATTTGCCCGGCCTATTTCCCTCCTTCCAGGATTTCACAGGCACTCCACCTGTAGAGACTCACCTTGCGAATATCTCTTCTCCGTCGCGCTTTCTTTGCCTGCTTTATTGCTTCAATGCATTTCGGTGCATTCATAGAGAACAGGGGCCTAACGTACTGCGAGATTGTGCGAGATCAGTAGCGCAAGATAACATGCTACTGCTCTCACGTGATCTCACATTTAGGCCTCTATTCTCTGTGAATTGAGGCCTGGACATCCTTCCCTCCATTTGCCGTTTCCTTGCTGAACATGGCAGGGAGATTGCATCCCTGTAGGCTTTGGCAGCCCTTTCCAAAACGTTTTTGTTGGCAGCAGTGAAGCTTGGGAGGTGTGTCCCTCCTAAGCTCTGTTCCTACCAGCAAAGCCTTTTTGCAAAGAGCTGATGAAATCTACAGGGATGCAATCCTCAATGGTTTGGCGGTAAGAAAGAAGGCCAGAAGGGAGCGCGCGGCCCTTCATGCTTCATTTTTAGTCACCGAAGGCTTCATCAAACATGTTGGCAGTGAGAAAGGAGGGTCAGAAGGGAGCATGCAGCCCTCCATGCCTTGTTTTTCATCACTGAAGTCTTCATCAAGCACTTTGGCAGGGAAAAAGGAGGCCTGGAAGGGAGGACACAGCCATCTGCACCTTCTTTTTCATCACAAAGTCTTCATCAAGCTCTTTGCTGATGAGAAGAGAGGAAGCAGGCAAAGAAACAGGCTGGAGAGGAGGCAGATCTTCATAAGGTAAGTCACTTTGTGCAGCAGGATGGGGAGAGAGCAATTGTGGGGACCCCAGGAGAATGAGGTATCTCAGTGGGTCAGGGGAGGCCTTGGGTGGTCTGAAACAGGTGGCCTGTTCCATCACTGGGCCCTCTATGGCCTTTCCCACCCCAAGATACCTCATGTGCATTTCATGAACTGCGCATTCGATTAACAAATGCATGGGCGAAAGGAGGGAGTGATCACATTCAAATTATGCAATTCACTCCTACAACTCCTCGGGTTATGAATGGAATGGGCAGGCTCCATTCCATTCGTAACTCGAGGACTACTCTAATGGGAGTCCTCAGAGGAAATTCAAGCAGAAGACAGATAACTGTGGCTCTAAGTGCTTCCCTGTTTTCTTCCCTGTTGGAAGTGGTCAAGGAGATAGGAGAATCAATTCAAAGGGAAGCAAAACTGCAATGTGCAAAGCAAATTATACTGTAGAATGTATCCACTGGACAGGGGAACCCAGTTATGAGCCAGGGCATATGGGTTAAGTATTTACCTATAGTTAGAGACAACACAAAGTACAAATGGGAGTCAACTGCAATTTGATATCTGTCCTAGGCACACTAGTGTTTCCAATGTTATTACTTCAACTTCAAATTTGGCTGTCCAGTCAGGGTTGATGCCAGCAAACTTGAAATGGCAAGAAACTAGGCTTCTTATAAAATTTATTGGATTCCCCAAACATGAATTCTCTCAAATGTACCCGGAAAGTCCTGTATGCGAGTGCAAACGCAAACGAATTCCAAACCAGTGTAAATATTGATGCAGAAAATGTTTGCTGAAATTCCCAAATTACAAACAATTTAATGGGGAGAAAGATAAATGAATGGGAGCGTCATTGGTTCTTAAGAACAAACTATATTCTGGGAATTGCCAAGACCAAAATTGGAACCAGTATGCTGGCAGCTGGAGCATTTCGAAACCATAGCACAGGGGCTTTATTTCATTTCCCCACTCCAACTCCCACCATCCTTTCTAAATAAAATTGAGCCTGAGGGTGGGGATGGAAATTAAGCCTCTTGCAGCATTTCCCATGAAAAAGGACTTATACAGGAAATCTTGTGCATTTAGGATGCAAGGTACCTTTTTAAAATACTGTGCATCAGTCCTGCTGATCGTAGCTCATCTATAAAGCGGCAAGATATGGGCTAAGCTGGAAAGTGGACAAAAAAATCCTAGAAGGCAGGAAAGGGAAACCACTTCTCTACCATTACTGGGGGGAAAAAATGAATCACTGTGTCCATGAAGTCACCCGGTGTCCAAAGTAACCCACAGGAGACTACTTGAAGTTGTATTTGTCTTCAGTTTTAATAAAACTCAGAGCTGAAAATTTTGTGCAGACAGGGACCAGATTCTGTCCAAACAAAGCAATAAAGAAAGCATGCCTTGTTATTCATAATAATTTATTTGTAATAAGTACGTATAGTTAAATAAATATTGTCTTATCCAGCACTGGATGTCACGAAGCATAATCTCTGAGCTATGAGGAAAAAAACAGATTGTGATAGTTTGATTGAAATATGAAAATCACAACCAGGATCAAATGCATGCAGACTCCATTGGGGATGTCCCTACTTTTGTGGTGATATGAAAAATACTTGTCTGTCAGTACAAATGTGTAGAAAAGGAATATTGAGATGCTTGCTAAATGCATTGTCTATGTTTGTCATGGTTGCCTTCACTTTGGTCAATCAGTGATTGGCCTTAGCACTTGTTTGCAAGTCCTGTCCCTTCATAGTGTCTGTAAGAGGGTCCCAATCTGATAAACATTTCTCCACCGTCTCCAAAGCACAAAAATAAAACCACTCACTTCCTCTCACAAGCCGTGTATTTGTCTAGCATGAACAGTCTACAAAAAAAATTGGAAGGTTGCTAACCAATTCAGTGAAGATTATGAGAAATGATATGGTGGGAACTCAAGAATTCATGGACCAGAAACTATAAATTAACTATATCGACAGTATATAAAGAAAACTTGTATAAGATGTTTTACAGATGGCACTTAGCACCAGTAAAATTAGTGAAAATGTTTAAAGATAAATCAGCCAAATGCTGGAAGTGTCATCAAACACCAGGAACATACTACCATATGTGGCGGACTTGCATAGAAGCTAAACAATATTGGACAAAAATACACACATAGTTGGAAAAAAATGATTAAACAACATATAGATTTGAAACCTGAAATATTTTATTAGGAATGGTTTCTGAAGGTTACAGTAAAGAAAAAACATGTTTAATCATACATTTATTAACAGCAGCTAGAGTTGTATTTGCTCAGAATTAGAAAAGTGATAAGATACCAATAGAGGGAAAAGTAATTGAGAAAATATTTGAATGTGCAGAAATGAATAGATTAACACTGGAAATTAAAGAAAAAGAAGAATCTGATTATTTTATCAATGGTAAGAAAACAAAATAAATTAAAATGGATTAGATGAATATATAAAGCAATAAGAGAAGATTGGTAAAAATAGACATATTGGATATTACTTATATGAAAATAGGATTATTGTTATATTGTTTTATTGATAAGCAGAGTATTAATCATAAACTATGATATGTACTTAATTGACACATGGTTGAAATGGAATGGATTTATTGTATATATAACAAATAAAAAACTTTATTACAAAAAAAAAAGAATGCATGGACCAAAAAGAACCGATGGTGGTTTTCTGTCAACTGATGATCCCAATCAGCTTTCTCCAGGGTCACCTAACATAGGAGAGGAAAAAGAGATCCCAGAAAGAAAGAAGGGGGAAAAAACGGGGGGAGCATGTCAGTAGAAAAGCATTTCAGAAAGCAAGGGAGGCATTATGAAATGCCCTGACATTAATTATGGGAATTCTGGGAAATAAATGTGGAAACATGACTTTGGGGTACAGAGGGATGAATGGAAATGGGGTACAAAAATATTGGAATGCTTCCCCCTTAATTAAACAATTATGAAATGACAAGGGCCTGGACTTTATTCCAGTGCCAAATAAAATAGGTTAGAACGAAAGTTTACAATATAGATTGGTCAGTAATAAATTAGTGATCAAATGAAAGCATTTTTTTTGGGGGGGGGAGAGCTGGTGGGGAAGCAATACCCAAACTGTGCCCCCCAAAAAAGCAGGAAATCCTTTAAAATTAAAACTCTTTTCATAAAGAATGCAAATTTTGAAAAGCAGAATTAGAACCAGCCCTGTTTTCCTTTGTTTATGTGTACTGATTATACAGACTAATGATGCAATAGGATTTGAGGAACAGTGGGTTTCCCAAATTTAGCACAGAAAGTAGTTAGAAATGCTGACAAAAAATGCATCCGAGAAAGGATGAATTTACACATTCCATTTCATTCTGACTTTTCCTGTTGTGGCCCTAATATCCCTACATTGTTTTAATATAGATGGACTTTGCACCACATATATTTTGACCCTCATTTTGTTCCATTTATTAATACAAAATTCATCTCAATAGGTTTTTTTTCTTGGCTCCATAAAAACACAATGTGCAAGTTACATAGTTGGACGAACATTCCAGACAGCGGTGGGATTCAAACAAAATTTACTACTAGTTCTGTGGGTGTGGCTTGGTGGGTGTGGTGTGGCTTGGTGGACGGGGATTGGTGGGCATGGCAAGGAAAGTAAAATCCCCATTCCCTCCCCACCCCACTAACCTACTTTCCAGCTCCGTTCTCCTGTGTAGGGCAACAAAAGAAGACCCAGCTGATCAGCTGGGACTCGGGAGGCAGAGAATAGATGAGGGCACAGGCAGTCAGAGGTGGTATTTGCTGGTTCTCCAAACTACTCAAAATTTCCGCTACTGGTTCCCCAGAACTGGTCAGAACCTGCTGAATACCACCTCTGATTCCAGAATAACGTCCTCATTTTAATCCTAGTTCGTAAATTTGGAATTTGACATAGAACCATAAACAGTGTTTATTCCTAGTCTTCCATATCAAAATTTGGAGTTATTTCTTTAGTCGGGGCACAAAGTGATAAATTAAATGCCGTGTAGCCCAAATGGAAAGACAGAACTTGTAGCTGCATTAGGCTGAGGATCACAGTATCTGAGGATTTCCCTATGTTCCTTTTATTAACTGGCCAAAGTTTTATTTTCTGCCTTTTAGCATAATCAAAGGTAGATCTGGGTTACAACAATCAATTAATGACTTGGCATCAGCAAAGAAACAACTTCTTTCTACTCTAGGTAATATCTAGTCATGTCTGGATTTATGCAGCCCAGATTTAGTAATAGTAGACAAAAGTAAATAAGCTAATTGGGTTGTTCATTCATGAAGGGAGTGATACAGAAAAAGTCTGACAATGTTTAATGGACTCAGTTCTGATTGGAATTAAAAGATAGTTAATATGTTGTAAGAAGTAGACCATGACTCCTCATAACTTGTATAGGCTCAACTATTGCTAAATATCAACATCCTCCTTTGCTGTGGAGGACTCATCATTTTAGAACTGTTTTCAGGGAAACAGTCCTTCATTCAGTTTAAGAGAATTCTAAGCCTGTGATTTGGATCTTGTCAGCACTGCTTTTTGCTTTAGTCAATCCCATACCAGTGAGTTATACAATCCTTGGGCCAAAATAACAATCAGGCTTTACATAACTTCAGTGATGTCCAAATGAGGCTATAAACATTCTAGAACATTTGAACAGGACCCAGATACATATTTTGTATGACTGTTTTAGTTTTAATTAGTATTAAAACTCAATAAGCTATCTTCTAAACTCTCCTATGAGGCTAGACTTCATAAAAAATAGGATGCTGAAGGAATCAGTCAAATGAATGAATGAAGTTTACATATGAATGGTTGTTGAGAATTTTTTTCCTGAACTTTTAGTAAGCAAAGGAAATCTAAAATTAAGTGTGCAAAGGCATATATTTAGCCTTTACACTAGTTGATGCATGGTAATGGATTGATGGCAATACATAATTATATTAGCAATTAAATTATGTCACTTCTCACTGTACAACTTCCCACTTATGGATGGGAATTCTTCATCTCTGATTTATTAAAAAATAATTATTTTCATATTGAGAGTTTACCATAATTTAGAGGATGACAAGGAAATCAGAATTAAAATGGCAGTTGAGGCAGATTAGATGGTTTGAGGCATTCTACCAGGAAAGTATGCTGTTGTGTCATTGTTTATTATCTGATTTGATAGAAAGGCATTCCAAAAGTTAACCTCTTCTATTTGTAGCCTTTCTTCATTCGTTTTCTCATTGCTTCTTGCATCATCTCTCTTTTCACAAGAAAAAGAGCAAATAAGATATATATTAAAAAATTTCAATTTCATAGCATTAGAAAACCACTAACTTGTGATCATCTTTCTTCCATTCCTCTGAAAATTTTGGTGGATAATTCAGCCACCCTATTCTGTGCCCCCTTTATAGCAGGAAGGAGGGTGTGGGTTTTTTTTAACAGATGTGGGAATCTTACTTTCACAATTATCAACAAGCACAACTGTTTCCTTAGCATATGAGATTTGTCATAGAAGTTCTGTTTCTACTGAGTCTTTATTCATAGCCCTCTTTATTTTAATTAGGGTGAATCATTATTGCAGGCTGTATGGATATTGGGCAAAAACATGAATGGGGGTTCATGCTAATGAGAACTTTGCCTCCAGAGCAAGAATTGTTTCAACTTTTAAATATCCAGGAAAAGGATAAACATATAATTCTTTTTCTGCCTGTGATGATTTTCAGATGCATGATATAAAATGTAATTGCCTTCAAGTGGAACTTAGCTTCTTTGACTGCTGGGTAGCTTTGTTGACAACAGTATGGAAGTATTGTGGCCCTTGACGTTTCCATAGAGATATAAAATTTCCCTGAAATCAAATCCATTGCAGGATGAGGGCCTCTTTGTTGAAGGTGATGGACTATAAGCCATTAGGCTAGTCCAGGATGCTACTTGGTCGGTAGATATTTTTCAGCATATCAGACTAAGGCGGAAAGAGTGCGACCAGCCCAATGTTACCCAGCCAACTTTATGTAGATATAAATAACACAGATGTATATGCAGGGGTGGGCTTCAAAATTTTTAGCAAAGGGTTCTTTGCCCGGTTATTGGGTGGGCGTGGCCATGGTGGGCGTGGCCTAGTCAGCCTCCTGCACCACAGAGGGGGGGGGCGCGTTTTGCCCTCCCTGGGCTCTGGAGGCTTTCCTAGAGCCTCCAGGAGTGCGAAAATGGCCTCCCCAGGCTCTGGAGGCATTTGTCAGAAATGGTGTAGGGTCTCCTGCTTGGATGGGGGGTTGGACTAGATGACCTATAAGGTCCCTTCCAATTCTGATTTCTGTTATCTGGAGGCTTTTTGGAAGCAGGAAACAGGCCCATTTCTGGCCTTTCCGAACTTTTGGGAGGCCCATTTTTGGCCATCCCCGAGCTCTGCACACGCCCTGCACTTACCTGCATCCAAAATGGGCCACTTGGGGACTCCTGGGAGGAGAGGAGCTGGGTGGGCAGGGCCATCCAGGAATGGGATTTGGGGGTTCTCCGAACTCCACAGTGTGGTGTTCAGAAAAGACTAAGCTGAAGTCTTCACTCCGGTCCGTGTTTCCAGCGGGAACACAGACCGTTCCTATTGGCTGATGCCGTTTGACAGCCGGCTATAAAAGGGAGCTGTCAAACGGCATCAGCTGTTGTCCGCCAGCTGGCTGCCTTGTTAGCACGGCAGCCGCGGCAACCCTTTATTGTTTCAATAAAGTAAAAACTGAAGTTCGCTCCGAGTTTGCCTCAGGTTGTTCCGCTGTTCCACAACACACAGAATCATAGCTAGGGGCTCTCCCGCACCCCTGCGAACCCCCAGCAGCCCACCCTTGTGAGTGTGCATGCGTGCATTCCTGGTGTTTGGTATTTCCTGGTGTTCTCATATCTAAGTATCAAGTGAAGCAGTACAGAAGTCTAATTGCTATTGCTATCATTCTGCTCAGGTCCTGAAATCAGCCAAGGTTGGTTGCAGCTATCGATTTGGTCCAAAAATAAAAATGCCGTCGGGGTAAGAAATCTGTGTCCAAATCTAGACAAAATGCTAACACCCACTGCATACAATGTGTGTGTGTGTGTTTTTAAAATGTAAATAGTTTTCAATGGTCAATTTATTTTAGCCCTTCCCCCCATCTACCCTCCACTACAATACGCAAAGCAATTCCTAACAATGCACATAGCTGGGGAGGTGGGGGCAACCCCTTATTTCCAACTTGGTCTCAGGAAAGCCACAGGAAACCAAGCTGACTCTCTGACTTTGGAAGCAATCAGTCTCTCCTTCTCTCTTTTCCTGAGGACCACACACACACTCAAGTCCACATCCAGATTGGTTGCGGATGGTCTGGGCTGAGGCTTGATAATCAAAAAGGAGCATTTCTCTACTACCGTATACATTTAAACTAGCTTCATTACATTTTCCTCAGTGGTGGGATTCAAATTTTTTTTACTACCGGTTCTGTGGGCGTGGCTTGGTGGGCGCGGCAGGGGAAGGATACTGTAAAATCTCCAGGAAAGCTTTGCAAAGTCCTATTGTATACCAAGATCTTGACTAAGTCCATGGTACAAATCGGAGTCCTTTTGAAATAAGACCAGAGAAATAAATGGGATTTAAGCTAAAAAGGGCTAGGCCATCCTGATTTCAACAGAATGGCTTTGAGTAAGTCTGAATTTACTTCATCTTGGAAAATGGGATAATTTAGAACATATTCTGATCAATGCTAGATATCTAGTAATCCTTAAGATTAATTTAATTCAGAATGTACCCTAGCTGCCACAATAAACCTTAATCTGGCAAGTATCACACATGACCTATTGAGAACTGTGTTTACATTACAGTCCTTTCAGAAGAAGGAAAAGAATCAATTGCATTCCTGAACTGAGCCAAATACATTTTTCATACTGTCACAATCTGTTTTTCCCATTCTGGTACCCTCCCCGTATCTTGGATGTGACTCCCACACTCCTTACTTGGCCAAGTTATAAACATCTCCTTAAACATTGCAAAATTCTTTTGTCCAATATTAACATACTGGAATCAAAGCCTCACTGGGACTTGAAAAAAAAACACCTTCCACCGTACAAGCAGAATGAAGCACTCTTTAAAAAAAAAAAACTATGTTAAACTTTTAACAAAAAAAGAAAATTATATCAGTTTCTTTGAATCCCCAATTCCATAGAGATTCAGTAGAGAAAGCCATGGAAGTAGTAGAAAAATGGTACAGGGAAAAGGTAGAAGAGAAAACAAATTGTAAGACAAATAATGGGTTTTCTCTTATGCAAAAGAAGTAAAAATGAAGACCCTTCCATACCACACACCCTGTTGTTGCTTGCCCTCAAGTAGAAACCAACAACTGCAGTGACAGATCTTTAACCACTAGATGGTTCTAGTGGTCCAAATCCTGGTTTCCTAAAAATATAGCAGAATTAAATGGTTAAAGCACTGCCCCTGCCTATCCTTTTGCCCAAAGCTCAGGGTCACCCACAATGAAACTGTTTGAGTCAAGTTCCATTATGTTTGTAACCATGTAATTCTGTTTTGGGATTCCCTAGCGGTGACAAGAATAGCATTGAGCTGCGCCCTTTGCTCTGAAGGCTCCAGGATTATTATGATGGCGAGGAGGATTTTGCATAGCATGCAAAAATTCTCCAGGCTGCCTTCAATACTGGATACTTCAATTTTTCAAATAATTCTGTTAACTTTTTTTTTTAATGCAAATGTTCTTGCTCTCTCCAACCGAAAAGCATGTGGGGTTTTTGGATGCCATGTTACATGTGCTACACAGCAGAAGCTCTCTTCTCTGACCCTTATTCCCTGGTAGCATAATTGCAACCTGAAACCAGAAACTCTTGCTTCGGGGCAGGCTGTAATGACTGGAAGCAATATTGACATTGCAAATCTCTCTTCTCTCATATTAACAATGAACAAATGGGAGGAGAGCCCACTTTTCCTGTTATAACTGGCACAGGAGCTGCAATGAGGCAGTTTCATCCCCTACTGTTTGGGTAACTGGTCACAGGGGAGAAGTGAAAATGAGATTGATCCTCTGCCCAGATTTTCAGGAACTGGGACAACAGCAAGGTGTTTTCTTCACCTTAACCCAAGTGCCTCAGCTGTAGGCCCCTGTAGGAATACATTTGGCACTGTCAACAGTTCAGATGTATCATGTATTTTGATTTTTGAGAGAGAGGAAAGGAGCCCTGGTGGTGGCGCAGTGGTTAGAATGCATTATTGCAAGCAGACTCTGCCTACTGCCAGGAGTTTGATCCTCACCGGCTCAAGGTTGACTCAGCCTGCCATCCTTCTGAGGTGGTAAAATGAGGGCGCAGATTGTTAGGGGGAATTTGCTAACTCTGTAAACTGCTTAGAGAGAGCTGTAAAGCAGCAGTCGCCAACCAGTGGGCTGCAGAGTAATATCACCCCCAAAGCACCCCCCAAAGCAATTAATCCAGGCTGCGCAGAAACACAAGTCTGCATCACCCACTCATGCCTTACCTGGCAAACTTGCCTGTTCAATTGCTATTTTTCTTTCTTTTTCTTTCCGACCATCAGCTGTTCTGCTGTGCCGGAAGATTTAGATTAGCTAGAAAGCAGGAAATAGTTGCATTTCTTGTTTTCTAGCTAGTCTTTAGATCTTCGGCTCTGCTTTTAAGCACAGCCGAACCTCCCTTAGGACTGAAGGTTCTATTATTCAGTGCAGACTCACGGCAAGCAAATTTTATGTGACAGACTGAGCTAGCCAATGGCAGAAAGATAGATCACTGAATGATTCTGTGAGCAACTCAATCTGCCTGCCTGCTTTGCATGATTTTGGGTAAAAGTTGCTCTCTTTTTATAACAAAAAATCCAATATTTACATATATGGTGCATTGTGAGTTAATTTTATGAGTTTGCTTGCAAGCAAATTTTATGTGACAGACTGAGCTAGCTGATGGCAGATAGATAAATCTATGAATGAATCTGTGATTCTGTGAGTAACTCAATCTGCCTGCCTGCTTTGCCTGATTTTGGGTAAAAGTTGCTCTTTTTTATAAAAAAATTCAATATGCCCAGCCAGTCACATGACCACCAAGCCACACCCACAAATTAGGCCACACCCACAGAACCGGTTAGTGGTCCTTGAGATTTAAAATTATGAGTTTGGTGGTCCCTAAGGTCTAAAAGGTTGGTGACCCCTGCTGTAAAAGCACTATGAAGCAGTATATAAGTCGAAGAGCTATTGCTACTTGTGGCATTTTTTGCTGACATGTGCAGATCATTTGGTTGATTGTTACAACCTGACTTTGGTGGACAGAAGGGCAGCCAAATGTGACGGTAGAGCAGAGGTGGGCACCTTTTCTGTTCTGGAGGCCACACTTTCTTCTGTGCCTGTCCAGGGACAATAGCATCATGATGTCACAGAAGTGGCTTGTACAGGTAGTCCTTGACATAAGACCGGCTGTATGTTGTAATGGCTGTAAAATTATTTTATTACTATTTTTGTGGTAGTCATTAAGAAAATATGATGGTCGTAAAGTGAACTTGGCAGTCGTTAAACAAACGCCACTGTCATTAAGCAAACCAATGGTTTGCTATAGGCATGGTTTTGCTGAAAACCAGAAGCGAGTGCTAGTTCTTGGCAAAAACATCCTAAAATGCAGGATTTATTTATGTATTTATTTTATATTGCCGCCTATTCGCCCATAGCGACTTGAGCCAGCTTACACAATGTAAAACCATATTTAAAACAAAAAATAAAAATAAAAACAATAAAAATTAACAAAAAGAATCAAATAAATTAGTAAAGTACAATAAGGAACAAAATTTGGGAAAAAAAGAAAAAAAGGATGCTCCAAATACCATCACTGCAGTCAAATAATCAAAGTTATTAAGTGGTAAAGTGACTATAGACAGCATCTGACTGTCAGAACTTTGAACCCGGGTCATAAGTCTCCTTTTTCAGGTCACTTGTAACTTTGAATAGCCACTAAGCAACCGGTTGTAAGTCAATGACTACTGTATCTCAGTGGTGGGATTCAATACATTTTACTACCGGTTCTGTGGGCATGTCTTGGTGGACAGGGCAGGGGAAGGATACTGTAAAATCTCCATTCCCTCCCCACTCCTGGGGGAAGGTTACTTCACAATTCCCATTCCCTCCGTATACCACTAACCTGCTTTCCAGCTCCGTTCTCCTGTGCAGAGCAACAAAAGGAGACCCAGCCAATCAGCTGGGACTTGGGAGGCAGAGAATAGATGGGGGCAGAGCCAGAAGTGGTATTTGCCGGTTCTCCAAACTACTCAAAATTTCCACTACTGGTTCTCCAGAACTGGTCAGAACCTGCTGAATACCAGCTCTGCTGTATCTGTATTCTGGATAGGGAAGAGTAAAGCCAAATCCAGATTGCCAACTTTGCAGTAAAGGGAGAATCAGATGCTTTGATGAAAGTAGTGTATAACTTAAGTAAAAGTCTACTTGTAATGTCTATGGAGATTCTCAGTCATCCAGGTCATAATCGTCCTAAAGCTGCTTTTTCAACAGGCAACCGGACTTTCTGCCTCTTGACAAAACACCTTTGGGTCTTCTTGTAATGCAAGTGAGCCTAAAAGCCCCACATGGGAAAATGTTCTGCATGTTTTCCTCAGGGTTCATTAAAGGGCATACGTTTTTGTGAATTGCTGCTAACTACATCAGACTGATGTATGATATAAATTGGCATGTGGTGCAATTAGGGGGAGGGGGAATAGCAACAGCACTTAGACTTATATAATGCTTCACAGTGCTTTCCAGCCCTCTAAGTGGTTTACAGAGTCAGCATATTGTCCCCAACAATCTGGGTCATCATTTTACCCACCTCAGAAGGATGGAAGGCTGAGTCAACCTTGAGCCTGGTGGGATTTGAACTGCCAAATTGTAGGCAGCTGGCTGCAGCAGAAGTAGCTTGCAGTACTGCACTCTAACCACTGAACCACAGAGGCTCCTGTGAGGAATGGGGGAATGGGGCAAGTTGGATGGAGAAAGAGAGCAGAAGATTATGCAGATGCAGGTTACCTGAGAGACACCTTACAAATATCTTATGAATGATTATTTATTTTATTTAACGTATGATGAGAACATGACAGAAGGTGGGATTCAAAATTTTTAACAACCGGTTCTGTGGGTGCAGCTTAGGTGGTGGGCGTGGCTTGGTGGTCATGTGCCTGGGTGGACATGGCTTGGTGGTCATGTTATTGGCTGGGTGTGGCCAACTCAATATCACTCACATTGAGGCACGCATCTCCTCACCTGGCCTCTCATGACTGTGGGGATGCTGCAACAGTTGTAAGTGTGAAAAATGGTCCTGTCACTTTTTTCAGTGCCATTGTAACTTTGAATGGTCACTCCACACAAGCAAAGTACCAGCAAAGGAGGGGAAAAAAACTCCAGAGATGTTCCTAAGACAGGAAGTCTAGTCCTGCCAAGAATGTAATAAGGGTTAACGGAGAGGCAGTTCCTGTAAGCAACACCAGAATGTTTCTTTCCTGCCTTCCTTACAGGATTAGGCCATTAATTTCTTCTAACAACCAGTTCTCTGAACTGCTTAGAATGTTAATAACCGGTTCTAGCAAATAGGTGCGAACCTGTAGAATCCCACCCTTGGAAGTAAATATATACATGCACAATCCACATAATTATATACAAAACGTCTATGAGATGTTCCTCTCTGGTGATATTGATTGATATCACTGGCATTCAGAGAAATGATCAGGTAAGTCATGAGGTTAAAAAGAGTTTAAAATGTACAAGTTAAAAACCTAATGAAGAACAATTATAATACATTAAAATTCTATTCTAAAACAAATGGTTGTTTTAGAGAAGCAACTTTGTAACAGCAACACTGAGAAGGAAACTAATGAACTCACATCCAAAGATTTCAGGCAATTCCCCCCTCCCCCTTTCTAGGACCTCATACTATTTAAATCTTACACCATTCTAACCATTCGATCCATTAAGAAAGTGAGCTGCAGCTCACAAACACTTATAACTTTTAATAACAATTAAGAGTTGAAAAAGATGCTCCTAGACTCCTGGGGTGGGGTGGGGTTTTTTTTTTTTTGGTACTATAGATTAACACAGCTTCCCTCCTAAAATGTTCTCCGAAACATTAACTGAATTCTGATGCCTGTGCAAGTTGAAGCCTCCAGAGTATGCGTGGCTGAATTTCATAACCAGCTTGAACTGTTGCAACCATTCAGTTCACCACTCACCCACATGCTTCATATGGGATCAGCAATGTCACATCACGGGGAGACACAGTGGAAAGTTTTGAGCCAGGTGGAAGAAAGGTTATGGGATATGGCTGGTGGAATACCAGAACTGGAAACACTAATCAGAACTCTTTAAACATCCCATCCAGAGGTGGGCTGCTGCCTGTTCAGACCGGTTTGCCTGTACCAGTAGTTCCGACCACCAGCTGGGCCAGAGGTGGTGTTCAGTAGGTTCTGACCCGTTCTGGAGAACCGGTAGTGGAAATTTTGAGTAGTTCGGAGAACCGGCAAATGCCACCTCTGACTGCCC
The DNA here is from genome assembly GCF_049901715.1 of Pseudonaja textilis. Classification (NCBI taxonomy): domain Eukaryota; kingdom Metazoa; phylum Chordata; class Lepidosauria; order Squamata; family Elapidae; genus Pseudonaja; species Pseudonaja textilis. Next base: position 271,814,222 of record NC_141990.1, on the reverse strand, counting down.
CTGCCCCCATCCATTCTCTGCCTCCCGAGTCCCAGCTGATCGGCTGGCTCTTGTTTTGTTGCCCTGCACAGGAGAACAAAGCTGGAAAGCAGGTTAGTGCAATGGGGAGGGAATGGAGATTTTGCAGTATCCTTCCCCTGCCACGCCCACCAAGCCACACCACACCCACCAAGCCATGCCGACAGAACTGGTAGTAAAAAATTTTTGAATCCCACCACTGAGCTGGGCCCACCTACCCACCCTGGTGCTATCCCGTCCTATATATCTCACTCTCGCTCTCCCTGCACACGCAGCCCAGCAGATTTCCAGGCCTTGCCCACTCTACTCACTGTGGCTGTCCGCGAAGGTGTGCTGGAAGCGGCATGCATGAAATCACCGTGTGTTTGAAGCCGCGCAGAAGCGCAGAATGAGCATGCTCACATTTTCAGTTCTGCGCTAGGCAAACCGGTTGTTAAATTATGTGAAGCCCACCTCTGATCCCATCTGGTATAACATATCATAAAATGTGATGAATATCTTTACATTCTATAAAGAACTATATTCTATAAAGATCTATAAAGAAGTAATCATGATAACAGAAGCGGTTGTAAGATGTGGCAAGGTTTGCTTTCGGCAGACCTCCCCTCTCAGCAGCTGCAGTTCTATGGCGAATTGCCTTTCCACAGCAATAAGGAATGTCACTAATCATGCAAACATATAGCTACTATAAGCAGAGGAGATGGCAGAAGAAAATCTGCTAGGGTGACAGGATTTTACTCCCCTGCAGTAGTTATAAGATGCATGGCAAGTGCACAAGCTGAACAAGCAACATTACAATATCTCCCGGTTGAGCTTCAACTGATGTGTTGTTAAAATTGTTACAACAACCTACTGTTAAAAGCAGACAGTGACAAAAGAGAAAGCAGAGATCCTTAAAGGGGAAATGTGCTTCCTTCTCGTAACTTTCTCTTTCCAGAGCTTCATAAAAACATCTTTACAATTGTGTGTGCTATGCATTTTGAATGCATCTTTATATTTGTATTAGTATACTATTAAACCTTTTCCTGTCCTACTAACCTTATCATAAACCCTAACATAGCAGAATACAAAGGAAATGTGTTTCATGCACATACACACACTTGCAAACTTTCTGATCTTACAACCTGAAAATGCAAACTAACTTCACACCTATTTTGCAGTGTTTTAGGCACACCTTTGAACCCTCATTGTTTTAACTGGGATTTGGAAATGGAACCGTAGCAAAAGCCCTACATATTTTTTTTTACAACTTTTAAACTCAAAAATAGAAGTCAATTTCTTACTTGCAACTAAATTGCTTGGTTCGACGTTTTTGTGAAAAGGCGAAGACTTGCCTAGCTTAATGAACACGGGTCTTATACACTTCATAAGAGATTCAAAACGCCTATCAAGTCAGTTGAAATGATTATCTCAACCAAGATAAGGATAATAATGGGGCACCAGCAGGATTCATACTGAGATTTCAGCTTTGTTTTTGCTTCAGACAAAGCAAAAAGATGGGAAAAAACCCCTCCTGGAGGTGAGGAAGTAAGGGACAGAGCGGACTTTGTGATACCATTAGTCTTCATTTCCTGAGGAAATGGTCAAAACTTGGGAGCACTTAGCTGTCAAAATCCTTTTCATATTTAAACCCTGCCATAGGAAATTCTGTTTGGGATTCCCTGCCATTTCCCTAGGGAACACTATTCTAGAGTGAGGTTGAGCAACTCACTTGGTAGTTGATTGTGTTTCTATTTAGGCACATAACTTTAGAGAATGAAGGGTTTCTTTCTCCCACAGTAGCTGAGCCGCACACTTTGCAATTAATTTTATTTTAAAAATATGTCCCATGTTTGGGAAAAAGGATGGCTTCAGAATGCAGAATTAAAAGATTTCTGAAGCCTTGTTTCTATATGTAGTCCTCACTAGCTACTTTGCCAGGAGACAAAAATAGGCAAGGCGGCCTAATCTAAGGCAGTGTTCTTTGAAGAGCCTGATCTATCTGGAGATCTGTCTCCCGTCCATTGGCAACACACTGCTGCACTGATATCATTCAAGCAAATGGTGACAAATGGTGAGGAAATGCTATTACACATAGTTCTTGACTTATGACAGTAATTAGGCCTGGAATTATGGTTATAAATTGTGGTAAATTGCTAAGAGGATCAGCAGAGGTCCTCACCCAATTTTACAACTTTTTTTGCGGTGGTTGTTAAGGGAATTCAGCAATTGTTAAACCGTCTGTTTTTCCCTAATGGTATTTTTGCTGGAAACCAGAGGTAAACACTGGAAATGAGCAACCCACCCACCCACCCACCGAAAATCAGAGTCACATGACCACAGGACTCTGCAAACAGCCATAAAAGCAAACCGCTTGCCAATTGACCAAAATATGATCATGTGACTGCAGGGGACAGTTTGCAGCCATCCGAACTTTGAAATCAGGCTGTAAGTAGCTTCTGGGAGGTCCGTGGGAACTTTGAACTGTTTCTGAGTAAGCAGTTGTAAAGCAAGAAGTTTCTGTTCTTCCCAAAGAGCCATCAGTTCTAGAGCCAATGCAGAATATCGGTATACTTACCTGCAAATGTTCAAGAGGGGTTGTGCCAGATACTGTAGCAGTTCTACAGCTCCACATTAACGATACGCTAATTTAAAGGGCAACTGAGGAGATGTTAGAACAGAAATAGAAACACAGAAGGATTTGCTTGCAGAAACATTTTATCCTTCGCTATAAATCATGGTATCTTAACTGCAAAACAGAAAGGAACTCCAGAAATCCTACACAAGCCACTTCAGAGTTTAGACTTGGAAGTATCATGGCAATCTTTTCATCTTGAAAGAAAATCCAAGTTGTAAAGCGTTTTTCAGAAATGAGCATCAACATAGTGGAAGAGTGCCAGACTGGGGAAGGCTGGCAGTGAAACATTTGGCTGGCTGCTTTTGGAAGCCAATTTTCTGGAAGTAGCAGAAAATCGGGGAATCATAACGCAGTTGTCAATTCGCCATTGACGCTTCAACATACTTTACTTGTTAACTGCAACATGATTGCGACATAATTTGGGGGGGGCAAATCATGTCACTTTTAAACATTTAGAAATAGTACAGCCTTGGAAAATTTTTAGCTCTAGTGTTTTATTCGCCAATTGCTTCCATGTGTCCTGGCACCAGTACCGGTTTGTGGATGGCTAGGAACCAGGTCGCATAAGCGAGTGAAGCTTCATCGGTGCAACCGTGGAATCTAGACAGAGCACAAAAACACCACCCCCAGTTTGTGGAAAAATGGTTTTTCACAGAACCGGTCCCCAAAAGGTTGGGGACCACTACCCTGATTTACAAGTATTTGTTTAGTAACCATTCAAAGTTACAACAGCACTGAAAAAAAGTGACATGACTGTTTTTCACACTGTTGTAGCATGCCCACAGTCACATGGTCAAAATTCAGGTGCTTGGCCACTGGCTCATATTTATGACGGTTGCGGTGTCATGGGTTCATGTTTTGCAACATTCTGACAAGCAAAGTCAATAGGGAAGCCAGATTTACTTAACAACCATGTTACTAATTTAAACAATGGCAGTGATTCGCTGAACAACTGTGGCAAGAAAAGTCATAAAAGGGGGCAAAACTCACTTAACAACTATCTCACTTAATAACAGAAATTCTGGGCTCAATTGTGGTCACAAGTCGCGAACTAGCTGTACCATCCCTGAAAAATGAATTACCAGTCTCTGTTTATTGTTCTGAAACCTCCTCAGTCTGTCATTTGTAAAATGGCTATTTTAAAATTGGCTATTTTGCAAGTCAAAATGTGGACGTTAAGCGGGATCAGGCCTGGTTAACACTTGAAGGGGAAAGCATCAGGAAATAATAAGATTATAGACTAAACTGCAGAGGGTTTGGTTTTTTTAATTCCCAAAGAAGGTAGTACCAAACTATTCTTATGCAGTTGCCAGGAATTTCTCAAAACTCCAAAAGTGTTCTAATAGAGGAGGGGTGTCAAACTCAAGGCCCAGGAGCTGGAGCCGGCCTGTGGGGTGCTTAGATTTGACCCACAGGGCTGCCCTGGAAACAGTGAAGGACCAGCCCACCTCTGCCAGCCAAAACGGAGCTCATGAGGGACCCCCCCCGAGCTCTATTTTCACTGACAGTGGTTTACAAGAGGCCGTTGCAGCCGAAAACAGAACTCAGGAGCCCATATTTGCTGGCAGAGCGCCCAGGCCACCACAGGCACCCGACACAAGTGATGTCATACTGACCACACCCACCCTGGCCACGCCCCCCCACCCCCCCCAAGGTCAAACACAATCCTGATGCGGCCCTCAATGAAATTGAGTTTGACATCCCTGTAATAGAGGAACAGAATAGTATCTTGGAAACCCTACTAACATTTTTAGAATTCACAACTGAATACATACAGTATTTGGGATATTTGTAATTCAGTTGCTTACCATCCTAGTTCGGTATAAAGCAATTGGAGATAAACTTCTCTCTGAACTCTGCCCCCTGGAAAACAAACTTGTGAGATTTACAAATTCTGGGATTCTAGGGAATTTCATTGGCGAGCTAAAACTCTGATCTGCACGTCCAACAACCTAAGGAAAACGTTCAGAGATCAATGTACTTTCAGTAGGAAACATTTGTTTTCTTCTGTCTTGCCTTGAGAAAACTCTGATGCCATAATAGAACCAAAGTTCACTAGTACAAAGTTAATGTCGCTATCAAGGGTTTTTCTGGTAAAATGGAACTTCAGTTCCACAGCTCAAGTATTTTACTGTCAAAACTACAAAGGTCAGAAGCATTGTATCTGCCCAGGAATGTTTCATTTATTATATATTTATTCTTATCAATTTTCCTCCAGGGGTTTAAGACAGCATGCATATATTGTATGGTATTCTTCTCAATTTTCTCCCAAACAACAGTCCTATAATGGAGGTTTGGGCTAATCAAAAATTGATGGTTCAGTCACCCAGTTAGCTCTGAGAGCCAAGGATGGATTTAATGTAAATCTGTTTCTTCCTGCTTTAACAGTTTAATCACTAAGGCTGTATTAAAGTGCTTATTTCACTTTGGAGCAAATTCCATCTGTATGCAGATGTCAGCTGAGTTGAGAGATAAAGATTGGAAACAGAAACCTATGGACTTTTGAACTTTTGAACAGAAACAAAGGAATTTAAAAAAAAGAATTATGCTATTTAATGAAACCCTTGTATCACTGAAACAAAGAATAGCTATGAACAAAAAAAGGAAAGTTCTCAATCAGATGCTTCCAATGTCTGAGTTGCTTTTATGTTTATATATTTGCTGGATTGCTGATATTAGCTGAAAACAATAATATATTGTTGTTTAATTTCATTGATCAAGCATACAGCTAGGAGGAAAAGAGGCTGAAATTCCTTTCAATCAGTCATCACCACATCAATTCTTGAGGCCAAGGGGACAGGTTGTTTTGTCTCCATTCAATGAAATAGTCTCTGAACTTCTGCACAGAATGAGGTATAAGATGTGACAATTTGCTATTAGCATTAGGTTCATTATGACAAAATAATAAGAGTTGGAGACACAACCTGTAATTTGTTACCTTTATGTGATCCTGAATATCTTTCTCAGGTCTACTGTGGTTACCCAAAAAGCCCTGAAGCAGAGGTGGTATTCAGCAGGTTCTGACCAGTCCTGGAGAACCAGTAGCAGAAATTTTAAGTAGTTCGAAGAACCGGCAAATACCATCTCTGACTGGAGATTTTACAGTATCCTTCCCTTGCCATGCCCACCAAGCCACGCCCACAGAACCGGTAGTACATTTTTTTGAATCCCACCACTGCCCTGAAGGTGTGCCCACAGATTATGACTGCTGGCTCAGTCTGGCAAGGGACAATCAGATCATGTGGACAAGCCTTCAGGACATAAGTTCTTCTATTCACTGCAAGGGCCTAGGGCTCAATCTGTCCTCATACACTCATTCCCAGCTGGAACCAGACACAAAGAAAGAAGGAAAACCACTGCAAAACGATGCCACCAATTCCCAGTCCCTGAAGCCAACTCAGAAAAATACCGTGTTGATGGCATTGAAAGCTGCTAAAAATCCAGGAGAGCCAGGACAGTTTTACCAGCCCCATCCCGAGACCTCCAAAGATTATCAGCAAGTTTCTCAAACCAGGGATGGGATCCGACCGGTATAACTACCAGTTCTGTTGCTCTGCATCGCGTGTGCATGCGTGAGTCGCGTGAGTGCAATTTACGACCTGCTGAGCTGCCCGGACAGCTGAGCAGTGGTGTGTGCAATGGTTGGAAAAGCCCTTTTTCCCTGCTTTTTCAACCGCGGCTGTGTCGCGCAAAGCAGCTGTGGTTGAAAAAGCAGGAAATAAAAGTCAGGTAAGAGCCCGGGCAGGCTGGTGGGCCAAACCAGCAGCAGACATAGAACCGGTTCTATGTCTGCTCTCTGTTTGCTGCTTTTCAGAGCAACCGGTTCCACAGAAGTGGACAGAACCGGTAGAATCCCACCCCGTCTCAAACCCCATTAGCCAATTTGATTTCATGAATTGTCTTAGAAGGCCTCCCAAACTATTTTAATTGGTAAGCTTAGGACAGTAGGGGGAGAAAGAACAGTATAAGTGAGTATAAGTAAATAAGTGAGAACACAGTTTTGTGGTTTTTCCTTCAAGTGACATGACTGTTGTTATGCGCTCCAGTACTTGCTTGTTGGTCACCTTTGCCATCCAAGGAATATGCAGGAGCCGTCTTCAGCACCACAGCTCAAGCTGATGTGTAACAGCAGAGCGGAAAGAGAAATACTGGCATTAAAGAGGAAATGCATTGTAGTTAAGCAGCTTGAAGTTTTGTCATCTAGAAGTAGTTCACTATGTCAAGGTGCAGGCTATGTATAGCCAAGTTATTCTAGTACCTAGAATGGAAAACCCCATCGTCTTCTCTTCCTCCTCCTCAGTACCAAACAGACAGAACAATGAGGGACAATTTACAGTGTTTTCATGCCATTCAATGTTTCCTGCCTCACCTTCTCAGTTGGGAGGATCAGTCCTGCCAGGAGAAACAGGAAATCACTTAAGTCAGTGGTTCTCAACTTGTGGTCCGCGGACCACTGGGGGGGCCGCAGTGTCATCACAGGGGGTCCACGAAGGCTTGAAGAAATGTTATGATTTAAATCTAGAGTTAAGTCTTGGTGGTCTGTGGCTACAAAAGGTATTTAAACGGGGTCTGTAATGAAGAAAAGGTTGAGAACCACTGATTTAAGCAATGAAAAACCAGACAGAAAAATAATCATGCAACACCGAATAAGAAGAGTGTTACATCTATGATCTATCCTTCCCCAACGTTATAATATATTCAAAACCACTGCATTCACTTATAATCCAATTGGAATATTGTATTTGTTTGCTAATTTATCCACTACACTTTAATCCCATTTGTAAATGACGTTTTTTTATACAGAGTTAACTACTTTCAAAATCACAAAGTGCTTTCAGGTTCCCGTTTCTCAGTTTGGGAATTGAGTGCGTCTGCAATTATTTTCATGAAGATTACAGGATCTAAATACACTTCACGCTGAATTCTGTCCTAATTTTTAAAAAACAATGTTTGATTTGTTTCAATCAACTTGGAAAGAATAGAAATAAATTAATACTTCCAACATAGATAAAATATTTTTTTAAACCCTGCCCTGTGTCATAGCATAAAATGCCCCTCAAAGTAGATTGCAGTTTTTAAAAAGGTGTGTAAAAAGGCTAATTTAAAAATAACAATCATTTAAATTGTAGAACAGTATACTTTGTTGATTAAAACGATTGCCAATAAGTACTTTACAAATATCTAGAGAACAAGTCCATGTTATCCAATTAACCTGCATGATTTTTTTAGTCAGTATGATTTGCTTTCCACAAGCTAATAACGTCCTGACACTATATGGCAGTAAAAATGATAAATGATAGTATGATGAGGTCACCAGTTCCCCATGCAAAAGCAAGAAATCACAGAAAAGGACAATTATTGTGATTAAAGGAAAGATAGCAGATTAATTAGCCATTCATTCCAGCAGACACTGCAAGTGGGAAAGTGACCTCACCGTAGGAGGCCTACTACCACTGCCTTTCTATTTTATTGCAGGAAAGGAGAGGAAAATGATGAAAATTGTGAGGAAAAATTGGAGGAGGAAGCAATTCTTTTCTGTTCCAGGGCTGAGAAAACCACTGCAGCTTGAGTGCTGCATTAGGCAGCTTTTTCAGGTTGATTTTACATAAGATTATCCAATTCTTTAATAATTCACAGGAGGCATCTGGATACTATACCCAATCCTGGATGCTACTCACTGAACAATGTGAATGTTTCTTTCTGTCTGATCCGGCAGAAAATGGGAATGGTGGAACCAGTTCATCAGGGAACCAGCTGGAGATCAAAATGGTTTGGGACAGCGTCAGTGATGGGTCCTTGAGAAGGGGACGTATCAACACCTCTTTAAATGGTGCTGGCAGCTGGGAATAGCAGATTGTAAATATATTATTTGTAGGGTTTCTAAATCTAGGCTGCAAAAATCTAGACAGCACTAGATGGCAGCAGACATGCTGACTCTACTGCAATGTAATGGCTATCCAGGTGTTGTATTTTGTAGGCTGAATCTGATAAACCTAATGTGCTATGTATAAAGAGCTGAAGAAGCTTCTTGGATGAGAAGCGAAATATCTTCAAAGAAAAACAGAAAGTCCAGTTGCCTCTTGAAAAAGCACCTTTGGGATGATAAGCCTAATTATTGGAAAGAAAATTTTCCAGAGGAGTATCATCCAGGTTGGTCTTTCTTGGGAATGTGAGACAAGTCATGTTATTTCTTCTAAGAATGCTGAAATCTTACAAAACTTCGTGCAACATTTGATTTTAATCACACACCATACACACACCCAAGTTACCAAAAATATCTGAGATATCATAAGTTTTGGACCATTTGTAATTTTAAATAAAATCAGCCATCAAGAGATTTCATGCACACACAGTTGCCTGTGACTTCTGAATTATCAACCATAGTTTAATATTGGGCAAACTAGGCCACTAAATGGAACCCAGACCTTGTTTTTAACTAAAATTGACTTAGTCAGTTTTGTCAATCTAGTTGCAGTATTTTGGTAACTTGGGTGTGGGAATGTATATGATTAAAAGATGCTGTTTTACTACAATGAAGGACAAATACCATAACTTCCCTAAATCTTTGGATTTACATATTTGTTCCAGTGGTGGGATTCAAATTTTTTTACTACCAGTTCTGTGGGTGTGGCTTGGTGGGCGTGGCAGAGGAAGGATACTGTAAAATCTCCAGTCAGAGGCGGTATTTGCCAGTTCTCTGGACTACTCAAAATTTCCACTACTGGTTCCCCAGAACTGGTCAGAATACCACCTCTGATTTGTTCTAATGACAATGTATGAAGACTTGTAAATACACACACACAGAGGGAGGGAGGGAGGGAGAGAAAGAGAGAGAGAGATTCTCCCTTGTAGAAGTCCCCAATTCCATTTTTTTTAGAGTTCAAGCTGTCTTATTAGAAACTTTTTTCAACTTCCTATTATTTCTACTTCAGTAAAACTCAGGAACCTTCTGTGAGTATCCTATTTCCGCTGATTCTGCCTTCTTTGAATTAAAGACCTTTATTATCAGAATCCTGGCATCAAATTAATTTCCTTCTCCTGGCAAACTTTGCCAATTTGCATCATATCTGCTTATTTTCCAAATCTGCAGCAACCAGAGAAGTTGTACAAGCCTCCAAAAGTGTATGCTATAATAACAGAGATAAAAACAAGATCATTTATCAAGGGCACATGTTTTTCTAGATCAATTCCTGATCAGTAGTTTGGTGATCTATGAAGCTGCTCCAAGTATTCCCCACCAAAATAATGGGGGGGGGGGGAATTAAATGGCTTAAATCTTATGAGATTGACAAATTGTTAAAATACTGATGTTGCAACTTGTTAACTCATGATATTATGATGTTCTTGACTGACTTGAAGATCTCACAAGATTTTGCCCATTAGTTTTTTTAAAAAATAATTTGGGAAGTCATCCAGTCTCATGGAATTGGTTTGGAATTTCAGACGATACGAAGAGACAAGTGTGTACAGGAAGGGGTCCCTTCCTCTCAGGAAGGCTATTTTTGTAAACAGGAAGTATACTCTCCTACCAGATTTAGTTTGGCATCTGGTCTAGTTTTTAAGTGGAAATAGGTGATTAAGAAGAATATAATTGCCAGTTCTTGGTCTGGTGTTGCAAATAAAGACATAATGGAAAATTCGTATTATTTTATTTTGATTTATTTATTTATTTTGTCAAATGCTTACAATATAACAGAAACAAGAATAAACATAAGTTTAAATTCAAGAAATAGGAACTAATAATTGGAGACAATAGGACAGAGACGGTAAGCACGATTGTGTGCTTATGCACACCCCTTACAGACCCCTTAGGAATGGGGTGAGGTCAATAGAGGTTAGTTTGAGGGTAAAGGAGTGGGGGTTTGAGCAGGTGACAACAGAATCAGGTAGTGAGTTTCAGACATTGACCACTCTGTTGCAGTAATCGTACTTCCTGCAATCGAGTTTGGAGTAGTTTACATTTAGTTTATATCTGTTGTATGCTCTGTGTTGTTGTTATTGATGTGTGTCAACTTTATTCTTGAAATGGCAGTGTCCCTCTCTTCAAGATGGTTTCTCCTGCTGTACTTTGACACTGGGGGATTAAGAATACCAACCTCCCGTGATGTTTCACTCCTGACTGGTAAGTAAAATGAGAATAAAAATCATTTGATCCAGTTGACCTGCAGCTTCCTTATGCACATTAGCATGAGTGTACAATAGCTATCAGAAGGTGGCTTTCCAAGTCTGCGTGGGAAAAGCACATAGCTCATCCTCAGGGAAATTTCCTATTCTTGAATTAAGATTTTAAAAATAAGCCTATGGTTCTTTGATTTCCAGCAATATAAAGTGATGTGTGGCCTCCCAATTATGGCTCCATTGTGACTCTCATTACGTTTCCTAATAGCTATGCTGGCTACAATTGACTATAAGTTGCAGCTTAATAGCAGCTGGAAGGCCAAACATTGCCGTCCTTGGTTTAGGAACATTAGGAAATGCTATAAAGCAGGGGTGTCAAACTGGCAGCCCATGGGCCAGATACATCATGCGCAAGCCACGCCCACCCCAGCTCCGCAAATGGGGAAAATGTCGCAAAAGTCACATGACGGCATTGTGAGTTTGACACCCATGCTATAAAGCAAAGGGATCCTCTTATTTTACTGCATTTATTTGCTAAGAAGTAAACTTCTGCTCATTTATGTCATGCATGCACACAAACCACTGAGCTGAGAATACCTTTCTTTTTCCAATGAGTTATAAGTTAAGCCAGTTTCTTTTTCTCAAAGCTGATGATTAATGATTTCCCAGATAATAAAATAAAGGGTGACTACATAGCAGGCCACATAGTCACTGGCATGCAGAAAACACCTCCCGCTCTAGAGGGGGTGGAAAACAGTTATTTGCAGCCTTCCTGGGTCTAGGAAGAGGAAGGTCATAGAGCAGAGGTCTCCAAACTTGGCAACTTTAATACTTGTGGACTTCAACTCCCAGAATTCTCCAGCCAGCAATGGGAGTTGAAGTCCACAAGTATTAAAGTTGCCAAGTTTGGGGACCCCTGTCATACAGGAAGAAAACAGGGGCAGATTATATTAGATTTTAATTTAGGACTGCTATATCTAGCTCACTTGTGTACCATATGATAAATTCACCAACTTGTAGTCTTGCTTTGCTTTGCTTCAGCCGTTAATAATTGTCTTGGGTTTATTACATAGCGATTTCCAAATGAAGTTATCATTGGAAGCAACGGTTTGAATTAAATAAGAGATTTGGCAACTTTATTCCCTAGAAAGACATTCTAGGCAGGAAATATGGTTTGCCCTTTATTTTTGGATAGTTGACCAAGCTGTTACTTAACCACAGATTTAAACATCCAAACAATTGTGAATGACTTCACAATGTTTAATTTGCTGTTTGAATTTCCTGCTTAGCTACACAGTTCTGCATAATTGAGAAATCAACTTGGAGTGACAGATTAATGTTTACCCCTTTCATTCCTCTAAATAAATACACTGTAGTTTGCAGCGTTCACAGAAAACTCTTACGTTGACTCCCTTCTCTCTTACAATTTGTCTGCTCAAAAATCTGCCAGGCAGCTGACAATTCAACCACCATGCATAACATGTGGCTGTGCAGGGCATCAAGAAATGGAAAGGGAAAGTGTCCTTCTAGGCATCACAACTGGGATATCATAGTAGAAAAGGCATGAAGACTGCTTTTTGGTGGCGAAGCAGAGGGGAAGTTACAGTAGATTTTAGGGAAAGGGAAAAGCAAAAACCAATGCTAGTGTGAAGAGCCGGGATCCAACCAGGGGTGGGATTCAATTTTTTTAACAACAGGTTCTGTGGGTGTGGCTTAGTTGGTGGGTGTGGCTTGGTGGTCATGTGACTGGCTAGGTGTGGCCAACTCAACATCACTCACATCGAGGCACGCATCTCCTCGCCTGGCCTCTCATGACTGTGGGGATGCTGCAACAGTCATAAGTGTGAAAAATGGTCATAAGTCACTTTTTTCAGTGCCATTGTAACTTTGAATGGTCACTCCACACAAGCAAAGTACCAGCAAAGGAGGGGAAAAAAGCTCCAGAGAAGTTCCTGAGACAGGAAGTCTAATCCTGCCAAGAATGTAATAAGGGTTAACGGAGAGGCAGTTTCTGTAAGCAACACCAGAATGTTTTCTTCCTGCCTTCCTTATAGGATTAGCCCAGTAATTTCTTCTAACAACTGGTTCTCTGAACTGCTTAGAATGTTAACAACCAGTTCTAGTGAATAGGTGCGCAGAATCCCACCCCTGGATCCGACCAGTGCAACTACCAGTTTGGTGATTTTGTGATTTGTGATTTGCGCTGCGCATACTGCATGCTCTGTGAAACATTGTCAGCTATGCTGCCCGAACAGCTGACCAGCGCTGTGCGTGGGTGCGCAGCATTTGAAAAAGCACTATTTTCCTGCTTTTTCAACCGCAGCTGTGCTGCGCAAAGGAGCTAAGGTTGAAAAAGCAGGAAATAAAGGTCAGGTAAGAGCCCAGGCGGGCGGGAGGGCGGGCAGGCCAAAACAGCATCAGACATAGAACCGGTTCTATGACTGCTGCTCTTCAGAGCTACCAGTTCTACAGAGCCGGACAGAACCGGTAAAATTCCACCCCTGGTTAAAAGCACAACAATACCCATTGAGGCCAGAAGAAATCAAAAGAAGATGGAGAAGAACAAAAACCTGGAAAGGATATGTTCTGGTATCTTTTCATAAGACAGCTATGAGAGATTAATGATATTGGCCATATACAAAAATCAGTGCAGATAATTACCTTGATTTAAAAGAAAAGGCCATGGATTCTAGTCCTGCCTTAGCACAAAGCCAGCTAAGTGACCTTGGACCAGTCTGTCTCAACCCTAGGAAGGAGAAAAATGCTAAGCCACTTCTGAAACCCTTGTCACAAAGACTGAAGGGATTTGTCCAAGAAGTTTCCAATAACTGAATACGACTGAACGAATGAAAAATAAGCATAATACACAGTATCACTAAAATACTGTTATAACAGTGGTGGTATTCTATTGTTCAGCCCGGTTCAGCCACACTGGTAGCTCTGAGGATCATCTGTGGGCAAACCAGTTCACTCTGACTATCAGCTGCTGGGCCTCCCATCCGCCCTGGCTCTATACTGACCTTTATTTCCTTCTTTTCAGCCTCAGCTGCTTTGCGCGGCACAGCCGATTGTCACGCATCAGCTGTTTTACACACAGGGTTTGTAGCATAAGGTGAGTTGCAAACACTGTGCGCGAATTTGCAAAAGCATGCATTTGGCACAAAGCGTGCACTCACACCAAACTGGTAGGAAAAATTTTTGAAACCCACCACTGTGGCATAAGCTTTCATGGCTGACATCGATCAAGCAGTGATGAGCCTTTGGGGTAAATAAGCATGGTCCACTTTTCTGATGGCCACCTTCATTCATTCCAAAATTTCATCACTGCTTGAGGATCGTTAATCTTGTCTAAATGTAATTAAAATAAATATTGATCCAATAATGTTTCAGATCCAAGTAAGTTTATAGGGTAAACTCTTCCAAGAGATAATTCAAAACAGCAAACAGATAGAAGGAACCAACTGGCTGGAAAGATTTGGAAAACATCTGACTGAGAGCAGTTGAAAACTTTGATGTGAGGATCCAATAAAAGGATACCTGTATATCGAGAAAGGCAGCTTCAGCTTAAAAGAAAATAAGATGATGTAGTCTCACATGCAGTGCTGTCACTTCTGTTTATGTTTGTATGTACAACACATCTGGTGGTACATTGAAATACCAGGATTCAATCCTATGCAGTTTAGGTGTAGTAAGCTCAATGAATCTCACTGCATGAGCTAATGGTGTAATGGTGATTTATTGTGGTCTTCAGTGCATAGGCAAAAAAAGATCAGTAAAGAGAAAGGCCAAACATTCATTAAAAAGTAAGAGAGTCAGTAGATAATCGTATGTATGCTTAGCTACTTTATGTCAAGTTATAATATACAAGAAATGGTCACAATTTCATACATCATGGGGATAAGACAATTGCCCTAGTTTTTGCTCTCCTAACTTAATAATTTTTACTGCTCTGTCAGTTTCACACACACACATGTACACAAATAAGAAATTAGAGAAGATGACAAACTGAAAAAACAAGGAATCAGAATGAGAATCACTTATACTTATACTTATCAATTGCTGGATACTATTTGTGAAAGAAAGAAAAAGAAGAAAGAAAGAAAGAAAGAAAGAAAAAGAAAGAAAGAAAGAAAGAAAGAAAGAAAGAAAGAAAGAAAGAAAGAAAGAAAGAAAGAAAGAAAGAAAGATTTGATATATAACAAATAAACACTATTTTATTATGTTTATACTTATCAAAAAAAAGTTGCTATGGACCAGCTAAGTCCATTTAGATGAAAATACTGGTATGTGGCCTTATTGCTTCATCTTCGTAGGGGCAATTTTCATATGATGGTTTTTAAGAATAATGTAGATGTTTAAGGAGCCATGCGTTTTCTTGGGAGATTTAGATTTATTTATTTATTTATCCTAACTGCCCATCTCCCTCAGAGAGGGCTCTATGCAATTACTGAGACAGGCTTATTATCTATGTACATCCATATTATCTAACTCTTATATAAAGGGAAACCTAATATAATACTATATTTATTTAGTCAGAAATCGCTCTGGGTTTAACATGGCTTATTTCCAGCCATCATTTTAGGTTTGCAGTAAATTTAACATAATCTTATGTTTGTTTGGAAATAGGTTCTGAACTTCGTTGCTCCTTAGCAATCTTTCACGAAGGTTCAATTTTAGTCACCAGTATAATCTGGGTGTGAATTAAGACGTTGGTATATTCTTTTAGAATTTAATTACACTAAAAGAAGAGAAAAGCTACTTTTATTCTGAAATCATGGTTCTTTTCTTCACCCAGCTGGCCAATTTACTAGTGTTTTTTTTTTATTTGAATCACCTTTAACCACTCTGACTTTGTTTCAGGAGAGTGACAAAACCTGTATTTATAGCTGTTGGTTTGATCTTGATTAAAGTTTATATTTAGGATTAACAAATAATCTATAAATGCTCTATTTATTTATTGGATGATAAACACATTCTAGTGCATGCTTTGAGTGCCCTGATTTTATCAGAAATGTACTGTAAATATTCTGTGACAGTAGAAACCAATTCGTTGGTGTTTCTTTTCTCTGAAACTTGCTTTTCTAGTGAAACTGAATTAATCAGATCCAGAAGTTTTTAAAAACCATTTCTTGTTTTGTATATATGCTGGAAGATTATGAGAATTTATGGCTAACAATCTGGGGAATCCCAGACTGAAAAAGGATGTTGTGGTTGTATGAGTTTTTAAAGCTATATCTGCTTTAAAGGAGGTTTTCTCCTTCCTCATCTTTACATATGTCCTACTTGTCATATCTCATGAGACAAAGTGGCAAATGCAATTATCTGTTTTACTACACCATGCAGCTTTATTCAACCAGCAAGTTTCATTTTTATTTATACCTCTTGCTTGTTTATCTGCAGTGCATTTCCTGATGAAGGGGAAATTTCATAAATACTTCTTTAGATTTCTTGGAAAAGAATATTTTACTGGAAATGCAACCATATACAGAACTAAATACAAAGTCCACTTCGCAATCATACTATCAACATCAATGTCCAAGTTTTTAATAAATGTTTAGAAATTTCCATTCTGGGCAAGATTCTGAGGTAACATATATTACATTATACTCATCAACTTTGATATTTTGGTATTTGTAGAACCACAGAGTATTCAGGATGCTTTTTTTTTCTCCAAACATTAGATTTTTTTAAAAATAGCTTAGAAGTACAGCATGAAGAAAACCCAATACGTTAAAGACAAAAATGAACAACAGAATTAAAAACAACAGATTAAAATGGCATAGAAATATTCTATTCTGAGTTTAAATAAAAATAAAAGCAACATTTTCCTAAAGGTAAAAGGCAAATCAATATCAGACAAATCTTCCAGGCATGAACAATGTATCCCACAGAAATCTGTTTGTGTCAGAAGCATCACAATTAAAATAAGGCATACTATATGAGATAAAATATAAAATAAAAGATTAAAATATGTATGAGTTAAACAGATCTTGCACAGAAAGTGATCTTCCTCAACCCGATGCCTTCCAAAATATCAGATTTCAGTTCTCATAATCTCCCATTATGAACTGAAGACCAAACATCTGGAGGACATGTGCTTGAGGAAGATCATGTGAAAGGAACATCATGATAAAGAATACCATTCCTCTCCTCTCCTCGGCTGCCATTCCAATTCTTTCGAAACATGATTGAAAAGACAGAGCAAGCGTGAGGAAAGCAGTTCTTCCTAACCATTTCTTATAAGCAGCTCTAATCCTTTGATTGGTTTCCGACAAAGTCAGGTGTAGCTATTTATCGGCTGGTGAGATGTGCTTCCCGTTCCTGCCTTAGGTAGCAAACATGCAACCATATTCTGAACTCTTGTTTTCAGATAGTGTGTTAAATAACTCCGTTTACTATGTATTGTTCTGTCTGTCTTAGTAGAAACCAGCTCACTGTATCAGAAGAATGCAACAACAACCAAAAGCCACTTAAAGGTTGTTGACACACCATAGGACTTACAAAATGAAGCTAGTGGGGAAATGAAACTTGGGTGTTCCCTATATCTGGGCAATTACAAGACACTTTATTTTTCAAATCTGGGATAAGTGGATATGGATCTTAAATAGGACTGAATATCCTAATGTGGGAATTTTCATGCATTTTGGAAATGGAGAAAGGAAGTGCAATTTCAGTATTAAAATACACAAAAATGGAGAAAGTGTAGGCAAAGTCTTGGTAGGTACTTATTTGTTTGTACATCTCTCACTCTCTCTACCTATCTAGTTTTTTGTTCAGGAAGACAAGGAATGCAATTCCCATTTTCCCCCTACAATAGTAACCTTAAGCTATTATGGTAGGTGGGCTAGAGAGACAGTTTTGCTCTCAAGTCACTCAGGGTCAGCTCCACAAAATAACCAAAACTAAGAAACCAATGCCATATATGGCAGGACTACCTTTATTGGTACAGTGTGGTAGCAACAGTGCAAGTCAGAATGCCCTTGCTTCCTCTTTCTCTTTCTCTTTGGGTGAATTAGAGAGGGGTTTCTCTGATATATTTCCTCCCAAATTCATTTCTTAGCCAGGTTCAAGCCACACTTATTTGACTTTGGCTGTGGCTCTTCCTCTTTTCCTTCCAAGGCATTCTGAAATTAGGCAAGATAGGACATTCTGAAAGGCCAGCCAAGTAACTATGCTAAAATGCTATCCTTCAGTCCTTGAATTGCAAGAAACCCTAAGGAAAGCTATCAGTGGATTCCACCAGCATAATTTGTCCTTGGGACAACTATCTTTTGCTGGCAAGCAAACAACCAATCACTCTTCCTAATGTGATGTGGGATAGTGTTGGTCAAATTAAACTTGGAATGGCATATTTAGCCAATTCCATAAACTCGGAATGTCATATTGCTCAATTAATGTGTTACAAATGCAGGGCTTCACACCTATAACCTCAGTCAGGCTATTTCTGAATTCTGTAGAGATCAGCACAGACAACAGGTTACAGGCAAGGAGAAGGGCACAAGATGAAGCAAGAAAAGAACAATCCATAATGAGCAAACTGCATTCTTCATTAGTGTGCAATGCAATAACTGCATTAGCAGAGTCCAATTTTAGCCTCATTTTGGCACCCATACGTAGGCTATGGGTATCCACGGAGCCAAAATGGCAAAATGGTGTCACTCTACTCTTATATAACTGTTTTATGAAGCATCTTGCTGACAGTAGTAACCCCATAAGGCATCTGTGGTGGCAAAATCAGCAACACAAAGTTGACAGAAAATGGCTCTTTCCTTCTTTAAACAGACTTCCTGGAAGCACAGAAATAATACTCTGTCAAGAGAGCATATTCTTTAAAGAGAGCTTAACTTTAAATCATCACTTCTTCCAAAGTTAGCTAAACTCATATTAATAAGTGCCTAACAAAAACTGACCAGCATTTCAGAAAGCACCAGTCACCATTATGTGTGCAGATCTGACTGCAGAAGTCAATTTTCCAATCTGTTGTGCAACCCAAAATGATTGTGGAGGGGAATTTCCAGTGACAAGACTAATATAACCAATAATGCTGGATAGATCTAGAGTGCCGGTTTGGTCTAATGATTAAGACATCAAGCTAGAAACTAGGAGACTGTTGAGTTCTAATCCTACCTCATGAATTGCTAGCTGGGTGACTTTGAGCCACTCACTCTCTCAGCCCATAATTTCAGGCTCAGAAGACAAGCTAGTAGGTCAGTTCAAGTTGCAACCAATGCATCAACACTCAATTGATCCAAAACTCTGTACTTGTGTGAAAATACTAGAGGGGGCAGGAAGAGTTGGATAGATCCTATTCCTAATGTATCAGCAACCATATGGTTAATGTAGCATCCTAGCTTGTATCTATGGTTACAGCTAAAGATGATGTTAAGCTGCTTCAGCTGTCGGCTGGAGATGAGAAGATAGGAATGTCATGAAAACAAAGCATAAAAAATGGGTAGGAGGGCTTGTCTAATGCCTTAGGGAAACCTGATTATGAACCTTTAGTAAATAACACCCATTAACAAACAAGAAGGACTGTGATCGATTATTACTCATTCAAGAGTAGCTTTACATGACAGAAGTGATTAATTAAATAAAGCTGTACAACCAAGAAATTTCAGGGGAAGTTAATAACTCATAGATAATCCTAATTCAAAGACTTATTGAATTCAAGCAGAGTGAAAACAGTGATAATACACTGCGAAGTATCAGGAAGTTTTCTATGACATTCATTTTCTAATTTTAATTTTAATTCAAAAAGAACACAGCAATGAGAAAATGTTATTTTAAGTTGGGGTTAGGCAACTTGCTGTCTTGTAGGTGCATTAGATCATAATACCCACAATCTCTTCTCCTAGTTTATTTTTGCTGGAGAATTTTTCAAAAACAGATTTTTTTTCCTGGTTTATGAACATATTATGCACACTCAAGTTCCCATATACATTTGGAAAACAGAAAAATTATCAAAATGAAAAATCTTTCACTCTTGGCGTTTTGACAGAGAGTGACTTGAATTTTACTTATGCTTTCCGGCATGCAATCTTATGTTGAGTTGGCTGCCCATCTGATAAAAGAACCTGGGCATAACTTTTATCCCTAGAAAACTGAGTAGGCAGTAAAGCAGCAGAATTCCAAATGGAACTTTCCAACAATAATACATAATTTTTCTATGCATTATGGAGAACAAAGGAGGTGATCTAAAAGATGTCACATGGAAAGGAAAGGCCAGGCCTAAGGGAAGGGAACAGGAAGAAATGTTTGAAACTAGCCAAGACAGCTTTTCCGACATCCAGCAAAAAAAAATTAGCAGCAGCATTAGCCTGATGTAAATGGATTGAATCATTAGATTATTGCAGAAGACATTTTTGCCCATTTCTCAGATCTACTTATATCTTTAACTTCTGGAAAATTGCAGGAGATTGTCCAGTGATCTGCAAATTAGCAGATATGGCTTTTAATCAAGCAGCCTCTCTTGTATCATAAAGCTTTTACACAAAGTCAAATTCCAATTTTGGGACTAGTGCATTCCAATACATTGATACTAATAGCAAGCAAAGCCTACTGATACTGACAGCAAGCAAAGTATTTCATATTCATTAACAGAGCCACATGATAATGATGTCCTTGTTTAGCACCTGCCTCATTTAGCCATCGTTTGTAGTTACAATGGTGGTGAAATAGTAACATTCCTCTCATTTACAACCATTGTAGGTCTACGAAACAAAGGAAAACTGAAGTAAGGCCGTAAAATTGTGATGCTTCACTTTACTTGATGACCAAGTTGCTAGTCCCAATTGTTGTCACTAAATGATAATTACCTATGTGATAATCCTTCAGAGGAAGAAAGTATAAAGTTGCAAGTTTACTCTAGATGGAACTTTCTAACTAGAATATTTGAGGCAGCAATAAAAATGATCCAAAAGTTTTGATAGCTATCCAAATTGTACAATTATCCTTCTTATTACAGAAATCACCTTATTATAAAGAATATTTTTCTATAGATGCACTAAGGTAAAGGTAAAGGTTCCCCTTGCACATACATGCTAGTCATTTCTGGCTCTAGGGAGTGGCGTTCATCTCCGTTACAAAGCCGAAGAGCCAGCGCTGTCCGTGGTCATGTAGCTGGCATGACTAAATGCCAAAGGCACACAGAACACTGTTACCTTCTCACCAAAGTGGTCCCTATTTTTTCTACATGCTTTTGAACTGTTAGGTTGGCAGAAGCTGGGACAAGTAATGGGAGCTCACTCCGTTATGTGACGCTAGGAATTCGAACGGCCAAACTGATCAGCAAGCTCAGCGTCTTAGCCACTGAGTCCCTATAGATGCACTAGAAGTTTCAAAAAGTTAAAGAGGCCTTTCTTTGACTTTTTGCCACTTTTTGCTAACTCTGTTTCTACCGCAACATAGGACAAACAGAAGAGGAGGGAAGGAGAGAAAAGAAACCTGTGGTTAGCATCGCCTGTACTTTTTGCTTCCTAGCCAATACCAAGATCTGGCTAATGTGTACTTTGTAGCTTAAAATAAGCCACTCCTGATTGTCAAAGCCTTTGGAATTGTCCTGTTCCTGCTTTTGCTTTCATCAGCTGGGACAAGCCACAGCATATTAAGATCAAGGAAAAAGTCAACAATTCTCCCCTCAAAGGACAATGGTACATGGAAAATGAACCCAGCTTGCACAGGCAATCTGACACCTTGCTAGTTCGCGGTGTTGGTTCTACTTTGCACTCTGTTGCAGCATGTCCTGATGGCTGGGACACTGAAAAGTCCAGCCTTCTTAATGAACCTTTTATAGGAGAAGGGAAAGAGAAAGGATGAATGAATGAATTGTACAAGTTTTGGTGGCTTGCCCGGTAAATCTGGCTTGTGAATCAGTTCATTTACAATTCCTATATGCCTCTATCCTATCTCTTCTCAAACGTGTATGAACATATAAATATTAACATATAATAATTCAAATAGAACCATGAAGAGTCAGAGAGAGAAAAAGTGGCAATTCACATATTTCCCTGTTTTCTCTGTAATGTGGGGACCTATTTAAGTTAAGGTGATGTGATACTGATTAAATATTGACTTGCTGCCCTTCCCCCCAGAATTTCACCAAAAGAAATATTCAGTAACAAAAGTCCTTTGTAATGTATTTTCCTTGTCATATTGAGTAGATTTATATTTCACATTCACATAGCACTGGCTGGGTATGCGGGTGCCTGCAAGCTCACATGTTCCCAAAGCGGAGGTGGTATTCAGCAGGTTCTGACCAGTTCTGGAGAACTGGTAGAGGAAATTTTGAGCCATTTGGAGAACCAGCAAATACCACCTCTGACTGGCCCCACCCCCATCTATTCTCTGCCATCTGATTGGCTGGGTCTTCTTTTGTTGCCCTACACAGGAGAACAGAACTGGAAAGCAGGTTAGTGGGGTGGGGAGGGAATGGGATTTTGCAGTAACCTTCCCTCAGGGGTGGGGTGGGAATGGAGATTTTACAGTATCCTTCCCCTGCCACGCCCACTAAGCCACACCCACCAAGCCACGCCCACAGAACCGGTTATAAAAATTTTTGAATCCCACCACTGTCCCAAAGACATCCTCTTTGGATCTCACCAGGCTCCACCAGTATTTCCTAAATTTTAAAAGTTCCTCCTAATTAAATTAGAATAATAGAGCTGAAAGGGACCTCAAAGATCTTCTAGTCCAATTCTCTGCTCAAGGCAGCAGGCTTGTGCTATTCTGGTCAAATGATTGTCCAGTTTATTTTTGAAAACCTCCAATGATGGAGCATCCACAGCTCCAGGAGGCAAGCTTTTCCACTGACATACCATTTGAATTTCTAAGAATGACTCCAATTCTTAAAGTGACTCTAGGATTTTTTTAAAAAAGACATGATATATATATATATATGCGTATCAATCAGCTGTTCACATGTATTAGCCATTCAAGTTGTAATAGCCCCTAATTTAGTTACTGGTAAGGCCAGAGGATACCTGTATCTAACTGAGATGATGCCAAACATTAAAACTGAGTGCTCCTTGCTGTCGACCGATGCCTCTTAGATGCCTACGATACTGTATGTAAAATCAGTAATAACAATACACAGATCAATCTTCAATTTCAAAGGACAATAACAACAAAGATGCAAGGATCAATATGCATCTTTCAGAGTTACAGAATCCAGTTGACTGCATTAAACACTAGCAATTTCTCCATTAGTAATTTATAGCATCTTTATAGCTTTACCCAGGTATCACAGAAGTGATAACAGCCTATCTTCATTACTATCTTCATTCATGGCCTATCTTCATCATTGTTATTTTGTCACAATAATGATTTCAGAATATACTATAAACTGCTCATGGGGTTGGGGAATAGTCTTCTGAGTAAACTTCATAAATAGACCAAGTACAGGAGAGCAGCCTTACTGGTATAAACTCATCCATAAGAAAAGTAATTGTGATTTTATTTATTTTGAAATTCCGCCTGTTTGCTGTTGAGTTTGTGGCAAAATCTCAGGCTACTGAGATATCATAAATACAGTGCTAAAGGTCTTGTGTTGCAGGTTGCCCATCCTTGGCCCAAAATGTTGAGCATGAATAAAATGCAGCTTGACACTTATCTGTTTACTGCCAATATCCTGAATATTGCAAGATAAAAGCAGTGTAATCCTACGCATATTAGACATTCTATATCCATTACACCACAGTGGCGCAGTGGTTAGAATGCCATATTGCAGACTACTTCTGCTGATTGCCAGCTGCCTGCAATTTGACAGTTCGAATCTCACCAGGCTCAAGGTTGACTCAGCCTTCCATCCTTCGGAAGTAGGTAAAATGAGGACCCAGATTGTTGGGGGCAATATGCTGACTCTATAAAACTGCTTAGAGAGGGCTGTGAAGCATTCTAAAGCAGTATATAAGTCTAAGTGCTATCGCTATTACAACTTATTCTTAGGAAACTATGCTTGGAGTTTCATCAAAAGTACATGTGAGAATATCTTCTGTAGAACTTGCTGCTCAACTGATAAAATTTCAGATGAATGTTTACAATTGTTGTTATTATTTGTTTTTATTCAGCAAAGGACAAACACTGTTGCACACCAACATTCACACCAGCATTCACCAACACTCAATCATTCTCAAAAGCACACACCACATTCCCAAATGATTTTCAGAGGCTGCAAAAGCTTCAGAAGAATGGGATGTACTGTCATCTCCAAAACCTCCAGAAGTTGGGTAAAAGGGCGGTGCTCTTGCGTGGCCTCTGGTGCCTCTGAAAACTGCATGAGAATGGGGCACACTTTCACGTGTTTTTTGGAGTCTGTGAAGGCCATACAAGAATGGGGTGTACTCTTGCATGACTTCCTTCAGACGTTATGGAAGAACACATTCCATTCTTACCCCTGTCCAGAGGCTGGGAAAGAGCACAACCTCATGCATGACTTCTAGAGGGTCCAAATGCCACATGAGAGACATCCCATTCTTGCATGGCCTCTGCAGCCTCTTGACACTTGCATAAGAACGGGCCATGCTTTTACATGGTTTTCAGAGACAGCAGGGGTGGCAGAAGAGTATAATCTGAAATTGCTTCAAGAACAAAGTGACCCAAAGCAATTTTGAGTAAGCCACAGAGGCTTACTTAAAGAGAACATCGCCTGAAGGTAAGCAGAATGCTGGAGAAAATTGGGACAAGGGGACAATTGCACCATTCTGCAAGGCTCACACACTTTGGGGGTATGGTGGGAGGTGGAATGGCAGTGGTGGTCCTAGGATTGAAGTCAAGGCCTGGGCCTCTAGAGCCAGTCTTAATGCTGCTGCTGAATTGTACTGTTCAGAATCTGGGGAAGTGGTAGTGGGAAATAGAGAATTGTTTCTTTTGTGTCCAAGGGTGTGTCTGTGGCATGCCAGCTTGGTCAAGTTGGGCACTTTCCCAATTTTTGCTACGCCAAGCCCAAAAAGTTTGCCATCGCTGTCCTGGACACAAAGCAATCTTTGCATGCAATTAGAATGCACCGCCTGGAAAACCACTTTTGATTCAAATTGCTTAGGCTGAGTTTAGCTCCTCTGTAGTGAAATGATTTATAATCCTAAAGATTCCTGACCTCAGTATTGTTTCCACCATTCACAAGGAAAGGCAAGCGAGAAAGGCCTTTGGTTCTGGTCATGTTGGTGGTTTTCTTTTTCTTTTTTCCTGTTTGATAGCCAGAAAGAGGCCTCGAAATGGCCTTGGCTTATTATAATCAGGGGGCAGTCTGGGAATGCCATGACTTCAGAGGCAAGGGGTGAAAGGGGAGAGGAAGCAGCTGCCCCTCCTTCCTTACCCTTTGGAGGAGGGTTCACGGGGTGTTGTGTGGCACGCAGAGTGGGAACTACTGTTGTTATTTTAATACAAACAGCCACCGACCTTTCTTTCTGGCAATGCCCTGAACTTTGCTCGATGTCACCAGCATCTCGCTAAGCCAAAATAAATCTCAGGGACAAGCTGTAAAAAAAGAGAATTCCTGCTGCAAAGGATTGCAAAAGCTGAGTTTTGCAGAAGCCAACGCCAGAAGGCAGATTCTGCACACGGAGGCACAGGTAGCTCCAGAGTGCAGCAGTGAGAGGTTAACCTGTACAAAGGAGTACAGAGAGGCAAGTGGAAACGTGCAGGCCAGAGTGGTGGAAATCCATCAGGCGATTTGATGCATTCCAAGCGAACTGTCAGTTGCAAAAATGTTTACACTGGTTCTCGTTTCTGTAGAGGCCGCTAACTGGGCTGTAGCAGCATGCCCGCCTGTTTCGCCAACTGCTGTCACTGCCAAAAGGCATCCTGAGGACAGAAGCATTAGCACATAATGGAGAGGATGCTCCATCTGGAACCGGCCCACTTGGAAGCCTAATACCTCAGCACATTGTGTTGGATTTGATTTCTCTTCAGAATCATCTTAGGAAATAAATGAAGCTGAGTTGTCATTGTGTGGCAGAATGGTCTTGTTCTTCAGAAGCTTTACTTTCATTTTTGGAGATGTGTGAAACTTTCTTTTGCCCACTGACACAGCATAGCTCTCATCTAAAAGTATATGCATCTGACTTGGATCTGTAGGAAGTTAGCACCCACCCCTCTCCTAGAAAAATGAAATATCCTAGGAAATATTAAAAAGGCAGGATATTTCCCCTAAAAAGAGTAGAAACTCTGAAACAGAAACTCACCCCTACCTTTGCTAATGGACCATTACTCTGGCTTAGGCCAGTCTATTTTACATAACAAAGATCTAGAATCCAGATAGAATTATAATAAGAATTGCCCAAAGCCCTTTCCAGCAAGCCTCAACCAAACCTGGAACTTAGGACAGCTTACAGAGATGCCCCTGCATGGCCCCATGGGAGTCTGACAACCAATCAGAATACAAGCTCAAATTCAAATCCCAACAGAGGGTATAAAACAATTGCACTCTTAGCATCTTGCCTTTTTCCCTTCTTTTCCTTCATCCAACATCTTGAAGCATGTGATCGTTCTTTTCACTTTGGAACTCCAAGCCACTTGGTCCTGTCCACCATTAAACTATCTTTCCAAACAGCCTCCATGTTTCCAGTGTCTTTTTCCCCACTTGAACTGAACCCAGAAGGATAATTCTTCCAACAGATCTTAAGCAGAAGATAGAAAGATAGTTAGCAACATCCTTTTCTATTTTGCAGTACTTGTAAAGAAGGAGTAGAAACACAGAGCTTGCAATGGGCGTAGAGACAATTGCAACAGGTTTAGAGACAATTGAATCCAAACTTCTGTGCAGTGCAGGATTTCAAATGAGCACAAACCTGAAAGAAGTCAGGCTAGTTTTTTTCTGAACATATTCAACAAATAATTATTTTATTTTATTTGCCTTTGAATCACTTTTGACTTCCGGTGACTGACTGAACCAGGCCTTGTAGTTTTCATGGCATGGTTTTCGGAAGTAGTTTGCCATGGCCTCCTTCCTAGGGTTGAGAAAGAGTGACTGGTCCAAGGTCACTCAGTGTCTTTGTACCATGTCTCCCAGTTCTAACCCAATGCCTTAACTATTACACCAAGTTGGCTCTCCAAATAGGTATTCACTTCCTCCTTAAGTAATTAGTTCCATTATCAAACTGTTCCGATGAGGAAGTGCTTCCTAACATGCAGCTATGATCTGCCTTCCAAATCTGTGGAAACTGGATTTCCATAGACAGACCAAGGAAAGCCTATAAGAACATAAACAATGCTACCAATATAATCCATTTGTGTTAAGTTTGGGTAATGAGAGGCTGAACCAGAGCATGAGTGCAACAAATACTTTATTGTAATAATAAAGGACTGAACGTGCTAGCCAAGCCTGGAACTGGCTCGCAGCGATCAGCAACTGGTTGGACCCGCAGCCTGCTTTTATAGCTGGCTGCTGGGGAGAACCAACCAATGAACGAGGGGGCAGCCGCCCCGCAACGCGAACGGACCTGAGTGGGAACTCCTTAGAGTTCCAGGGACATAACAATTTGATTTTTGCCTTAGGGTCAGTTTATTTGGGCTGATAGTGTGGAGGATGTTTGTCTAGTATGTTATACTGAAGCACTGCTGGAATATTTTAAGTTGTATGATATTATGTCCTCCAAATCTGTAGGGATGCAACACTCATTCTGTTTGGGAATAATGAACGACATAGCCCAGCATACCTGAATGATATGAAATTATAAAATTATACATTTTATAATATATATTATAATAACATTATATATTATAAATTTATGTTATATATTATTTATATGATTATTAAAATATATAAATTATGCTTTTAGTTATAGTAAAGCAAAAATTATTCTGCAAGTGTAGCTGTTTCGATCCCGCTTAGAACCCTGTTAAAGGATCAGAAGTTTGGCTTCTATTGTTTTAACCTTTATTACCGTAGATATAGATACGTTTCCATAGTCTCAGTGTAGTTTTGGCCAACTCAGATGCTAAGCAGAGTTGGAACAGGTTAGTAGAAGGGTCATTCTGCAACCAAGTTAAAATATTTCTGGAGAACAGTGCCCAGACACCAGAAAGGAACACGGCGTGCCTTAAAGTGGCTAATAGAAATAGTTTTGGGAGAAGAGAAAAAATATTACTTTAAACTGAAACAGTAAGATGACTCTGCTCTGGGCTGGAATAAGACAAAGGCAATTTCATGTGATTATTGGTATTTAGAAACAGGTTCTGGGGTCTCTTTGTACCAGTTAAAGGATGTTAAAACAGGCATTGAGGCACAAGCAGAAAATTTCAAAATAAATAAGCCATTATAATGAAAACTCCATAGAAGTTTATATGATAATTTTGGAACACTTATTTCATCTTGATTAAATTGCTGGATTCTCTGGATGTCTTTGAATCAGTATGTGCTAGAGAGAGCAGTTAATCAAACCCTAATACACTGGATGCTTTCATGTGATTTTTTTCAAAGAGAAGAGATGCTTTGTTTGTGAAAAAAATGATATTGTGGCTATGAAGAAAAAAAAAGAAAAAAAGGAATTGTGTCTATTGGATAGAATTTCAATACCCTCAAAGCATTTTATCTTACTCTACTTTTTTTTTTCTGTTGCACATCTATAATACAAAAGCTTTGACACCAAGGTGTTATCTGGAACCGAATACAGGCAGAGTTGGACATATCAAGTTTCAAACAGTCCCAAAGCTTTGACACTCCTTGCATGTGATAATGAGGCTTCACCCTCATTTGCTCAAAATAAAGCAATTAATGTTTAATCCCATTGAGATGCAATTAGGCTTTACGCATTATTATTTTTGAATTTAAGTGTAAACTGAAGGCATTCTTTTAGTGTTTAATGATACTGAAAATACAGAATCAGATCATTGATCAGTTTTATTTGAAGCTATTTGTTGTCAAGGACAGCAGCTCTGCAAGTTTGCCAGCAGAGGTCTTCCCTAGCTTTTTAGTTAAGAAGTAATTCTGGCTGCTTTGCAAATGCAAAAATATATCTCCTGTTATTTAGTCTCAGATTACGCATACAAACAAGCAAACATGTACTTATAAGCTGCTTGTTGCAAACACAAAAGCAAGTTGAGGCAACATAGCAAAAATGGTCAAATGAAAAGAGAAAAAGAAATCAAGAAATAATGAAACAACAATACATGTTGTGGAAGAATAACAAAGAGGAAAAGATTGCATATCTAATGTGGATTTACAAATGACCTTGCCCCTGAGGCTGCTGGACAAACTGTTTTTAGAGCTTTCCTCAAAGGCAGGATCAGAGAAATGCATCCCATGGGAGAAATGATATTCCTTTTATTTGGTAAATATAAGTGACCCTTTTTTGTGCCCCCACCCCTCCACAATCCTCGAAGTAAGTATGCAGATTCTGAGACAGAGAACTCTCTGAGATGTCCTTCAGGGTATTCAGTTTCCAGATCCTCCCATGCAAAACCTCAACTGACTGGAACGGATGAGGTGAGACAGTTCAGAAAGCAAACAGTTGGGGGTTGGAGCAGAAGTAATTGCCCTCCATATACAGATGGTCCTCGACTTCCGGCCACAATGAAGCCCAAAATTTATGTTGCTAAGCAAAACATTTGTTAAATGAACTTTGCTCTGTTTATGATCTTTGTTGCCATAGTTGTTAAGTGAAGCATTGCAGTGGTTAATTTAGTAATAGCAATAGCACTTAGACTTTTATATCGCTTTACAGTGCTTTACAGACTTCTCAAAGCAGTTTACAGAGTCAGCATCTTACCCCCAACAATTTTACTGACCTCTCAAGGATGGAAAGCTGAGTGAACCTTGATCCTGGTGAGATTTGAACTTGGAGGCAGCCAGCAGTCAGCAGAAGTAGCCTGCAGTACTGCATTCTAACCACTGTGCCACCACAGTTCAATACGATGGTTATGTGAATCTGGCTTCCCCATTGACTTTGCTTGTCAAAAGATGATCACATAACCCTGGAAAACTGCCACTGTCATAAGTAAACATCTGAATTTTGATCATGTGATCATGGGGATGCTGCAATGGTCATAAGTATGAAAAATGAAAAATGTGAAATGTGAAAAATGATCATGTCACTTTTTTCAGTGCCGTTGCAACTTTGAACAGCCCCTAAATGAACTGTTGTAAGTTGAAGACTATTTGTATACTTATTAGAAGTAAAGAATCAGATTATCAATTGCACCTATTTAATATAATATTTAGTCTAACTCTGATCTGAACTTTTCAAATACTTTTCGATCACATTTTCAGTTTAGTACCCTCCAGATCAGGGGTTGCCAACCTTTTGGACCTTGGGGACCACCAATCATAATTTTAAATCCCACAGACCAGAGACCCTGGGAAAATCCCCCAAAAAGTCTGCAGAAAAATTCCCCATCCCGTTTCCCTACCGATCAATCATTCGTTATTTGGGATCACAAGATACCATCCCCAGCTCAGGGTGGGGGAGAGAGAGAAAGAGAGAGAGAGAGAGAGACTTTTGGCTTCATGCAAGGAAAACAGCAAAAGTTTTTCTCTCCCCCAAATTCTGCCAGAAATGAGTCTTAGTGACACTTGTCACACCAGCACAGCCTCTTGGAGCAGGATGCCTTGCAGGGTCCCAAAGACTCATTTCTGGTAGAGTTTGGGGAAGAGAAAGAAAGACTTTTGCTGCTTTCTTTGTGTGCAGCCAAAAGCAGAAGAAAAGTGGAAAGAAGCAGCCCGGTGGCCAGGCCAGGCGCATGGGATGAGTGTGGCAAGTTCCCCACCTCCGCCCTTTCCTCCCTCCCCTCACTACCTCATGTTGTTCGCAATGCAAGCAACACAAGCCTTGTATTCCCATGCAGATTAATTGCTTTGGGGATCAATTGCTTTGGGGGTGCTTTAGAAGTGACATTTATCTGAGGACCACCAACATTTTCTTGCAGACCACCAGTGGTCCCCGGCCCACTGGTTGGTGACCACTGCTTCAGATGGGCTGGTTCATTCCACTTAGTGCAGTCACCAGAATTGCACTATAATTTGAAATAGAGTACACATATGGAGACTGGGGTGTAGCAGAAAAAAATATTGCTTTAAATTATTTTAGGGTAGGAAGATCCTTTATACATCCATTCATTTCTATACTGTTAATATGTATTAGACATCCGGCAGCAAATTGGTCTCAGAACAATACAAAATAAAAATACAAAATATTATATAGGTCAAATAGTTTGCAAGAATGAATAGCACATGCCATTCTCATTGGGTGTCCCATCACTGGAGGTGGATCATATAGAGGAGGGGTCGCCAACCTTTTGGACCTCAGGGATCACCAAACTCATAATTTTAAATCCCAGGGACCACTAACCAGTTCTGTGGGTGTGGCTTGGTGGTCATGTTACTGGCTAGGCATGGCTTGTATGTAAATATTATAAATATTTATATAAATATTGATTTTTTTATAAAAAAGAGCAACTTTTACCCAAAATCAGGCAAAACAGGCAGGCAGATTGAGTTGCTCACAGAATCATTCAGTG
Source organism: Pseudonaja textilis (assembly GCF_049901715.1). Lineage (NCBI taxonomy): Eukaryota > Metazoa > Chordata > Lepidosauria > Squamata > Elapidae > Pseudonaja > Pseudonaja textilis. The sequence continues at coordinate 271,783,021 of NC_141990.1, read as the reverse complement.
ATCTATCTATCTGCCATCAGCTAGCTCAGTCTGTCACATAAAACTTGCTTGCTGTGAGTCTGCACTGAATAATAGAACCTTCGGTCCTAAGGGAGGTTCTGCTGTGCTTGAAAGTAGAGCCAAAGATCTAAAGACTAGCTAGAAAGCAAGAAATCCATCCATTTCCTACTTCCTAGCTAATCTAAATCTCCCGGCATAGCAGAACAGCTGCTGGCGATGATAGGAAAAATAGCAATTTAGCAGGCAAGTTTGCCAGGTAAGGCGTGAGTGGGCGGGGAGGGTTCCTGCGGGCCATGTGGGTGGCGCAGCCTTGTGTTTCTGCACAGCCTGGATTAATTGCTTTGTGGGGGGTGCTCTGGGGGTGAGATTTCGCTGCGGCCCACCAAAATTTTCTTGTGGCCCACCAGTGGGCCGCAGCCCACTGGTTGGTGACCACTGATATAGAGAACTTTTCTGTCCCTGACTTGCAGAGACTGATTTCAGCATATGCTTGTACTCAGCAGAACTTTGGACTGAAAATATACTAAATATACCAAAAGAGGAATTATTTCAAATAAGAGAGAGACCAGCTTTGGGAGGAGAAAAAAACAATCTTTTGGCATCTTTATGTTTATTATTACATAAGTTTTCATGGATCACAGTTCATTTTATGTAAAAAATACAGTCTCAAGAAATAAGTATTGCAAAGCAGCAGAACTGCAGGAGATTTTTTATCCATTTTCTCATGAATTTAACAGCAATCTAGGTTTCTTGGCACAAGATATAGGTCAACCAGTTCATCTGTGCATGGATATTGGTGTCATATTTTACTGCATTGTTAATGATTAAAAATAATCATTAAGTGTCAGTTAATATCCTAGCTGCAATATTTTGCTAGTGGCCAAATATTTGCCATAAAATATTAGTCAAATCGTTGCTATGTCATTCTGTCTCGCAAAGGAGGAAGTGGACTTATTTTCTTTTTTTTTTTTGAACAAATTTTATTGATTTTCCAAAACAATACACAGACAAACAAAACATAAAATATAATGACATAAGAATTTTTTTTTTCTTAAAAAGCCAATACTTTAAAGACAGAATTATTCCAAGTTATCACATTTCCAAACAAGCACAATTTGATATATATATTTACCTTATCTGTTCATCTTCATATCTTATCCCAAACTTCTCTTTATTACTTCTTTTCCTTCTATTTATTCAAATTATGTCTCTTTAACTTTAGATTAAAGTTAAAGTTAAAGAAGTGGACTTATTTTCTATTATCCTTAGAACCAATGAATTAAAATTATAAGCACAACCAAATTGCAAGGTTTAGATGAGACATCAGAAGGAACTCTTTGAGCTGTCAGTCAATGAAACAAGAACTCGGTGGTGACTTTCCTCTGCCAGAGGCCTCAAACAAAGGATAGATTGTCATCTGTCAAAGATTCTTTAGTAACTCTTTATTGTCCCTTTCAACTTTATAGTGCTGCAAGTTTCCAAATTGCATTCAAAATTATACCCCTATTCTGTCAAATCCATCACAGAACTGTTACCAAACTAATTCAGACCAGTATGCATATGGATTAGTATAAATATACTCTGTTTGGCAATGGGTAATCCTTTATACTGTGAGTTGACCTCTCTGAGTTTGCTTATTTTTTTGCAGCGGTTTCATTACCCTAACTAGGTAACATCCTCAGGGTTGGGGTCATATTGTTTAATCCAGTGGTGGTATTCAGCTGGTTCGCACCGCATCGGGAGAACCAGTAGCAAGAATTTGGCGTGGGTCGCTGAACGGTAGTAAGTTCTGGCTGGCCACGCCCTCCACCCAGTCACCCACCCACCCACCTGCCTGACATTCGCCTAAGGTATTTCTCCCCCCCCCCAATAATCAGCTGTAGATAAGATCACCTGTGCCGGGATTCCCCTTGCCGAGGCCAAAAATGGAGGGAGGAGCTTAATCCCGCCTCCATTTTTTGCCTTCCAGAGTCCCAGAGGACCCTTAGGGGAGCAAAAACGCCCCCCCCCCTGAGGCTTCTCTGAGGCTAGTAAGCTCCCAAAATGGAGCTTGGAGGGGTGCTGTGCGCCCCTCCCATGCTCTGTTCCTTTTCTTCCAGAGCCCCAGAGGAGGCTTAGGGGAGCAAAAACACCCTCCCTCAGAGGCTCCTCTGTGGCTAAGAAGCTCCCCAAAACGGGTGGGGGCTGCAAAAAGAAAAGCCACACACTCACCCAGTCACATGGCCATGCCCACCAAGCCATGCCCACAGAACCGGTAGTAAAAGTTTTTGAATCCCACCACTGGTTTAATCATTGCTTTATATGCTACGTGGGAGTTGTCTCCATGTAACACAATACTTCCAACCATATCTTTTATGACCACTTACCTTCCTCCTGTGTAGGCTGGTATATCTTTGTAACATCAGATTGTTTATATATCATTATACCTTAAAATATATATTTGTAGCTTGCCTTTTAGTTTTTGGGTGGGCCACACGGTAGAGTTCAAATACAAGAGTGAATAAAGTGTTTTGGGGATGACTTTTTATTCAAGTTTTCAGACTGAAAGATACAGAAAATTGGATCTTGATTCTTATATATGAGCTGCAGTTCCTCTAACAATCCTATATTTAGTCTTTAACGAAGTATGAAAAAGAAAAGGAATTGGAATATCCTTTAATACCAGACCATCTTTCATATCATCCTATTCCTCATCATTTGAACAATGTTTACCATTTTTCAAACCATCTTAAGTATTTATTTATTTATTAGATGTATGTCCTACCCATCTCATTTAGACAGTTTTCCTTTGGAATTCTTTCCCACCAACTTCAACAGCACTTCTACTTCTGGCCCCCATTTCCATCAGAAGAAGTCACATGGCCATGCCCACCAAGCCATGCCCACAGAACCGGTAGTAAAAGTTTTTGAATCCCACCACTGGTTTAATCATTGCTTTATATGCTACGTGGGAGTTGTCTCCATGTAACACAATACTTCCAACCATATCTTTTATGACCACTTACCTTCCTCCTGTGTAGGCTGGTATATCTTTGTAACATCAGATTGTTTATATATCATTATACCTTAAAATATATATTTGTAGCTTGCCTTTTAGTTTTTGGGTGGGCCACACGGTAGAGTTCAAATACAAGAGTGAATAAAGTGTTTTGGGGATGACTTTTTATTCAAGTTTTCAGACTGAAAGATACAGAAAATTGGATCTTGATTCTTATATATGAGCTGCAGTTCCTCTAACAATCCTATATTTAGTCTTTAACGAAGTATGAAAAAGAAAAGGAATTGGAATATCCTTTAATACCAGACCATCTTTCATATCATCCTATTCCTCATCATTTGAACAATGTTTACCATTTTTCAAACCATCTTAACTATTTATTTATTTATTAGATGTATGTCCTACCCATCTCATTTAGACAGTTTTCCTTTGGAATTTTTTCTCACCAACTTCAACAGCACTTCTACTTCTGGCCCCCATTTCCATCAGAAGAAGAAAATTAAAGCAGGATAAAAAATTGGTCTACAGTGTCTAAATATCAGTAACATTTGATTAGCATAATGAATATTCAAGCACATTAATAAAGCACAGGAATCTCTTATTCCTATTGATGGTGCAAAAACAGTCTTAAGCTTTGCAAGAAGAAAAGAGTTCAGATGATTAAAATGACTATTTGAAAAAGAAATTAGAGGAAATGAATGCTATTAATGTGTTTCCTATGAGGGTCTGTCTATCTATCTGTCTGTCTATCTATCTATCTATCTATCTATCCATTCATCCATCCATCCATCCATCCATCCATCCATCCATCCATCCATCCATCCATCCATCCACTGCTCTCTACATAAAATAGTCTATCTTAACTAAGGTTTTTAATTACATAAAATGCTTTATCCATGCAACAGGTGACAGACAGACAAGCAGATATACCACTTTCAGTACAGTTAATAAGAGCCTTTAGATTGCAAAATTCTTTCAAGGCATTTGTCAGGTGTTTCCTATCAGGAATGATCCCAGGAATTTATGTTTCACTGTTGATCCATGAGGATCAATGATGAATTTGTCTCCTGTCTCTTGATGTACCCATGAGATTGAGCTGATAGGGTGAATTGCTGCTAAAAAGCCAGTGGCTTTCAGAATGACAGAAGGCTGATGCCAATTGTTCTGCAGTGCGTTGTTTAGACAAGCCACTCTTGCCTGCAGCAGTGCCTAAAGGATGGGTGGTCACAGAAATCATTACCTCTTGCTGAAATTAGGAAGTTATTCAACTTACTGGAGAGAAAGGAGGAGGAAAGAAACAAGATCTGTGCAGTTAACTAGAATAATCCCAGGGCAGTTTAAATAATACTTGGTTGTTTGAATATGAAAATCTGACCGTATAATTTTTATAAGTAATTCTACAACTCTGTAAGGAAGGCCAATATTATTATTGCACTTCATCCAGATGGAAGGCAGGAAGTTTTGAACTTCGGTAAGTACTAGTCACAGCTGTATGGGTAGTCCTCGGTTTACAACCAGTCACTTAGCAACCATTCAAAGTTACAAGCTATCTAAAAATGGAGACTTACAACCTGGATCCAAAGGACTACCTATATTTCTACCAAATATGTTCTACCAATATGTAATTCTTGTGGGCTTTTGGTTGTCAAAACTATAATAAAATTTTATCTCTCCTTATACTATAATACAGGGGTCCCCAAACTTGGCAACTTTAAGACTTGTGGACTTCAACTCCCAGAATTGAAGTCTGGGAGTTGAAGCCCACAAGTCTTAAAGTTGCCAAGTTTGGAGACCTCTGCTATAATATATCCAGATTCAGTCAAAAAACAACCTGGGCCAGTTCATTGAGAAAATCTCCTACTGAATTTGTACAACTGTATTTCCATCTGATGCCTTGGCAAAATCGGTTGATCTGTAAAATACTGTTTGCATGCTTTATGGATAATGTGGTTATAGTAGGACAATTCTTTTGTTCACTGTATTGAATGATTGTTGCACTTCTTTCCTTCTTCTTTCCCTTCAGTGAATTGAACTTCTAATTTCAACTAGAAGTCATGACTATTGTGTGACCATCCACTAGTCACTGCTACAGGCAAGAACAGGTAACCCCAGGATACATCATGGCAAGATACATCATTGGATCGGCACGATGTAAAAAAGATGTTGAGACTCTAGAAAGAGTGCAAAGAAGAGCAACAAAGATGATTAGGGGACTGTCACTGGAGGCTAAAACAGTTGCTGAACTGGGTATGTCTAGTCTGATGAAAAGAAGGATTAGGGGAGATATGATAGCAGTGTTCCAATTTCTCAGGGGCTGCCACAAAAAAGAGGGAGTCAAGCTACTCTTCAAAACACCCGCAGGCAGGACAAGAAGCAATGGGTGGAAACTAATCAAGGAGAGAAGCAACTTAGAACTAAGGAGAACATTTCCTGACAGTTAGAACAATTAATCAGTGGAACAACTTGCCTGCAAAAGTTGCACATGCTCCAACACCGGAAGTTTTTAAGAAGAGATTGGATAACCATTTGTCTGAAGTGGTATAGGGTTTCCTGCCTAAGCAGGGGTTGGACTAGAAGACCTCCAAGGTCCCTTCAAACTCTGTTATTCTAAGACTCCAGGCTCTGGCATGACCATTCTAGTCCACGTATCATGCTTTACTCCAGAAGAGTTAGCTTCTCTAGATTCAAAGGATGCCCTTCTAAGAGGGGCTTGCCAATGCTTCCATTTTATGTGATGTCAGGTCGAAACAGTGTCATTTTCCCACATATATTTTAAAAGCACGTCAAGTTATTTAAAACCTCGCTTTGTATTGCTACTTTATGATTATGATTGTATGCTGTGTTTATTGTTATTATTGCTCCTGGTTTTCCTGGGTGTTGCGCTGTTCTCTATATTGGCTTTTATACTGCTTTATTTTTTAGTGTCTTTTAACTGAATACATAGTACACAGGGAGCAACTGCTATTAGCTGTAAAACTGCCATAAATAAACGAACATTAAACAGACCTTCTTTAATAAACTCGGGGCATCCTCTTAGCGTGGATGATAGCAAAGTGACCTTCTCCATCTGCCTCTCCACCCTTTTATAGGTCCCTGCTGAAACTATCTCGCCACTCCCTTTGAGGATTGCCAGAGTTCTTAATCTACTACTATGCTTCAGTAAAAGGAAGGAGGAAAAAAAAGAAAGAAAGAAGAAAGGAAATGAAGCTGCAACTTATTTGCTGGGAAAACCTGCCACTGCTTTTTCTCTTCAGATCAGTGAGCAAGCTGGAAAAAGGAGCTGGCCAGTCAGCCAATGATGGCCAAAGCAGGCGGGTCGCTGGGGACCTATTGCTAATGTAAACAAGGAAGCCACCTGATGTGACTGGGTCAGATAAGACAGTCGTCACGTTAAAAGCAGGTGTTTCCTGCACAAAGTCCTTTCCAAGTTCCATCTTTAAGTAAAAACAAACCCAACCAATGCTCAGGGATAGAGTCTGGGCTACGTGGGCCTGGAGTTTATACTACGGGCCTGGGAGGAAGCTGCTTCTGAGTCCCCTTCTCTGTCTAGCCCCATAGCTGCACCTCTGTGTTTTCATTAATGGACAGGTTTGGTTTCTTTACGAGTTTGCACTTAAACACACAAACAATACATGGCACAAGAGGAACAAAAATTGCTGAATGCTCCCAGCAGCACATAAGGACTTCACAGGTCACAGCTATTTTAAAACACCAGGGGATGTGAGCAGGAAGCCCAAAGGAACTATTTTTTTTTTTAGATCTATCAAAAGCCAGGTCAGATTTTTTTATAATGAGTTTGTTGTCAGGGGCTAATCGTCTCCCACAGTAGAATACAGAGAAATTATCTGCAAAAATAGGATGCGGGAAATCCTTGAAAACGTATGCTCTTTTTCAGAGCTACGTATGTGTCTACAGGAATATGCACAGATTGCACTGAAAAAGTGAAAATATATATTTTTGTTTTGTTCTGTATTCACGGGAGTGAATGAGATTCCCTACTTAATTAATACAGTATCCATGGAAATGGAGGACTATTTTAATGAGAAAATACTGAGAGAAGCAATAAGCCTTGAGGGCCTTTTCAATTCTTCTGGCTTATGTAACCAGAGTGTCAAGGAAGTCAGCAACTGTGGCCACAGCCTTGACAACAAAAATGATGTAGAAATTATATTATTTCATTTTGAACAGTGATACTTTTAAAATACTTATAGCATGTTTGTTTCTGCAGTTACTTGTAGGAATCTCCAGAAACAAGAGAAAACTTCCTTATAAGTCTATAACTGTCACATTAGTACATGAAGAGAAAGAATCTAGTTTTCCAAGCTTTGGGGATTTGCTTTGTTGTTTTTTTTAACCAGAAGCTTAAGATCCAACAGCTGTCTTTACTAAGTATAATCTCAGGGGGGCGGGGGGGAATCAACCCGAAACATAATAATTGAATGAGATACCAATCAGATAGAGTAGTCCTTGGTTTATGAGCATTCATTTAGCAACTGCTTGAAGTTATGACGGTGATGAAAAAGGTGCCTTGTGATAGGTCCTCGAACTTACGACCATCACAGCATTCCCAAGGTCACATAATCATGATTCGGGTGCTTGGCTAGCATCATATGCATTGATGACAGTTGCAGCAATTCCTGGTCACACGATCACTATTTGCGACATTGGTGGGATTCAATTTTTTTTACTTCCGGTTCTGTGGGCGTGGCTTGGTGGGCGTGGTGTGGCTTGGTGGCCGTGGCCAGGGAAGGATACTGCAAAATCTCCATTCCCACCCCATTCCAGGGGAAGGATACTGTAAAATCCCCATTCTCTCACCACCCCACTAACCTGCTTTCCAGTTCCATTCTCCTGTCCTGGGCACCAAAAGAAGACCCAGCCAATCAGCTGGGATTTGGGAGGCAGAGAATAGATAGGGGTGGGGCCAGTCAGAGGTGGTATTCCGAACTACTCAAAATTTCCCCTACCAGTTCTCCAGACCTGGTCAGAACCTGCTGAATACCACCTCTGATTTGCGACCTTCCCAAGGGGCTTCTAAACAGCCAAGGCAATGATGGAAGATCCGATCCCAACTGTCGTCATAATTCGAGGACTACTTATATTGGGGATTCCCTCTTCCCTTCCCAGTGCCTTTCTATGCATGTATGGATGGATGGAAAACTTTTTCTGAAATAGTTTAAGTGTTGCTTCTTTTACAGCTGATCTAACCTCTTCTTCAGAGTCTACTGGATGCCAAAAAGGCATGGGAGATCATTGAAGAAGCTCAGCATTACATTTTACCAACCAGATTATTGGTAAGCAATGGTGCTTCTCAATGACAATGGCATGTACAATTGCTTATTTATTAGGTACACCTCCCACAATTATCCAGGAGTTCAGGGTACATAAATTACCCTTCATTTTGTTCTCACAACAAAAACTTGGCACGATCAGCTGATCTGACAGAATGACTCTTCTCAAATCACCTGGTGAGTTTCTGTGGTGGGGCAGAACTTGAATCTAATCCTAACCCAACGTCTTTACTATAATGCCAAGCTGTCTGCTCAAAGCAGTCTTGTGAAAAATAAGTTTTCTTACAAATTATCTTACAACGTGCATCATGCCATCTTGTAGCCTACAGTTACATATCAGTGTCCTATAAGGTGCAAGACCACCCTTCTTGCTTGGATTACATTAGTGTTAGATCAGCATCAAAGAGAGTTCTACAGAACAAGATAGAGAGGTGTACAGGACAGTAGATGAGTTCTGATGTCCTGGCTCTTCTCCCCACCCCCTTTTTTTACAGAATTTAGATGGAAAAAAGATCAGAGGACTGTGTTTTACCTCTTAGTAAGGAGGAAGCCCTATTTTCTATAGGCCTGCAATACAGATTTGAGCAAGGAGATATTTTATCCATATCTGACTATCAAATCACATAAAATGTTATCATGAGAACTTACTAATTTAGGTAGAACCATCTCAAAGCAAATGAAACCTCTTCCCTATTCTAATTGCTTCTAACACAGTAACAATGAGGCTGTGTGTGAGTCATCCTCTCGAGCTATGGGACAAGAAGTTATCATGAATACCATAAAGTGTTGCCAGCCAAACAAACTAGATGTCAAATATTTCAAAGCCTTTGGCCATGCTCCCAGAAAATTATTGGATTAAGGTCTTATATATCTGGAGGACATAGGTTGGAAAAAGTTGCAGTTGAAACCAATAACATGTTTTGATCCTTAAACTAACTTTCTGTCATAGAGGCTTAATAAATTGAGGTCTCCTTAACAGGGTCAGGTAATTATAGTCATAGAAGCCCTTATTATATTCATTTGAGACTGTCAAGCAGGGGTGGGATTCTACAGGTTCGCACCTATTTGGTAGAACCGGTTGTTAACATTCTAAGCAGTTTGGAGAACCAGGTGTTAGAAGAAATTACTGGGCTAATCCTGTAAGGAAGGCAGGAAGGAAACATCCTGGAGTTGCTTACAGAAACTGCCTCTCCATTAACTCTTATTACATTCTTGGCAGGTCTAGACTTCCTGTCTCAGGAACTTCTCTGGAGTTTTTTTTCATCCTTTGCTGGTACTTTGCTTGTGTTGAGTGACCATTCAAAGTTACAATGGCACTGAAAAAAGTGACTTATGACCATTTTTCACACTTACGACTGTTGAAGCATCCCCATAGTCATGAGAGGCCAGGCGAGGAGATGTGTGCCTCAATGTGAGTGATATTGAGTTGGCCACGCCCAGCCAGTCACATGACCACCAAGCCATGCCCACAACTAAGTCATGCCCACAGAATTGGTTGTTAAACATTTTGAATCCCACCCCTGCTGTCAAGATCTTATCTTTCTGCACAATTGGCAGGTTTGCCCATGGTCTGTTGATGTCTTCCAGAATTTCAAGACTGCATGATCACAAGCTACATTATTTAGGAATTCTAAGAATGGTATTCTAAACATACCTTGGAGCATCAGAATGGAGGTGGCTGCCTACATAATGGGCAAGTCATTCGTAGATAAAAATCTACACATGAAATATGTTATTTTGTAAGGGCTCAATAAAATGATAAGAGAGTAATAGTATTCATTATGGAGATAACTTTTCTTCACTGCTTTCCTGTAACTTAAGTCCAAATTCTAAATTTTATTGGGGATTATGTCTACTTGGTGCTCTCTGAGTTTGGTTGTTTTCTTGCAGGCAATTCATTACCCATACTAGGTAGCACCACGATGACATTACCTAGTTTTGGACCAGCAGTAATGATGTTACCTAGTTTGGGTAATGAAACATCTGCAAGAAAACAACCAAGCACCAAGGAAGAACCCCTCATGATGTCTTCTTTATATTCCTCCAAAAATTACACATAATCTCCTCAATACTTTTGTTAGTTTGTCTGACAATATCTGTCATCTTTAAACTATGTTTTGCCAAAAATTAAGCATGGTTCAGATGTCAGGTATTTTATTTCTGTCTAAATTCCTGGAGTACCACTTCAGTCAGTATAGCAAATATTGAATAAGACAGGAAAATCTTACAATTATTTAGAAATGTTGTTTTAATTTTAGCCATACAATTTAAAACATTTTAATATCTGGTATATTGCAGAGTGGTTACAACAGATGACAGATAAATGGAACAATTAATTAGCTAAGAAGACCCTTTTGATTAATCACAGAATGTATATCTGTTGAGGGTGGTAAGCAAAATCCAAAACCTGGCAGCACAGAAATGTTTCTTTAAAAAATATTAGCTACGTAAGAAAGGCACGATGCTTCAGATGTATCTTTTTCTTATATTCAAATAAATGAGCTGCTTGAAAATTGGATAATTAAGAAAAACATTAAACTCAGGCATTGGACTGCAACTATATAGTAAGCAATTTTAGACTAGGAGTTGCCCAGCACAGAGGCATTTCCACCTTCGTGCAATAGTTTAGATAGGCCTCTACATGCAGAAATTGCTCCAGTGCAATTGATCATCTAGCTGGTTGCTTGCGATCACTTTCTAGCTCATCTTTCCTTTGACTCCCACCTTCCAAAGAACTGCTCCTATTGAGGATCTGCAGTGCTTCCTTTCTGTTCCTTTCCCAAATGGTAGATCTATTCTTGGAATGTCCGGCTACAGCTATTGACGTCAGAATTACTCAACATTTGTTGTCAGGAAGGAGTTTATTTGCATCTGAATAGAGAAGCCTTTTAATGGTTGAGAAATAAGATGTTACACCAGACAATGTCTGGAAAGGTTTTTCCATAGTCAATATGGGAATCATCGCATGTTCTGTTAAACAGTTCTGTACAAGTATGGAAAAATGTGTACTAAGGGAGACGTCACCAACAAGCCAACTCTTTCTTCTTCTTCTGAGGTTCCGCAAACTCCTCAGCATAACGTAAACATTGTAGTGTTTCAACTTCTTGATTTGAAGGAAGGAGAAACATAGCTTATAAAAGTCCACAAGCTGCTTTTGGAAAAAAATATCTGCAGAGCGAAAGTGGGCCATGGAGCAGGGCAGGTTGCTTAGGTCTTTGCAGATGCTCAGCGGTCTTTGTAACTGGAAAGGAGGGGGGGGGGAGAATCAGCTTGAACTGGCTTTGACCCTCCTAATGTCCTCATGCTCAGCAAAGCAAATGATAAGTTATATTCAAGACAAATGCTTGTCTTCTGCTCCTTTGGGAATGAGTCTTTTTTTTTTTAATGCAGCTGAAATCAGCTAATAACTTGCCTCCTTAAGTAGGAAAGTGAGCAAAGCCTTCAGACAAAAACTTCCAAAGAGCTTTTCAGAGCTTAAAAACAAAACACAGAAATATATCCTACCCATGAAATTGTGATTTAGCAAACACCGCAAATTGCACCGGTCAAATGACTGACATTAGGGCTACCAGATCTGGGCTGCAAAAGTCCACGCGATCACTACTGATGTTGTTACTGCTGGTAATAGTATCGTTGGAAGAAATATCCATCTGGCTCAGTTCCAAGCTGGGAGGAAGACACTAGAAACATGGAGGCTGGTTGGAAAGATGGTTAAATGGTGAAGCAGAACTAAGCACATGGTTCTGGGCAGCAGACCACATGGAGTTGAGAGAGGGTGGCTTTTATACCTTCTCTTGGGCTTTGAACTTGAGCTTCCTGTTCCTGTGCAAGAACATGTGTTCTATTGGCTGTTCTGGGATTCCCATGGGCCATGTATAAATAGGAGTTGGTCTGGGCTAAGCTTGGTTGAAGCTTTGAGAGCGATGAGGTAATGAAGAGGCTTGTGTTCTGAAAGGGTGTTGGGCAATTCCTATTGTGTCTTAATGGCTTTGTCCAGGTTTGGATCTTGAGTAAGGGCTAATCCCATCATCCTGAAGCAGAAGGTCTTTTGTCTTGTAAATGGGCTGGCCCAATCCTGCTGGGGCTATTAAGAAAGGTGGAGGCTGCTTTCCAAGAGCATGTTTCTCCTTTAGGGAAATATAATATTCTGTCTTTTTAATATTTCTCAAAATATTTCATTCTTCTAAGAGGGGTGGCTTCCCTCAGTATATTGCATACTTTAGTATGTATTCCCAATTGACTTATGGCATAAAAAGAAACATTTTCATAAAATTACAGTGCCTGTATTCAATAGTATTCAATACTGTATTTTAAAAGGTTTTCTATATAATATAATTCTTAAATATGTATCAACAACTAATACATTTTCAAACTTAAATTTTAAAATTTATAGCGAAAGAGAGGGAATATATTTGTGGAAAGGGAAGAAAACCATACCTAGCTTGTATGCATACTGAAAATGATCTTAAACATAGGCACATTTATAGGAAATAAATTGAAAGAACCTAGATGCTTTAAAATCTTTAAATTTTTGACATTAAATTAAGAATAACTGCTTTGAATTAGGGCCAAAACTACACTGGCAACCAAGGCCCCCTCTGAATACCCCACCCAATGAAGTTTTGAGTAGTCTCCAGTGGTGGGGTTCAATTTTTTTTACTACTGTGGGCATGGCTTGGTGGGCGTGGCATGGCTTGGTGGGCGTGGCAGGGAACGGATACTGTAAAATCTCCATTCCCACCCCATTCCTGGGGGAAGGTTACTGCAAAATCTCCATTCCCTCCCCACCCCACTAACCTGTTTTCCAGCTCCATTCTCTTGTGCAGGGCAACCAAAGAAGACCCAGCCAATCAGCTAGGACTCAGGAAGCAGAGAATAGATGCAGGCAGTATTTGCCGGTTCTCCAAACTACTCAAAATTTCTGCTACCAGTTCTCCAGAACTGGTCATAACCTGCTGAATACCACCTCTGATAGTCTCATTCTGTGACAGCTGAATCAGATGACTATAACTACTGTTAGGAAAACTGAGGCCAGGTCCACTTTTCTTAGGTAAAGGAACACACCAGAATTTTTCTTTGTGCAAACTGTAATAGTGCTACTTTTTCAAAACATTGTCCAGCAACACATGACAGTACAATACCCATAAAGTTTATAACGTAAACACAAGAAAAACATAATCATTTTACAACTCTGGGAAAAATAGGAAATTCAAGCAAAGGAATCTTCTTTTAGCAATCAATAATACTGCAGATGCAGGCTTTTGTTTGGGTTGTATATATTTTGTTCTTTTAGATTTGTTATGTCGATGAAGGCACGTAGAATCAATAGCTCTTTAATTTGTCTGTGTTTGTTGTAGGATTAAAAAAACTCTGCCCACTAATTTTATGAAAGGAGAAAAAATGAGGGTGACCTGTGCCTCCCAATTTTCTTTGGCAAATTGCCGACTGCTTTTTCTTCAAACCACTATTTCCTCTACTTTATTTCCTCTGCATTAAGACTTTACTTAATACAGATCTCAATCACCAGGATGTTCTTTGAAAACAAAAACAAAAGCACGATCCAGTGTCCACAAGATATGTTTTAAAAAAAAGAAATCGATACAGCAGCCATGATAGTGTGATTGAAATTCCACCCCCTTTTTGCACATACAACATGCTTAAAAAACAGACAGAGCCTCAATTGTACCATAGTGGTTCTCATTTGAATGTTTTTGACCAGAACATACCTAGGCTGATGGCTTTGGCATTGGCTGCCAGTTAATTTCCAAGTAGACCCTACTTGGTCCAAGTGGCTTGAGATAATAACTTACTCTATATGATTCCCTACTCCTAATAAACATCTATCTGAGATAGTTCCCCTCTAGTTGCCACAGGTAACCTTTTGACAATATAAGGCTGAGCTTCTTTTGCTGATGTTCAGCTTTTTGGGAATGCACTTTCTTTGTTCTCATTTTCAGAGCCATTGGGAACATCTCTTTAGGCAGACATTTGACTATTTGATAGATTTAGTCAGTATTTTCATTTTTAATAAGACTTTGTTGTATAACAACATATGGCTTCTCCAGGAGGAGAGTCATGCTAGACAAAAAGGCCAAGCTGAAGAAGAACCCTGGGCAGATAAATAATTAGCAATATCCTATTTCACAGGGTTCTGATGCACGTTCACAACCAGAGAACCAGTTGTTAACATAAGTGCAGCCCACGTCTGACTATCATCATTTGTTTGCAGAAAATCTAGACATCGATCTTCAAGCTGCTGCTTTATGGACAAACTCAAGTCTCTGGGTGGTCTTCAAGCTTTTTTGATTCTATCGAAGTCTGTGTTCTCCTACTGTGCCTGTTAGAAAAAAACTCAGACTTATAAAGTAGTTTTAAAAATCAGAATAATGTTTTAACACTGATTGTTTTGCATTATCATTTAGCTCAAGGTGAATCCAGGAGCTAGCAGCAGCAATATGAGAGGCTCCAATCAAAGTAACACTAATTATTATATTGGTAAGAGGATCCTTTTTCAGGTTCTTTTAACTGTGACATGAAGAGGCGTCTCTGTTTTTGTAGGTCATGTTCTCATGGTATCACCTTCATCTCACTCACAGTGTACCATGCAGACAAAATACATTTAGCTGTTCCATTTTAGAAGTACTATTGCTGGCATGTCATGCGGCAGAGGTTCTGCTTGATTGAACAACCTGCCACCAGCACACATGGACACACAACTACAAGGATCAACTAGTTCAGAACACATGTTCTAACCCTCTTTTAAACTGCCTCCTACCTTAGGGGGAAAAAACTGGTGGCATTTTTCCCTGCTGACAGGTGAGAATTCATCACTTGCTTTCCTTAAGATGTTCCACAATAAATCTGTGAGGAGGAATCACAGTTGCTTATCTTGTTGGTGAGACAGAATAGGAACAGCAAAGAAGTGGAAAGGGTGATGGTGTGCTCATTGACTTGAGGAGCTTATATTTAACGCAACTGAGAGGAACAGCTGAATATTTCCAGCTATTGTATATCAGTTCCTAAAAGAAATATACGATTAGTGAGTACACATCAACTCTTTTCTGCCTGTTCTCAGAAGCAATAATTCTGACGTATTTGCCCACAACATAAATCAAGAGAGAATGAGAAGGAGGAAGAAGTATACATGTTGCTAAAATATACATGTTTGGCAAAAATGTTGCCATAAATACAGTTTATAAATCTAACTCCATTTTGCCAGCACCTAATTTTCCAATTCTCTCAACCAGTTTCATAAATTGCACCAAGGTCTTGTTTGATATTCTGTGGCTCCCAGGACTGACTTGAAACCCTGGTGCTGGTTTCTCTGTTTGTACGGCACAGTGACTCTGTTTACTGATAAACATTAATTAAATTGCAATTTTCCATGCTGCCTTTAACTTCAGTTCACCTTCCTAAAGTTGGTGTAAATCACACCAATCACAAGTGCACACAGTGTCAAGAATGGGGCCAAAATTTTGTGAGTTTTCAGCAGCTTCAAGCACCCACTTCACCTCTTAATATTTCCAACTCTCCAAAACTCAGATCTTCTTTCAGAGCTACCCCATTTACCCCACATATACTTTTGTTATACGATCCTTCAACATGTTCTGCAAAGTCTGGCAGTTCCCAGAGAAAGACAAGGAGGACACCTAAGGAGAAACTAAGTGCTCTGAGGTGAAATTGAAGGAATCAGTAACGTTTAGGTCTAGAAGAGATGCTTGAGAATGTGTATTGTCACAGGCCGCAAATATTTACAGGTCATTTTCAACTTATGACCATTTGTTTAGTGTTGGTTCAAAGTTATAATAGCATTGGAAAAGGTGACTTATAACCAGGGGTGGGATTCTACCAGTTCTGTCCACCTCTGTAGAACCGGTTGCTCTGAAGAGCAGCAAACAGAGAGTATACATAGAACTGGTTCTATGTCTGCTGCTCTTTTGGCCCACCCGGGCTCTTACCTGACCTTTATTTCCTGCTTTTTTCAACCGCAGCTGCTTTGTGCGACACAGCTGTGGTTGAAAAAGCAGGAAACAAGTGTCTTTTCAATCGCTGCGCACCTATGCGCAGCACTGCTCAGCTGTCCAGGCAGCTAGCTGATGACGATATACACACATGCGCAGTGAAATGTAAAATCACCGAACCGGTAGGATCCCACCCCTGCTTATAACCTGTTCTTGAAGTTAATGACCAGTTAATTACAATGATTGCAGCATCTTACAGTCTTAGGATTACAATTTGTGACCTTCCCAACTGGCTTTTCACAATTAGTGTTAATTGGGGCAACCAAATTCACTTAATGGCCATGATAAAAATCCTTGTAAAGTTGGATCTGGTCATATGTTGACTTCTTTAACAATCACATTGCTTAGGGACCAAAATTCCAGTCCCAATTGTGGTAATAAGTCAAACTCTACTTGTAAAAGAATATTGCACAAAAGAAAACCATGTTTTCTATTATCCTAGACTGGACAAGTAGTCCTTGACTAGGTTCTTCCTGCCTGGTCAGGCAACTGTTGACATTTAATGGCACTGAAAAACTAGATTTATGACTGGTCCTCAAGCTTATGGCAATTGCAGTGTTCCTGTGATTCGAATGCTTCTCAACCAGCACCCATTCTTCTGCGGTCATCCGAACATCATTTGCAACATTCATGCTTGACTTCCAACAAGCAAAGGCAGAGAGGAAGCCAGCAATGTTGCAAGTTGTGGTCATATGATATTTCACTTAACAAACTGGAGGTGATATGCTTAATAACTGTTGTGGGACTGTTGCATGTTGCATGTTGACTGAGGTCATGTGATATGTCACTCAGTGATAGAGTTGCCGATCCCTATTATAGCTGTTAGGTGAGAACTGCTTGTGAAGTATTTAAGTTACAAAATGACTGTAGATTCCAACTGATGTTCATAAAAACTGAACAATTTGATTATGAAACCAATTACCTAGAAAGAAGCTGCACACAGGGGCGTTTCAAGATGTGGTAAAAAAAATGGAGGTGGAAGTGATGATTATGTGATTGAAGCTTTACCTGGGTTTTTAATGTGTCATATATAAAAACAGGCAGTTTTGATGATCACACTTTAACAGTCAACATCTTGAATTTTTGCCATATCCTATAGACATTCCTTCCTGCGCAGGATATATGTAAGCAGAAAGCCATCTGTCATGTGTGCTTAAATTTGGGTACCTGCATCACATGGAGGGCTGGATTCAATGGATGAAAGAGCTCCTCCCAACTCTACGATCTTGAGAATCTACCCACTAAGTGGGTAGTTAGAGCTCCTTCAAGCTTAACAAAGCCAATTATTTTTACCAGGCTTCTATATATTTATTTCCTTAAGTTTTGGAAGAGAGAAGAGAAAAAAGAGAAAGAAGATGAAGAGACAGAGAGTTTCATATCCACTGTATTTGTTTTATTTGACTTAATGATAGTGGCAGAAGACAACTAAGTGGTACTAGAACTACTTTCCCAAACTATGGCATGAGAATTAAATCAAGCATAAAACCTGAGTAAGATGAAGGAGAATGGTTCTCTGTTCTAACAGTCAGCCTTCTCTCATGGTAAACTTAGATTAATCTGAATATTTCCCATGAAATATTGAGCATCAGGAATAATGCTGGAAAAGAGAAGAAAGTACTATAAATCCGTGGATATATTAAACCAGAAGATAGGGGCAATTTTCATATAAAATATGCAAAGGCAAATCAGCTAGATAATTCACTTATTAGGATTGTCATATTTATTTTGGAAATTAGCAGTGCTTGGATGTGAGCAGATCCAGAGAACATCCAGAGAATGTTAATGGCTTGGAAGCTAGCTTGCAAAGAATGAAAGTAAAAGAAATATTGTTCAGATGACAGTGTGGAAGATGTAAAGCAAATGCTTGCGTCAGAATAAATTGTTTTCACTAAAGGAATTTAAAATATTGAGGCTAATGTTGGTGATAAAAGAGGATGCTTTAGATGTCACTGATAAACTGAAGACACAGATCTCTTACTCCAGATGGTGGCCATTAAGAAAATTCCCACAAACATCTGCAACATCTCCAAGATGAGCTTCTGTGTTTTGGACTGAAAACCATTTACTATAACATTATTATTTTTTTAAATCTCCCAGAAAGTTAAAAGAAAGAGTTTAATGTGTGTTCTAGTCATAAAGTTAAAAAAAAGAGTTTAATATGTGTTCTAGTCATAAATAAAAAGTAACATATTTAAACGGATGGAAAAGATAATTAAAATAACATTTTCAAACTTACAGAAAGAATAAGTTACTGAAGAAGAAAATAACAGTCTTGTTCTTTAAATGTTCAGAGTTCTTGGAGAATGCCAACACAGGGAGCATATTGAGGAAGAAAATACTTTACATAGATGTTGATAGGATCTGAACTGGGACTGTGCCTGAGAAATGATTTTAGACACCGATTGATGACATATAGCACTACCATTTCAATCAGTGGTGGGATTCAAAAAGTATTACTACCGGTTCTGTGGGCATGGCATGGTGGGCTGTTGTGGCTTGGTGGGCATGGCAGGGAAGGATACTGTCAAATATCTATTCCCTCCCCACTCCTGGGGGAAGGTTACTGCAAAATCCCCATTCCCTGCCCACCCCACAAACCTGTTTTCCAGCTCCATTCTCGTGTGCAGGGCAACAAAAGAAGACCCAGCGATCAGCTGGGACTCGGGAGGCAGAGAATAGATGGGGGGTGGGTCCAGAAGTGGTATTTGCCGGTTCTCCAAACTACTCAAAATTTCTGCTACCAGATCTCCAGAACTGGTCAGAACCTGCTGAATACCACCTCTGGTTTCAATGCTATGTAATCTAACTTACTATATGGAAACCTGCACAGCTTTGAACCTTTTTATACAGGATTCAAAGATGTTAATCCCATTTATACTTATGTAATATATGACTTATTTTAAGGCTTTTCCCTCTCATCAGTACATTGGTAAGAAGCAGAGATTGGAATATTGATTTTATCTTACTCTCTCCTCTTCTTCTCTTCCCCTCCCTTATTGTTACTTTTACAAGTAGTTCTTAAAGACAACAAAATCTACATCTCTTCTGATGAGTTTCACAATGAGTTTGGAGAACTCGTTAGCTTCCTAGTTATTATAAAGGGTGCCATATGAAAACAATCTCCTTTAGCAACACCTTGCAGTACTGTGACTCTGAAACATCCCACCATGGCATGTCCGTTGGCTTGACAAGCTATTGCCAAGAGACCGCAGAGGGTTAACTGCCCATCTCTTTCACTTTTTAAAAAATGTACAAATCATTTTCTGGAGGCAGGAACAAGGCAGGGACGCAGTCTGTCCAATGAAGAAGCAAATTGTGCACTCCCTAAGTCAAAGGTGAATGAGAAGAAAACAGACAATTTTCTGGTGAATACAAAAACACTTGAATATTTGGCAGGCTGCAGGGAGCTTTCCCTGGATTGAGGGCACTGTTTGTAAGTGAAAGGAGGGCCTTCATGACAGATACCCACATGGCAGGGAAGGAAATGTTTTAAGGATCAGTATTTTTCACAATGTGTCAAAAAGTAAGCCAGGGGTGGGATTCAAATTTTGTAACAACCGGTTCTGTGGGCATGGCTAGGTGGGTGTGGCCATGTGACTGGGTGGGCATGGCTTCTTTTTTTTTGCATCAACCCCCCCCCCCACTGTTTTTTGGCTTTCTGGGCCTCAGGGAAGCCTCCTAGGGGGTGTTTTTGCTCCCAGAAGGCTTCCCTGGGGCCCAGGAAAGAAAAAAAATGGATGGTGGGGGGGGCTGTGCCCCCCTTCCTTTTTTTTTTGGCTTTCCTGGGCCTCAGGGAAGCCTCCTGGGTGAAGCAGTAAGTAAGCGAGGGGAATCCTGGCACAGCTGATCATAGGAACAGGTGATGGTCGTGGGGGAAAAAAAAAAAAGAAATACCTTAAGGAGTGACTGGGTGGGGAAGAACGCAAGTGATATCAGGCATGCACACAATGTTGCACATGTGCGAATAAGGACTGACTGGCTGGGGGGAGAGGGGCGGGGCCAGCCAGGGGCACAATTTGCCAGTTCTCCGCCTTGCGCAGAATCATAACAACCAGTTCTATAGAACCGGTCTGCACCGGTAGAATCCCACCCCTGAGGTAAGTTCTTTTTAGTAGGACTGGGGAGATCCATCTTCAAGTCTACCCTCAACCATGAAACTCCTGGGTGACTTTGGGCCAATCATTCACTCTTGACCCAATTTATCTGAAAGAGTTGCTGTTGCGTGGATAAAATACAGGGAGATCCCCATCTAAGCTGTCCTGGGCAACTGGTAAGAAAGGTAGGATATAAATCCAACAACCAACATAGCTGCTTTGAAGGTTCTTCTCCCTAACATTTACATGTGAACGTGCATTTTAATGCATCAATTGGGGCGGGGGGGGGTTCATAACTTTTTTTAAACTCAAATAAGTCAGACAAAACAGATTTTAGGATTACTCAATAGGGAAGGGAAAGGGAAAGGGTGTTTTGATGCAATTAATATCATTCCTCTTCCCTGTTCCTGTGTACTTTTATGATACTTCTTTCCTAATCTGATTTAAAGTTGCATTGCATATGGAGAAAGACAAACAATTCTGGCACTGTATATATCTAAGGCAAAATCAAGATTGTCTTCCACTTGCAATCTGTCTGGAAAAATCAAATAGAAACTCGAGAGCGACAGATCCTCAAAGGACTTTTTTTTTTCTCTCAGCCTGCTGTCAGCACGCTGTAATTCTCTTTGTATGATACACTCATATAGTTATTTCCATATCTATCTCAAGCCTCTGCAACTTCCTGTTATTAATTCAATTACAAGGACTTCCTTAGGGCTACAAGATCTAGGGTGTGAAAACCCAGATGACCACTTGAGAGCAGTACAGAGTTTTCGGCATCCCACCCTAATGGTCACCTGGATTCTTGCAAATTAAGGAGATTAACTCTAAATTTCCTGTTACCATAGAGCTGTCCTCTGCAAAGAGCATACTCTGGTTCTCTTTCCTCTCCAGCTCCAGTGCCAAGTTGCGTGCTTCGTTTACAATTCTTAGATACACATGGTGCCACTTTCACATAGAGATATTTCCAAAGGTCAAAGAAGGGAAATGGTTAATTTCTTTTCCTCGATCCCTAACCTCCCTCTCCCATTTCCCACCTCCCACCCTGTGTGAACAGGAAGTTTAAAAAGGAAAAGCTTTCAGAACGAGCAGCTGGAAATAAAGGAATCCTGGAACTTTATGCTGCAGTGGCTCAAAGACAATAACAAAGGTTTCCCCCTTCTCTAATTAGTGGGTTTTGTTGTTTTCAACATATCTTCAATGAATCTGCAGCTAACAAAGAAGCAGAGGAAATCCAGAGGACAAACCTTTCAAGCAGTTTCAATTGCCTTACTATGCATCTGTGATTCTGTGGATTGCTTTGAATCAATGAAATGACACTTTAGCACAATCCAAATCATGCTTCGAATTAATTTCAGATGAAATCTGTAAATGGTGCCTTTATGTCAATATGAGGAATCCCACAAAGCACCCACACTCTGGAACATCCTTCCCTTGGATGAGACTTGCCCCGAACCTGCTGGCTTTTTGCAAAGCCTTGAAGACTTGGTTTTGGCCTTCAGCCTAGGACTGTACTGAACCCATGAGCCATAGTGGCGCAGTGGTTAGAGTGCAGTACTGCAGGCCACTTCTTCTGGTTGCCGGCTGCCTGCAATTTGGCAGTTCAAATCTCACCAGGCTCAAGGTTTACTCAGCCTTCCATCCTTCCGAGGTGGGTAAAATGAGAGCCCAGATTGTTGGGGGTAATATGCTGACTCTAAACTGCTTAGAGAGGGCTATAAAGCACTGTGAAGTGGTATATAAGTCTGATTGCTATTGCTATTATTTGGCTGCACTGACAGTGAATGTTGTCCAACTGCTATTTTACGTTAGTTATAGTTTTAGCTTATTGTGTTTTTAATCATTAGTTGTCTAGAGTCAGGCAATTGAGATGGGTGGAATAAACAAACAAACAAATTTTATCCTATTAGATGTGCCCAGGCAGCACACTTCGATTGATCAAAATACAAATTGCATTACAGAGCATCAGCTTTTTGAAATATGAAACTGAGAGATGAATACCTATCAGGGAAAGAATAATATAATAACAAAAATACACACACACACCCCATGGATAGTAAAACTAGAACAAGAATCAGTCAAAAATCAGGGAGGGTTAAGTTGCCAAATCTACCATGTCAATTTGTTCACTAATCTTAATTTGTTGATTAAAAAAAACAAAGGTTGTTGAAAATTAAGGTTGCAGAGTCCCAGGTAAAGCTTTACATTTGGGGGTTGTACAAAAACAGGATAGAGGATGATTGCCTTAAAAAGTCTGTCCATTAATGAATACACCGCTCTGGACAAGCATGTTTGGTCTGGCCCATTGCTCCCCTCATCCCTGTTCCACTTCCAGTGTTTATAAATGCTTTGAAGACATGGAGAGTGTTTCCTGTTTGTAGTTTGGATCTTGTGATGCCAGCTCCCCACCCCCTCCACCTCCAGCCTATTGTTCCAGAGCTTCGTGTGCTTAGGGAACAAGGATATGAAATATCCACTCTGAGACTGTAAATCCAGCAATCAACATGAAGGACGAGCCCCTTCAGATGACAGCCATTTAAGAAGTGGTGGCCATGGCACTCACAGTATAACGAAATTCCCTGTTTCCCATCTTTACAACAGCTGCATTATGTTTTGTACAAGGGTTCTATTTTCCTAATCCACTGGAGGTAAAAGAGTTATAAAACTGATTTGTACAACATCCTTTTGGCCAGGAATGGGAACAAAAACAACACTATGATAGCTGCCTTGTTAGAATAAAATGGGAATCATACCTAATACTTCTCTTGGATCACTCATCAATGTTCAGTACCATCAACTGTGGTACCTTTCTGGTCAGACTTGACAGCATTGACCATAATAGAATCACTGATCACAACTGAACTAGCAAATCATAGCACGCTGAATGAAAAGTCTGTGTGGTTAAATTATGGTCCCACTAGTGTGCTATGTAAACTCCAAGTAGTGGGTTGAGTAAAGAAGCCATTGTTCAATTATAGTACCTTGTGCCAACACAGCCAATGGGTTGCACCATTCAGAAAACAACACACTCTAACCCAAGAGAGAGTCTCCTCTTAACCAGGGAACCCTACTTCCCTATCTTAGCTTACTTGGCAGAACTTTTATTGGGAGGATAAAATAGAGATCCTGGAGAACAGGTAGGATAAAATTGTAATAGAATAATAATAATATTAGTACCAAAGCTTTTAGGAGAAACAAAAACAACTCACATTATCTGAGATTAACTGACTTTGTGGTAGTAATAAAATGGGAATTCAGAAATGGAACGGAGTGGGCTGGTATTTTTGGAAGTAGTCCGTACCCCCATTTTCCTGCAGATTGTATTCATTTTCTCTATATTTTTATTTATGCATGCATGCATTTGTACATTTTATTTAATTCAATGGACTCCAACTCTGGATATATGGAAATGAGATATTCTAATTATGGTAATTAAATTTTTATGTAACTCTGATGCTGGATATTTTCCATAGAAGAGAGGAATCTGGACCAGAGGTGGTATTCAGCAGGTTCTGACCAGTTCTGGAGAACCAGTAGTGGAAATTTTGAGTAGTTCAGAGGTCGGGCAAATACCATCTCTGACTGGAGATTTTACAGTATTCTTTCCCTGCCAAGCCCACCAAGCCACGCCCACAGAACTGGTAGTAAAAAAATTTGAATCCCACCACTGATCTCGACCAATTGCTGATTTTCAGGATGTACTTCATTTCTTCATTCAATTATCGTTCTTATAAGTCCTCTGCTGCACAAGTGGGAACCAGTATGTACAGGGATGTCTATAAAGAGGATGGGGATGTCACAAAAGTTAAAAATGCAGCTGTACCTCTGCAGACAAAGCCTTGCCCCTTTTTACATGGTTTGCACATGCAACAGTCATTTTAAAAAGGGTGGAGCTTTATACATGGTCACCATCTTTTTTTTGACCCTCAATTATGGACATCCCAGTGGGAATCTATGTGTAGCTCATGGCCAGGGTCAACTCAACCATAAAGAGATGATACATGCTGGACCATTTCACCAAAAGATTCGGGATACGCACTGTAGGCTTTTAATTCACGTTTCTGAGGATTGTGGTGAAATTTAGATGTTCAGCTTCAGGCTTCAGACTCTTTAGCACAGCGGTGGCCAACCGGTAGGCCGTCGCCAACTGGTGGGCCATGAGAAAATTTTGGTGTGCCACAGAGAAATCTCACCCCAGAGCACCCCCACAAAGCAATTAATCCAGGCTGTGAAGAAACACAAGGCTGCTCAGTCCACATGGCCCGTGGGAACCTTCCCCGCCCACTCACCCCTTACCCAGCAAACTTGTCTGCTAAGTTGCTATTTTTTCTTTTTTTCAAAGAAATATATTATATATATTATTATTTCAGAATAATAAAATGTCATCTGTTCTGCTGTGCTGGGAGATTTAGATTAGCTAGGAAGCAGAAAATGGTTGGATTTCTTGCTTTCTAGCTAAGTACAGCCAAACCTCCCTTAGGACTGAAGGTTTGCTTGCAAGCAAATTCAGTGCATACAAGCAAATTTGAGAGACTGAGTTAGCTGATGGCAGATAGATGAATGATTCTGTGAGCAACTCAATCTGCCTGATTTTGGATAAAAGTTGCTCTTTTTATTAAAAAAATCAATATTTATATAAATATTTATAATATTAATATATACAAGCCATGCCCAGCCAGTCACATGACCACCAAGCCACACCCACAAATTAGGCCATGCCCACAGAACCAGTTAGTGGTCTCTGGGATCTTAAATTATGAGTTTGGTGGGTCCCTGAGGTCCAAAAGGTTGGCGACCCCTGCTTTAGCAGATGGGTTGAGGTTAAGAACTTTCCTGCCATCAGATTGTGCCAACTTACTCACCTATAGATTTAGTTAAAATATAAAATACTAGAATAGTACTGGTGGTACACATTTTTACTGAAGTTTGGTGGCTGGGCAAATTCATATAGTGTTGAAATATTTCATAAAGATCAGTACCATTACCGGATGTATTGTATGTTGATTCCTTGCTTAGTACATTTCTTTGCCTTTTCTTCAGTTTGTTTTTCACATGCCTCTTTTGTTTGTAACATTCCTGTTTAACGGTTGACAATAAAGTTTCCTTCCCTCGTCCTTTTCCATTTGGCAGACGTTGCATTTTTCCTTTTTGTTTTTTATGGAGCCAAAGCCCCCATGAGTCTCTTTTGTTTACTTCCTTGTGTGTGCCTAAGCATCACTTATGAAGTTAGTGAGATATGGGGTCAGGGCTCTGGGAAGACCTAGACTGATACTAGTCATACAGGTCATAAAACAAACCAGCATCAGGTCTCACCTTGGAGAATGCACGATTTATAAATCTATCCCCTGCCGTAGTACTTCCTGATTTCAGCTAGCACCAGATGTGGAAGTATCAAAATACCATGAGATAGTAATAACATTTGTGCAGCAATTATCCAAGCTGAGAATAATAAAATGTCATGTTTGGTAGCTCAGTGTGTTACCTCTGTGAGAAAGGATTCACAATTCATTCACAGTATAAAACTCAGAACTAAGACAAAATAAATCAGTGAAAGAGGAAGGAACAGGACGACCAGGGAGATAGAAGAATATTTATTTCGTTTGCATTTTTGCAAAATGTAAAAAAACACCTCATATAAGGACCATGTAAACCAGCATCAGATCTAGATGGCTGCCCAGCTTAACCATTTGGACCAACCAACTGGCAAAATGGATGAGCAAGATTCAGCAAACACCAGCCTGGCAGGATCTTTTAGGTCTTCAGACTTCCTGTCAGGAAATACAATGGCTCTCATTGGAGAATTTAAGCCCATATTGCTAAATATAAATTATAACTTTTCTTAAGATTGAAGGACTTTCACAGATTTCTCCCAGGTAGGATTTATAATTGAACCCTTGCAAAGTGAACAATTGCTTTTGGGCAAAAAAAAAGATTCTATGCAATTCTGCTGATTTAATGGCTACACCAATGTCCCCTTCAGTGATTTGCCTAAGCAAGGCAAGAGCTGTTAGATTCAGCAATTATGACAAAATATGTGAGTTTATAGACGTGTATTTTCAACTTTCTGCTTAGACTGGATTGAGGAACTATTAATTCAAATTGAGCCTTTTTGATAAATTACAAAGTTGGCTAAATCAACAGGGCAACCCAGGCATTTTGGGAGTCTAAATCCAATGGGTGTCAAGACTATAAACATCAGACTCAAAGAATTGTGACTATGTATGGGGAAAAGAGATGCCACTCTTCCCTCTCTCTCCCCACTACTTAAGAGTCTTTGAATATTGAATCCACACAGCATAGTCACATTGTTGTTTAGAGAAAAACAGCGCTGACGCACACAAGAACTTTGTTTATAGTGTGGGATTTGGGAACACCTTCACATTTTGAATTATCCATGAAGTACCAAACAGGTGGAACAAGAGAGCATTTTTGCAAGCAACTCTTGATGTTCCAAGCCCACCAGGAAGTGATACAATCCCTCCCTTTTGAAGCTGAGAGAGGAAGGCACCCAAACAATTATGGGTAGTGGCAATGTTTTATCCACACTGCAATTACCAATATGATTTTTGTCTTCCTTAAAAAAGAAGAAAGAGCTGTGGTGGCGCAGTGGTTAGAATGCAGTATTGCAGGCTAACTGCCAGCAGTCCAGCAGTTTAATTCTCACCAGCTCAAAGCTGACTCAGCCTTCCATCCTTATGAGGTCAGTAAAATGGGGATCCAGATTGTTGGGGGCAGGATGCTGGCTCTGTAAACTGCTTAGACAGGGCTGCATAATGCTGTGAAGCTGTGGATAAGTCGAAGGGCTATTGCTGTTGCTATAAGTGGTGCTGCCTTCACAGCCTGCTGTTACTGTGCCTTGCCAATAAGGCAGTTAGTACAGCTGTTCCGATTTCATGGAAGATGTTTCTATTTTCCAATCAATTTCACCCTCTCGTCACCCCCGCCTACCTCTAGCACATGCTTTTAGTAAAGGAGGAATGTTTGTGATGTGGAAAGGAACAGATTAAATTTACCAGCAGACAAAAGTAAACCTCAAACTCAGTTGAGGCCACTCATTCAAAGGAAAATTAACCTCATGAAAGACTCACATTTTGTCTTCCACAAGGCTGGTATTGTCCTGACCAAACCATAGAAAAGGCATGGGGACATTCTGCTCTTTATGGTTGGCAAAGTACACAAAGCTATGAAAGTGCAGAACCAGGCGACAGAAGAGGAAAAATAGATCCTGCAGAAGGACCTCATTTGGAGGTCACTGCTCTCCAAAATCTCATTCTCTGTCCAACCAGTCTATTTGCATTGGAGTTCTTTCATTTCATGTGTAAGAAAAATACTATTTTCACATTAGAGTACCATATTTGGCTTCAGCCCATCTTAGCAGCAGGCTGGCTTTGAGATAGTGGCTCTACTGTAGGGGCATATCTTCATCAAAAGATAAGGAGGACATCATCAGGGGCAAGGGGTTTGTCACATTAGACCTCGGCAACCTATATTTGAATGGCCTATGTTTTCCTATAGCCTCTGCCTAGTTCCTCGATCAATTTTACCTCACCCTGCACTGGAGATCACGGGCTTCTTGTCTCTCAGACAGATGCAATGGGCACTAGAAAAAAGGCTGATATGTTATACTTTCCCAGGTTCATCAATAGTACTGACTTCCTCAGTGCATTTCCTCTTAGATTATTTGTTGGCCACATGGGAAGAGTCAACAATGATGATAGTTTAGGTCATTCTCAAAAATATATTGGGAGCATTTGAGGAAATGTGTCAATCAACTGGCATTTCCAAGAGCAATTCTCAGCAAAATCAAGCTAGTTATAAACAATGTCCTCATGGCCCACGTCAGTACCTTGTACCCAGAGAGCTCTTTCCCACTCCTGTCAAACAGTTTGGGCTCTGCCTGCCATAGCAGGATCACTAATGAACCTGAGGCCACCACCTGCTTTGACTTCTGTAGCATTCATAGCCTTTTCTTCTAAAATATTTCTCTCTCTGTTGTGAATGCAACCAAAATTCAACGGTCTCCTTCATTGGCTTGAAAATGGTAGCTTGAAGAAATCAGTGGTAGAGTTGTATGGTTGTGGGCAAGAATTGTTTTGCATGGTTTGTTTGTTTTTTGAATTTATTTTGTTTTACTTTATTTTAGTAATCAATATTTCATCTCAGAAAGTTGATTTCAAGCAACAAATGGGCTTAAATTTTCTGAATAAGAAAATCAAGTTCTAAAAAAGTGGTGAAATGTAATAGAATTCTATATGTATTTGTATGAGCCAGCATACCTAATGAAGTATATCCCCAAATTTGCATCCACACAAAATATTCCTATCTTTGATATTAATAGTGACATTTTTCTTTCATCTAATTGTATAAAGTTTCAAAGTTGGACCATCTTAAATAAAAACTATATACACAGGAAGAACCAGGGAAGAGTTTGCTAAAATATATTACTATGAAATGTATAATCTTCCTAAAAGCTTTCATTTTCCCTTAAAACTTTGGACAATCTGTCACTCCACATCTCTTAAGAAAAGGAAGCCCATGTATCAGAGGTGGTATTCAGCAGATTCTGACCAGTTCCGGAGAACCGGTAGTGGAAATTTTGAGTAGTTTGGAGAACCGGCAAATACCACCTCTGACTGGAGATTTTACAGTATGCTTCCCCTGCCACGCCCACCAAGCCATGCCCATAGAACCGGTAGTAAAAAAATTTGAATCCCACCACTGCCATGTATATATGGTATCTTCCATATTCTGAACCAGAATACTGATTTAATTCAGCCTTGCCCACACTGATTCTAGGAATGTATCCAGAAAATCAATAGAACAAAGTGTATTTTTGAGGCAAAAAGTGTGCGCATTCCTCCATGCAGTTTGGAGACTAACATGGACATTCCTCTATGCAGTTTGGACAGTTTGCAATTTGAGGTGGCTTCAAAGGAATCAGTCCTAAATCTAATTATGTCCACATGCCCTCCCTTGGGAAATGTAGAAGACTCACTGATATATTTTTTAACAGTGTTGGATTAAGATTGTTCATAAATATAAACTTGTATCAAAAAGTATATATTTCCCTGGAAATAAGTATACAACCCCCAAAGCAAATGTAAGCAGAACCAGCATATTGGTATTATAGATAAAACATTTTTATTATACACAAAACAATGTAAAGTCATAGCTTCCAGTTTTATAACTAGTGTTGGCTTTCATATGAACCAGGTTCTTCTCAAGTATCTAGGATGTCATTATAGTATAGGGTCCACATAGTATATGTGTGGATCAAAGCAATGTGGCCTTTTGAAATTGGCGGATGAAAATTTTGTCAATGTGCAGATTTTCTAAGTGTTGTACAAGGCTTTTTTGGTAAAGCATCCAGTGTGGGACCATCAAGGTCAGTTAATGCTATAATTTTTCTATTTTGTTTTTCAGATCTTGATACATTTTAATCTTCTTCAGTGTCTTCTATTCTACTATTCCTTGGGTAGCACCACATCAATTATTCACACTTCCTTTTAACCACAACTAAATCTGATGTGTTATGCACCAAAACTTAGTTTATATTCAGAAATCCTACAATATTTTAACTTCCTCATTTTTTACTAGTTTTTCAACTCTGTGTTCCACCAATTTTTCATTACTGGCACATTATATTTTTTCCAGATGTTCTAGTGAGTAATTTTTGTGACCACATCATTGTTTATAATGAGTTTCTGCACTGTTCTTGCATGAGCTGAGAATATGATCTACATTATTATTGTAATTGGTTGCATAATCAACTAAATATTTAGACTAAATTTGACACTTTTCTCTATCAAGTCCTTCCCAAAGCAGAGGTGGGCTGCACTCATGTTAACAACTGGTTTGCTGGTTGTGAGCGTGCGTGACCTTGGGTGGCCAGATCGGTGTGGCTGACTGGGTGGGCATGGCCAGAATAATGCTATTCCCTAAACTAGTGGCCCAATATTTCCTCTTCACATAGGTAGACCAGACCAAAGTAACGTAGGTAAACCAGGCTGAAGTGACATGGGTAGACCAGGCCAAAGCCACGCTGGCCTGATGTTTCCTCTTCACATTGGGTAGACTGGGCCAAAGCTTACATTTTCCAGGACAGCTCTGTGGGCCAGATCCAACCACATTGCGGGCTGGATCCAGCCCACAGACCTTGAGTTTGACACCCCTGACCCAGGGGAAAATACATAAAAATCTGGCCCCGTACACATGCAAGATATATGGATCCTATTTTGCATAACTGCCCAGTTCTTTGCAGTCCACAGTTCTATAAAAATGGTAAGAACAGACTCTGATCAATCAAATGGTTGCCCATTTGCTGTTGGTAGTGGTCACCATCTACCACATTTCCCAACCGGCTGCTATAACAAAAGTCTCTCCTATTCTGCAAAGAAGAACCAGTCCTAATTCTTCCATTCCTTCTCACATGATCTAAATTTAGACTGAAAGCTTTAGGGAGGGAGGCAACAATCTGTCCCTTTCTCATGCAAATCTCTGTCAAGAGCTGGGATGTATACTTCATCACTATCATGTTAACAATGATGTTAGCAACTCACAGAAGAACAGGGAATGCTGTAGTAAATAATCTGTCTCATCTACATACTTGTTCCTTCTGTGAAATTTCAGATATCAAACTTGGTATTTACAACTGTGCAAACAATTATAACATATTTATCTCTGGTGGACCTTGGTACTATTATTTATGTCCTGAAAAGCCCGTAGTCAGAATCTTATTGGAGTTTCTGAGAAAACAAATCGTCAATGCTTTTGGCTTTTTTCATTATGTTTATTTATTCATATAACACACACACACACACTCACACACACACGAGATAACAGGCTGCTCTAATGATTTGTGCTCATTTCTGAGTACTTTGTGATTGTCTGATCAATATTCTTCACAATAAAATCCTGTGAGAATGTTAGCGATAAAGCAGTCAGGCAAAGAGAATAAGATTTAGTATCCCTTTTATTAATCTTCTGCTGAATTTTACTGATGCGAGGGAAAAGGTGATAATCTGGGCTTCTGTTTGTTTTGCTGTCCAGCTAATCCTCGCATTATCTGAGGCAAGCAAAGCTTCAGAAAGATTAATGAGCCAAACTAAAACAAACCTGAGGGCTCCAAGAACATGAGCCCCAACTTAAAACAGATCTGTCAACAGGAGCAAGCACTGCTTTACGTCCTTTAAATGTGGTTGAGCTTTGTTTCTGCTCCTTGGAGAGAAGCTTTCTTACACTGCCTTCAGTTTAAACTGTACATCTTCTTTGGTGGAAGAGATAAACTTCACACAATTCAGAGAAGGGGAGGAGAAACCATAAAGCTACTCGCCACAATGGCTGTTTTTCACTGTTCTTTCAGGGTGTTTTGCCCTGGAGCCTGTCTTCACCCCTACAAATTTTCAAGGTCTGATTTTGAGATGAATGAAAATAATGCAGAGAAGTCACAGAATCCCAAATCATTTCCTCCAGTGTCCAACCAGAAATCGGGATTGACCCCATCATGTTATTTCACCATGTGTCAAGATCTTGGATAAAATAACAATAACAACAAACCCATCCCCTACTCCCATACTGGATTTTAGAAATGTTGTCTCTTATGGAAGACAGCGATCTGGATCTATTCTAAACATACATGCAGATGACTTTTTTTGTTGCTGGGATTTTTTGTTATGGGACTTAGATATGTTTGAAGAGCACCATTAGCATTGACCTGTGAAAAACTCATCTGAGTTTGGCTAAACTATGTAAGAAAGCGCTCACATCAAACAGAAATTTAGAATGGTGTCATCAGCTTTATAGTCCATGGGGGTAAAAAACAACATTGTTGCCTAATTAGTTTAGAGCCAACTCAGGAAGACAGGAATTAAAAAATGACTTTGCAAATAAAGCTGGGGTTCCTTAGAAAAAAGACAATATAGGTAGTCCTTGACTTATGATTACAATTGAGCCCAGAATATATGTTGCTAAGTAAGAAATTTGTTAGGTGAGTTTTGTCCCATTGTCCAACTTTTCCTGCCATGTTTGTTAAGTGGGTGGGTGGGGGCGTGGCCAGCCAGAACTTACTACCGGTTCGGCGACCCACGCCAAATTCTTGCTACCAGTTCGCCCGATGTGGTGCGAACCAGCTGACTTTTGGATAGATTTTTCCCAGGGTTCAAATCTTCACTGTGGGCATTTCTCAGTCCATCAGATAGTATATAACAGTGGTGACTAACTTTTTTGGGCTCCTGTGCCAAAAATTGTGCGTGTGCTTGCACGCTCATGCTCCTGTGCCAGCACCCAGAAGGCAATGTCCCCCCCATACCCCATACCCCCTACACATACACGCACACTCCCACCCCACCCCCCACCTCCCCCTTACCTGCACTGCGCCTCACAGCTGATTTTTGGCCGGTTTGGGGTCTTTTTCAGCCTCCCAAAGGCTTCAGGAAGGCTTCTTCAGGCTTCTACAAGCTTTGTAGGCCTGAATTTGTAGGTATTTTTGGAAAAACAGGAAGTGATGAAATGGGGTTAGATTTCGGCCTACAAAGCTTGTAGAAGCCTGAAGAAGCCTTCCTCAAGCCTTTGGGAGGCCGAAAAAGGCCTCAAACCAGCCGAAAATCAGCTGTGAGGTGCGCTTATGCACAGTAAGGTAAGTTTGCCTGCAGCTCGCATGTCGGCACAAATGGCTCTGCGTGTCACCTGTGGCACGCATGCCATAGGTTCGCCATCATGGGTATATGACATGAACATATATCCCACCGGATCTCCCTGGAAAAAGAATGAAAGAAACATTTAGTCAGTATCACTGCTACAATACTGTATCTATTTTTAAAACTGATTTCTCACTTCAAATTAAAAAAAACAACACGAACCTAGGAGTATTAATAGATGGGGGGTGACTTACTTTTGAGAGAGTACCAAAAAAAAAAGTAGTAAAAAAGTTAAACCATTTCTGAGAACAGAGAAAAGTGGGATAGCATTAAATAGAGCATTTTAGTACAGCCCCACAAAGTAATTCTGTTGGGCAGGAAATTTCACAACAGAGCCGCCTTTGCTGAAAAAAACCCTTATATTCCTTTACTTAACTGCCATGTTTCCAAGATCAAGGGATCCAAATCAAGATTAGATGATTAATGCACAAGAAGATATACTGGAACACTGCAGTTCTTCTGTTTCATGTGCGTGCAGAAAAATCACTATCATGGCAGTGCTCTAATCTCAGCTCCACCCAGGCTAGCCTTATCATCTCTATGCTTACTAATACTATATGTCAGTGAGAAGATCCAAAGTGCCATGTATTATTTCCAGTCATTTGTTTCTAAGAGCAACTGGATTGGGACAAGCGCTGAGGTACCACAGACTAAAATAAAGCAAATCCCTGCACCAATTGATAAATAGAGCCTTAGCTTTCTCTTCTGCCAGCAAGCATTACTCCAGTTTTACATTATTTTATTGTATACGGCTCCCATTCTTCCCTCTTCTTCTTGTCATGCAATCCACATATTTCTCTGGTTTGGTCCATCCTTCCAAACAGTCTAACATAACAGAACATTGACAAACATAAAGTTCAAACAACTTAAAAGCTCCAGTGATGTTGCTTATCTTCTGAGACAAGAACCTACTCAATACATTTTCAGCAGCTTCCAATTAGCATTCAGGTCCTACTGAATATGCTGGCTTTTATTGTTTAATTGTTCTATGGATCCACGTGTCTCAGAGCTTAATCCATGTAAGTCCCAAAGGTGCTTTTCCAAGAGGCAACTGGACTTTCTGGTTTTTCTTTGAAGACGTTTCGCTTCTCATCCAAGAAGCTTCTTCAGCTGAAACATTTTCAAAGAAAAACCAGAAAGTCTTAAAAAAGCACCTTTGGGACAATCATGACCTGGATGACTGAGAATCACCATAGGCATTTAATCCATGTAAATGACATCATTTAACTTTCTCATTGTATTCCTTGTTCCATGCACCTACGTATCACATAGCTATGAAATGATGATTAAACTTGAACATTTCTGGTAACTTTTAAGAAGAGATATAAAGCACGTTTTCCCCACACGGTAGACTCTGGTCTTAATTATTACTGTTTATTTTGTCATTGTAGCATTTGTTTGTTTTTTCTTATTCCTCTTTTTTCATGAAACCATGAAGTCTACCAGGCAAGATTTTCCATTTGGGTCAAACATGACATTTTGTCTACAGTCAGGAAAAAAAGGAAAGTAATCTCGTAAGAGGAGAAAATGGAAAAGCAGGAACAGCAAGAAAGAATTTTTGGCAATTCTGCTTGCACAGAAATGCTACTGAGTCATACCTTATTGCAATTTAATTTCTGGAAGCTGTGTCAAGACTGAAGAAAAAAGAACACATGTGATTAATGTACTAATTTATAATACAGTTAAATTAAGTTTCTTTAGACAATCTACAGTAAATTAATAAATCCATCATGAGATTTAAAGCTGAAAAGTTACATCTTAAGCTTGATATAACTAAGAGTACAAGATATACAGAGGAAAACTCCTGTGCAGGGCCTTTTGTGCTCTCTGAGCTTAGTTGTTTTCTTGCAATCATTTCCTTGATAATATTGTCAGTGCTAGCAAGGAGTGGGGTCCTTGCCCCTCCTTACTATGCATTTATGATTTTACCTAGTTTGTGTAATGTCTGCAAGAAAACAACCAACTCAGGGAGCACCAAACTCAAGGTAAACCGCACCAAACTTGATTGCAGGAAATACGACTTCAGCAACAGAGTGGTCAATGTCTGGAATACTCTACCTGACTCTGTGGTTTCTTCCCCATACCCCAAAAACTTTAACCTTAGACTGTCTACTATTGACCTCACCCCTTTCCTAAGAGATCTGTAGGGGACGTGCATAAGCACACCAACATGCCTACTGTCCCTGCCCTATTGTTTCTTTTATTTTTCTTATATGTTCTCATTTCTTGTATTCATAACTATATTTATCCTTATACCTATTATCTTGTAAGTGATTGACAAATCAAATAAATAAATAAAATAAATAAAAGGATCCCTCGTTTCAACCTTTCAACAAATATTCTCTTTATTTAAAACTCCTGTTTTAGTTTCTCTGAACTGGTAATATCAACAATATGTTTTCTACTAGCTCTTGGAAGGAAGAAGAAACAGGGAAACAGAAAAGGAAAAGAGGAATAGGGAAAAAGTGAAGTATTAGAATTTGCTGTAATTCAGCAGCAAAACCCTAGTTCAGCTGTGAGCATGTTCAGATCCATCCAGGTTCAATTGTGAGCATCTTCAGATAAGAATGTGAACAAATTATGTCTGAAACAATGGGAAGCTGCTGTCATGGGCAATGCCATATGGGATAGACTGATAATCTCATATTAGACCATTTCCTAAGAATAGGTATGAATTCTGGGTACTCATTTTTTATCCATTTCTCTGTGAGCAATCTAGGAATATCAGTCTACTTTTGAAAGGTGTTCTCCCTGGATTATATAGGCAGAATTTCCAGTGCGTCTTATATCAAGCTTCATTGTTTATGAAATAAATTTTGACATCTCATAGTGGCTTATTGTATACTAAAATATAGTAAAAACATCCCAAGAATATGAGGTCAAAATACAATGCTAAAAAATAATGCCAAATGATTCCAAAATCTAAGACATCTAAGGAGTTTATTCGCCAAAGGTTCTCTGGAAAAGTTCACTTTCACAAAGCCTTTGGAACAGCATTTACTGATCTCAAACCTCTCATTTCATGGATGTGGATTGACTGCTTATAATTGCAAATAGACTCACCTGTGGTTAATTCAATTCAATAAGTCCAGTTTTCTGGAGTTGCCTGGCACACTCAACCATAAACCAAACACAACAGCTGTGTTGGCTAATTCATTGTTGAGAATATTCTGCAAATATGAAAGAGAAAGTTCCGTTAAAGCATTAAGCTAGAAACCAGGAAAGTGAGTTCTTGTCCTATTTTAGACACAAAGTCAGCTGGGTGACTTTGGACCAGCCATTCGTTCCTAGCCCTAGGAAGCTGACAATGGCAAACCATTTCTGAACTCTTGCCAAGAAAACTAATCCAGGCAATCACCACAAATTAATACTGATTTGAAGACAAACCCTCCTCACAAAAAAATATGCAACTATAGCTCCATTGTTTTATTTCAGCTCCGCTTGTGTGCTTTTAATAGCAGTTTGCCACAAAGAACTATAGCAGGTGAACTACTACTGCAGAGATGCTGAAGGTCAGCTGCTGGCTAAATCTCCTTTAATGGAACAGCACTGATTTGCAACCAAACTCCTTGTGCAACTTAACCCCGGGTTGAATCCAGCAGTCATGATGGCCCCCAAAACACACAAATAAAAGAAACCTGACCCCAGCAACCTTTGATAACTTCCTGGGGGCAAACCAAGAGCACACAATGCACCTGCTTTAAGTAAGGCAGAATCTGGAGCTCAGAGCCATGTATTGCTGGTACATTGGGAGGAGTTGCTGGGCAACAACTACTGAGGAGACTGCTGCACAGGTGGAGGAAAAGATGCCCTTGACCTCTGCAGATGTATTTAGAGAAGCTTCCGTTTTCTTTTGGAGGAAGCTGCATTGGCAAAGCCTTTGTTATTAACAGCAGGTTCTAAATGAGCTGGAGAGGCCACGGGTTAGCAATGAATAGCAAAAGCATCAGTATGGCCCCAGTCAGTTAGTAAGTCTTGTAGAAGGAGGCTTAATGGAAAAGGGTCCATTAACCAATTTGCAGGGCAATGATAAAAAGAGTATCTTTTGCTTAATTTTGCCCTCTCAAAACATGGATCATGAGCATTGCTTTTTGCTACTTCAGAGATGAGAGGGTATTTTGCGCACCAAGCTACAAGTAGCAATCCTCAGTCCTCTAGCAGTAAAGTACAGGTAGTCCTTGACTTACGATCACGGACTCAAGACTTAATTCAAAATTTAAATCCTAACATTTCTTCAAGTGTTCATGGACCCCCTGTGATGACGTAGCAAACCCCCCAGGGGTCCATAGACCGCAGGTTGACAACCACTGGTCTAAGAGATAAACTGAAGAGGTGCAACATGGGATCCTTTTGAGAATCAGAAAAAGTGGGAACAGTCTCCACTGAGTTAGTATGCAGATCATTAATCTTCCCCTCTAAAGTGGAAATGCCTCATATCTCCTTTTTAAAAAAGTTTGTGTCTCTGTGTGTGTGTTAGCCTATGCATATTTTAACACAATGGTTTGACCCCTTTTGTATTCATTATTTAGGCAGTGTCATCTCTGAAGCTGGCCTGACTGAGGCCACCTTGGAGGTTTCAGTGTTGCTACAATGGTGCTGAGGGAGAGGGAGCGGGGAATAGAGAAAGACGGGGTTTTGTAGCCAAAACAAAATAGTTTCCCCTGAGAACCAAGGACATTTCCACAGGTGGCTGAAAGAGGAGGAATGAAGTTTCCAAGCAACCGGATTTGATTGGACCATGTGACTGATAGTTTGGGAAAGGGGAAATAACTTTTACTTTTAATTAGAGTCGGTTTTCACCAGTCTGTGCCAATATATGTCCAATAAGCTTGTTCTTTAAGGAACCTGCTTGCCTCAGAGTTCTGCTTGCTATGGGGATATTACTTGAAACCCTAACAAGCAGCTTTTCTTTTTTTCTTTTTTCAATTTGTCTTTGTTCATTCTATGTCTAGTAGGAAGAATAATTTTCAAAGTGAAGGGTGATAACTACACTGACTTGGTCAGTTCTATAATTGTCTCTATACAGTAAACTATAGGTGGTCCTTGGCTTACAACTACAATTGAGTCTAAAATTTAGGCTGCTAAATGAGACATTTGTTAAGGGAATTTGCTCCATTTTATGACCTTCCTTGCCCCACTTGTTAAGTGAATCACTTAACATTTGTTAAGTAACATGGTTGCTAAGTGAACCATGGCTTTCTATTGACTTTGCTTGTCAGAAGGTTGCAAAAGATTATCACATTGACCCTTGGACACTGCAACAGTAATACATATGTAGTTGCCAAAGCGTCCAAATTTTGATCATGTGCATATGGGGATGTTGCAACAGTAGTGTGAAAAATGATTATAAGTCACTTATTTCAGTGCTGTTCAAACAGTCACTAAATGAATTGTTGTAAGTTGAGGACTACCTGTACTGTGGTAGCTGTATCTTGTGTAACGTCTTCAATACCTAAAGCCAACGAAGAGTTTAAAGCCAACATATTTACTCCAGTTTAAAGGTTCTGAAATGAGTTTGATCTAACTGGAGACATGATAGTTAGGGAGGATAGTTCACATATCCAGCATGAAGTTCTATTATCTTTGAGAAAGGCTTGGCTTTTTATACTTTATTAAGTTTCAGCTTCCACCAGCCCTAGCCAGGATGGACAGTTTGAAAGAAGATTGGAGCTGCCATCCAACAGTTTCTGGAAGGTTATGCTTTGTCACGCTGCTGCAATGTGAAATAGATTTATTTGGCTGGTAGAGACAAAATTATTACAACCATCAAAGTCCTTCAGCACTAAAGAAGTTCTCTCATGTGAACCTTGTACTTTGAAAAGCTATACAGGTAGTCCTCAACTTACAAAGGGTTGCTTAGTGACCGTTTGAAATTACAATGGCACTGAAAAACATCACTTATGACCATTTTTCACACTTATGACCGTTGCAGCCTCCCATGGTCACATGATTTACATTTGAATGCTTGACAACTGACTCACATTTATGTCAGTTGCAGTGTCCAGGGGGGTCATGTTTTTGAAGGTCCTTTTGCGACCCTCTGACAAGCCAAGTCAATAGGGAAACCTGATTCACTTAACAACCATGTTACTACTTTAACAACTGCAGTGATTCACTTAACAAATGTGGCAAGAAAGGTTGCAAGATGGGACAAAACTTAACACATTACTCACTTAACAACATAAATTTTGGGCTCAGTTATGGTCATAAGTTGAGGACTACCTGCACTGTATGAACTTTTTCAAACAAACTTGATTTTTGTGAAAAGAAACAATGAATAATCCATGTATTTTATCCTGGCTCCTTGGATCTTGGGGATAGGGCTAGATTTATAATGAAGTAATTTCAAGCAACTACTTCAGGTTAGAAGGATTGTCTCATTTGTTTCTAACAGTGACGGCATTTTTGAAGCCAACACAAAGTGGTATCTGTGCAACTACATATACAGCAGATATATTTGGGAAAGTCTTCTTTGTGGTCTCATCCTTCCATACGATTAATCAT
Source organism: Pseudonaja textilis (assembly GCF_049901715.1). NCBI lineage: Eukaryota > Metazoa > Chordata > Lepidosauria > Squamata > Elapidae > Pseudonaja > Pseudonaja textilis. The sequence continues at coordinate 271,743,418 of NC_141990.1, read as the reverse complement.
TCAAGTAAACAGTCAGATTGGTCATCCAAATGCCAGTTGTCTGCCCCTTATGAACTTCAGCCTTCTGAGATAGGACTGTAAGAGTTTCCACATCTTTAATATGCATGTGACAGACCGATATTTGGGAACTTAAATATTCCCGTGATTGCATCAAAACTGAAGTTGGTATCTCTGTTTTGTTACTACAGTATTATACCACATGAGATTCCAGCAATATTTCATGCCCACTTAATACAAAGAGAATTCTCTTTTTCCTCCAGTGGGGTTACAGCTGAAAAACTAAAATCCTGTTGCCCTACATGCATATTTTTTCACTTTGCAGCATCCAGTAGGTAAAAAAGGGATAGATACCCTGTTTTTTAGGAGCCGTGGTGGCTCAGTGGTTAGAATGCAGTACTGCAGGCTACTTCTGCTGATTGCCAGCTACCTGCAGTTCAGCAGTTCGATTCTCACTGGTTCAAGGTTGACTCAGCTTTCCATCCTTCCAAGGTCGGTAAAATGAGGACTCAGATTGTTGGGACGATATGCTGACTCTGTAGTCAGAGAGGGCTGTAAAGCACTGTGAAACAGTATATAAGTCTAAGTGCTATTGCTATTTTGAGTAAATATATATCATCTCACACATAATACCTTTCAGCTAAAAGAATTCATACTTCACTGCATCATATGGCAGATTACCAAATGAGCTGACTCATCTCTAGTTCATGGCAACATAAGCATTGTTTTTGCAAATTCGTTATGCCAATGTATGACACATACATACACACACGTGCTGGGACTTGGTTATTAGCAGTGTTATACTGCAACCCAAATGGTATTATGTAGTGCAACTCTATATCTGTTCTTCTGAAAACCAACCAGTCTAGGTAATGCTGGCTGGCATGTGCTCAAAACTACTTCTGCTTCTGCTGTCAGTTGTAGGGTTGAGTGAGGGAAGTGAAAACCCAAATGATTGGGAAACAGCCTTTATAGAAAGGATTCTGTGTTTTTCAAATTGCAGAAGTTTCTTTATTAGGCATACCTCTCAAAGGAGACTAATAGAAGAAAACACAGAATAATCCTCCTGCCATCCTGATTGTAGATTGTATTTGAATTGAATCAAAACCTGTATTTCTGTTGCCTTTTTATCTTAACGCTTATGAAGTATACTTATGCATAACCTGTACATACATAAAGCATAGTATTGTACACACTGAAAATGTGGAAGGCTCTAGATCAGGGGTGTCAAACTCGCGTCGTCATGGTGTCGTCACATGATGTATTGTGACTTTTTCCCCCTTCGCTAAACCAGATGTGGGCATGGCCAACGCGTGACACATCCAGCCTGTGGCCTGCGAGTTTGATAGGCCTGCTCTAGATTGTCTGTAAAAAATTCTGCATATAATATTGTGTTGGGCCCACAGGGCCTTAACCAGTCATAATACTTGAAAACCCCGCCCAAATATGAATGTTCTAAGTTTCCCTCCAAAACAGTTAGGGTAATCTAAATATTAGTTTCACTTTTGCAAGGGTTAACACAACTTTATATGCTCAATACATAACATATAATATCAACATTAACTAACAAGGTCTGTCTACATGCACAAACTTGAAGAAAATAGTTATTAATAACAGACATGACTGCATTTTTGGCTGCATAATCCAAATGCATAGAATGTTCATTTCTATCTACAAAAGATGATGTTTACAAGTCTTCTTCCAATTGTTGATCATGCTTACTGAACTATGTCAATTTCTTTTTATCATTAATCATTACCAAATGAGTCTGTGATGTATCAATATGTGAGAGCAATGGCATATATTCTACCATAAACCCACAGATAAAAACATTGAAATTCTATAACTCTCTAGTTGTTGCTCATTCATTCCTTCAATCTTCTCCTTCAAGTCAGCTTTGACTTCATGAAATTGGTTTGCCACTGTTGTCTTTAACATCATTTATGAACCAAGGACTTCCCTCCCCTCAAAATAAATAAGAGAAAAAAAACATGTATTATATACTATGCATCATTGTCCTGCCTTTTGAGGCCTTCCAGCTCTCAAAAAAGATTTAAGTGTCCATCAAAAGGATACGTTTAAATAAAGAACTAGGACTTCAAATATAGGCATGTGATCTCTAAAGCAGGATTCCTTTAAGTTACACAATTATTCAGCACACACACAGATAGCACAGGTGTCTATTTGCCTCTACTGTCCCTCATGAAGATTCCATGTTCCTGCCACTGCTTGCGACCCATCCATCACAATTATTCACTGTATATGCCTTTATCTCCCACACAATCAAGTTCCCAGCCACCACCTACACAGCTGGTTGGTTAAGAAGTCCAGAGCATGCTGAGGAAGAGGATATAGAAAAGGGAGAGGAGAGGCAATCTCACCATACATCTCCAATAGCCCATCAAAGTTTGATAAACTTTAAAATGCAAGATTGCTTTGGGAAGTATTTATGTGAGTTGGGATATTCCTGTGTTTCATCCTTTCCATCACAAATACATTCCCCATTGCTCATAGTTCTCTTTTTTGAGCTATGGGGGAATTGTGTGTGCTTTCTCTCTTTGCATATATGTATTCTTATATCCCCAAGTATGAGTATACATAGATGTAGCTATGTGCACAATATAACTTTGTTATATGGCAAGAATATAAGCCTGTATATGTGTTTTCAGAATGTAGGCCTTGGGTACAGAAACATTGCCCATCTTTTTCTTAGTTTTTTCCCTTATTCCCAAAAATAGAAGGACCCAGGATTAAAACTAAATGTAGTTTAATTACATATAAACTTTATTTGAAATCAAACTACATTAATATAATAAATGTGGATTTTCCTCGCGTTTTGGTATTTTTTCCCTTCTATGATATAAATATTACAATTTTTGGAAAACCTTTAGAATTGCTCTGGGAGCTGTGCCAATGGCTTTCTGGAAACTATATGCAGCTCTATCATCTCCTGTTCTATGTTTATGCCTAAGGTGGAAAAACATAGTAAAACCTGCTGGGATATCTATGAAGCTCCAGGTAGTGTTTGCTCCATCTCATCTCTTGCATCAATTCCCCAACCAAGGACATTTCCTTGCCAAATCCAGGTCTGAATCTATATTGAAAGGGGTTCTAGATTAATGTGTTCCTTTAAAACTTCCTGTAGCCACTACTTTCTCTACTCCTTGACTAAATGCCTTGTGTCTCCAACATCTTGTTCAAGAAGTTTAAGAAAAGAAAGAAAACCCAGAAAGTTCAATTGCCTTTAAAATAAAAGCACCTTTGGGATAACTATGTCCTGGATGAATGAGAAATTGTTGAAGCAAACTGGTTTCATCCCCATTAGGTAGACCAGACTAGGAAATCAATTCCACAGAAAGACTAAAACTACTTTTAGAATAGGAAAAAATGAACTTGCTATATATGATTTTGATGACTAGACAGGATAGATTATAGAAAGAAGAGGGTTGTAATCTTAGAATAAATAGATTTATAATTGTACTATATCTGCTATAAAGAATATTGAAAGTCTGTTCTTTTAAAAAATATTTTATTGAATATAAACATTTAAAAAATTGAACATGGTGGTCTTCAGTACATTTCAATCAAAAGATTTTACATTAGAAAAAAAATCAAAAGATGTAAAGACGTAAACCCCCCAACCAATCAGAACACAGCCAAACCCCCTACCAATGAGAACACACCCCCACCCAATCAGAACACAACCAAGCCCCCACCCAATCAAGTCCCACCCCACTAACAGTTAAAAGGAAGAAGCAGCTGCAATCCACATCACTCTGAGAAGCACAGAGCCGAAGACAGAAGCCTGAAGATGATGAATGAGACTTCATCGAAATGTTGCCTAGATACTTGAATCTTACGCTGGAGAAAACCGAACAACCAAAGATCCACATACAAATACCCATGAGAACCTCAGAAAACAATATATATATATATATATATATATATATATATATATATATATATATATATATATATATATATATATATATATATATATATATATAATTGTGGTACTTACATGTAATATATATATATATATATATATATATATATATATATATATATATATATGTATATATATATATATAGTGTATTCAGCTTTGTTCGGATATATACACACACACACACACACACACATGTATGTATGTATGTATGTATGTATGTATGTATAGTGTATTCAGCTTTGTTCGGGTATTTTCCCACGTCATTATAGTTGTGCTTTTAAAGTTGTAGCAACGTTTTGGCAGAATCTCATCTGCCATCATCAGGCTTCTGTAACAGAAGCTGAAAGCCATACATGTAAGTACCCGCGAAAACTTAAGAAAACATATATATATATAAAACCTCAGAAAATAAATATATATATTTATTTATTCTGAGGTTTTCGCGGGTATTTGTATGTGGATCTTTGGTTATTCAGGTTTTGTCCCACGTAAAATTGGAAGTATCTAGGTGACGTTTCGATGAAGTCTCCTTCATCATCTTCAGGCTTGTGTCTTCGGCTCTGTGCTTCTCAGAGTAATGTGAGCTTGCAGCTGCTTCTTCCTTTTAACTGCTAGTGGGGGTGTGACTTGATTGGGTAGGAGCTTGGCTGTGTTCTGATTGGGTGGGGGGGTGTTCTCATTGGTTGGGGGTTTGGCTGTGTTCTGATTGGTTGGGGGTTGGCTGTGTTCTGATTGGCTGGGGGTGTGTTCTGTTCAGGTGGGGGCTTGGTTGTGCTCAGGTTAGTCTTAGTTGCTGGGGGATTTGAGCTGGTGAGCTGTGATCCTGCTGTCTGGCTTTGCGTTCGTGGTCGTGCCACATCTTCATGGTGGACGTCAGTTTGCTTCATGTATGGGTCGGAGGGGTTTGAAGCAGGTAGTGATGCAGCTGTGGTACGGTTTCTGGTCCATGGTCGTGTCTCATCTTCTGTGTGGGTGTGAGTCTGCTTTCTACGTGGAAGTGTAGTGGTAGCATCTTGTGTGGCCCTCGTGCGTGTGGGTCTGGTGTCATTCTTCATGTTAGGTACTCGTTTGTTCATGAGGGCGGGTTTCCAAATGGCTGGAAGGCGGGAGGTATCATCTTGTTTATTCATGCTGTGTGGGCGTTTTTCTATCTCTATGGCTTCTCTGATTATTCTGTTGTTGAAGTGTTCGGTTTTGGCGATAATTCTCGTATTTTTAAAGTCAATCTCATGTCCTGTGGCTTCGCCAGCTGTTGCACCCCCAACCCTAAAACCAAACAAGCTGACACACACCAAGAACACAGACCCAGACCCCAAACTCGAAGCCAGACTAAAACCCAGAATGCTACATCACAGCCACCTGCTCAGGATATTACATCAGAAAACTCAGGAAATTACACCACAAGATCTCAAGAAGTTGCAACACAGAAAATGACCCAGGATATCACAGCACAAGACCAAGGATACCACAGCAATAAATATCACAAGGTCATCCCACAACCCATTTCCCAAGCCATTACTACATAGGAGGCTAATGGAAAAGAGATCAAAACACAAATGACCCAGGAGACTACAACTCAGGACCCAGGATACTACAACAAAAGAACTCGCAAGCCCATCACACAACCCATTATCCAAGCCATTAAAACATGAGAGGCTAATGGAAAAAAGATCACTACAGAACAAACGACCCAGGAGATTACAGCACAAGATCCAGGATATCTCCACAACAAAACTCACAAGGCCATCACACAGCCCATTATACCAACATCAACTCCATCAACCAATCAAGAGGCAGCAGCGCAGCCAACCAGCCCAGCACACCAGCCCCCCCGCCACCAGTATTTATAGAGAGACAGCAGCTCCGATCACACACTGCTTGTACTGGCACGAAGCCAAAAGCACCAGCCTGAGAATGGCGAGTGGGACCTCACCGAAACGTCGCCAAGATACTCTTAATCTTACATGGGAAAAGACCCGAACACACCTAGACCTACATACCTCTACCCGTGAAAATCTATGAATATATATATATATATCACTCCAAGAAGCAAGAGCCGAAGACAGAGGCCTGATGATGAATGAGATTTCATCGAAACGTTGCCTAGATACTTTGAATCGAACAACCAAAGATATATATATATATATATATATATATATATATATATATATATATATATATATATATATATATATATATATATATATATATATATATATATATATATTTGTTTTCTGAGGTTCTTGCGGGTATTTGTATGTGGATCTTTGGTTGTTTGGGTTTTCTCCCGCGTAAGATTCGAAGTATCTAGGCAACGTTTCGATGAAGTCTCATTCATCATCTTCAGGCTTCTGTCTTCGGCTCTTGCTTCTCAGAGTGATGTGAGATTGCAGCTGCTTCTTCCTTTTAACTGCTAGTGGGGGTGGGACTTGATTGGGTGGGGCTTGGCTGTGTTCTGATTGGGTGGGTGTGTTCTCATTGGTAGGGGTTTTGGCTGTGTTCTGATTGGTTGGGGGTTGGCGTGTTCTGATTGGTTGGTTTTCTCCCGCGTAAGATTCGAAGTATCTAGGCAACGTTTTGATGGAGTCTCATTCATCATCTTCAGGCTTCTGTCTTCGGCTCTGTGCTTCACAGAGTGAGAAGCCTCTGAGACTCTGAGAAGCACAGAGCTGAAGACAGAAGCCTGAAGATGATGAATGAGACTTCATCGAAACGTTGCCTAGATACTTCGAATCTTACGCGGGAGAAAACCCAAACAACCAAAGATAGATAGATAGATAGATAGATAGATAGATAGATAGATAGATATTCTTAAATTCTTATTTCAATTCTGGAAAATCACTTCTTTATAACTTTTTCATTTCTTTTCTATTTTTCCTTTTTCTCTCCTTTTTTCACTTTTAGCTGTTTTCTGATTTCTTTTTTTCTATTATTCTTATTTTATATTAGTTTGTAATCGCTTTTATCTCCCTTTTTAATATCTAACTTATACCCCAGTGAATCAGGGAGGTATCTGCCTGAGCCACTCCTAAATGTTATCTTACTCTTTGTGGCTTGAAAACTTCAGGAAGCTGACATTCCTATAGCTCCATCAGTGGGAACTTTAACACACCTGGTATAGTCATTGTCCTTCCTCCATGTGTAATCTGGGTGTCCTTGGAAATACCCAATCTTGAACTTTACTTGCTTTCCCTGGCTCATTCTTCTGCCTGCCTCTCTGTCTCGCTGCCAAGAACCACAGATAGTTTCCAATGTCTTGCTGCCAAATACACCAGTCAATTTCCGTATTTCCTATCACCCATGAGCAGCCGCTTATTTGTTTCACTTCTTGCCATCAATGGACTTCATTCACTACTTTGAGTTGTGAAGTAGTGGCCAAAGGTGATCAGGGAAAGACAGAGCTACATCTTAGGAAGATCTTTTTCCACCTTGGCTAGAAGTAGCTTCTCAAGGTTGTTCCTTTCCCCAACACTCATCCACCTGCCCTCAAGATTCCTGTGACCGGTGGTGGGATACAACCAGTGTAACAACTGGTTCGGTGAGTGCACCTAACGTGCACAGTGCACGAGCAAATGCTGCGTTTGAAAACAGCTCTAAAACTTACCTTTTACTGCAGCCCCAGTGAGTAAAACAGCTGAGGCACGGCAATCCACTCTGCCGCACCTATCAGCTGGGCTTCAAACAAAGGAAATATAGGACAGACTAGTGCAGGGGCAGGGCCAACTGATTGCTAGAACTACCGGTTCACATGAACCGGTCTGTACCGACTGAATCCCACCTGTGCCTGTGACCCAGACAATCTAAGCAAGTACTGGATTTTGGACCCATTCAGTCAGAACTAAAAGACCTGCATACAGTAAACAAAAGACACAGCAGTTTCATCTGCAGCCTCCTGAGCTGCTGCCCTTGTGCAAGGATACTATTTCTGCAGACCTTGTTCCAGAAGCACAGCAAGAAGAACACTGCAAGGACAGCATCTCCCATTAATATAATTTCCTCCCATCTCAAGGTCTGGAGGAAAAGATTGCAACAGGCATTACTTCTTATTACCTTCTGTGTTTATAGAATGGGCCTAGCAAACAGGTGCTGCTGGAGACGATGCCCTTGATAAAGCCATTCTTATTACCAGTGGAAATTTTTTTTTCCTAAATGTTTCCCCCCTCCCCCTCTCCGTGCCATTCTCCAGCTAGGAAAGATAGATGGCAGCTCAGCTCTTATCTTGTTCACATCAACACTGACAGGAATCCAATATTGTACAATGCAGAAGTTCCTGACTTCTGCACATTCTAATATGTTTGGTTTGTCTCTTACTAACCCAAGTTCTGGATGTTATAATTTGAAAAATATCAGTTCAGCATTCTTGCTGCAGTGTTTTAAATAGTACCCATTCTGTGTCTTGCTTTTTGCAAAGTTTTCATGGCAAAAGTCCCGTCACTGTTTTATTTTCAATCTGAGAGGTCAGCTGATGTTTACATGCGAGTTGTGAGACAACAGCTTTTCTGCTCTTGCAACATTATCCTCATTTCCATATTTAATTCTTCTTCTTATGCAAGAACATGTATACTTTTTGCTGAAATCAGTTGAGGGAAATCAGTAAGAAGAAGACATTTCAGAGTAGATGGACTGGCACATTTGAACGATGACAGCTATAGTTCTCCCTCAAAGCAGCAGAAGAAACCATTTTTTTTTTAATCAGCCAAAAAGAGAAAGGGGGCAAGGGGACATGAGAGATAGGATCTTCCTTTTTAGATATTTAATGTTGCAGTTCTAGAATACCTTTTTCATTGGTCAAATTTTCTTCTGGCCTCTCTCCCCTTTCAGAAATGGAAGATTCTCGGGTTTTAGTTCTGTATTTCAACTGGGCTTATTTTAATTCTAAATTGAATTGATTGATGTTACTGCTATTGGTTACTCTTTATTATTGTTCTTGTACTTTTTTCTTAAGATAACATAGTTCTTTTTTGTGTCCTGCACTGCATTTTTTCTATTCTGCATACCAGAGTAAAAGAGCATGTTATACATTTAAACCTAGACAGCTCTGTGGCATCAGATCTAGTGGAGAAGCTAACAAAGCGACATTATTATTATTATTTTGCTTGCTTTTCTTCTCATTTAACCTCAGTGGTATCACACTAGCATGGAATGAATATTTGGGAGGCACTTCAATGTGCCTCTATTAACCACCAGCTTCCAACATAACAATGAGCTTATAAAAATGCTTGCATTTCCCTGTAGTGGAGTAACACCTGCTGCGATGCCATTCAGAGAAGCTGCTCAGGCAGCTGGAGACTCCAAGGCACGGGTGTCAGTCAGCAAGGAGCTGAAGATGTCACAGTTGTAAATCCTTTGAGGGGCCACGCGTCACGCTCTGCTACCAGATGCAAGCAAGCCTATCCTTCCCATGGCTTCCCCTCAGCCTACTGACCAGCAAGATTGCATCATCCCCTGAGCCCCAGCCTAGGACTGTTAATCCCCCAGCGGGTGGAATCTGGCGTCCTGTTGGGTAACCTGACGGTATCTGTAGCTTCCCTCTTTCCTGCGTCTTGGGACTCAGGGGACTTTTACACAGAAAGAGATGGCATCCTTTCAGCAGGTTGGCTCAGCACAGACTTGGCTTTCTAGCGAGGTCAGTCACTAGGATGCCTGGAGATATAGATGTTTTGCAAGGGGTGGTATTTGCCACCCGCCTTTTCCTCGCTTCCTTGTGGCTGTGTGTTGTCACAATGACAAATGAGAGAGAGGGGGAGGAGAAGCAGTTCTTTACACTGACCAAGCGTGCTTTGGGCCCCTCAGGGGCTTCACAAAATACTGCAAAGCAGCAGCTGATAAAATGGACACAAATTTAATTAGGGAAATTTAATTTAGAGGAAAAAGCAAGGGATGGCTTTGCCAAAGCCATATGGGGAAGCAGCGGTGTCCCTATATAGGAGGAAAGAAAAACTTAATTTACCGAATGAACTCGTGGGTCTTCATCATTCTGTAGCCACCCAGGAAGTGGCCCTGATTAATTTTATACACAGCATGGCAGGCACAGGTATATGGGCAGACAATTGGGCACCTCTGGCAAAGGGAGGTGCTAATTTCAGTCTAAATATGAGAACCCAATTGGGGTGGGGAGGCAGCCAGCGGGGTTGTCTTAAGACGGTTCTATAAAGCAGTGAAAGAGCCATTTCAGAATTTACCCCAGTCTGCTAATTGAGGGATACTTTGCTAATGGCTTTCGAAGTGGCTGAGAAAAATGGTTCAGAGGCCGGCTTGGCTTATTAGGATTTCAAGCAATTAATGATTGTTACAGCCCTATAGAACATCTTCCTTGATACAAGAGAATTGCACTTCCTTTTCACAAATCTACATTTTAGCTCATGTTCTTACAACTAGCTAAAACTAGTCAAATATATATTTGATCATTTCAGTATTTCAAAATATATAATTTCCATTTAAATTACAGTTAAATAACTGTATTAAATATGGGATATGATTGCATTTCTCCTTCAACTTCCCTATCTTCGTGAATTCTTTTTCTCAGTAAAAGAGAAGGTAGGATTAGATTGTACTTTCTTTAGTGACATTTAGTATTTATTCACAAAATATTGTTTCCGTTATTTTATGAAACTGAAGCTGTTTTTCCTAGAAGATTCTGCTCCTGCAAAAGCTTTCATGATCTTTTAGTCCATCTTTTTCATTGTTATTGCTATGAGGAAGATTGAGCAGCTGTCCTCTGCATTAAGCATTATCCATGGTGACCATGAAACAAATCTATGAGGATGTGTAGAACTTTGGTGTTCTGCAATCATATTATCTATTTGTGGAGTGCTTGAAGACGTTAAAGCACTCCGTTTGCATTAACTGATCCTAAGAGTTCCTAAAAACCTTAGGAATATTCTCCTCCATGACTGAGAAGGCTTACAGTGGCAGATGAGGGAAACCAAGAAATCCCCTTGAGATCATCTAATTGTAAGAGCTGTCGGTAACATCTGGTATCTGTTCTATGGAATCACATGCTTCCATCATCTTCTAAAAATGGGGCAATCTTTACATTACTGTAAAAACCATGATTATGACCGAAGACGTTGAGAAAAAATTATCTATGATATTTTGACTAAGTAAAATTAACAAAATATTTAATAGAATTGTACAATCATATAGCTGAAACCAGTTATATAGCTGCTGAGTCCAATTCCCTGCTCCCTACAGGAACTGAAATTAACAAATGATTTTCTAGCCTCCACCTGAACACATCTGGAGAAGAGACACTTATCACCATCTCCCTTAATAGTAGGGATTTCCTAATGTTCAACTAAAACCCGTTTTTTTAAAACTTAAAGATCCTTCTGCACTTTCCCCCACTCTTTTAAAACCTATGTCAAAATGAACAGTTTCAGTAAAAACTGCAGCATCATTGCCAATATTGTTTTCCACTCCAAGAATAACGTTTAAAAAGGAATCACACCCCACCACCCCAAGGAAGGAAATATTAATGTCTCATTGATATGTTAACTTTCAGTTCTTCTAAGCAGACTTTTGTTGTATAATATTCTAAAAGTTAACTTTCACTTTTTATTCATTTTACCGTATCTGACAATATGCTCTTTCAACCAGAGGTTATTCATACAGCTGGGCACTGGTATCATACACTTAAAAAGCAAAACTTAAACGGAATATGAAACTACAGTGGAATAGAATTAACTGATCAAATAACCACAAGTTTTATCTCCTACATTTCTCAATCTTCAGATAATCAATAAACTTCATATCATAGGGACCTGCCCAAGTAAAATGAGTCATGAATTATAACACAACTGATTTCCTGACATATACTGTATGTTTAACTGACGTAACTGAAATATACAAGGTTACTTCTCTGTCCTTATTGTATGTGATACAGTACTTTCCATTGTTTTGCAAATATTAATCATGCCTTAGACAAGAAGGCACATAGTCTTGGATCATATAAATGTACTGACCATTTGATTTGATTTGAGGGAAAGCACCTAACAAGCAGGGCTGGTGTTTTGCAGCTATTTTGATTTAATGGATTTGGGTTTGGGGGGAAAGGAAACGTGCAGAAACTCTACAGGAAAAGTCAGAAACATTAATAATAGAAAGTGACATCTGAAACTTTTTTCCCAATGCAGCTCAATGAATAAGGAAGATGGAGACACTTATATGGAAATGTACCAGTAAAATAAGCTCTTTGAACTATTTCTTTCTGCTGCCTTCCTCACACAAGAGAGATATTTCTCTATTTTTAAAAACTCTTCTGTGAACCTGTAATTTCATGTTGATAAGTTCTTTTGCATTTTCAGTGACACTTGGATAATAGTTTCCAGTTACCTTTCAATGTATTTTTAAAAACATGCAGACTGCATCAGATTTTTCTTCAGACTATTTTTTTTCCCACTTCATTATATATGCTGGAACTGATCCATAATAAAAATAAGGCAATATTATATATTTTAGAAAGTTTTTTATCTTTCTTGTTGCTAGTTTTCCAAACTGTTAAATATATTATATTAGGATTGCATTTTTGGATATGTACCTATTCATCACAGAATAAAACTGCATCTCCCTTGATTAAATAATTCATTTAAACTTCCACCACTGGTAAATACACTTCATGCCAGTTTTCCCAAATATTTGTACCATGATTCAAATAACACATGTATTATAAATTTGGCATTCTCAAAGTATCCTGTGATCTCTATCTAAATCAAATAATGAGATTCAATAACAAATACATTCATTAGGGAAAAATGTACTCTAAATAATTTTATTTTACCTGACTTACTGTACATTTATTTTCAATAATTTGGCACTTCATGATCCCAACTCCTTCAAATTGTAATCTATTTTACTGTTAACCTATGACATACTACATGTTATTCTATAAATAATTTATAAAATTATTTCATCTGTTTAACAATAATTTGTCCATTTATGAGCACATTTTGACATGATAAAAAGTCTTAAATGTTAATTTTATTTTCTGATCTTTATCCTTCCCAGAAAATAAAATGAGTTAGTTAATTATGATGTCATTCTCTTTTTTTATATACCTCTATTCTCTTCTACATGCAATTATATGGCCACTATTTTATATGGAAAAAATATATAAAAACCCATAAGTTGTCCACAAAAAATATTTTCTGTATCTTTTGGTTGCCCTCTATTGTTTGTCCAGATTTTTTTCTGCAACCCATATCTGTCAACTCTATGAAACTGTGCTGTCAAATAATTTTCATGGTGAAAGTTTCCATATGTATCCCTTGCTGGCATTAAAGCATTCTGAATTAAAACAATACAATTTTTTTGAACATTTGGCTTCTTGTATTTTGACTGCTCTGTAACAAATATAATGGAGAATTTAAAAACAGAAGGCTTTTATTAAGAATACAGATGGTAACTGTCATAAACTAGTGTTTTACTTTTAAGCTTGAAAACACAAATTTTACAACAGTAAATATTGATATTTCAAAAGATTGATATTGGGTGGATAGTTTATAACAGGAGTGTCAAACTCAAGGCCCACGGGCCACAATACTAGTAAAAATGGAGTGCAGGTCCCCCCCGTCGTCGTCCCCCGCCGTGCCCTGTTTTGGCTGGCAGGGTGCTGCAGGAGGTCGGCCATCCCATCTCTTTCCTCCCCTCATCCAGCCCCGTGGAGACAACGACAGTGCTGATCTGGCCCTCCAAGAAATCCAGTTTGACACCTCTGCTTTATAAGATGTCCAGAAATGAACCAAATGTAACCAGCAGTAAGATGGCCAAATGTTACTATTACTACTACCACTATTGTTGTTGCTGTTGTTGTTGTATGGAATTGTTACATGAATGAATGAATGAATTTTTTATTGGCCAAGTATGATTAGACACACAAGGAATTTGTCTTGGTGCATATGCTCTCAGTGTACATAAAAAGAAAAGATACATTTATCAAGAATCATAAGGTACAACACTTAATGATAGTCAAAGGGTACAAATAAGCAAACAAATCATATTAGGAAACAGTCAATATAAATTGTAAGGATAGAAGCAACAAAGTTTCAGTCATACTGTCACAAGTAGGAGAAGAAGGGTGATAGGAACAATGAGAAGATTAATAGTACACTACAATGCTAATGTAGAGTAGCAGTTTGGCTGCCAGTTTACCAGCTCTGTTGTAGGATGCATTTGCGTGCTTCCCACAGGAGGGCAAGTTGGTTTTGCACCAGAAAGAAAGACAAGCAGCTCTTCCTTCAGTGTTATCCAAGAGCCCCCTCCCTTCCCCAGAACCACTTCATAAATTGATGCCAAAACTGGAAGGTTCAAAGCCAGCAGGATTCTGCCTGCCTGCATGGAGCACCAATTCATCTCCCTACTGAAGCGGTACCTATTTGTCTACTTGCATACAACATGTTTTTGAACTGTTAGGTGGATAGAAGCTGAGACAAGTGACAGGAGCTCACCTTGCCACACAGTGCTAAGACTCGAGCCACTGGATCAGACATCTCCAGTGATATTAAGCCATTGAGTCACCACAGCTCCCACCAAGTCTGTTGATAAGATGCCAAATTATATAAATAGTGAAAACTGCTGAGGACACTGAGCAAATAGGAATCAGTTCTGACAAATTTGAAAAGTGAGCATTAATAGTACAAATAAAATATAACACAAAGATATAAATTATGCATGTTAGAGGGGAAAAAGAATAACTTCAGATAGTTTACAGTCACATAATAGTAAAGCAATTTTTTTAAAAAAAAAATCATTTACTAAGCAAGTCATTTTGATCTGGTTCACACATAATGTTAAATCAATCCTCCATGAATAAATAAATACAGTATCACGTCACCAAACGGCCGATCAAGATATCAATTTGAACTTTCCTCTCAATACAGAAATTCAGTTGAAACTCTCCCCAACAGATGGCTTTGCTTAAATACAGCTATTAAAAGTTTGCTAATCACTTGTTTCACCACTAAACAGACCCAACTATTGGGAATTTTTTCCTGATTATTATTCCTGAGATCACCATTACTCAGTACACACAGACATATACACACAAATACATGAAGCTAAAAGGAAAGGAAACTAATACATTCTACAGTGGCGAGGAGAGACAGCTGGTACATGGAGACACAAGTCTGGGCAACCCAGGAGGATATATCCAAACAATAGTTAGACTAGAGCAGTAAGCAAACAGAAGTCACACTGTCTGCCAAGGAATTTCTTTGGGGTAGAATGAGAGTCATCCAGGACTACCTGTTAAGGGAGCACTGAAGGAGCATATAATGCACATGTACTCTACTGAGCATCCCTACTGGAACACATATGCTGGTACAGTATAGACCAATTATAAATCAGCGTTTTCAGTGCTGTTGTAACCTTGAAGAGTCATTAAACAAAGGACCATAAGTTGAGGACATCCTGTAATACAGAGGAGGGATGAGTAGAAACAGAGTCTGGATTAATGAGTTAATATTACACATAAAAAAAATAATAGGGCTAGAAGGCACCGCTACTTCACCCTTCGCTGAGTAATGATAGCTCCAGAGAAATGTCCCCAGGTGGGTGGGGAGGACTATCTGATGTCCAAAGTGGTGTTAAGATGGAGAGACTTATCTGGCTATTGAGAATGATCCTGTTCAGGATCTCCTTAGATTTTCCCACAGCCTCTTCCCTTGGAATTAAATTGAAATTCACAGAGTTTAAAAAGAGAAGCTTTGGACTGAGAAAGGTACTTCTCAGTTAAATAGGGAAAGAGAAGACAGGAGCCTCTCAAGAGTTGATCAATCCCTTGTGATTCATGCCTTGTCCTCAGAAAAAATGTTTTCAGTTTCAATCCAGTCCAGTAGTTTTATGTGGGGATATTTAGCTTTTAATTTGCTGATGGTGCTAAGCAAACCGACAGATCTATAGTTAGCAGGGTCTAGTATATTTTCTCTGTTTTTATAAAATAGGATAACAAAGGGGCAGTCAGTAGGAAAACATACTAGACTGTTCATACTGTATAGGTATCTAAGGAAGCCTATCCCTTCTTTTTCTCCTTGACTAATTACATGGGATCTAAAATATCCTCCTGGAGTTTTTCTAGATTGTAGTTGGGAAATAAGGACCTTGCCCTTTGATATGGACACAGGAGGCTAGTCATTTTGAGAGTAAGTTCACAGCTGAGTTGTCTAGTGATTCCATTGTAGAAATACTCCGGAAATAATCCCAATATAACTATTTGGCTATTGCAAGAGTAGGAGAGCAGGCCACTTGGAAAAATTGCAGGCACCTGCGCTGCTTTCCATCCCCTCCCCAGAGTTTTCTATAAAAGCTGTAACCTTGAAACAGGTGGGGAGGATATGTGCTCTTTGGAAGATCTGCAACCAGCAACAGATAGAAAACAGACAAAAGGGGTTTTTTTTCCCCCAAAAGAAAAAGAGACATAGGAAAGTGCTGCACAAAATGGGAAGATGCAAGCACTTTACAAGCTGTCCATTAATAAATAACCAAAAAGTAGAAGAAATCACAGAGAAGAATTAAGGATAGACCAGTGGCTTTGAGAGGAAGAACACCCTCTATGCTGCTAAAAGTAATAGCAAAAAAATAATTGTATTAATAGTAGCAATAGTAGAAGAAACAGTACAGGGTAAGAAAACACACACCTATAATAGTATATTTCATTTTTGTGTCTTGATTTTTTTTTCCAAAATAAAATTTTCCCCACTCTTGTATGGAGGTTAAAATAATTCAGTGTCAAGGGTCCAATGCTTTTGTGGATTTTTTGAACCTGGGTCAATTAAATTAGGTACAGTCTAAAGCAAAACCTATGACAGATACCAGCAGATAAGACCAAAATCCTATAATTAAGGAGAGTTGTTAACTAAATGCCAGAACCAAGATGGGTTCTTGAGTGTAGCAGCTGCCAAGATTATTAAGTGCTTGAGAGAAGTTAGCTCAGTGAAAAAGGAAAATAAAATGTGCCAAGCTGGGAAAATCACTTGAGGCTTTCAAGAAGAGATTGGATTCCCATCTGTCAGAAATGGTGTAGGGTCTCCTGCTTGGGCAGGGGGTTGGACTAGATGACTTACAATGTCCCTTCCAACTCTGATTATCTGTTTAATATCTGTTTAATATCTGAGTTGGAAAACATTACCATGGAAAAACAGTACACAAAAGGTGCTGCCACCGTTTGCACTTCTGAGTCCTTCAGAGAAGTGGTTTCAAGTGGTTTATCTATGCCAGTCTTCAAGCCTGTTGCCTCAAAACACTGAGAACTAGGAACAAAAATTACTTCCCCACTTGGAGTTGCCAGAGACCTTTCAGTAATAGAAATCCCCACATCCCCACTTCATGCACAAGGAAATAAATGGTATTTGCATGCATACCTATCCACATCATCGTATCTGGTTGTATATAATAGAATCCCAGCAGTTCCTGCAAGGGAAAGCTGAGAAGAAGTCAAGTCATCATTTCCTTGAAAGAAGCCGAGAACCAAAATGTGACCAAAATGGGGAACTAAACTGACCTCAAGTGCTAAAAGTAACAGAAAATGAGTTTGTGTAGTTTCACATACAGCACAGCTGAGTCAGAAGTAAATCATTTCAGCTCTCAAGTATAGCTGATGTCAGAGGATCACAGGGTCCTGAGTGGGTTTCATTGTGAAGTTGCAGAAATTTTGTGTGAGAATACTTAGGGGACTATTCTAAAGAAAAGAGTAATATTGCAAAACTTGTAAACAACTTAATGACATTATGAATATTACATGAGAGAGAGGGGGGGGAGAGAGAGAGGGAGAGAGAGAGAGAGAGAACCAGTCCTTATGTGGTATCGAATCAAACAATGGAAATTATAGAACCATAAACCTGTGTATGAGCCATGGTGGCGCAGTGGTTAGAATGCAGTACTGCAGGCTACTTCTGTTGACTGCTAATAGTTCAGCAGTTCGATTCTCACCAGCTCAAGGTTGACTCAACCTTCCACCCTTCCGAGGTTGGTAAAATGAGGACCCAGATTGTTCGGGGCAATAGGCTGACTCTGTAAACCGCTTAGAGAGGGCTGGAAAGCACTGTGAAGCAGTATATAAGTCTAAGTGATGTTGCTATTGCTAGGTGGAAGGAATCAAGACAAGGTGGCAAGTGCAACATGCACCAAAGTCCAGCCCCTTTGTATATATTTGTGATATCCATGCACTGCAAAACAGGTGGGGATTCGATTGTGCTGCCATGACTGTTGTGTCCATTTTCTTTTCAACCTACCCCTACAGGTACCAGGGATACGTGCTTTATATGTAGCATGGCTCAGAGACAATCCCCGGGGTTACTTTGTAGTGATAAGGAAGACCAATCAATCAATGTTGACAACACTAGCCTAGACAGTACAATAGCTTGCCTCCACATGGGATACTTTATAATTTTGTCTTCTGTGTTCTTAATATAGAAAAGGAAATTTTCACTTGAAAGTTCTGCTGATTGTATTTCCTATGGAAATCCTTTTTCCAGTTCCTATTATTGCTAACAGATCTGACACTGGAAAATTCATAATGAGTTATATCTAATTTCAACACAGGACACTTTTGATTCCGTTTCATTGGGGTGATTTGCATTGCTGTGGGATTTTGATGGGTAAATAGGGGACCCAGAGAAATAATGCTCAATAAAATAATGGCAAATGGCTTAAAACAGCAGTGAAAACCTTTACAGCAATAATATTAATCCATTCTGGTAAAACATACATCTTCTTCACAGTAAATAACCTCCAAAAATGAATAATTTGTTGGTATGTGTCAGACAGAAAGTGTCTTAAGTTTAATGAGGACTGAGTGGATAGATCTAGTGGCTATTACTGTGAATGAGAATGACAATATAGCCTTCTTGAATATGTGCTATCCTGGATTTCAAGACCTGAACTCATCCCAGTGCCAAGAAAGAGGAATAGAGATAAGTTAGCCGTGACCAGGTCCCATTCTGTGCTGGACAGATGTGTTTGGCTACAGGAAAATATTGGGATCCCATTTGTGTACCATGAGCCCTGCTACCCCGAAAGAACCCTTTCTGAGCCATTTGACCTTTGTGTTGAGGTTATTCTGATTATTTGTGAATTTCAACTACAGCTCCTCTTAGGATGAGGTCTATCAAGACTTAAGATTTCATGGGCTCCATGGCTCTATCCCAATTAATCAGACTCAACTTTCATAGATGGACACATCTGTTTCAGAGCAGCAGCTGCTTATTTGGAAATGAAGGACACTTTTGTGAATCTTTTGTATTACAGAAGACCTATTAAGAGTGGTTCACCCCAGACACATTATGGAGTCAGAAGTCTTCAATGGGCCCTGATTTTTCCCAGCACTCTGGCAGACTTCACCATTTGGTCAAATGTTGACTGGGTTATGATGCAATTGCTCCCACCACATTTTTCCTGGTTTACCAAACAACATTGGGAGATGAAGCATCTGAAGAAATGACTGCAAACCAAAGGAAGAAGACTAAAAGTGAACCTGACTGAACACTTAGAAAATCAAAACACTTTGATTTTTAAGCCTACATCATGATGATAAAATCAGCAAACTGATTACAGTTCTCCATCCTCACTGTGTCAGTGGGATGTCATCCCCTGCAGCCCTGTTTAAGATCACTGGATCTTGCTAGCAGAAAGAGCTACCCTCTGGTTTCTGTGATGCATTTGTACAACATTTTATTAATGAAGTAGTTCAAATTCACCACATACCTGAGCATCCATTATTGGTACTGTTATGTCCTGAGGACTCAAGGAGTTCTCACTCAGGTCCACTCACTTATGTGGGCGTTCTTTCCCCCATTCCCATTGGTTGGTTCTCCCCAGCAGCCAGCTATAAAAGCAGGCTGCGGGGCCCAACCAGTTGCTGATTGCTGCGAGCCACTGCCAGGCTTGGCAAGCACGGTCAGCCCTTTATTGCAAAATAAAGCATTGTTGCACTCATGCTCTGGTCCAGCCTCTCATTGCTCAAACTTAACACTGGCGACGAGGATGGGATGGCTACCAGAAGCACCATGCAACCGCTGAGTCACTAGCCACCGATCCGCAGCCCAGAGAGAGCGATCGGCTGGCATAAGGGAAACGCTGATCCGCAGCCAGAGAGAGCGGTCAGCCAACAAAACGAGCAATCAAAAAGAGCAAACGCTGATCCGCAGCCAGAGAAAGCGGTCTGGTTCAAAGTTAGAAGCGCCTGTAGCCGCTGTTAGCCCCGCTACGAGGGGAAAGTGAAGGCTGCGCCAGCCGCAGCCGCTCTGATTGGCGCGAAATTCAAACGGGTGTCATTTGAATTTCGAACCAGTAGGAAAGTACAGCACAGCGCTAAGAAGTCACTACGCCCACTTTTTGGCGCGATTCTAGACACCTCCAACGGCTGGCAGCCAACGTGGTAACCCAGAGAGAGAAAGAGAGGGTAGCAAAAAACCTCTCCAGAGCTGATATCACTAATACGCACGAGCGCCGTAGTCCCAGAGAGATTTTTTCCACAGGTAGCCCAGCTGTCTAGCACCATGAGTTCCAACCCAGCATTCCCGGCATTTAAACCCGGACGAAGAGAAGTGGGAATCGTATAAGAACCGCTTCAATCATTACATCGATGCGGTCGGCCTGGCAGACGCGGAGAACATCGAAAAATCCTATTTCCTAATCTACTGCGGAGCCACCGCTACGATACACGCCGCAGCCCTCGTAGCGCCGAGAGAATTAAAAACGTTCCGTGGTCCGAGTTGCTGGAGATCCTCACTAACCACTACGCTCCCAGGCCCTCACAAATCGCCAGGAGGTTCACGTTCCGTATGAGGAAGCAATCTAGTAAGGAGACCATCAATCAATATATGGCCGCCTCCGAACAGCAGCCCTGCACTGCGGGTTTGGAACATACCTGGAGGACATGCTCCTCGATCAATTAGTTTGTGGGGTCAAGGATCTCAACCTACAGAGGCGCCTGCTAGCAAAAAGGACCTCAACCTCGCGCAAGCAGTCGAGGAGGCCCTAGC
Organism: Pseudonaja textilis; assembly: GCF_049901715.1. Lineage (NCBI taxonomy): Eukaryota > Metazoa > Chordata > Lepidosauria > Squamata > Elapidae > Pseudonaja > Pseudonaja textilis. The sequence continues at coordinate 271,722,498 of NC_141990.1, read as the reverse complement.
AGCCGAGCTAGCAACGAACTCAGCCACCGAAATTCAGGGCCCAAGTGCCAAGCTAGCTGCTCCCAGTCCATTCCGAAGAGGTGGAAGAGGAGGAAACCCACAACGATGAAAACGACGTCCACCGCCTCACCAACGACAGACGGTCGCAGGTAGGGGCCAAACAAGAACACACCGGTCCACCCAAGCACATCACATTGTGCCTAGCCTGTGGGGATCACATCAGAGGGCCACCTGCAGGTTTAAAGGAGCCATTTGCAACAACTGCCATAAGAAGGGGCACATCGCGAGAGTCTGCCAAGCCCCCAAAGCGCTGCTGCACGCAGACCCCGTCCCGAACTCGGGACCACAGAGGCAAGTATTAAACTGTCGCACGAACCGCCTTGCCAGGCGTACTTGCCACACTGTCAGTAAAATTTCTCTCTCCGTTTCCCTAGAAGGTAAACCGTGCCACATGGAGGTTGACACAGGGTCAGCGCTCTCAATAATCTCGTGGAACACCCTCAAGAGACTCCACCCCAGCATATCTACTACCCGGCTTCAGAGATGCCAGTTCCGTCTGAAGGACTACCAGGGAAGGCCATTCCCGTGATCGGCAGAGGCAAGTTTTTGTCAGTTTTAGAACTTTTAAAGGCCACCTACCTCTAGTGGTAGTTAACGGCAATCTACCAACCTTATTGGGGCTCGATTGGTTTCCCCACCTCGGCCTAGGGTTAACAGGAGTCCATGCTGTCTCAACCTCAGACACTGACTCCTTATTCGCTGACTACGCAGATGTGTTCAGCGAGAGCAGGGTGTTATAATGGAACCCCCATCTCGCTCACTGTTGACCCCCAGGCGGTCCCAATCAGGTTAAAACCACGCAGGTTCCATTTGCTATTCGACCAAAACTAGACGCTGAATTGGATAAACTACTAAAACAAGGGGTCATTGAGCCAACAGATTTCGCCAAGTGGGAGACGCCCATTGTCACACCCCTTAAAAAGATGGTAGCCTGAGAATTTGCTCGGACTACAAGACAACAATCAATAAATATCTACAAGTTAGCGCCTACCCTGTGCCCGTCATTCAGCACTTATTGCACACATTCGAACCGGGCAGCATTTTTGCTAAATTGGACATGTCTCAAGCGTATCAGCAGTTCCCTGTTGATAACCAAACAGCGGAACTTCAGACCATCGTTACTCACAGGGGTGCATTCCGATGCAAGCGTCTCCAATTTGGCGTAAGTGTTCCCGGTATTTTTCAATCCCTCATAGAGCGGATTTTACAGGGCCTCCTGGTGTAGTACCCTACTGACGACATCTTGGTCTCGGCCAGGACAGACCCCAACTCTTCCAGAGAGTACGAGCAGTGTTAGAGAGGTTCAGACAGCATGGCCTCAAGTTAAAAAAAGAAAAATGCGCCATTGCCACTAGACAGGTGGACTTTCTGGGTTATAAAATTGACGCCTCTGGCATTCATCCCCTGGAGTCCAAAGTTAGGGCAATCCACGAAGCTCCCACGCCTACTTCCAAAACGGAGCTACAAGCTTTCCTAGGGCTGCTGAACTTTTATGCATCCTTCTTGCCCCATAAAGCCTCAGTAGCCGAACCCCTCCACAGATTACTAGACAAAAAGTCACCGTGGCACTGGGGGCACAAAGAGGACCAGGCGTTTAACGCCGTCAAATCACTACTTACGTCAGAGGCGGTGCTCATCCAATTCGACCCCAACCTTCCTTTAGTACTGGCAGCAGATGCATCACCATTTGGAATTAGGGCGGTACTTAGTCACAGACTTCCCAATGGCACCGAGGCCCCCATCGCTTTTTTTTCCAGGACGCCTCGGCCACGGAGCGAAATTACAGCCAAATAGACAAGGAAGCCCTAGCAGCTGTTGCAGCCGTGAAAAAGTTTCACGAATTCCTTTGGCCACTTCTTCGAACTGGTCACCGCACCATAAGCCCCTCCTGGGCCTACTGGCCGGCGACAAGCAGACACCCCAAGTCCTTTCCCCTAGAATGACAAGGTGGACACTTTTCCTAGCGGCGTACTCATACAAACTTATCCACCGCCCGGGCAAAACTCTATCCCACGCCGATGCTCTCAGTCGCTGCCCCTTACCCGCTCCGGCTGAAGACCCAGCTCCTGTCAACGCCATTTTCGAAATCACCCAATTGGATCTGCCCATCAACGCCCTTGACATCGCCACTAAAACCAAGGCAGACCAAACGCTCGCCCAGGTGCTCGACTGGGTGAGGAGGGGGTGGCCGGGAGGCAACGTTGATAACAAATTCGCACCCTTTAAGACTCGCATGCAGGAGCTGTCCAGTTTGCAGGGTTGTCTACTGTGGGGCACTCGAGTGGTCATTCCGACCTCGCATGCACCCGGAGTCCTGGAGGCGTTGCACGAGGACACCCTGGCATCGTGAGAATGAAGGCATTAGCACGCAGCTACGTGTGGTGGCGGGTCTAGACGAGGACATTGTCAATTGGGTAAGTTCCTGCAGCATTTGCCAGGAATCCCGTCCTGCTCCCCCATCGCCACCCCTACCAGATGGGAGAACGCCAGCGCCCCTTGGTCTAGAATACATATCGATCTGGCCGCCCGTGCATGGGAAGATGTTCCTAGTGGTCGTGGACGCTTATTCCAAGTGGATAGACGTGGCACAGCTATCCACGACCACCACACTAGCAGTCACCAAGCGTTAACACACCTGTTTGTTACACATGGACTACCCGACTCCTTGGTCTCAGATAATGGCCTCAGTTCGCATCCGTAGAATTCAGCCGCTTTGCAGCCAACCTAGGCATTCGCCACATTTTCACAGCCCCATTTCACCCGGCGAGTAATGGGTTGGCTGAGAGGGCCGTCCGGACCACCAAAGAGGCCCTCGCTAGGTTTGGCAGAGATGACTGGCACCACAAACTCTCACGGTTCCTGATGAGCCAGCACTCAACCCCTGTGCAGTCACCAATAAGTCCCCAGCGGAACTTCTGATGGGCCGGCGCCTGAGGACTGTATTGGATAGACTGCACCCACAATACTGCCCTGACTATCCCCTTCTACTTCGGGGTTAGACATTTTATGTTACAGGAGCCAGTTTTCGCAAGAAATTTCACTGGGGACCCCTTTGGGTTCCAGGCAGATCGTCGCTGTCACCGGGCCGAGATCGTATAGGGTCAGGCTGGAGGATGGTCGCGTCTGGAGGAGACACATAGACCAGCTTAGAAGGCACCTCAGCACCCTGGCCAACAAGAATCCTGAGTCGCCAGCCAAGGGGGACCGCCTCATCCGCCGCCCAGCCTCATCGCACCCAACGACCAGTTTGCACCAGCAGTCGTTCCGGTCAACCCGAACTTGGACAACAGCGCCCAAAGAGCTGACCAGCCTGATCCAGCCCACGAGAGCTCGACCCCAGTAACCGACCCGGTGGTTTCCGAGGATGCCCAGTCCGAGAGAGCGTTATTGACACTATGCCGGCTCAACCGTCACAGACTGATACCGAACTGGCAGACAATGTCCCGAGCTGCGTCGTCCGGCGCCAACACAAACCCCCCGTCTACCTCAAAGACTATGCATGTTCGCATCTGGGGGAAGGGGTGTTATGTCCTGAGGACTCAAGGAGTTCTCACTCAGGTCCACTCACTTATGTGGGCGTTCTTTCCCCATTCCCATTGGTTGGTTCTCCCAGCAGCCAGCTATAAAAGCAGGCTGCGGGCCCAACCAGTTGCTGATTGCTGCGAGCCACTGCCAGGCTTGGCAAGCACGGTCAGCCCTTTATTGCAAAATAAAGTATTGTTGCACTCATGCTCTGGTCCAGCCTCTCATTGCTCAAACTTAACAGGTACCGTAAGTAGTGAGTGCAACATTCTGTTTCTGGGACTAATTCCAGCTTATGGATTCTGATTCATGCTCTTCTTGGCTCTTCCAAGTGTATATAACTCCTGGGTCAAGGAGTAGCAGGGTGTGTATAACTCCTGGGTCAAGAAGTTTGTAAATATCACTTAATGGAAAGAGGTTGTCCTTTAAAGCTGTGCTGCTATGTTCCATAGAGTCATATACAAATGCATCATATAACACTACTGATCTCAAATGCTTTTACTGCACCTCAGCTGATACTAATCTAACTGGTGTACAGCACAATTATTGTTCTGCCTCCAGTCTTTCCTTTTTAGTAGAGGTTTCTGAGAAGGTATTATAGAGCTACAGCTACAGAGGCCTCAGAGGAAGCAGGTTGGACCTTTTCTGTCCGGAGAAGCATGAGGCTGAAACGGTGTTGGTCATTTTGATGGATGACCTTTGTAAAGAACTGGATCAGATGAGTGCACCTCCCCTGGTTTTACTTGACTTCTTGGTGGAATTCGATACCATTAAACCTAATACATTATTCCCCCGGGTTGCCGGCAAGGGTGGAGGAATCAGAGGCAGGATTTTATTCTATCCTAAGCAGGTGGCTTTACTCTTACCTCAGCTGATTATTTCACTCAACATTAAAAAGGGGTAGAAAAGTTAGTTCGTTCTCTGCAGTTCTTTAGGAGTCCTGGAAATATTGCTCCTCTAATCTCTGGTATTTACATCAGTATGAAGCTTCTGGGTCAGGTGTACTGACACTCTAAATCAGAGGTCTCCAAACTTGGCAACTTTAAGACTTCAACCCAGAGAATTCAGGGAATTGTAGTCCACAAGTCTTAAAGTTGCCAAGTTTGGGGGCCCTGCTCTAAATTAAACTCGAATTGACATGGAACTCTTGACCCAATATTTGGAAGCTGTAAGAGTCTGGATGGGATGAAACAAACTGAACTTGAGTTCTAAAAATGCAGAGCTGCTGGTTGTCTGGAAACCATCTGATTCTCCTAATACACCAAGATTGTCCCCACTGGCATTAGAATTCGTTTTCAGTAACATTTTAGCTGGACAAAGATCATCAGCAATGCCAGAAACAGTGCTCTCCAAAAAAAATTCAGTACTCTTAAGGAGAGTTTTTCCCATGATACTGCCAAGTTTTTCATTTGAAGATCTTATCCCAAGTTCTGTCGGGCTCCCACATATGGGTGGGGAATATCAGAGATAAATAACATGCCGTTCAAAAATATAGTGTAGCCCTTTGTATGAAAAAATAATGCAAACTTCTGCTACGTGTCTCCATTTATACTCACATTTCTCTGTGCTCTGTTAATCAAATGTTAATACCATAGTGAAATTCTATTCATATTTTCACAGAAGTTAACCTCATTTTGAGTTCAAAGGACTAACTTCCTGAGAAGTTTCGATCAAGGAACACATGGCAAACACTTTACGTGACAAAGACCGAAGATTCTTTGTTTGCCTCTGTTCCTCCTAATTGCATTTTTTAAATTAAAAATATATATTAATAGACCAATTAAAAAGGCATTCCTCTTGTTTCAAGGGTTCTCCTTAACTATTCATAGTCTATTATTTAGGCCATGACATATACGTCCTTCTCCTCCATACAGAATTCCTGCTGCAAAGTAACCATCCGAAAATATGTGATCCAAACCATCTTCAGTTACAAAAGTAAGAAAACATAATAATGTCTAATAATGACCTGATTATCACACGTGACAACACAAAAATGTATTATTAACAACTCACAGATATTAAAAGGCTCACAGATTAACAATGCTTCTTGAGAGCCAGCTAAGGAGAGGGAAAAAAAAGAACTGCAATGTTACTGCTTCACATTTTCTGTAGAAATTACTTCGTACAGAATGGATGTATCAATTAAGATACCAGTACACAGAAGCAGTCAGAGCTGTTCTGCTAGACCATATCTCCTTTTCATTTCTTTATTCTAGTAGTAGTCATTTTCTTTTCCGATGTAAGTTCACATACGTTTACAATAACTCACTTCCTCATTTTCCTTTGTTTACTGTAGGTGGATTCGGTGATTTCCATTTATTTGTCATGCAGTTTGTCATACAGGAGTAATGCACACAGTTTTATTAAAAGTGTTACGGCAGTCTGGTAATTCAGGAGGCTGGCTTTATGCCCCGTCTGGGATGGGTTCATTTTTTAGTGCTCTCGGGGCGTATATGTATTTGGCATCCTTCAGCTGCTCTGGTCCTGTGCTTGTGCCAGTTTGATCCTAAGCAAGTTTGAGAAATCTCTGGACTGAGATCTAGGCAGCATTATGTAAGGCCAGATAGCAGGCAACACCATTGTCCCACTGGGTGATTCCCCTCCAGTTGTGCCCTTCCACATCTTACTGAATATATATGCTTTTGTAAGAGAATATTTACATATTATACACAGAGAGAGTATGTTAAATTAAACTGATACATACAAAGTTGAAAGATCAAAATTCCTTTCTTACTTTCTCGGTGCCCCTAATATCTTCTATTGCTATCTTGATTAGGAATGTTGTAATAGCAGAGTAGCTGTAACACTTGCCTAGCTATATGCAACACTGCTAACTTGGAACCTAGAACAACTGTTTAGCGAACAAAATGAAATTACTATTTTCTTCCTTTGTGCTTGCTACTTTTATTTGTTTGTTTTCAAAATAACACCATTGGTATAGCAAAGCTAGCTCACAGAAAGTGAGTTTATTATTGTGTTTATTATTTTTAAGCCTCATTGGTTTTATTATGATTAAAATAATAAATAAAATGAAATAAAATGCCAACCAAATATCAAAGTCTCCCAGTGTCAGCGTTCCAACTAACAAACTCCAACCCAATAAACTCCGAGACAGGCATTTTCTCAAAGTTCCATTTTATTAGAGTTGTCATATTGGCACATCTGGGGAAACCCGAATCTGAGAGCTCCTGGTTTTCCCTTCCCAAAAGAAAATCAAAAATCTCTCCCCTGCACCCAAGTCCATCACATGGGCCAATCAAATTGTGCCAATTGGAGACCTTCCTCCAAACACTCCTCTCCCCGTACAGGGTAACATGGCCTTGACTTTCTGTGAAAGAATGTTGTTGAGTCTAATCTTCTGCCTCTCTATGAAATCCCCCTCCCAAATTCCCAGGCACTAAAGGCGACAGCCTCAAAGCTTCCAAATAAAATATGGCTTCCAAGGCCGACACCCAGATCTCATTTAACAATAATGCTTAGAAAGTAGAGAAGTGTTCTACCTTTTACTAATAGGCTGCAGCACTTCCAAAATTGAGGGAACACCAGAAAAGTTTCTCTTTAGAAAGCCAATCCTTAATCCTTTGCTCCCTTCCTGCCTTTTTCTTTCATTTTTTAAATTTCAAAGGAACTTCTCTATTCCAGGGGTCGCCAACCTTTTAAACTTCAAGAACCACCAGACTCATAATTTTAAATCCCGCAAATCAGAGATCCTGGGAAAATCTCCAAAAAAGTCTTCAGGAAAATTTCCCACCCCGTTTTTCTACCGACTGATCATTCTTTGTTTTGGATCACAGGATACCATCTTCAGCTCCATTCTCAGAGGGAGAGAGAGACTTTTGGCTTCATGCAAGGAAAGCAGCAGAAGCAGCTGAAGTCTTTCTTTCTCTCCCCCAAATTCTGCCAGAAATTAGTCTTTGCTGGCGCAGCCTCTTGGAACAGGATTGTAGGGTCCCAAAGACTCATTTCTGGCAGAGTTTGGGGGAGAGAAAGGAAGAGTTTTGCTGTTTTCCTTGTGTGCAGCCAAAAGCAGAAGAAAGAAGCAGAAAGAAGCAGCCCGATGGCCAGGCCAGGCGTGTGGGGCGAGTGGGGCAAGTTTCCCCCCTCCGCCCTTTCCCCCCTCCCCTCACTACTTCGTGTTGTTCGCAGTGCAAGCGACGCAAACCTTGTGTTCCTGCGCAGCCTGGATTAATTGCTTTAGGGGGTGCTTTGGGGGTGACATTTCTCTGTGGACCACCAAAATTTTCTCATGGGCCACCAGTGGTCCCCAGCCCACTGTTTGGCGACCACTGGTCTATACTACTGAGTAATGATGTACTTACCTATAATTGGCATTTTGTTGCTCCAGAGCAATCTAGTAAAGGGGAAAAAACAGGGGATAAAAAGCAGGACTCTGTTTATTTTTATGTTTTGGGAGGGGTTGTTTTTGTTAAGATGTACACGTGCTTTGGTCTTGGCATCCTTTGCTCTGAATGAGCCTTTGGTATCTGGCTCTAGCAGCATCATGGCTATATTTTCATGTTAAAAAATCTGGAATAATTCATACCTAGTTTCACTTAGGATTTAATCTTCTCAAACACTTCAGTACTGGTAAGGTTGAACATCTACAAGAGTCTTAGGAAGTTTGAACTATACTGTTGTTGTAATATATACTGTATATTCAGCTCAAGGGTTGCCTTTTGGAAGGTGGGGCAATCTTTGAGACTCAATTAGCAATCTTGAATCAGAGAGAAGAACCTGATCTGCTTTCTCTCTCCACCATTACAACAGAAATCTAATAAGTTCTGGTAGATACTTGCTAACCCTCTGCAGCTGTCCCACAACGATGTGGTTTCTTGATGTTCTTGAAGAACATCGACCACATTGTGTTGTGCCTGAAACATCCCAAAATTCCTTAAATACTTCTTCTTCTTCTTCTTCTTCTTTTTCTTCAGCGTTTGTCTCGCGCTCGGGTGAGGTCCGCTAATGTCCTTGAGTACTGCTTCCACACCTCTCTGTCTGCCACGTGTGTCGGGTCTGCCTTCGCGATCTCTAGATCGGCCTTGATCGTGTCCATCCAGCGTTGTTTAGGTCTACCACGCGGTCTCCGCTCCTCCGACAGTCACCTTCATTACAGATTTGATGATGGATTCTTCCTTGGCGCGGCTCACGTGGCGAACCATCGTAGCCGGGACTGCCTCATGACCGTGGGGATGGGCACGACGTTGAACCATCTACGCACTTCTTCGTTCCTGACGCGATCGAGTAGGGTGAGGCCTACCGACCATCGGAGCATTCGCATCTCCATTATCTGAGTCTGCTTTCGACTTCTTTTGGTGGCCAGCACTCTGCGCCGTATATGGCCACGGGCGCACCACAGAGTTATAGATTTTCGCCTTCAGGCGCATCGGCATCTTCTTGTCACAGAGGACGCCGTGACGGACTTCCATTTGCCCCACGCTGCATTGATCCTGGCTGCCACCTCAGTTTGTAGTAGGCCTTCTTCCCCAAGAGTAGTTCCCAGGTACTTGAAGGTGGAGGCGCGGTAGCTCCTGCCCGTTCACGTGGATGGAGCCTGTCATTTCAATGTCAGTGGTCAGGTATTCGGACTTCTTTAGGTTCAGCCGGAGCCCGAACTGCTCGAGGCGGTCGTGCCACTGTTGGACTCGGTGCTCGAGTTCAGCCTTGCACAGTTGGCCAGGAACACATCATCGGCGTAGAGCAGCGTCCATGGGCGGGCGTGTACAGGTCGTGTGTAATTGTGTCCATCACCAGAATGAACAGCAGTGGTGAGAGAGCAGAGCCCTGGTGTACGCCGACGGTAATATTAAACTCCTCTGATATCCCAGCTGCCGCTTTACACGGCTTTTGTGACATCTGTATAGGAGTTGGACCCATTGTCACGAGCAGCTCAGGCACGCCGTGATCTCGCAGTGCGTACCAGATGAGATCGTGCGGGACTCGGTCGAAGGCCTTTTCAAGTCTAGGAAGGCGGTGTGGGCGGGATTTTCTTCTCTCTGTGAGCCTCCATCAGCATCCGCACACCGAAGATGGCGTCGGTGGTGCCGCAGTTCTTGATGAATCCAGCCTGGTTGGCGCTGATGTCGACGATGTCCCGAATGCGCTTATCAAGGACGCGTTCAAAGATCTTCATAGTGTGTGACAGTAACCTGACCGGTCTGTAGTTGGAGCAGTCCGCTGGGCTGCCCTTTCCCTTCAGATCGGAACAGTGGTGCTGCGGTACCAGTCGTGTGGCACTTTTCCCGTGGAGACGATGTTGTTGAACAGCTCGCACAGCCACAATGCCGAGCCCGGTAGTGCCTTTTTCCAGAAGTCGGCAGGGATGTCATCTGGTCCTGTTGCCTTACCGTTTTCATGGCCTTGATGGCGTCGGCGACCTCGCTGGCATAAATGCCTGAGACTGGGCCTTCAACTGGGTCACCTCGCGGGGTTCGTGGGTGTGGGAACTCCTCGGTGGAGATCTTCTCGAAGTATTGCCGCCACCTCTCCGCAGCGTCTCTGGGGTTGACGATCAAATTTCCCCTTTCGTCGTTGATCCCATGAAACTGGTCAATGTCCAGGGTCTTCCTGTGTCTGCTTTTGGCTAGGCGGTAGATCTCATTCTCGCCTTCTCGCGTGTTCAGCTTCTCGTAGATGTCATCGTAGTGGGAGCTTCTGGCTGTCGCTACTGCTTTCTTGGCTGCCTTTTTGGCGCCTTGTATTCGCAGAGCTTCTCGCTGGTCTTGTCCTGAAGAAAGGCCTTGTAGAGCCGTTTCTTCAGGTGTACGCATCTTGTACTTCCGGTGTCCAGAGCCATGTATCTCGTTCGATGCGTCTCCGTCCTGGCTTGGTGCAACCAAGCTGTTGGCAAGCCGGCAGTGTGAACAGTGCTCTTCAGCATGGACCACGCTTCCTGTGGCCCGTCGACCATCTGCAGGAACTGCTCCGGTTTGATGAGGGTCCCGCCATCTTCTTCTGGTTCCACCACTTGATTCGTGGCTGGTCTGCATTCCTTTTGTCAATCCTGGTCTTGGGCTTGCTGATCCTGATCTTCGCCATCAGCGGCCTGTGCTGACTGCTCGATTCGTGCGGGTACACCTTGGCGTTGAGCACGTTTTTAGCGGCTCTTCGTCCGCACGATGATGTAGTCGATCTGTGTGTGGTGGCTCCCGTTTCTGCTATGGTAGGTGAGGAGTTGAGATTCTCGCCTAATGAAGCAGGTATTCGTGATGGTCATATCATGGGAGTCGGCAAAGTCCAGGATCCTCTGGCCATTCTCATTCGTATCGCCTGTGCCGTGCCCACCGTGGCACTGGTGTCTGTTTTGTCCCGCCCTACATGACCATTCAGGTCGCCCGAGATGATGATGTCGTCTTCGTGTGGGATCTGCCTGAGTTGGATGTCGAGCAGTTCCCAGAAGGTATCCTTCTCCTCCTCGTGACATCCGGTCTGAGGCGCGAGGCGGACAAGATGTGTAGGCGCTGCCTCTCGGTCGCCACGACGATTATCATCAGTCGTTCTGTGAGGCGCTTAACTTCTGCGACGGAACTTTGCCAGCTTGGACTGACAACCACAGCTACACCGCCGCGGTTTTCCTTACAGCTGGTGTATATGATCTTGTAGCCGTCTATAGTCGTAGCCTTGTTGCCCTTCCAGCGAGTTTCCTGGAGGCAGCAGATGTCCAGCTTCCTGTCCCGCATGGCCCTGACGATCTCGGTCGAGCGTCCAGTCAGCGAATCCACGTTCCAGGTGGCCACCTTGAGCGTCTGGCAGTCCTCTGTTCCCGCTTGCGTTTTTCACACGGATCGGGTAGTCTCCGTGCGCATCGGACCTGGACGCAGTCGCCATAGCTTTCTCACACGGTGCAGGTGTGCCGTGCTTTCCGCGTGGACCATTTCGTTGATTTTTGGCGCAGGCCAATGGTCTCCTGCGCCCGTCGGTTCCCCGAGCGGTAGCATTGGACGTGTGTTTTGTAGTGGGCGTTTCCACCATGTTGATGCGGCATTTGAGTACTCCAGCCGGCCTGTCGCGTGGGCCTGTCGTCGGAGGGTCTGCCCTCAGTTACGGTCAGCGTTTGACGGCTTCGCGCATCCAGGGGACACCACTTGGAGGTGGCAGACCGCTCGTCCCCCCTTAAATACTAACTCTGATATAAATGTACCACCTTTAAGATTAACAGATAGATTTGATGTTTGTGTTGAATATGTTTGCATAAATTACAGCCGAGTTCAGGGATGGGATTCAACCAGTGTTACTACCGTTTTGGTGACTATGTTTTGTGCACACATGTGTGCTTTGCGTGTACGTGCACCAGACGCATGCTGTGCGCACATGTAAAAAATATTAAGCTGTGCAGCCCGGACAGCTGAAAAGCGCTGTGTGCGGGTACACAGCATTTGAAAAGCCTTTTTTTTTTCTCCTGCTTTTTCAACCTCAGCTGTGCCGTGCAAAGCAGCCGAGGTTGAAAAAGCAGGAAATAAAGGACAGGTAAGAGCCCAGGCAGGAGGGTGGGCCAAATAGCAGCAAACACAAAACCAGTTCGGTGTCTGCTGCTCTTCAGAGCTAGCAGTTCTATAGAGCTGGGCAGAACCGGTAGCATCCCACCCCTGGCTGAGTTTATGAGGTAATACATGTTAGTTTTTAAGATGCCTCTGAATTTTTGTTGTTCTTTCCTAGATGAGTCTTTTGGGTAACCATTTCTTAAAAAAAAAAAGAGGTAAAATTATATCAAGCATATCAGCCCAAGCACCTTTTTTGTTCATTAATTAAATATCGTACAAGCAGAAGGGGCCAACAATTTCACTTTTATCTCTTGCTTCTATAATATTGGCTTTGATTTCCCAAATGGAATTGTGCTATTTTCTATATTATAAAACATTTATTGGCCACAAAATAAATCACATGAAGCATCGCAGAGACAGAGCAACTCACCACTCTCTTTACAGCCCATGATCCACTGAGGTTCACTAACACGTGTATGGAAAAAATGATCGAATTATCCCTTTTAGACTCATGGTCACTTTACATCCAGGCTGGATATTATAATACATTCATGATAGGTCCATTCTCTGATCTGACCAGGATTTAGAAAAGTGCTACTCAGTCTAGTAATCTGTGAGCCAGGATTTATACCAAATTGCAGAGCACCAAGAAAAAAATGTGAATTTGCATCCATTAAAGTTAATTTAGATCCAGAGAACCTATGGCATTTCCCCAAAATTAACAGTTTAATTTAAAATTACTGGAGACCCATGAAACAGTTGGAGACCATACAATAGTAGATTTCTATATCATGGGAGAGGGCCAGGAGAACCCGGACTCCAGCGGCCTTTACGGGGGTGGTGCTACACTTTCTTACACTCATATACACATACGTACAGAGAGAGGGGGGGACAGAGAGAAAGAGACAGAGTCAGAGATAGAGACAGAGAGTTTATATACAGAGAAATTAGCAGAAGATGCAGACAGATGGTAGCTGTTGTTACTGTAAGGATGTAGGAAGAAACCTATAGTTGACCATCTGTGACCACCCTTTCCCACGACATACAAATCTACCACTGTATGCAGGCCATGGTTAAAGAAAACATAAATTGCTCTGATATGAAAACTCAGCCTCTTAGATTAAACCCTATATCCAATAAATTAATTCTGGCTCCAGAGCCTCATTTCCAACTCATCCAAGTATCTGAGTCTCCAATCCATAAGTTCTTGGATATAAAACCCTGCATTTGGAGACTCGGACGGTTTTGTTGTTTGTTTGTTTGTTTTCATCTAGGAGCCCAGCCAGCCTTGCTATTATTTCTGTGTCTCCTCTTTACAATAAGGGGCTGCCTTCATTTTATTTCTCGGCTTGAGCTAACATGGGTAATAATGAGGCCTCTTGAAGTTTCGCAGCAGCTTTTCTTCCTCAGAGTTTGGTCAGTGCCAATTCCCCAAAGGCATCCATGGCAGCAGGTTAAATGTCTCCATGGAGATTTCAGTGGTTGCTTTCCTCTCTCCCTCCTCCTTCCACTGTGTCCTTCTTAGATTGTTGGTTGTAAACAGCAACGGAAGGATTTCCAGACCAGCAGAATCCTACCCCAACCAGGTTCTGCCCTGCCCCCTGCCCGGTTGCTTTGCAGCCCCACAACTACCCTAGCAAAGTAACGAAGCCATCTTGTTCCAATGGCCTGGTGACGGTGACAGTTGACAGATTATGGCTGATTCCCCCCCTGTCCTGTCTGGCTTTTTCACTGCAGCTGCAGGAACCAGCTTGCCAAATGAGGAGTGATTCACAAAAGGGCTGGCATTATGGGCAGAGGCCTTGGGATCTGGCAGATTTGCATGCTGAGGGGCAAAATAGACAGAATGTATATCTCACCTCCTCTCTCAATTGCCCAGCCTCTGCCAAGGATTAGACAACATGTAACAGGAACACAGCAAGGTCTTGGTTGGGGGCAGGGGGCGTTGTGCAGGTGTTTTCCTCTTTCTGGTTCTTTTTCCCAGAAGGATGTGGGAGGGACTCATGGGAGAGGGGAGAAGACAGAAAGAAATTCTGTTCACTTTAATCTTTACTGCACTTTGTTCTCAAATACATTTTGTTAGTTTATTTACTCATCCAGGTATAAGTTGCTGCTTTTATTGTGGATGTTAATGAACTATAATACCCCAAATCAAAACCCCAAGGGAGAGGATGCTGGAGGTTATAGTTCAGCAAATCTGGATGACTAGACATTCATCACAACAGAGACAATGCTAAATTTAATTCATCAATCTAAAGGAAATATTGTTCACAATAGGAAAACAGCATTTAGCATCAAAGTAATCTCTTGTGCTTATGAAATTAAATAATATATATGGGAGATGATCCATCCTATGATAAATACAGTAAATCAAATGATTAATAATATAATCCCAATCTTTTTGCTAGAATGCTGTCCAGATGATAGGATAATATAGTTTGTGTGGATTGTGTCTTCAAATCTCCATTAAAGTATAAAGTTCTTTTTACCTTACGAGTTAATTATGATGTGATGGGGAGAGAAAAATATGCTTGCATTATCAATGTATCAAACAAATACATCTTTGAGTTTTGTTCCATGATTCTAAGTTCAACAATAGGAAAGCTTGCTTCATAAAAATCAAAGGACAAATTTAGAATATTCCTATTTATTTGATATGAATTAGGAAGTTTACTACCAAATTGAGGCTGTGTTAATATGATTTATTGATATTATCGGTCCTGTTCTTTTATGATAGTTGTACAGTAGAAAGAAATGCAAGATCATTTAGATATTTCAAATGGTATCATAATAGATGCGTTAGGACAATGCCACATTGCAGCCAAAATCACTTGCCCCAGTATCACTCCAGGCTGTTCCTCAAATTCATTCAGACATTCCAGACCAGACTGCAGTGGGTCAGCACTTGGACCAAGGGGATTCTCATTCCTTCTGCTTCTCGTCCTTGCTAGATGTCTCCTACAAAGAAGGATCTACCAGCTCCTGCCTTTTCCTTTTAGGTTCCTCTGAAGACCCACAGAAATTTTGTAGCAAGGAAGAATTGAGAGTTCAGTTTCAGCGAAACAAAATAGTAATAATGTCTTTTGTTGCATCTTAAAGACTTGAAAAGCAGTGTGGGTGGGTGAGAAGGAAAGGGCTTTTGTAAATCAAATTCAAATGTAAATCAAATTCAAATTTCAAACTGGTGTTATTTAGATGGGTTGAACGGGTTGAAGTACAACTCCCATTAGTGCCAATATGGGCTGTGGTGGTGAAAATTGCATTCTAATACATCCAATGCATGAAGATACCACAGGTAGGTGAGAATTTCAGGGATCTGGCTTTCACATATCTTTTAAAAAATAAGGCCATTACTGTACCTCCCCATGGCTGGTCAATTACTTGCAATTACTTCATAGAATCATTCATTATCTGAATCATATAAAACCAGACACATCACTAGAAGCCAAAATCATAAGGCTATGTCTGATTTACTTTGGCCATGTCATGTTTGCAAACTCGTTAGAGAAGTCAGGGATGCTAGAATGGTTACTGGAACAAGAAGAGGCAAGCAAAGAACACTCTGGCTTGATAACATCAAAAGTGATATCAGGATGAATATCCGACAAATGAAATTAGCTGTGCTTGACAGGGAAGCATGGAGAGCACTTGCCTATAAAGTCACCAAAAGTTGGTTATGACCGGATGGTTAAAACAACAACTACATAGAAAGGAAGTTTTTACATACTCAGACTATTGAATCCTAAGAGACTCTGGCAAGTACTCCACTAATAGGTTGTATGGATATTCCCCCCAGTGTTTATATTTACCATTTTCATTTGTGAAAGAACTGGCAGACGAAAACTCACAACCACTAAACTATACCTTTCAAAGATTATGGAGCACTAGGGAACTGCCAGAGGACTGGAAAAGAGCTGATGTAATTCCCATCTTCAAAAAAAAGGGGGGGAGGGGAAACAGGAAACTACAGACCTATCCGCCTGACCTCAATACCAGGGGAAATTCTGGAAAAGATGATCAAGCAACGAATCAGTGAAAAGAAGCACACAAAGTAATAAACAAAAGCCAACATCGGTTTGTTAAAAACAGATCATGCCAGACTAATCTTATTACATTCTTTGACAAAGTGACAAAATTAGTGGACCAGAGGAATGCTGTCAATATAATTTACTTGGACTTCTCTATAAGGCATTTGATAAAGTAGACCCTAACCTACTACTTGATAAAATAGAAAAATGTGGGTTAGACATGATCACCACCAGATAGATTCGTAACTGGCTGACCATCTGAACTCAACATGTAGTCCTCAATGGAACTGCATCTATATGGAGGGAGGTATGCAGTGGGGTACCCCAAGGCTCTGTTTTAGGCCCAATACTCCTCAACGTCTTCATCAATGATTTGGATGAAGGGATAGATGGGGAATTCATCAGATTTGCCCATAACACCAAGCTAGCAGGAATAGCCAACACTCCAAAAGATAGGCTTAAGAAACAGAAGGATCTTGGCAGACTTGAACATTGGGTGCTATCGAACAAAATGAAATTCAGTGGTGAAGGTTCTACATTTAGGCAAGAAAAACAAAATGCACAGGGACAGTATATGTGGTAACTTGCTCAACAGTAGTAATTGTGAGAGGGATCTTGGGAGTCCTAGTGGACAATCATTTAAACATGAGCCAGCCGTGTGCTGCAGCTGCCAAAAAAGCCAACACAGTTCTAGGCTGCATAAACAGAGAGATAGAATCAAGATCACATGAAATGTTAATACCACTTTATAATGCCTTGGTAAGGCCACACTTGGAATACTGCATCCAATTTTGGTCACCATAATGTAAAAAAAATGTTGAGACTCTTTTAGAAAGAGTACAAAGAAGAGCAACAAATATGATTAGGAGACTGAAGGCTAAAGAACTGGGTATGTCTAATCTGATGAAAAGGACTAGGGGTGACATGATAGCAGTCTTCCAATATCTCCGGGGCTGCCACAAAGAAGAGGGAGTCAAACTATTCTCCAAACCACCTGAGGGTAAACAAGAAGCAATCAAGGAGAGAAGCAACTTAGAACTAAGGAGAATTTGCAATTTGCTTCCAGAGGTTGTGAATGCTCCAACGCTGGAAGTTTTTAAGAAGACATTGGATAACCATTTGTCTGAAGTGACGTAGGGTTTCCTGCCTAAGCAAGGGGTTGGATTAGAAGACCTCCAAAGTCCCTCCCAACTCTGTTATTCTGTTTTCTATACTCATAATAATATATATATAACATTTGAATTCCTTGGTCTTTTCCCCTGAAGCAATAAGAAAAAAAAAACTATTTTAAATATGTGGAAATATATATCATTCTATTTTGTAAACGTTTCTTTTCTAAACTAAGCACATCCAAACTTCTGTCAACTTTTGTCACATAATTTGAACTCCGGGCTCCTGTCCATCTTCATTCTTTTAAACATACTCAGTTGGTCAACCTTAAAGTTAAATCCTTCTTAAATAACGTTCTGTAGAACATGTGAGACCATTCCTGGTAAGAGAGGACAGAACAAGATACTATTCCTGGATCTTTACATTGCTGCAAGCAAGAATTATGTTTGTCTTTTGAACTGCTACTGCATTATCCTACTGACTCATGTTCAGCCTAGAGTCCACTAAAAGGAGTCTTTGGACATCTACTACAGTCAAATCAACCCAGATGTTAGCTGTCGAGTATGTATGTAAAAGATTCTTCTAAACTAAATACCATTTTTTCTTTTCTCCAAACTCAATTTTATAGCAGTGTATAATGTTAGCTGTCAATTTAGAATACATGGTTTTTGCATTTGTACTTTTTGTTGAACCATTTTTATGATAGCATTATTATTTGTTTGTTTACATTTACATTTATCTCTGCTGACATGCAGTTTGTTGTTTTGTCCCTTTTCCTCATCCTGTCAAGATCACATTGAATCCTGTTTTCATTCTCTAAGGTCTTGGCTAATTCAGCCAAATTAGTGTCATATACAAAGTTTAAGACAATTTCCTTTCAACCACAACAGTGACAAAAATTACTGAATGATTCCAAGCCAAGAGAAGCCTGCAGCAATCGGGGCTGGTGCATCAGTTTTACAATCTGTTGTCAGTTCTTCTCCTTTTCCTTTTGTTCACTGTTCAAGCATCTGAGGCATTGCTTCCTCTGATTTTGATCCCATGGCTGCCATTCTAATCTTTAAAAAGTGTCTTCCAGTATCTTAAAACACACACATTAAGAGAGGCATAAACATTCAGAGATAAGAGCAGCTCATTAGAGGTATGAATCACGTGATACACACACACACACACACACACACACTTATCATGCTGTTCCTTTTGAGTTAAGCAATAGTATACAAAATGCAGAAATCAAACACAAAGTAAAACTTACAGGTAAGAGACAAGAAAAATAAATATTGTTAATCTTCCATGGCTAGGATACTATCAGTGGTTTTTTTTTAACTTATTGATTGTACTTTGTACTTTTGCTTTTTTCTATCATAGTTTTACTGTATTTGTAAACTGCCAAGAGTTGGAATGAATGTGGTGAAATAGAAATCGAATACATACATACATACATACATACATACATACATACATACATTCCTCAACTTATGACCACAACTAAGCATCAAATTTCAGTTGCTAAGCAAGACAGTGAAGTAAGATTTGCTCCATTTTATGACTTTTCTTTGCCCATTGGCTTTGCTTCACAGAAGGTCACAAAAGGTTATCACATAACTCTGGCACACTGCAACCATCATAAATATGAACCAGTTGCCAAGCATGACCATGAGGATACTGCAGCAGTAATGAATGTGAAAAAAGGTCATACATCACTTTTTGCAGGGCTGCTGTAACTTTGAACAGTCACTAAACAAATTTGTGATGACCCGGGGCTTTGCACAAAAACAACACACCAAGAGAACAGGTCTAACTCCCTTTTATTTCTCCAACTGTGCTCCCAAGCATTCCCACATTCACTACAAGTCCTGGAGCAAAGCTCTGACATGCACTTTCAGAAACCTCTGGCTGCAAATAGTCCAGTAAGCAAGGTTAGCCACACAGCAACCAGGGCCAGCAGTCCAAGAAGCCACGTTAGCTCATACATTAACCAGGGCTAGCAGTTCAATAAACCAGGTTAACCAAACTTTAACCAGATCCAGAAGTTCAGCGAAGCAGGCAAACTAGCAAGCCCCCCAAGACAGAGCACAGCAATCTCCAGGCTTTGGCGAGTGCACACGAGGCTCCACAGATTCAACACTTGTTCCCGACAAATGCCCCTCCCACTGGCACCTCCTTACATCTCATTCCCCCAGGTGTGCCTTGTGAAAGGGGGTGGGCACTCTCCTCCCTCGTAGCCTGCTCAATCTGCGTTGACCTCGCCCTCTCTCTTCCCTCCTGGCTCTTGGATCAGGAGGGGGTAGTCCTTGCTCTTCTCCTGAGCTCTCTTGTTCCAGTCCGTCTTGCTCCGCAGATTCAGACTCCAAAGGGGACATGGCACAAATTGTTGTAAGTCAAGGACTACCTGTATATACATACTGTACTGGTCAGTTTGGGCACATGCCACAAGTCCAACCATTTTTTTCCACAAGAAAGTTCACACTATTTGGCGCAAGCTAGGATCTCTAATCTACAAACCACCTTGCTAGCCTTACTTGCTGTCGACTGCCTTAGACAACAAGGGGGCTAGATTAAGTTTCCTGACACATTCAGGACAATAAACTCTGTAATCTGCATGTAAATGTACACAATTGATGGAAAATGTAAACAGTAATTAGAGCTAGGTTCTGTACACATATTTCTTTTAGGTATTTCTGTAATTGTGTATTTGAATTGTGTACCTCAAATTCTGGTTTGCTATCCCTTTGTTCTTTTTGCGTTCAAGAAGTATTAAAGTAGTTGCAATGCGCTGCCCTACCCCCTAACAGTTCCCAATCTGTCTCCCTCTTGTTCGTCCATGTGGTAGAAAATATCAAAGACCATGTGATAACAAGAGTATACACTGGTTTCTTTGTTGTTTAGTTTGTGTTTTTTTAATCTCAGGTTGAAAAGTACAGAAAAGATTATATCTTGCATATATGCTATGGTTAAATGCCTCAGATTGGGGGGGAGAAAAAAAGAATTTCCATTACTCTTCCCTGATGTGTTTCCAAGCAAAACCATAGGCTGGAGAGAGAATCCAGATTAGCATAATAACAATGTCTTTCTCCCTGGAAAAAAAAGGAACTACAAACCAAGCTGTCCCAGAAGACCCACTGATTCAGATTTTGCTTCACAAGAGGAAATGTGCGGTATGATCACTGAAGAAGCTGTTAAGAAGGAGCAGGTGGCATGTGCGAAAGTCTCTCAGACCGGAGGCTTATTGCCAAGAAAAACTTATTTCCCTGTGCATAGCCACAGTCTTGTTGGGGCAGAAGAAATCTAGTTGTTCCATCTCAACTAGATAGGGAGCTAAGTGGGATTATTTATTTTACAAGGAGCCAATCTTATAGCTTTTTTTTTAACTCAAGAGAGGGATCACTTGCTAGAGACATATATTTTCAGGGAATAATTTTGATGAGGGAAGACAGGAGAAATATGAAACATTAGAAGGAAATTTGAGAATTGGATGAGTTACCATATACACCTAAAAAAAACAGGGTGGAAGTGCAATTCTATAATAGGTTATGTTGCTGAACAGGAATGCAATTTGACAATCCCAGCAGTTTTAAATGAATTTAACATACCGCCTAACCATATTGCATTATAAAATGTATATATTCTGACTTTGGAATAAAGATAATATAGAGAACACAGAACCAGCCTCATTCCACGGTCTCCCTTGCTATTTCTGTTCCCATATTGTCTTGTTAAATTAAGGAGCTTCTCTGAATTGTTGAGCCAGGAGAGATCACTCAGGAGCAATTCTGGCCAAAATCTGACCACCTGTATATTCCACTAAGCAATCAAGAATCAGCAGAATTACCTGTGGCTTGTTACAGATAATCCAGGGGGTAGGAATCATCTGTTATATATTGGGAAGCAAGAAGAGGAATTTTAAGTCCTTCTATTTTTTTTTATTAACAAAACAAAGAAGGGGGGAAAACATGGGCATCAATAATTACAAGGAGGATTTTTTTCAAGTTCTCAGAAAGAAGGAAAAGGTTAAATTGCTCTCTCCCAACTGTAGAAATCCAAATTCCAAATGGACCCTCATTCACTATTGGTTAATTCTTACACTTAAACACGCAGGCATAGGCAGTATACATGTTTAATGTCATGCACAGTTAAACCCTTAAAAGGAACAGGAAATTCAGTCATTGTTGCTACCTTTTGTGTCTGGCCTGATAATGGCTGCTCAGTCACAGCCGCACTGTAGAGCTAAAGAATAAGTATGTCACAACATGCAACTTCCCTTCAAAATTCTTTGGACCCTGCATTTTCTCCCTGCTTCTCAAATGAAAAAAAGTGAAATCGGCCATTCACTGTTTCGTTTTTTAACTAGTTCCAAGCAAACCTTATGAGACCTAGATATTCTGTTGCTTGCATAAGCAAGAAAAGTTTGCATAAGCACATTCAGTCACCAGCAATTTTTTGTTGCAATATTCTTCCTTACAGGAATGGGCTTAAGCTCCAACGAATGAATTTTGCAGTTGTGATTCCGCCCACAAAAACAAGTGTTGCACTCCCCCACCCCCGCCCCCATATTCATTCATCTAATAGGCATTTGGAGGAGTTTTGGGACCATTCTAACCAATAATTCACTAAGGTTCGAAGGAGCAAGAGGAAACATTCCTATGACCCAGGTTTGTAGATTTAAATGGAAGTCAAAGAAAGATCAATATTCCCAGTTATTCATTCTTTTTCTAATTTGACCTTAGTGTACCTTTTCACCTATATGCAATAATGAACGTTGAAAGTTTATGACAGACTTTTCTGTTCATAACAGAAAAGCTGCTATATAAAGAACCTGTTCTGTGAAATTTCTTTCCAGGATATTGGATGGGCTTGCTCGGTACTAGGGAAATGGCAGATATCGGAGATACTCTGGAGAAAGAAGGATTAGCCATCTTGTGTATCTGTCATTCCCTGCTGTTTTTTCCTACTTCTGATTAGGATCAGAACCACCATGATATCCATTGGGGAGACTTATTTGTTTATAGTTAGTGTGTTATGCAATCTCAGCCAGTCCGGTTTGTAAACCACAATGAATGGTTTAGTGTATTTTCTGAACCAAGGCAATTTGAATTGTACACTAAATAAATGGTTTAGTGTATTGTGTAAACAGCCACTTTATGGCAGAAATGAGGTTTTATCTAGCTGAAGGACAACTTCCAACCAACCAGGTAGAAGGAACAACTGGCTAAACCAGAGTCTATAAGTAATTTTTAAGACAATTTTATCACATCGGTGCTGATTTCATCTTTTATCCACATTTTTTATTCATCCTCCCCTATTTTTGTCCTCCTAAGAATCATAAAAAGTATAATAGGTCAATGGAGCCTGTTTTTCACACAATTCCATGAACTGCAACTAACCTATTAGTAACCTACGCTGTATGAACACAGTCAACATTAGTTTGCGTTCTATGTTTTGTAGAAATTACCAATTCAGTGGCCTGTATAAGCAAGTAATAATTTGAATTCAGATGTCCTCATCCAGCAGTTCACATGACTCTCAGTTCAAGCTAACCAAAATCTTTTCTTTAAGTTTGAGGTTTAAACATATTGATTCCTTTTCGCACTTTAATTCACAAGCTCAGGTTTATTACTATTTATAATTTTAAAAAGAAAGGGGAAAAACATTTTAAGTCTTCCTCAATGGGAGACTTAAATGCATTTGGCCTTGAGTAACTGTTTAGCTCAGCTTTCATTCTGAGAAAACCATTGTCCAATTATCACAACTTAACAGGGAGATTTTCCTCCCTGCAAATTCTATTGTTTCTCCTTTTTCAGAAGCCACTAATACATGCTGCAGCACAAATTTATCACATATTCTTTTTTTCTCCTCTAATCCACAGAATTCTCCTAGATAAGGAGCCACAATTGAATTTTAGAAAAAAGGAGAGACTGTTTAATTCAGCAGCTCTCATTCTGCTTAAGAATGGACATCTCGTGAAATTGCAATAAATCAAAGCACACTTTTTTTGTGTTTTTGTTTTTTTCCCATTCTTAAAAATAAACAGAGCAATGAAAGTGAACCATGTCACCATTCATACATTGTAAAATAACATCTTTAATCTGCTTGGGAAAATCTTTTTCTCTCCTAACAGGAAAAAATATTAGTTGTCCCGATAACAAGCAAAACAAAATCAAGCAAAGGGCATCAAGGACTTCCTGAAATTGAAAGGGGAAAAAAAAAAAGACGAACAATGTTTCATGTAGCTAGATTTTTTTTAAGGAAAAAAAAAAACCCTGCAAATACAGTGATCCTTCCAGTTTTCTCCAGGTTGCTACTGGTTTCAGGAACATGAGGAGGAAGGAACATGTACGCTTAGGAACGGGGTGGGGAGGCAGAGTGTTTCTTAATAACGTTGAAAATTTTTATAAGCTCCCTTTCCCCAGACATAAAAGAACATAAGACAATGTTTCTAAAAAGACCCTAGTTTTCCTGTATACCTATAGCATATAGCATATTATATTATCTCTTATTTCAGTTTCAAGAAAAGCTAAATCCAGACCACAGGTAGAGGGAGGTTGACTCCTTTTGTGGTTTTGACTGCGACCAAGAGAAAGCCTTGGCTCAGAAGTCTGCGTTATAGGCAACTGCAGTTCTGAAATGTAGGGGCTGCATCTCATACTAAACATTTTTATAAGAGTTGAAAGCTCTGTTGGAAGCCCCAAGCTTTAGTTCCCAAAATCAGTGGAAATGCTATTCTGACATTTTTAGGTTGGAAAGAACTCCGTAAAGTCGTAGGACAGACTTAAGCACTTTTTGTAAACAAGGAGAAAAAACACAGTATCTTCACCATAAAATCAAAAAGGAAACAAATCCCCAGAAAATTCCACGCACAAAACTTTGTGCTGTTACTCTTCTCGTCCATAGGGGACCTGGCCCTTGGAGAAAAAATTGTGACTTTGATTACAAAAAGTTTATTTATCCTAGAGCAAAGTATGATATCTGTCCTAAGGTGGCCCTGTGTTCTAGCTTGCAGTTTTTGAAGAACTATCAGGGAACAACTTCCTTCCATCACTTATGGAAATCTTCTGGGAAATAAGTTGATGTTCTCATCCCCTTTTAAGCCTCCAATATTTCCTCTCCCTATTCATGTCTTTGTTTACTGGAAAAAAAAAACCATTTAGGAAGAAAAGATAGAAAAACTGCATAATGTCTTTTGAGTGGTAACACTCAGAACCATTTGTTTGCAAGCACTTAATTCTGAAAGTTTTTTTTGGGGGGGGGAACCCTAAAATGGAGTACAAATGCCCTGAAGAAGTCCATCAACATTTAACACTTGGACTGCAGACTGAGCATTCTCCCAGCTTATCTCATTAAAACTTTGGCATTCTTCAAGGTACATTGTGCTTCTATTTAACATAGAAATTATATTTTCAAATTTGTCAATTAGCATATGCAAATTTTAAATAAAAGCCATATTCTTTTTTAATGGGTGATGATGATGGGAATGGGCTTCCTTTTTTTAGTCCCTGACTCTTTGCTAGTGTCTATAGGAAAATAAGAGGTATTTAAGAAGAACCCATAATACATCTGAACAACAATACAACTGGTCCAATATTTTGTTCCCACAGTAGCAAATAGAATACTCTCTTGCTTCTGTTGATATTCTTCCTAGAATCTATGCTTAGCCTGACTAATTCATGCCTGCCTCTCATTAATGCCATAAACACCTCAAATCCTCCGACTTTCATTAACAATAATCAATGCATAGCTATCAATGTGATGATATGTATGGGCTTTTAATTGCCCATTGATGCCAAGACAGCCTATTCAGATCTGTGATCAGCACACTAAAATATGAAGAAAATGTTAGTATTGGTGGGAGGACAACATTTCCTGGAGGGTTTTTTTTCCCCTTTGTTTGTTTTGCTCCATTGCCAGATTAAGAAACACTCTGCATTTTTTTCACAAATGCAAAGATGACTTCACTGAGCATATTGTGTCTGCCTAATAAAAACTTATAGCAGAAATATGCTGAAAACCTCGGACAGACCATTCTTCAAGGTTAACTGTAAAAAGCTGAATATCTGCAAACAAACAACATGAAAGTCCATCTTGAGGGTGGAATTAACCACATCTCAATTTGGTGTCAATATTCAGTATCTTTGCACAACCCTTTCAGGCCCAAAATTTTCTTCAAAGAATTATATATAAGAATCTCAGAGAGGCCAATTTAAATGCTTACAATGCTAACAGAGTTGTTGCCAATCCCCACTAAGCATACATTAGAATGGTTTAGTTGTTTTCTGCTACCACCATTAAATTCTAGGATGGAGTGATGTAGGAGGTAATTCATCAGCCGGGATTCTGTCAAGACTAGATTACAATACAGAATTAACCAATCCATTATCTTCCACTTAGAGACAAACAACCTACTCTCTAATAAACACTTTGGTTTCAGAAAAAAACTATTCTGTAATCTGCAACTCTTACACTGCAAAAACATATGGACTACACAACTTGATCAGGGCAAAGCAATAGACGCAATCTACATAGACTTCTGTAAAGCCTTTGATTCAGTAGTACACAACAAACTACTCCTAAAACTAAAATCTTACAGTATCTTTGGGCACCTACATAACTGGATAGAAGCATTCCAGTCAGACAACACATGGTCAAAATTGGAAGCGTCCTATCAAATTCTGTACCTTTCAACAGTGATGTCCCCCAAGGCAATGTTCTAGGGCCAACTCTCTTCGTACTCTACATAAATGATCTCTGTGATCATATTAAGAGCAACTGCATTCTCTTTGCTGATGATGTAAAGCTATTCAACACCACAGACAATACTGCTACCCTTCAAAAAGATCTTGACTATGTATCAGAATGGTCAAACAAATGTCAACTTCAAATCTCAACAAATAAATACTCTGTCTTACATATTGGCAAAAAAATCAGAAAATAAAATACAAGCTGAATAGTCAAGACCTTGTTGATAATCCAAACTCTGTCAAGGACCTTGAAGTACTCATCTCAAATGATCTAAGTGCTAGAGCCCACTGTAACTACATAGTCAAAAAAGCATTAAGAGTTGTTAACCTAATTCTACATAGCTTTTTCTCTGGTAATATCACACTACTAACTAGAGCATACAAAATATTTGCTAGACCAATACTTGAATACAGTTCATCAGTCTGGAACCCACACTATGTATCTTAATTCAGTTGAGAAAGTCCAGAAATATTTCACAAGAAGAGTTCTCCACTCCTCTACTTGTTGCAGAATACCTTATGCCACCAGATTTGAAATTCTAGACCTAGAAAACCTAGAACTACGCCGCCTTCGGTCCGATCTAAGCATAGTATATAAAATCATACATTGCAATGTCCTACCTGTCAATGAATACTTCAGCTTCAATGATAACAATACAAGAGCACACAATAGATACAAACTCAAGGTTAACCGCACCAAATTTAATTGCAGGAAATACGACTTCAGCAACAGAGTGGTCGGTGTCTGGCATACTCTACCTGACTCTGTGGTTTCTTCCCCAAACCCCAAAAACTTTAACCTTAGACTGTCTACTATTGACTTCACCCCTTTCCTAAGAGGTCTGTAGGGGGCATGCATAAGCACACCAATGTGCCTACTGTCCCTGTCCTATTGTTCCTTTTTATTTTTCTTATATGTATCCATTTCATGTATTCATAACTATGTTTATACTTATACCTGTTATCTTGTAAGAGATTGACAAATGAAATAAATAAATAGAATGCAAATGCATTATCTAAGTGACATAATCAGTCATAATACTGGCAAATGATCTTCTTTTCTGTTACCTAATATTTTCTCCTTCAATGTTCCCAAGCTTGCCTAGACGCAGAAATGTTTCATGGCAACTGACATCCACTACCAGAGGCTATACTATTGGTTGGAATGATGGAATTATAGTCTGAAATGTTCAAGGAGTACCATTTTGAGAAAGGCTAAGATATAAACTCTTTCAAACTACATCTTTGTGTCCCGCAAGGTCATTGCCATCCTAATTAATCAGAATTTGTTTCTCAAGTCACCTTATTGGCTTTTTTGGAAGCTGAAGGACATCCCTGGCTCATACTTAATTTGTGGTCTGCCAGTAGACACAGATCCTTCTCAAAAATACAACTATTGGGATAAGTGTCACCTGCCTTGTTTCTGACCGCTGGATTTTCCTATTTAAATGCAGAATCCTATATCTGTCACCATTGGACAGCATTATTTTTTTTGATATTTGTTCAATCTATCAAGATCCAGTCTTGGATCCAATCTGAGATCTTTTGTGCCATCTGCAGATCTGATAAGCATCCCTTCTACCTCCTGATCTAAGTCGCTTATAACATAGTGGTTCCAGCCAAAGCAGATTTCTTCCCCATCTCCTGCCAAAATGCCTTCTTCTTGCCAACCATTGGAGTTAGCTCAATCATTAGACAGAATGAGGTGAACCTTCTGGCAGCAAATGCTGGTGGAGATGGCAACTCTCCTCTCCCCATCTCATGTTTCTTCCAACATATGTAACTCTTATGTCCCTAGATGTTCCTATAGACCAGGGGTGTCAAACTGTTGACCCATGGGCCGGATGCATGACACACAGGCCACACCCACCCCAGCTCCATGAAAGAGAAAAACATCACAATATGTCACGTGACGACAATGTGACACTATGAGTTTGACACCCATACTATAGATAATTTTTTCCCCTTAAACCATGGTTAATTAAACTAGAATGGCCAGACAAGTACCCCTTCCTTTTTCTTTCATATTCATTTTCACGATAGTTAATTGTTGAGAAAACCAAATCATGATTTTTAATTATTCATCACTAAAAAAATTACCTTCTTTGTACCTTTCACTAATTTTTTCACTCCTTCATAAGCAATCACACTAATAATTATTTTCAGTTCATGCTTTTCTATTATATACATGAATTTCTGCTTAAAAGAAACAGAATTTTTCCTAAGCAGATAATCACTGATCATTTTGTTTAACCTTGGTTCTCCAAATAATCCAATAACATTTTCCATATTTTCTTATCTCATTCCCACGCATCCATGCATGTCACCCAGCAAAGTAATTTCTTCTCCTGCATTACATTCATTCAGAACGACCTGAATATCATACACTTTAGCCCTATTAAAAAATACACTTTCCCTTGCATGTAATCTTCTACTGTAGAAGATTAGACTCCTTCAGCTCTATATCTTTCCCGTTTCTGTAACTTTCACAAAATCACAACAGATCTATGTTTCTTCATTCATTCATTCATTCATTCATTTGATAATTCATGATCTTTATCATTTATTCCTATTACATTCTTAATTGCAGTCTTCCATATGGGCCTGTAGTTCTTCATTTAGCCACCATGGCCTTAGTTAATTGACAATTTCACATGTTTTTAGTAATACAAAGGGTATAGAGTAGATTGACAGCCATCATAATTAAAACTGGAGCACACGAAAAATTTCCTAATAATTACATTTATTATATTTTGGACAATAAGCCACAAAAGAAGCAAAACCTGGTTTCCCCAAATATTTTTATATTTTTCTATACAAGCAAATCCAGAGACTACTTTGCCAATAGCAGTTTACAGTTGCTGAACAGGAGATGCATGCAGTCTCCTGCCTCACTATCAAGATATAACTATAGAGGAGGAGAAATACCAATGATCAGTGTTGTATTAATTCAGTTGACCATCCAGTGTTTTTTGATTAGGAATAGGACAGCACATCATATCCTTTAGTTCAGGCAGCAAATTCTCCTTAGCTGGTAGTATCAGATTCCTAACAGAAATTTCATCTGCAGATTATCATATCAAAATTGCAAAAATCTAGATGAAGATTAGATGGCAATTAAAGGTTAGATTTTTTTTCAGTATCTCTTTGCACTATCTTGTGGTCATATTGATTTTTGCAGCCAATATTTATTTATTTAATCACATTTCTACACCACCCATAAGTGACTCTTGGGTAGCCTATTAGCCAGACTTCATCTTCCCTGGTTTCTGGTCCACCCTCTTGGATTTGCACCTGTGTTCAGTTTAGCCTAATTAAATGTAATGGATATGAATGGCCATTTCTTGTGGAGTTCCTGGTAAAATAGATCATCAGTCATTAATTACTCTGAATAAAATTTTATTCTGAGAAGCCTAGACTTTGTGGAATAAAGGTGTTTTCTAAAATAATCCAATTGACTGGTTTGTTGGTCGTTACATTTCTCATTGGAAAACTGGTTTTAAGCTATTTTATTGCTGAGCACAGAATAGGTCAACTGACTCCTGTATCTTGTGTTCATGAAATAACCTTTCCTTTCCTTTTTCCTTTCCTTTTTCCTTTCCCTTCCCTAATAGCAATTCTGTCCAGACTCCATGACCGTCTTCAACTCACTCACCACCTGCTTTGCCTTGTTTTCTTTCCTTGCCACTAATTACTAAACAGAGTCAAGTACTAATGAGGCCATCTGATTTCCTGTTTTTCGGTACTTCTTGAACCACTTAAAGTGCCAACCCATAAAAAGAACCTATTCAAAACAGATTTGAAATTAATCACCTTAACCTTGGTGCTGGTGGTTGCTACGTTTGGGGTTTTGGTTTTTTTTTTTTTTCATTTAAAGCTTCTGCATGAAGCAAACTCTGTGTGTGTGTGCTTTTCTCCTGTTCCCCCTTCCCTCTCTGGCACCCATTCACCATCCCTGCCATGAGTTAGAAATTCTGCTTCAGGAAGTGGTTAGCTCCAGAAACACTCTGTCTAGGGCAGAGAAGGAAAAGCTGATGATGTCATAAATGACTGGACTGTGAGAAAAAGATGGAGTACAAATAAAAGGGAAACGTTCTGACATCCGTCGTAAAAGATGTAAGATAAACACTTGTTGTCAAGAAAGGCATGCCAGGTTTCAATACCCAGCTTGTATAGAACAAAGTTAAAGTCTGGTAGAAAATACAAAGTGAACTGAAGAATGCTTATAAAAATCCCTTTAACCATACGCATCCTGCTTTTTGATCCCTGATCCCCCAAATAGTTAGCAACTAGTGTAAACTTTGAAAATATTGTAAAATTCTGTAAGTGAAAATCAAACAAGAAAGGACATCTATTATTTTCATAGACTCGGATCTTAGTAATTCAAAGACAGAAGTCAGCCCAGTCCAAATGCTGTTCAGAAACTAAACTTACTTTGCTTTTATGGACATGACAGCAGTATTCAGCAAGCACCATGATAACTTGTTCTAGGTCAGCTGAACTGTTTTCAGTGATAGTCCCATGTCAGCTTCTTCCAAACTATTCTTGGGATGGAAACTCTGGAAACAAATGGGAGAGAGTCCTTAGTGCTCTCTGAGTGTTGTTTTCTTACATATGTTTCATTACCCAAACTAGAGAATATCATCAGTGCTAGTAAAGAGTGGAGTTTGCTCTCAATTTATATTCTAGTAGTTTGCCCTGTCAGTATTGCTGAGGGTAGTCTTAGAGGTTTTGGGGTCTTTCCTGTTGGCTTCTTTGGCAGTTCCTTGATTATGATATTGCTTATTTGATTGTTGGTCTGATGTTAATCTTGGAGTTAGTCTGGGTGCTGATTGCTGGTGGGGAGGTGTTTTGGCCTTTGGAAACAATTTATTTGGAGGGCAAGAGGTTGGGGAAAGTATTCCTAGAGTGTTCATTGCTTTGGGATGGGATACTATTTTTTACTTCAGGAAACAATGGAGAAACATCATGTGTCAAAGCTTTGTCCTGCTCAATTACTAACATGAGCTTGATCCAAGAATCCTGCTGCAGCCTATAACAAAAGTAACCACAGGATTGGTCCCGAAGTTTTATTTTGCATAATGGAAGAAGGGCTTGAACAAGATGTTATCTCCCTCTACATTTGTTACACATCACTGAGGGAAAGGTACTCCTCACACTGTTTGCTCACTGAAAGATTGTATAGCCTAGAGGTGCTAAGAAGTATGAGCAATAGAGCCAGAAAACTCCAGGGATTGGCAGTGGGCCATTTACTAGGATAACTCAGCAAATACCCAACAATGCTGAACTAAAGTGACCATTTTGTTCACATCCTCTGCTGAAATCACCATCCTGTCTCACTTCCTAGTCTACCAATATACTGTGATGCTGACATCACCTCCTACTTTGGGTTTGTGGTATAATATATACAAAACTGCAGGCTCCCTCATACTGTCACCCTTCAGACATGAAGCTGCAATTTGTAGAACTTTGTTGGTTTGGAAAGTGGGGGAAGATGTAGGTCACAATCCAGACATTAGATGGGATGTTTGCATTAAAGCAGCGGCCCGGGCCCACTGGTGGGCCATGAGAAAGCCGCAGAGAAATCTCACCCCCAGAGCACCCTCCCAAAGGAATTAATCCATGCTGCGCAGAAACACAAGGATGCGCCGCCCACATAACCCGCGGAATCCTCCCTGCCCACCCACTCCTTACCCAGTAAACTTGCCTGCTAAATTTCTGTTTTTCCTTTTTCTGACCATCATCTGTTCTGCTGTGCTGGAAGATTTAGATTAGCTAGGAAGCAGGAAATGGTTGGATTTCTTGCTTTCTAGCTAGTCTTTAGATCTTCAGCTCTGCTTTTAAATACAGCCGAACCTCCCTTAGGACTGAAGTTTTGCTTGCAAGCAAATTCAGAGCAGACCCACAGCAAGCAAATTTGAGAGACTGAGCTAGCTGATGGCAGATAGATAGATCACTGAATGATTCTGTGAGCAACTCAATCTGCCTGTTTTGCCTGATTTTAGGTAAAAGTTGCTCTTTTTTTATAAAAAATTCAATATTTACATACATGGTGTGTTGTGAGTTAATTTTGTGAGTTTGCTTGTTAGCCAATTTTATGAGTTTGCTTTTAAGCAAATTTTATGTACAGACTGAGCTAGCCAATGGCAGATAGATAGATTTCTGAATGAATCTGTGATTCTGTGAGCAACTCAATCTGCCTGCCTGCTTTGCCTGATTTTGGGTAAAAGTTGCTCTTTTTTAATAAAAAAAAATCAATATTTATAAAAATATTTATAATATTTACATACAAGCCATGTCCAGCCAGTCACATGACCACCAAGCCACACCCACAAATTAGGTCACATCCACAGAACCAGTTAGTAGCATGTCGTTTTGGACACTAGGAATATGCCACTTTTATTGTGTCATGTTTCCAAACTTGGCTAGTTGAGATACATCAGCAACCTAAGCTTCCTTCACCATCCCTGTTCATTTTTGGAGGAACTCTGGTGTGTAGCACGTAATTGAGACCTGCAAGTAACTGCACAGTCATTCTTTTTCTGTCAGTAACATCAAGAAGAGCAAGTGCTGACAGCATCACTTCTTCTGAGAAAAAAAGACATATTTTGAAAATATTCAACCCACATTTCTCACCTTCCATCCTCTTATTCCCAATGTTGACAATGGAAGGAGAGAGAAGGAGGAAGAGAGGGGGAGAGGGAGGGAGGGGGAGAGAGGGAGGGAGAGAGAGAGAGAGAGAATGAAGTCATACCAGGAAATGACTTATGCACTGAATGTATCATTAATAAATCATTGGTTACAGACCCAGCATATTGGTGTGGGGAAGAGGAGTGGTAGTTCTGCAGTTTAGTGTGTAGCCCAACTCTGATCATGTTTCCTCAGAAATAAGTTCTCTCAAACCCACTATTAATAAATGTGGGTCCTAAAAACACATTTCAAGTGAAAGTATTCAAACACTGTCCAACAAGATCTGCAGAATTAAATCATGCCATTGCCCAGAACCAATCAACAAAGTAACAAATGTCTGTTGAGTTATTTTTTAATGTACATTCAATGCAAAATATATGAGTCTGAATACTGGAAGACGTAAGAAACGGTTCATCTAATAGGGTTATGAGCTGTTTCCATCATTACTGGTGAGGCAGAATAAGACAATGGGTTCTAGCAGCAAGTTGACTGGTGTTTATTTGGACCTATTCCTTAATAGTACTACATCTGCATGGAGGGAAGTAAGCAGTGGAATACCACAAGGTTCCGTCTTAGGCCCAGTACTCTTCAATATCTTCATAAATGACTTAAATGAGGGAATAGAAGGGAAACTTACCAAATTTGCAGATGATACTAAACTGGCAGGAATATCCAACACCTGTCAAGATGGATCTTGACAGACTTGTACAGTGGGTCCTATCTAACAAAATGAAATTCAACGTAGAGAAAAGTAAAGTCTTGAGAAGACAGTACAAGGCTGACTGGGTGCAGCAAAGCACTGATATTCTCACAGCTGGTTCAGAATATCTCTAAATGGATCTTGGCATGCATTTATAGAGATATCATCTATAGTGGTGTCTTTTTTTTATTGTGGTATGAATATTCTGCATTTTTCAAAAAAAAAAAGCCACATTAATGTCTTGAAGATAATGCAAATTAAACAAAACCAAATCCAAAGAAAATTACAAAAACATAATGCACACTACACTGAAATGCAGACAAATTCTATTTTGTAACAAAGTTCTGAAACATAAATTTTAGAAGGCCAAACTGCTTTACTGTATTTCTTGTTTCCGGTTATCCTATGTCCAGGAGATGGTTTAATCACCATAGTTGCTTTAGTTAGGTTTATACTTATAATTCAGGCAGTTCACTGCAAGCCACATAGTATCTAGGCATAAATATAATAAAAAAAAACATCAAGCCCCCCCATAAAAGTTCTGCCTTCATCATACAAACCAACACACACACACACACACACACACACACACACACACATCCAATTACCCATTTTATTACTTTTATTACTTTTTTATTAGCATGAGCTGCAAAAAATCTACAACAAAAACAGGGCGATCATCTTGACAGATGCCCCAGTACACCTCTTACAATGAGAATGTTTCCTCCTTTGCAAAGCTCAGCGGAACCTCACCCTTGCTGTGAAGAAACAAATAGTTGTGTGTTTGTGGTATAGTAAAAACAAGAAAAAGAACATTTAAATCACAGGCAGGGGACAAATACAGTGGTACAGTATGTAAATAAGGATAATGTGGTTGTGAGCCATTGGTGAAGAAGACTCAGAGAAAGTAATTTATTTTCTATAGTGTGCCTTCGAAAGCCCCAAAATACTGTATATTGCAACTCCTGATTTCAACAGTATAAAAGCTGGTGAACCCACTGCATTCCAGCCCCACCTAAATTATAAAGCTGGAGGTGGAAGGACTTCAATAGGATCTAGATTATTATTATGACAGGGTTTTCCTCTCAGGATTCTGCCTCTTTCTAAATGGTGGGAAAAATCGCTTTAAACAACCCCCACTCTCCACATGACAAAGTGTCTACAGTCCCATAAACAGAATAGACGGAATAAGCTATTGTCTACACTCAAGGCTCAGTTACAACGAGGACTTTTGATTGGTCCAGGATGTAAAAGAACAAAAAAGTCATTGAATAAAAGAGGAACAATACTCTTCACCAGGAAAATGAGTGTCGACTAATTTATACTGTGTTTGGATTGGGCATCATATACATTGCCATGATGCAATGGTAACTGCCAGTTTCCAAAGAAAGTGATATCAGTAAACCTAACCATGGGAATTTCCTGTCATTGGGGCAGAGTCCCTCTATCTGGAGTCCTGTAGCAATGCTGCAATTTGTAGGGACAGACCTTTTGTTCTTGTTATCGTGTCCCCATAAAAAGCTGAGACCCAACCCCCAACCCCACCCCAAATATTACTCCAAGGATTCCTTCAGATCGGGACTGAAGGATTATTCAGTCTAGTATTATTAGAAGTTATTGTTCATCATTCCATTTTAGGAGTTTTGGTGCCTTCTGTAACTTTGTGAAATCAATGCAAATGTATGAAGTAATATAAATAGTGCAAGGCTTAAGCATGTATAAAACAATACATCCTATCCAGGCTTTTATGTATAATTGCTACTTGGTAAACAGACTTGGGCTTTCTTTGCAATAACAATAAAATTATATCTATTTTTAATATATTATAGAGACCAATGTGTGATGACCCAGAGTGTAACACAAATGTAACAAAATCCAAAACGTAAATAAATGTCCTTTAGTGCCTCCAGCTTGGCCCCACTGTTCAATAATTCTCAGCTGGAGATAAAACTATTCAAAAATAGTCTTCAAAAGAAAACAATACAGTCCGAACTTAATGAACAGATAGAGGTGAAATAAAAAACCAAAACAAACTACAGTGAAGGAATTTCCACAACAGACCAGGATAAGTAATACCAACTTCAAGGAGATAACAAGGCAGTCTCTTGGAAGGACACCAACCAAGATAACTTCAGCCCAAAATAACACACGCTTTGCTTCTGGCAACGCTGTGTTTTAACGTCTCTCTTATATACTATTCTCTCCACCTGCA
This sequence comes from Pseudonaja textilis, assembly GCF_049901715.1. Classification (NCBI taxonomy): domain Eukaryota; kingdom Metazoa; phylum Chordata; class Lepidosauria; order Squamata; family Elapidae; genus Pseudonaja; species Pseudonaja textilis. The sequence goes on along the minus strand of NC_141990.1, from coordinate 271,686,964 downwards.
ACCAATGAGGGGGATCATGGCCACTTCCTCTCTTGTAAGCCAAGTTGTTGCCTTCTCCCTTCCTTCCTGCGTGTCCTAGGATGAAGAGGGGATGGGCCTGGTTCTTCCTCTGACTGCCCAGCCGGCTTCTGCCCTTCCCCAGTCTCCTCCACAACCTCTGGAGCCATACCTCCACTACCTGTTGGCTGTTCCTCCTCTCCTTCACAGTCCAACTCTAACAAGGGCATGACAATAAGCATGCATTGTAAGACTGTTATAATGTTATAACTACACAAGGTAGTCTTTGGATTAAACATGCTAACCTACTTTGTATGGAATAGAATAAGCATGTTTGTTTAAATCTAGTTGCACAATGGCATACTGATTTAAATTTGCCAAAATGTACTGGTCTTATGTCCCTAAAATTAGCAGGTAATGCTGCATGTACAGTAGTAACTAAGATTGGAAATTACAAATACTTGATCAAGAGTTTTATGAAAGCCTCAGTTGACCAAACCATGATTGGCATTGGAGGTAAATATTCAAGGGCCCAACTAGTGATAGTTATGGCATGTGACAGTCTGTTATTTGGAATTTAGAAGTGCATGCATATATGCATGCATGCATGAATTAGTAGTGTGTTTCTGAAACTTAGAAAAAGGATGTGAGAGAGATGAAGTGATAATAAAAGAGCTAAACTTTGACAGAAATTAAGAATAAGAATCATTCCTATATTATTATAGTTGCACATGAAACTGTGAATAGTGATGGTTACCTATTACACTCTAATGAAAATGATAATGAAAAAAGCATGCATGAGTATTGACCAAAGCTACATAATCTTCTGAATAAATGACATTGGACAAAAAGTTATTTTGTGAGATAAATGGATGGGTGGAACAAGCCAAAGGACTATAAAACAGTTATTGGACCATTTGGAGACCCAGGAATAAATGAGACTGTTGATAGTTTGATCACTGTCTAAGAAAAGAACTGCTTGTTTAAATACCTGGTTTAAGCATAAATCTAGATATAGGTCGAATTTCTTTTGTCTTCTGTGTTTCATTTCTTTTGCTTACTGTAGTTCATTCTTTTCCCATGCTTCATATAACATTGCTTACCTCTAAAGGAAAGATGGGAATGTATGTATGCAATAATATTCATTCTTTATAGAACTCAGGATATCTCTGCTTTAGTCTTTCCTACTAATGATACTTTTGTAAATAAACCTGTGCTTTAAATAAGCAGGTGCTGTCACAAAATAATTGCCAAAAGAAGCTTGCTAATTAATAATATGGCTGTTAAGGTAAATGTGACCTAGCACAAATACTTATTTAAAAGTGGAAAAAACAGTGAACCATCTAGCAATTTTATTTTTTAAAAAGGCTTATATATTTACTCCATTTCTGTAGCTGCCCATTTCAGTTAATCACTCTGGGCAGCTTTCAGTTCAAGGAATATATTGCAATTAAAACACCAAAAATGTTTTAAAACAATACAAAACAACAACAACATTCAAAATAAACATACAGAGCAGCCAAAATACTTGAACAGAAAGCCCAGAAACGAGATCTTTATCACATTCAGTATCCAGGCTCAAGAACACAGCCAGGTTTTTAAAGCCTTATGAAAGGCTAACTGGATTGGGGCCATTCTAATCTCAAAAGGGAAGGTGTGCTCCATAGAGCAGGGGCCACTGCAAGACAACACTCTGGTTTACAGAATCTGCAGCATGCCCATTCCACTAGAATCAGGTTGGACAAGTAGAGATTCTTGCAAAAAGAGCAGTCCTCCAAGCCATGTAGCTCATTCAGAAGTAGTGTTATATGTGCCATATATCTGGCACTGTTTACTACCTGCACAGCCACATTCTGCACCATTTGAAGGTTCCAAATGCTCTTCAGGAGCTGCCCCGTGTTACAATAATCTGATATGAAACTCATGTAGGCCCCAGAAGCTTTCTTGAAAATAATAAATGTTAGAGACTGGTTTTTTTTAAATTTTGTAACACCACTTTCTTTAATTAAAAGAATATTTTTTAAAAAAGTAGATCAGGGTGCCTTAAAGACATCATGACATAAGAGCAATGCAACATACAAAAACATTTTGCATGAGACTAGAGCAGGAGTAGGCAATTTGGTATTTTCTAGATGTTTCATATTACAACTCCCACAGCCCTTACAGCTGGCCACACAGATTGTAGCTTAGAGTCCAAACATTTGAAGAGCATCATATTGTCTCTGTGTGGACTAAATCTAGGAATACTTAAGTCAGTTTCCTTAAAATAAACATGTTACTTTCAGCAATTAGGAGCAACTTAAAAGCCAGAAGATTTTCATCAAACCCATAATTATTAAGTGAATTTTGTGCCTATTTTCATTAATTTTATCTATGTTTTTACCTTTTTAAAATTCCTTTTGTTCCTTTTTAAATATTCAGCCACCTTGAGAACTTGTCAGAGTAGGAAAAATGGGGTATAAGTCCATAAGGCAATAAGTCCATCCAACCATGGTTTCATTAACTCCAGTTGGAGATATCCGAGCACAAGGGGAGTAAACAACCAAATGAGCGCTGCGCTGTTGTAGTGCAACCTCCATTTGTTTCCTAAGTGTATTGTAACATTGCACACTTGTACAAAAGAGGCAGAGCTGTGTTATGACAGCATGTTCATATTTTGACATACAAATAACCTCTTTGGAAAATGGGAAGAGCAGGGATTTCTAGAAAGGAAAGAGTGAATAGAAATGAGGGACAAAAAATAAAGAAAAAACCTTGTTGGCATACAGATATGCCAGAAGGAATTGGAATTGAAGGGATTTTAATAAACACAGCAATGAGCAAGAGTGTCTGTTGCAAGAGGACGTGTCTCACCACAAAATCAGATGCCACAGATTTTATCATTGGTGCCTCATACAAACATAAGATCTCCGTAAGATCAAACCAAACATTTTTAATAGTTCAAACTCCAGGCTTCTATTTATAAATATTTGTTCCTAACCAGATGTTTAGGGGAAAGACTTAATCAGAAGTTCAATAGTAATTTCCTCGTCACTCTGAATCCTCCAGCAACTTATACTGAAGCCTACTGCCTCTGATTCATCATTTTCTGTTGCTGCTTATTGAACAATTTGAAGGAGGCCATTAAAACACCATCTGTTTATCGCCTGATGTCTGCTAAACTGGGCCACAACTGAGAGCAGATATTTGCTGTCCTTTTTGAGAGGTAGCAAACTCCTAGAACCTGGTGAAGCCATACGTTACGACTTAGCTTTGCCATTCAACCTTATGGAAAAATAAGGGTATCCAACAGTGATCAACATTGGCCACAATTTCAAGAAACTCTGCTTGTAACCTCTGACAAAAAGGAGAAAAAATCACCAGAGCAAACTTCTTCTAGATAAATTGAAGAAATATATTGAACCATTCTGTAAATCCCACTCTAATCCTCAATATACTTATCCCAATGAAATTAAGTATTACTAGTTTCTGATGTATCCAAATACTCAGTGCATTTCAGTATCTGTTGATTTATGCACTGTATACTGTAAACAGCACAAGGCTTTTGCCAGTAAATATAATTTCAAATCTGGAAATCTCCAGGTTTTAGGGAGTTTTTATCATTTTTTAAGGAAGGACATTTTTAAACACAATATTCTTCCCACTCAGGAAATACCCTTATTCTTTCCTTTAGCTTAAAGATTCTACTGAGTGCCCTATATTTCACACCCTTGTGTTCTTTAAGTACTTGCTGTATTGTTGTTTTCAAAGGTCTTTATTACTGCCAAATATGCCATCTTTCACATAAAATTTCCAACTTTACAAACAGCCAGAGAGGAATTTATTTAATGTGTAACCTTGAAATGACACAATTGCTTTTGATCGTGGCAATCCTGCCCAGTAGAGAAAGCTGCAGCTTATTCCAAGATTCTAGGTCTTTCTTAATTTGCTGTAATAGTTTATCATAATTGTTCTCTTTGAGGGATTTACTATGTGGTGTTAACCATATGCCTAAATATTTGACCTTTTTTGTTGCCTGTATCCCCATGGTTTTTTCTAATTCTTTCCTCTGATTCTCTGTTAGATTTTTAGTCAGTAATTTTGTCTTATTTCTATTAATCTTTAATCCTGCTACTGAACCAAATTGTTCTAGTTCTTTTATTAGGTTATGTCCTTTTTCCATGGGTTCCTCTAGGAAGAAAACCATATCGTCTGCAAACGTCTGTAGTTTATATTCCTCTGCTTTGACCCTAACTCCTTGGATTTCAGAGTTTTGTCTTATCCGCGTTAACAATGATTCTAAAGCAAGTAAATAAAGGAGGGGTGAGAGGGGGCAACCCTGTCTAACGCCCTTTTCAATGTTTAATGGGCCTGTTTGTTCGCCATTAATTAGTATATTGGCCTGTTGGGTATTGTAAATTGTTGTGATAATGTTCTTGAATTGCCCAGACTCATGTTATAGATTTTTTGTATTAAAAAGTGCCAATGTAGATTATCAAATGCTTTCTCCACATCTAAGAACATGAGTGCAAATTGTTTCTCTGGATGAACTTCATAATATTCTAAGACGTCAATAACGGTTCTTAGATTATTTTTGATTTGGCGGGATGGAAGGAAACCATTTTGGTCTTCATGAATGTATAAATTTAAAACTTGTTTTACTCTATTCGCTATAATTGAGGTAAATAATTTATAATCAGCGTTTAAAAGTGAGATTGGTCTATAATTGTTGATATATCTGGCATCTACATCCTCCTTCGGGATTAACGAAATCAACGCCCCCCTCCATCAGTCTGGCATTTTCGCTGCCAAAAGTACTTCGTTAAACACTTCCAGCATCAGTGGCCCTACTAACTCTATTGTGGCTTTGTACAATTCTACTGGAATCCCGTCTGGACCAGGGGATTTATTATTACTTTGATTCTCCATTGCAGATTTCAACTCAGACCATGTAATATCCTTATTTAATAATTCTTTCTCTCCTTCCCCTATTGTTTTATCATTTGTATTCTCCAGATAAGTTCTTATTTTGTCTTCATTGATTTCTTCTTTTTAATATAATCTTTGAAAATAGTTTAATATGATATCTTTTTTCTTCTCAATCTCATGTTGTGGTATGCCTTTCTCGTCTATTAGTTGGTGTATCAGTCTCTTTTCTTTTCTTTTTAAGTTTATAAGATAGCCATCTTCCTGGTTTATTGGCGTGTTCAAAATAATTTTGTTTGGACCTTCTCAAGATAACTTCTATTTTATCTTGTTCAATTAAATTCAGCTTATGTTTGGCTAATATTAACTGGTTTTGTATTCCTTGGATCTTAGGGTTTTTTGTAATTGTATTTCTAAATCTTTGATTTGTTGTTGTAATACGTTTTGTTGGGCATAAGTTCTCTTGTTTCTCATAGCATTATAGGAAATTGTTGTACCTCTTATAATTGCTTTCATAGTATCCCAAATATTCTGTTTTGAAGTTGTTTCATTATTATTATCTTTTAGAAAATAGTTTAGCTCCTCTTTCAGCTTATTAATATACTCTTCTTCATTTACTATTTGGGTGTTGAGTGTCCATCTTTTTTTTATTCCTCTCCTATCTCTCCAAATTAGCTGTATTGGGTTGTGGTCAGCCCATTCATTTGGTAGGATTTTAATTTCTTTTATTTCATTAGCCAAATCCAAATCCATCCAAGCCATATCTATTCTAGTCCAAGTCTTATGTGGATTAGAATAGTATGTAAATTGTTTCTCTTCAAGATTCTGTTCCCTCCATAAATCTTTTAAATTTAACTCTTTCATCATTTCCTTACATGCCGCAGAAAGTTCCCTTTTCCCTTCTTGTTTTTTCCCATATTACTATGGTCTTTTGGTAGTCTGCAATGGAGTTAAAATCGCCAATCAAGCAAATGTTCCTTTTTCAAAGCCTACTATTTTTTGGTGGAGGTGTTTAAAAATTTCCCTTGGTCTTCATTTGGGGCATAGATTGCTACAAGTAAAAATGTGATGTGGTTTATCCAAACTTGTATAACCAGAGTTCTTCCTTCGGGATCCGACCAGGTTAATTCTGCCCTTACATCTTGTTTTACGTAAATTGCAATTCCTTTTTTCTTTTGTTTATCGGCTGGTGCCGTAAAAAGTTTCCCTAATTTTGGACAAATTAGATATCTTTCATCATTTTTCAAAATATGTGTTTCTTGAAGACATATTATATCTTTGTTATGTTGAATAAGTTTTGAAAATATCCTTTTTCTTTTTGATATTGAATTTAATCCATTTATATTGATGGAGAGCAACTTCTTCCCCTCCACCTTTTATCTACGTCTGCTTAGATTTTTGCCTAGTAATGATTCGATTCTCTTGTTGTTGTTGTTGTGGGATTTGCTCTTCTCTCCCAGGTTGTGGTTTATCACTTCCTAAAATTGGAGAAAGTCGTTCCTTTTGGGTTCTGTGATGATATCGGTCCTCCTGTGGTCTCCTTTTAAGTTCTTCTTTAGTGGATTGACCATTCATATCCGTGAGCTGTTGATAAAAATCTTGGGCCTGTTCTATCGATTCTATTTTGATTTTCCTCTCTTTCCACGTAATTAACATCCCTTCCGGAATTAACCATTTAAATTGGATTCCTTTTTTATTTAAATCATTAGCTAGAAATTTATAATCTTGTCTTATCATCCTCACTTTCTTTGGAATTTGTTTTAAAATCATAATTTCTCTGCCTTTATATGATATTGTTTCCTCCCTAGACATTTTCAAAATTAAATCCCTCAGACATCTCCTAGAGAAGCGGATATGGATTTCTCTTGGACAGTTGTTGCATCTGGCGTAGCTTGTGCTAACCCTATATACCTCATCAAACTCTTTAATTAGATCATCTTTTTCCTTTCCTAACCATTCAGCCAATATTTCTGCCATCAAATGTTCCAATTCTTCATTTTTTGCTTCAGCCACATTCTGGAACCTTAAATACGCCATTGCTTTGTCCATCTCGAGGTGGACCAGTGAGTCTTCCATTTCTCTAAGTACCTTTTTAAATTCCTCATCCATCCTTTCAAAGTTAGTCTCCATGCGTATTATTCTACTCTCTATATCTTTTATTTTCACTTAGTTTTTCTCCATGGCCTGCTGTAGAGACCCTATCTTACCCTCCACCTTTGATATATCCGCTTTCATTTCAGCCTTCAGTTTCCCCATCTCATCTTTCAATTCGCTTATATCTGCTCTAGTTTCATTGTGATTTTTAATCATCATTTCTTGCATTTTAGATATAGCTTCCTGCAAGGATAATAGGGAAGTTTGTATATTAATGTTGGGGACATTAGGCTGCTTTTCCCCTGTTAAGGACTCCTCAATAGTTTTTTGAGTTGTTGGTGGGTGGGTGTCAACGTAGTCGATGGGGTCGGGGTAGCCTTCCTTCCTGTTTTTAAGGCCATAGTTGTCGTGGATGTCATCTCTCTAAGTATTTGTTTTTGTTGATGCACAATTTTAGATATATTATCCCAAATCACCATTCAGTGTTTGGGTCTTGTATTTGAAAGTCTATTCGCGTATTTCAATTTAATATCTCACTCCACAGTCTTTTCCCCTATATCATAAATAGATATCTACTACAGTATTCTAGTCTATATAATAAGAAAATTGGTCAGCAATAGTACATCAATTAACACTTTAAGGAATTAATCTTAAATGTCTTAAGTAGTCTAAATAAATAGTTATAAATAGTTTATATCAACAGAGTTTATCCCTCTTTACTATTAATACTTACAACAGTAATCTCTTAACTCTATAATAATAGTATACCCCCCTCTTTTTTTTCCCCAAATAAGTAGAATTATGTAAGCTATTTAGGAGATACAATAGGGAGGCAGGGGGCAAAACAATAAGAGAAAGGGTAGGAGAGAGATTACCACAGCTTCAGAGAATCAACAAACAAAAAGCAAGGAAGTCATCTTCCTTTAGCTTAAAGATTCTACTGAGTGCCCTATATTTCACACCCTTGTGTTCTTTAAGTACTTGCTGTATTGTTGTTTTCAAAGGTCTTTATTACTGCCAAATATGCCATCTTTCACATAAAATTTCCAACTTTACAAACAGCCAGAGAGGAATTTATTTAATGTGTAACCTTGAAATGACACAATTGCATCCATAAACATCTTGACTTTACCCCATTTTTACCTTTAAATTGATTATTATTGACACCACCAAATCATAAGGCAATTTTCTTCCTTTCATATATATCATATCTATAATTTTCACATTGAATAAAATCAGTTCTGCTTTGTGCCATGTACAAAGCAGTAAAACAAATTTTATCAATATATCTATTTTTACTATATCAGCATAAATTTCTAAAGTTCCTAGTTCCCAGGATTCCAGGTGATTTTTATAAAAATTAAAAGATAAATTTATAACTTGATCACTCAGGTGTGATGTGTTTCACTGCAGTTTTCATTAAATCTAGCTATCACAATCAAAATAGTATGGATAGAACATTACATGTTTTGTAAACCAACATAAGTAGAATTCATCTGATTGGAGAAGGCTGATGTATTAAATCATGGCTTTACACGTTTGCAATGAAATTGTTAAATTGGTTTGCATATATGTAGATGTATCCACCTGGCTCACCAGGACAGGAAGACAGAGTATATTAGGGGTCCCATCAGTTAGGAATGTATATCTGGTGGGACAATGAGAAAGGGTCTTCTCAGTGGTGGCCTCTTTTTTCTGGAGCATCGTTCTAGCCAAGGTATGGGTGGCCACCATTCTGTTGCTTTTCCAAGACCCCCCAAACGTGGTTTTGTCATGGGGCCTGGGGACCACAAATGGTGAAGGAGCCAATCAAATGGTTGATTTGGTTGTGTTGTTGTTAGAGGGGGAGAATTGTCAGATAGAGTTTGTTTCATTATTTGATTCAACTGGGTTATATATAGAATACATCAAGGTCTTAATGTCTTTTACCCAGCCATCTTTTAGGAAGGCTACAAAGTTAGAACTTTTCCGTAAATGTTTGAAGGCTTATTGTTATCAACTAAGGGCTTGTACCATGCTTACTTTATTATTACCTTAGCTCAGGGGTGTCAAACTGGGGGCCCATGGGCCAGATGCATCACACGCAGGCCACGTCCACCCCAGCTGTGCAAAGAGAAAAAACATTGCAATAAGTCACATGGCAGCAACGTGTCACCGTGAATTTGACACCTGTGTCTTAGCTGTTACTCACTTTATTTTTATCTTATTGTACCTGTTACTGATTATGTTAAAAACTACCAATAGTTTTTAATCCAGTGGTATATTACTTTGGCCACATTCTTTCTAATGTGCCCCTCCTATGATTGATTTAATAAATCTTCAATCAATCAGAATAGAGCTGGAGATCTTCTAGTCCAATGCCCTGCTCAACCCTGAGACTCTGGATAAGTGGTTGTCCAGTCTCTACTTAAAAACTTCCAGTGATGAAGTACCCACAACTTCTGAAGGCAAGTTGGTTAATTCTTACTGGTTAATTGTTCTTACTGTTAGGAAGTTTTCTTTAATTCCAGGTTGTTTCTCTCATTGATTAGATTCCATCCATTGATTCTTATCTTGCCTTCTGGTGCTTTGGGGAAAAAGTTGACCCACTCTTCTTTATGGCATTGTACTTCATCGTACTTTTCTAACTCTACCTGACTGTGATTTCTTCCCCAAACTCCAAAAACTTTAACCTTAGACTGTCTACTATTGACCTTACCCCCTTCCTAAGAGACCTGTAGGGGGCGTGCATAAGCGCACCAATTGTGCCTACCGTCCCTGTCCTATTGTTTCTTTTTATTTTTCTTATAAGTATCCACCTCATGTATTCAAAACTATGTTTATTCTTATACCTGTACCTTGTAAACAATTGACAAATCAAATCAAATAAATAAATAAATAAACCCTGCAAATCAACCCTGCTTCTACCATAGCTATACACCACTAGACACCTGTTTCTGAGGTTCTCATCAACTCACCCAACTACAATTTTTATTTTTTAATATCTGTTGATTAAAGCTAAAATAGACTTACTCTAAGATAAACTTTACTACTTTCTAGCTGTGTTTGCACAACAAACTATACATAGTTAACTGAACTTGACTTTACTTAATCCAATTTTCTACATCGGTATGACTCATTGAACCATTAACCCAACCACAATGGCTGGGTTGACACAAAATGTTAGGTTAAAATATAATTGGTCAGTTGTAGCTTAGTATATTGTATGAAGACAGTTTTTAAAGTAATACTCCCCCCCTCCCAAAAAAAGAGGCATACATTTCTTGTTCGCTAATGGCAGCACTTGAATTTTTCCTTGCCTTACCCAAGTAGATTAATTGCAATCCATAACTTACTGCCACTATTTGTGATAATTCAGTCAAATATCTTGTAATGAACAATGTTCATTAAATAACTAAATTTACTTATTCACATGTGGAATAGAACTATAAAGAGCTAGAGAGAAAGTCATATATTACACAACCATAAAAGCTTCTTCCCCAAACCCATAGATATATTTCTCTGTGGTTGTATATTTGAGAAATATGAGAGAGTTAGCCAACCTCTGCATTCTGTCCTTTTATCAGTGCAAATTTTCAGTGCTTTTTTAAACAAAGTCTCATAAGACATATCTGTGTATATTTATGTCTGGGAGGAAGAACATACTGAAGATGGATAAGAGCAGATAAATGGCAGATATCTATAGTTATACTTGAAAGGGCAAGAAAATCCAAAAGCAAGCATGGGAATATATGTATGAGGATTCAGGAAAAAGATGGCAAATAGACCGACAGAGTATACAAAGGAAATATATCATTATTAAAGTCAAGTAGGTTGGAATATTCAGTGCTAGTTTTGTGCTAGTTACTTTATTTATACATTCCACATCCTGAATCTTACTTTAAAAATGTACAGATTCTGGTTAATTTGGGGGCAAGTAGAGGGAGGTGATGGCAAAGTGTGATTGCAAATGGAATCCATGCCAATTTTCCCCTTTTCTCACCAAAGCTTAAAAGAAGACTAGTGTTAAAACAGGATCTTTTATATATATTTAGCACATCACTCTGTACAGGAAGTGGTAGATATAATTATATCCCTTTACTGTATTATAGCAAATCATCCAGGCCTGGCAGAAACCGAGGAAGAAGCTGAGGTCTATCTTGCCCAATAATATTAACATTGATGGATCATCAGTTTCCACCCTTATGTGAAGATGGCAAGACTGAACCTGCATTCTTTCCTATGGAACCCAGATCAGGTGCTACAATTTCAAGGAGGAAACTACACCACCGTTCACTTACAAGCAGACTGGTTAACTGTGTTATATCAAAACCTATTCAAAAAATTTTATGAATTCCAGGTTGGAGATAAAAAAAGTAGTAGAGGCAGTGAACAATAGTAGAAGCAGTGAATAGAACCTTGCCCTGGATATTAACCTTGTAAAAAGTGTAGCATTTATTCTCCATTTTTCTCCTAGAGCTGCTTTGAAGTCATGAAAATGTAATTGCAAAACTTCATATTTCAGAGGAAATATTGAGATTCCCACAGAAAGATATAATCTAGGACTACCTAGATAAGATAGATGTATCTCCTATGGCTCCCTATCAAATAAATCAGAGTAGCATGCCATAGTTTTGGGAAGTAGGAACCAGGATGAGCAAATAAATGTCACTAAAATTAAAAGAAGCTAAGGAGACTACCCACCCCAAACTACAATTCTTTGGAAAGCTATAATACTCAAGGTGGCAGACATTTTGTCATCACTGCTTTTATCCCTATTTAATACACCTGTGGATCTTGCAGGTTTTAATTGGTTTGAGATCATTTGGAGAATTTAATGCAATTTGATTCCAGATATCTGAACTCCGTATCAGATATCTGGATTCTGTCATCCTCCAGCCAATTTGCTGGGGATGATGCAAATTGTAGCCCCCACTATAGGGACAATGGTTGTAGTTCTGCTTATTATAAAACATTAGCTCATGACTAATAGCCAAAATTAAAAGGATGGTTAAAGTGCTATGAATGTACAAGACATAAAATAATGGTAAAAACAAATATTATTCATTTGACCCTGCATGCCCTAGAACTTGGGTCAACCAGTAACTGCTTTAGGCAATTGGTTTCCCAAATTAACAAATCTCTTTGCACAGCTTAAACATGTTTCGACCCCGGTTAACAGATGTTTCAGACAAACAGTGCAAAATGTCTAATGGCATTATGCCTGGCTAATTGTGGGGTTTGCTTGGAGCACTTCGCTGGGGAATATCATAAAAGAATGTTAGACAACATGGACCTTTGATCTCATGTAGTATTGCAATCTGTTGTGTATCAGTTCAAGTGGACAGTATGCTGCATGGATCTTTATAGAATACAGATTTCCTAGCACTGTTTATTTCAGAATTGGTCAGTAATTGACTGGTTGTACCTCATTGTGTTCATATTTCTCAATGTTGCATTTAATGACTTGGCTAAGTAGCAACATAATAAACTGGATTAATAATCATTCTATCTCTCAGTGGATCCACACTGTAATTATGTGGGAAAGCTAAGAATATTTCCCTTTGTTTACAATGTCCAGACTGTGAGCACTGTTCTTTAGGGACCTAAAATGGCATTATATTCTCCTGGATGGAACTGTCAGCAAGTTTGCAAATCCACAATACTTGTAGAAATGTTTTAAAATACATTGAAAATTCTACAAATGTACAAACATAAATCCAGTCAACAGTGAATTTTGTTGTGATTCTAATCAACTAATGTGATTTTAATCTAATCAAATGTGTTTGCACTAGGAATACAAGTTTTTTTTCTAAGTTCTGGACCAACACTTAGCTATAAATGCAGCCAGAGAATTAAGTACACCAATTGGCAATAACATCTCATGAAGAAATATTATTTCAGGAAATAGACTTGTAATAATGCATCTAATTGGGTAGGATAGTGCAAGAGAAACTGAAGTGTTTGTGGTCTCTCGCTTAATGCAATCCTAATTATGAGATATGAATGTGCAGACAGCCCTTAAATGCCAGAGCAAGGATTTGAGAGTCCAGTCAGCTGTGCTCCTGAACAGTCATTCACCTCCTTTGAAGCTGGTTAGATAACTTAAACCAGCTTGAATGATGTAGAAAAGGCCTAATCCTGGCAAGATTAAATTCCATCCCAACAGCTGTTCTTGAGAGGAAAATTCAGGGTATCCCATGTGAACAAAGGTTTTGCTCCTGTACCGAAGAAGTTCCTGAACAGCAAACCCACATTCTTGTATATTGCTCCCATTTCAAAAGGTGCTCAGTTGTAACAAACAACTCCCCATCTAGTCAGATTTCGAGATCACTGGATCCATTTCATTTAGCTATTATCCCATCAGTGTTTTTATTTCAATAAATGTGGCTTTTAAAATTATTTGTAAAAGATGTCATACCCTGAACAGTTTTTATAATTACTATGGTTTTTACATGCTTTCCTACAAAATGTTTTTAGGTCAGTGTTGTAATAAATAAATACTTAATAAATTAATGTATCTAATTAGACTAATAATTTCCTTAGGAAACATTTCCTCAGTTTGATGCCCTCCGAGTAGGTTGGGACTATAACTCCCAGAATTCACCAGCCAAGGCAAAGAATCCTTGATTCAATTCATTGTCAGACAGACTCCAGACCAAACTGGTGGGTGTTGAATAGGAAGGCCTGGAATGACAGCCATATTGTTATTTGATCCTCAAATGGACTGCCCCTTTCTGTGGACACAGCTATGAGGATCACTAGTGGACAATAAGAATCCGATTAAATTGTGACAGGATTCTTAAAAAAAAAATAGTTCTGTTGCCGATCAGGCATCAGGCTTCCCAGGAGGCGGGAAAGCAGTTGACTAAACGCCAGGGACGCCAGGGCGGTGAGGCTCCGAGTTCCATCTTGGCAGCGGCAACTTTAGGGAAGACTCCCGCCGGCTTAATCTTGTTGCCTAGCTTGGTTCTCGCTGCTGCGGCCACTGCCGCCTTTCTTAAATCTGTTGGCAAGACCTCGCAGGTACAGGCTCCGAGAATCCCGCCTCTTTTGTTCCGGTGTTTAACCAACTGTGAGATAAAACGCTGCGGGGCTGTGAGCGAAGCTCAAGCGGGGGGAGAGTTAGCAGAAAGGGGCTCGCCAGGAGCGATAACAGGAGAGCTTGGCGGAGAGATAACCTGGCGCCAAAGAGAAGCTTCATTGTTGCTCTTATTGAACAGGAAATGTCGCCAAATGCACCCAAGACAGTCCCCCGAGCAGCCTCTCCGACCGCGGCTCGGAGGATCGGCCGGCCAGGTCTGGAAGTGGAGAAACTTGACGTAGGGAGAAGAGGGAAAGGTGGGCGATTCCCAAGAGCTTATGTATAAGTGAAAAGGAGCCCATCCAAACACTAGATTAAACACGGATCCACGAAGAGAGAGGAAAAGGACGGGGAAGTCGTCCGTCTACGTCTGAGCAAGAATCCGCCTGATCTTATGCCTCGTTCCTGCGAGGATAGGAATTTCCTTCCCTCTGGATCATTGGCAGCAATTCCAAACATCTGGGTCCCCTGGAAACAAAGGGGCGCATTCCCCTATATACAGATTTGGCCGAAGAGAATAGGTTCATTCTTTCTGAGAAACGGATGATGTCCTCGGTTATGTTACTGCCTCTTCCGTTCATTTTGCCCCATCTGAAAAAGAGCAACCCCATAGGATCTTCTTGAAACTTCCCAAAATTTGCAGATTTTGGATCCAGCAAGGGGCAACTTTCTGTTAAAGGGAATTCTTCTGCGCATCTTTGCCTAAGAACAAGCTCCCTTGAGTGAGATCTTAAAATCATATTTCAATGATATTAGTAGGCAATAAGACTTAGTGCTCCTATTAACTTTTTTTAAAAAAAACAAATCCTACACTACATCTTGCTTGTGTACTTTCTTTGGAGTTTCCGAGAAGACTCGACTATATTGGACTGAGTTGGGATCTTCCCACCTGATGCTAGGAGTTACTGGTTTTCCTATTCCTTCCCCCAACCCCTGGATTGTGTATCTAACCTTCATTAACATAGCTTGTATCAGAATGCTACTGCTCTGGACAGACCATGTTAACTTGGGACCGCCCTATTAAGTGTTTCAAATCCATATCAAAATAAAGGCATGGGTGAATGGAATCTTTTACATTCATGAATGTCATTAAGTATTGCTAACAGGTGTTCTCCCCACCTGATGCACACCCGTTGATTCATCCACTTTTAACCCAGCAAGGAGGATTGATTAGGTTTTAACCAGGATTTGGCCACAGAACCATATTTAAACGTGAGAAACTTGGAGCAGTAGAAGACTGCTCTGTACCTAGGCAGCGTTTTTTCCTCTCACCACTGAATAATTAACAGAATGAGGGAAGGGACCTTAGAGGTCTTCCAATCCAACCCCTAAGAAGCCCCATACCATTTCAGACCAATGGTGGAGCAATCTGTTCTTTAAAATTTCCATGTTGGAGCACCCACAATTTGCGGAGGCAACTTGTTCCACTGCTTAATTGTTCTGTCAGGAAATGTATTCTTAGTTCTAGGTTGGTTTTCTCCTTGATTAGTTTCCATCCTTTGCTTGTCCTGCCTTCAGACATTAAAATTAGGGAGCATTGCCGCATGGTGGATCAGAAATCCCCATTTTTGCAACACTCCTTATAGGAGGGAACGCTCTTATTAAAGAGTAGGATGCGCATTTTCTGGTTTTCAGCGCCGGGCGCCAATAGAAAAGCTGAACTGTTCACGAGCAGCGACTGGGCGATCGAGCACCGAGCTGGCGTGGGCTTTGGGGATGGGGTTGCAGCGGCATCTGGCTTGCCATGGAAAAAAGGGGAGGGTGAAGGCGGAGGGAGGGAGGAAGAGAAAAAGAATGCCTTATGAAGCTGCTACATTAAATTGGAAAATCGATTTATTGAATGGCAGGTGTTCGCAAGCAAACAGATGGCGGGAACTCCAAGGCATAAACAGGCATTTGTATGGCAAAGAAGCAATCGATATAGCACGAGAAGCCAATCACCGTCGTCGTTATCCGATTTCAGAGGAAAGGCCTTGTTTTGTGGGTTGCACGCTAAATAGCAAGAGCAACAAAGGTGGACTTTTACGGATTGCAACTAACACCCCTTCCCTCCACCCAATGCCTCCGCCGCCAAGGAAAAGATGCGCTAGCTTGTCCTTTGCCGCCCCAGGGTTCGGTTCGGAAAGAGCGGGGCCCAAAGGCGGCGTGCATGGACCACCCGCTTTGGAGGGGCAACAGGAGGCGATGGGGATTCCCCCTTCTGAACCGGGTGTGAATCCCCCGCAGGCGTCTGGAGAAACCGGCGGTGCAGATGTTCCTAGGAGTTGTAAGAGGAAAAGGTGGGAGCGGCGGTCTGAGTCTACATCCCATTGCATTTGCTCCCTAGGAGCGTGCGTAGAGCGAAAGTCCTTAACTCACGTTTGGAGTATGCAACTGGCGGGAAACCTTTTCAGAGGTGCCCCTGGGCTGCTCTTGTGCAAAAAGCTTTTAAAAAAAACACGGCCTTTTATTCTGTGACTCTGCAAGACACAACCCTCCACGTTGCGGAGCCTCCTCGTGTCCCTGGGTCAAAGCTCCGTTCGCCCAGCCTTAGCTGAGCCCTCTGTAAAACGGGAGTAACCTTTTCCCTCTAGGGCTAAATTCCTGCGGGAGTAACACGGTGATTTCCCCACCCGAGCAAGGATTCTGAGGAAGATCCGAATCCCACCGAGATGCTGAGCTGGCTCAGATTACCGTTTTTTTCCCGATCCTGAGAAGCCCTGAGTCACGTGACGCTCTTCCACCAAGACTTCCCTGGTCTTCCGACGCTGCGATCCTCTTAAGGGCTTACGGAGGGCTTTCTCGGCCTCCCTGCCCTGCCCTGCCCTCCCTCCGTCCAACCTCCATTCAAGCCCCAGCCCCGTTCCAACTCCAAGCGCCGCGAGGCGCCCCACGACGCCAACCAAGAATCCGCGCCACGTGCTGCTGCGCCCGAGCCAAGGAAGGAAGCGCTGGCTCGGCGGCTCCTGGCCAAGAGGCAGGCCTTGCCGGAGCTTGCAGCAGGTGTCTTTTGTGCGCTCCCCGGCCCCTGGATGCGCCGACTGCGGGTGTCTGGAGGCCGCCGGGCTGGGCCTCCCTGTCCCAGTTGGCACGTGGCGGTGCGCTTGGCTGGCTCGTGGCAGCTCTCCCCTGGAGCAGATGAGGCACGCGCCAACCTCATTACAATGAGAATGGAGCCATGTGGCAGCAACAGTTTGCAAATCTCCCCTCCTCCTGTGCAGATCAGGAAATATTTCCAAGCACTTGGCTCCCAAATCGACCGCGTTTAACACCCCTCGCCGCCCTCTCTCCCAAAAGCGCGCGCGGGGGGTGGGGGGTGGGGAAGGGAAGGGCATGGGAGCGGGTGTTGCTGTTGGAAAGAAAACAAGCCGGGCATCGCGCATGGCTTATTTTCCCCCATATTTGCAGAAGTTAAGTTTGCTGAACTTAAAGACGGGGAGGGAGGGGACTTTTGGGGTCGGTCCTGTTTTTAAACTGCGGGGTGGGAAAGTTTATGCAATCTCAAGAAACTCGCGCGAGTGTACCAAGCAGGGAAATAATTCAAAAGCAATCAGCCTGGCAATGCTGTGTTTTCTCTTTTCCCAGACTGGCTCATCCAGATGTGCTCGACTATTAATTCCCATTAGCCCGAAGTGAGGAGAAGACATAGAGGGAGCTGCTACTTGGAGATGATGAATGTGGATGGTAAGGTACCAGACTGCAGGAGGGTTGCTCCAGCCATAGCAACCTCAAGACTGTTACAAAGATCCTTTCCTTCCCCTTGTTTACCTTGTGGTCAGATCACCCTGGCAACCCCAGCTCCCTCCAGAGCTGGTTTTACCTTTTCCTCAGCCTAGGACATATTCTGGAAATCCACTATTTTTTTTCCTACATCAGGGACCTCTCACAGCATCAACAAAAATTGGGGGGGGGGGAAAAATAATTTATCCATTCTTTGGGGGTAGGAGGTGCAGTTCTTGGCCAGAAGAGTGTTTGTTTGTTTGCCAAATTTAGACACAGCCCATCTCATTATCCAAGTGGCTCTGGGCAGTGTACAGATACAGATGTATGGTACAAACCATACCCCACTGAATAATCCCTGAATGAAACCTGGTGCCTAGCTTGAATGAAGTAGTTGGTGAGTAACACATTTTAATTAGAGGCTAGAGATCAGAATCTGGGTAACTCAATTTATGGCAACAGGCTTTTTTAAAAAAACTAGACGTACCATTTATTTTTTGTTTTAAATATGGTTTTACATTATGTAAGCCACCTTGAGTCGCCATGGGTGAATAGGCGGCAATATAAATTAAATAAATAAAGGCTGGTGGTACTTTGAACCGCTACATGAGGATAAGGCTCAAGTCTATAAATATTTCAAAGAATGAGGGGGAAATATGAAGATGGATTAATAAAGAGAGGCAAGAAACCTTAATCACCATTCCCTGACACAGCATTCAGGTAGAACCTGCTCCCCTTTCCCCTATTTTGAATTTGTGCTTGTGCTGAGAAGAATTATTTATCCAAGAATTAATTCTGTCTCAAAATAAATGGGCTATTCACACATTGCTGGTTTTTGCTTGTAAACCCCAATATGCAGTATATTCATACTTCATACTTAAGATATTTCATTGCCAATGCCAGTAAGAAATAGATTATTTTGAGAGTCGGTGGACAGGTGGAGATACAGTTCTTTCCAAAAAGAAGCAATTCCTAAAAGGTCTCCCAGGATTCCTTGTAGCTTTTTATCCATTGCATAAAAACCAAAATCTCTATTTACTACATTCAAGTTAGGAAAATTATCGACTTTGGGTCGTAACATTAAGAGAAAATGAAGCTAAGATCTGATTAAAGATCACTTAAAATGGAACTAGAATGAAAGAAAAAGATATCTGGATTAACAACCCATGAGAGCTTTACTGCCACTACCATAAGCAGTAAAGAAGCTGGTTGCCTTGTTAGCCCAGTACAGCTAATATAAAGAGTAATATAGGAAGGCTTTAGATGGAGGCAGCCCCAGTGACAAGTTCATGGATCAGGAAGTAGCTGAAAGTAGAGGAGTTTGGCATTGCAGTCACTGATTCTATGGCCCAACAATGGTCCTAATTGATTTTGATGCTCAAATTAGGGATGTATCATGTCATTCAGTGATTCAAAAACTATCACTTTAAACTTAAGCCAAAACAGAAACTGCCCAACTGGAAACTACATCTGATGTAAAATCTAGAATGAAGAATAAATGACTGACTGACTGACTCTCCTATTGCTTAGAATGAGAAACTACAAACAAAGGCAACAAAAAATGAAGTGAACTTTGCAGATACCTGAGAATATCAATTCTGATTTAGGGGTCAAAAGTAATATTTGTTTATATTGTTGTTTTAAAAAACAATCATTTTAATTTTGATCATGCTCAGAAAACATTTGCAGGCAATTTTGACTGTTCTGTGGGAGTAGAATCCTACCAAACTTCAGAGAAAAAGCCACTGTGGAACTTTTCAAAAAATACTGTTTTCAGTGGGAGTTGGGTGAAAGTTTTACTTAAGCCTAAAATTGTTTGGGTTCCTAATAGTACTATAGACTTTGTAGGACTATCACTTCATTTAAAAAAAAATCTCTCAAATTATAGGCGTTATTGGGGAGAATGGAATGGAAATATCTACAAACACTATCAAACTCTTTAAAATACAACCTCCCACTTGAGAAGCTGCTACCAAAACATAGAATCACAGCTGAGAAGGGCATATTACTCTATATCCCTCCTGTAGATACTTCGATCGATTGGGAGAGCTTTGATGAATCAATTCCTGCTATTAGAAGATAGACCAGTCAATCGCTCCTTACCTCTGCCTTTTTCTTAACCTATTTTCCATATATAGAGAAGTAGAAGTAAGGAGGGATATGGGTTTCTTTTTAAGCTCTCCAAAGTGCTCCAAACTCAAAAGACTTTGTCATTCAGTTGGTATGGAAGTTGGTTGCTTCAGAGAAATCGTGCTTTACATTTGCTTGCTTTCCAGAATATCAGTACACTCAAATTTGGCATGAGGGTTGTCAAATTCCAGGGCTTATCTTTACTCAACCCAATCCATCTGCTCACTGCATTAAGGCCCTGGCATTCATAAGCTTCCCCTTACTCCCAATTTTGGGAGCCTTATTTGTTTTATTTATTTTTTGCATTTCTGAACCACCCATCTCCTTCAAAGAATGGTGTACAATAAAAATGTAAAATTAACTTTGTTTTGCTGGAAGAACTACATGTCGTTGCTGCAGTATGCTAGACTCCTGTCCATGACGGGATGGTGGGGCAGGGTGGGTGGGTTGGGGCATAGTTGTGCTTTAAGGCCAAGTGTATGATTAAACTGAGATGATCGCCTCAGGCAGGAGAAGCAAGACATTGCAATGTTTTCCTCTTTTGGGTGATAAGTGTTTTAGACCAGGGGGTCTCCAACCTTGGCAACTTTTAAGACTTATGGACTTCAACTCCCAGAATTCCTCAGCCAGCTTCTGGCTGGCAGTTGGTCCACAAGTCTTAAAATAGCCAAGTTTGGAAACTCCTGTTTTAGACAACTGAAGGACAAAATCTTATAGGGAGTCCCTGCCTCTGGTATAGGTGAGATTATTGTCCCATTACTAGCCTTCACTACTGTGCCAGGTGATTACCATATGTGAAATGAGAAGGGGACCATAAAAGATTTGTATTTTAAATTATGGCCTGGGTTTTAATTATGATTTCAATAAACCATTGTAGGCATAAGAAAATAGACCATTGTGTGCTAATAAAAAAATCAACGGTCAACACAGTGTGTATATTCTGTACTAGAGGTTTTTTTTGTCAAATTGTATTGCACCATCTTGTAGTTGAATAAAACTCTTATGTTCTTTGAAGCTGATTCTCCCTAATTCAATAGCAAAAGTATCCTATATTTAATTTTCAGTGAAAAGTTCATGAGAGTTATATTACTCTCTTTAGCTTTATTCCAAACCATGCCCTATTGTTTCAGTTCTTAGTTAATTGTCTTATGTTTCCACCTATTATAGCAATAGCAGAGGGCTGCATACAGACTCTTCTAACTATAGGGAGCTGATTTTGTGTTTCTGGTACAGCAACTTCATTTGCCATATGGCAGTTTTGAAATCAGGAATAACCCAGATTTGCTGCTCTGTTCTTAAGGGAGGCCTATGCCCAAAGACCACAGGTATGGCTAGTTTATTTATTTAGGCTTGTTGGAGTTAAGCATTAACATAGCAACATATAGTTTCATAGTCTACAACATAAAACACTGAGAAAAGTATAGAAATTCAATTATCAGCATGCAATTTAAATCTGCTCAATAAAGTTTATAGAAAGTTCTCTGTTCTTATCTTCAATATTGTTTCAGTTTTCATGAATTTGCATAAACTCTAGTTAAACCAACTTATAAAATTCAATTACTTTGGCATGATATACTATTCCACATAAATTATAAGTAGGGATATACTACTGCATAGCTTTGGTTCTATGTATGCTTAAGGGGTTTTGTTTTGCAGATTTTATTTTGGTTCTCATAAAAGATTTAGACAGATTACCATATTCAAATTAATTTGTTTTGGATGCATTATGCAAATATCTAATTCTCTGGAAAAGGCTTTAATGTTGGGAAGGGTGAAAGCAAAAAGAAGAAAACCATCACCAGCATGGTGGCTGGAGTCCAGTTATAATGGTGATGAAAGTGTTGTTAGGACAGCTGAGGACAGGGTTAGGAACCAGCCTATAATATCTATCTATCTGGTCGCTAAGAGTTTGATACACATACTCAATCTACCAATCAAAAGATTTAGATCATTATTTTCCCCCTTATCATTAAGGCAGCGATTTGCAGTTCTGCAGTCTGTGAAGATAAGTCTTCGCCTATTTGGTGACATCTTACAAGTGTTGGACTACAACTCTTGTACTAACTCTTGTTCCCATTCATCTTGGCTTATCCTGGCTTGAGTAAATTGGGTTCTATTTTAAAGGACACCACTACACCTGAAAGGCATAAGGCTGTGAAAAGCTGTAACAGATAAACAAAGGGTTTATTCAGGTAATAGCACAACTCAGTATATAGTTTTCCTTAACATCTGTACGGTTTGAATACCTAAGTCTGCAGTTATGTATAATAAATACAATAGCTTGCATCCAGTTGAAATTCAAGGGTCCTAATATATAAAAATAGTCTTGATTAAGTTCCATTAATTTCAGTAGGAAATAAATGTGTGTTCTGCAGTGAAGTTATTAAAATTCAATAAATTTAATAAATGTGGGATTGCAACCTGTATCAACTATTCAATCTTTCAGTTTAAAATAAAATAAATTTTAAAATAATGTTAACATAAAAGAACTAGCCATTTCTAACTATGTAGCTTTCAGGCCAGTCCTTTTTCTTTTAATAGTTGTTTGATGCTCATTTCATAGAATGAGTCAGGATATTAATGATTTCTTGAAATATTTTCGGTTCTTAGCACTGGCACTGCTAACAGTTGGAAGGACATACAAACACTTGAGTAGAACCATTAACTATGGGGAGTATTATGGTACTTCCTTACAATTCCTAAAATGTTTCCTAGGATATCAAATTCACGTAGTACTAAATCCCTGTCAAAATGTTACAAAACTAGGTGTAATAGAATGTAATAGACACGATGACATAGGCAAACTTAATCCAAATGAAACATTCCTCACATAAAAGATTCAAAAATTGTGTAATAGACACCAGGAGCAGAGAAATTATTTTCCCTGCCCCCACTTCAATATAGTTGTTTATATGCATGTGTGTACACATATAGAAAACATTTAAATGTTTTAGGTCTGTTAAATATTTCTGGCCATTGTGTATATTTAATTAATTAAATATAGTTAGCTAAATGTACACAATGGCCAGATATATTTCTAGCCTCTGTTAAGAATTGTTGCAGAATCAGATCTTAGCTGGGTGATTCTACCAGAGCGGCCTTGGAATCTGACAAACCAGCAAAACGGCTGAAGCTACTACAGTACACTGTGGTTCCCAAATGGTTGATAACAAAACACCCAGGTAAAGAGACAGAAATGCGAAGAGAAGAGTCCTGCAAACTTTTCAGATCCGGCAGCTGCCCCGCCTTGCATTTTCTGTCTCTTTCTGTCTTTTTTTTTTTTTTTTGCCTTGGCAAACACAAAACAGATGGTCCATTCTGCTTCTTGTTTATTATTTTACTGCGGCTGCTTTAATAGCTACAATCCCAACAGTATGTATATGCCCGCGACTTTCAAGATTTCACATCTGCTTGCTTACCACCAGGAAGAGGAGGGATGCGCGTGCTGTGCCCCGCCAGTCATTCTGGGGCAGCCGGGGGTGGGGGTGGGGGAGCTGGGAAGGGAGGAAAAGTAAGCGGAAAGCCCCCCCACCCCCACCCCGGAGAGAAAAAGCCACTGCGATCCCCGGAGCGAACGGGAAAGGAGGGCTTGGTTTCAGGAGGGCGGAGTCGGGCGCTGCCCACGCCATAGTATATTTATTTATTTCGGGGGGGGGGGCGGGGGATCGAGGGCGCGCGGGAAGCGTGCAAGCGACAGGTGAAAAGGAGCCCTCTCCGCGGAGCCTGGTTGCAGGGTGGGAGGAGGTTTGGCCGGGTCGGGCGCGCGAAAGGGAGCAGCTCTCTGGCTGTAACCTACATTAGCCCGAGAGAATAGAGCGAGTCCATATGGTAGATGCTGCCTGTGGATCTGCAGCCGCCCGAGCGATGCCCTGCTCCTACATGCCGCCCAGCTTGTGCCAGATGGCGCCTGGGCCAAAGTGGCCGGGCGGGGTGGCTCCGGTTAGCCAAAGAAACCTCCGAGACAAGTCAAAAAATCAAAAACACGCACATACTAACATCTGTCAGAGCCCACCGTGCCTAGCTAGCCTTTTCAATCATGAATTAAAGAGCCCCCACCGCCCTTCTGTTCCCCTAGGCTAGAAACTCATCACCATTTATCAGCACTGATGCTATCTGGCTTCTCGTTTTATTTAGTGCCGGAGCTCTTCGCGTCAGTTTTGACAGTTGAGGAGGAGGAGGAGGAAGGGAAGAGAGGGAGGGAGGCTAGCAAGGCAACAGCGGTTCTCTGCCTGCCTTACGCCGGATGATCCCCCTATTTCCACAAGCCTTTACTCGATTCCAGCTACTTCTCCTCCAGAAGAAGGTTCCGGTATTGTCAACGGCGCTGGTTTTCCTCTCAGGACCTTGGCAAGGGCTTTCTAGGCAGCCCCCACCCCTCTGTGTGTGTGTGTGTGTGTGTGTGTGTGTGTGTTAAAAACCGCGATCAGATCAAGTGCGTGTGCCGCATTTTTCGCATCTTCCCCCTCCCCCGCCCCCTCACTTCCCCCGAGCCCCACCCACGCCTTTGCTCTTCTGTCCCAAAGGCAAGGTCGCCTGGCCAGGAGTTCTCAAAAGAGAATTGGAAGGAACAGAGGAGGAGGGGGGGGGGGGGAAGTGTTAGATAAAGTGGTTGCCCCAAGCGTTTAAAGAGAAAGGAGGCCACCTACTCAGTGGACAGGGGGAGGGGGGGGAATCCTTGCCTTACAGAAAATCACCGCGAGGGGCCAAATCCTTGCAAAGTGTGGCCCTGCCTGCGATGGATGACAAATGCTTTTTACGTTTGTTTATTCCATGTATATGCCGCCCATCTCGCGACTCATTTTGGCAGCCGTTCAGCAAGTTCATAGACGAGGCTTTTAAAAAAAATTTTTTTAAAAACCCTTCAGACTCGCCTAAGAGCCGGCCGAAAGTTGACAACGTTTCAGGGGAGCGATTCCTCCTCCTACCAGCAGCCATCCGGCTTGCCCAAATTTTGCCCTTCCCGGGTGTCCACCATCTCCAGTATTTTGCCCTCGGTTCTTCTCCCGACGGGTTGCGGTGCGATCATTCCGCATCAAAGTCGCCGGGCTCCCTTCTTAGGACTCCCGGCTTGAAGGCAGGCGTCCAACCTCCTCTCTGCTCGACTGGAAATGGAAAAGGGTATTTCTTTCAAGGTTGTTTGCCAACCAGCTATACCAGCTAAAGAAAGAACGCGCCAACGGGTTGTTTCACTTATTTTGAACTAGGAAGGGCCCGGTGGACCTTCCTGAACGGAGGGCTGGGAGAAAGGTGACAAAACCTCATTATCATACAGCTGAAGGTTTATCTTCTCTGTTTCCTCCCCCCCCCTTCCCTATTTAACAACAAGCTGAAATAAAAGCCACATGAAAGGCCTCCTCTGTGCTTGGCTTTAATGAGGGACACGCGACTCAACAATAAGCACACATTGCAGGCAGACCGAGGGGCTTTGCTGGCAGCCTGCAGCCAGGAGACGGGCTGAGCCTCCCAGGTCGGTTTCGCACGAGCCAGAGGGAGGGCTCCGGGCTCAGCCTTCATCCTGTTGTTTTCACCGAGGAGAGCGGCGTCGGCGGGGATGCTCTGCTGCTGCTGCTGCTGCCTCCTCCTAGGGCGGGCGCCCATCCGTGGCTTCTTCCCTCCCCAGGAAGCCAAGCCATCGGATTTCACCTGCTCTTTTTCTTTCCAATTGTCGCGCTCTGGGAGCAATGAGCTTCCCGCACGCCGGAGAAGGTGGCTTTGGAAAGTGGCAGTGAATTCCCCACCCCCCGCCCGCTCCTCCCGCAAACGCTTCCGAAGGGCTGCCAAGCGCTTGCGGGACAAGCCTCGCTTCGCTTGCCCATTTCCATCCGGAGAGGAGAACGCGCAGTGGTTAGAGCTCCTTTCGAGCCCAGCAGCTTCGAGCTGCTAAGAGTAGGAAGCCCCGCAGGAGGTTCGGCCAATGCGTGCAAGGGCAGGTGGGGAGTCTTCCTCGCAGAACCGTCGACCCGCTTCGTTCCTCCTAGCAGGGGTGTGTGGGCGCGGGCGCTGCACCTACAGGTAGAGACGCACCTGTCTGGGGGAACCTCACTATAGTTCCAAATGGATCCACTTTCCGGGGAAACGGAACGGGAATAGGCAAGACCACACTGACCCCTGCTTCCCCCCCACACACACACACATACCTCTGCCCTTGGCTGGTCTTCCCTCCCTCCCTCCCTCCCTCAAGTAGCCAGCCTCAAGAAGGAGCAAGCCCACGAAGGCTGGGCTGGCGAACGATCAGCTGGATTCCTCGGGGTGAGAACTGGGGAGGGGGGGGAGGGGGACGGACATGAGTCCCCCGGCCACCCCCAGCCATTCTGGATCTGCGGGCTGAAGGCCACACATTTGACTCCAATTCCAGAAAGATGAAAAGTGGGAGGGATCTCCGGCGTCTGACTGGCAGTTTACATAAT
Organism: Pseudonaja textilis; assembly: GCF_049901715.1. Classification (NCBI taxonomy): domain Eukaryota; kingdom Metazoa; phylum Chordata; class Lepidosauria; order Squamata; family Elapidae; genus Pseudonaja; species Pseudonaja textilis. Next base: position 271,660,669 of record NC_141990.1, on the reverse strand, counting down.
GAGCTTGCACAGCTATATATGCAGCTGAAAGGAAGCGAGTCGCCTACTTGCTGAGCGAGCGCGGCGAGGTCGGGGAAAGAGGAGCTACCGGTACCAGCACGCCGCGGCCCCGGGGACCCCACCGCCTCTCCCTCTTGCCCGCCTCTGGAGTGTTATCGAAAGGCGGCCGTCGGCGAATCTTTTCCTCCGCGGCTGGCTTCAAGAGCTGGATTTATACCCACCGCCTGCCCTCCTCCCGCGCCGAAGTTTGGGGCGTGTTCGGGAAGGGAGAAGCCGCTGCACGGGGCGACCTGCGGGCGACGACTTTGGGGCCGAGGCCAGAGACGCATCTTTGCAAGCCCCGAGGAATAACAAGGCGAGGACGCCAGCGCAGCAGCAGCAGCAGAAGAAGAAGAAGGTGGACGCCGTCAGTTCCCGCGAGCACCCGAGGAGGATGGCCGCCTTGCGTCTCTTGGGCTTTGCGCTGGCTCTGGCGCTCCCGCTGCAGGTAATGGCCCAGCCGGGGCAGGGGGAGGCGCGAAGGCTCGGCCGGCGTGGGAGGGGGGGGGGAGAGGCAAGCTCTGACCGGGCTCTTTTGTGTGTCTCTCCTCTTTGTGCAGCGGGTCTGCGGCTCCGGCGTCTTCCAGCTGGAGTTGCGCGAGTTCGTCAACGGGCAGGGCTTCCTGGCCAGCGGAGAGTCGTGCGGGGCCGGCTGCAGGACCTTCTTTCGCGTTTGCTTGAAGCACTTCCAGGCGGTTATCTCCCCGGGCGCCTGTACTTTCGGGACCCTCACCACCCCGGTGCTGGGAACCAACTCTTTCGCCATCAAAGAGACGGAGGGCTTCGGCACTCCCATCAAGTTGCCGTTTAACTTTACCTGGCCGGTGAGAGCTCACCTCCAAGAGACCTGGAACGGGGGGGAGGGGGGGAGGAGGAGGAGGAAGGGGAGGAAGCAGCTAAAGGGGAGGGCGCTGCCCGGCTGGCCGAGAGGCAAAGGCGAGTCGCTGCGGTTCTTTCCTTCTCCTTCGCTCCGCGTCCTGCCAAAAAACTGCCGCCGCGTGGTGCAAAGGCATTTGGAAATGCGTGGGTCGAGCGAAAATGTCAAAACGGGAATGGCATTCGCAGCGCGCATCCCGGGGCTGTGGAGGGATAGCGAGAGAAAGATGACCTGCCGTTAGAGAAATTGCAAATAGTTGGGTTCCCCAAGCCCTACACAGCCCCTTTCCGATCCCCTCCATTCGCCGCTTTCTCTCACTGCTTCTTTTCGTCCAACAGGGAACTTTCTCGCTGATTATTGAAGCCTGGCATGCCCCTGAAGGTTATTATCCAACAGGTGAATACCTTATGTCTCTCAGCGGTCGCTAGGGGGAAGCCGTGTGCTACCTTACTTTATTGTACATTGAAAATAACTCCCAGAAAATAGTTAAATTTTGGGGGGGGTATTGTTCCAAAACAGCTGTCACTAAAAGCTAAATAAATACATCTGAGCGCAGATAGAATTTTAGGATATCGTTTTGGTGCTTGTTTTAGTTTGCAAGCCAGAGCTGTGTTCCCTACATCTTGATCGGTTTTGCTTTGATTTTTGTCCTCGACTTAATCTCCACACAATTGTGTTTCCTCCCGTTTATTTTTGGCGTGGGAAAGAAAGGAGCTCTTTGGTGAGAAAACGACAAGGCTGCCAAGAAGTCCTGACTGCCTTTTCCTGTATTTTACACCTTTTTCAAATTCCGCCCTTTGGAAAAGGAATAATGGCTTTGGGATGTTTTTCTGACATAAAGGAAAAGGATATTTCAACAGCAGCACAGCTCTTATTTTGAAAGCGTCTCTCTGAGAAAAGTGGATACTAAACGCAATTTAAAATACTGGCTTTATTTTTTTTTAAAAAAATAGGGACTCTTTATTCCTTTCTCTAAAATAACTGCAATCAAGTAGCTGAGTCCTACATATTTCATGAATTTTATATATTTCTGTTGTGAACAAGAAACGTTTTACAGACTATTGTTGCTTGAACTATAAGGAGTTTCCCCACTCTTGGAATTTAATCACAATAGTAGCATTTTCCCACAACTGCCATGGATAAGCTGGTTGATTCTTTTTATTTGGAAATCACAAGGACTGGATTACCAGGATTTCAGACTCTTCATTTTAAATTATATTAGACATCCCATTTGGAAAACTTTTTTTCAAAAAAGCAAACCCGAAGGCATCAAATGATGGAGCATGTTGCATAAAATCTGGACACTAGGGGAGTGTTACAGATGACCCTGGAGAAGGCATACAAGGCGAACTATAATTGGCAAATAGTTCTAATAAATTAAAACAATGTGTTAGCAGGGTAATGTAATATGACTAAGGCTGCCCCACCATATGTTATTCATCAAGGGAAAGGACAAAAGGAACTGTAGCCAGCATGGGTTGGCATTGGCATTGCTAATAAGGGTTCACTGTCTTCTATTGGAAGGATGCAGGACAAGCTAGATTTCAACACTGCTTGGTGCCTTCCCAGGTCTTGAAGCATGCACTCTGTTTAATGGCAGAGTAGCTCTACTATATTAGTAAAGCAGCTCCGGAGCCCCGTTGGGTACCCTATGAGGGAATTCTGAGGGGAATTGCCACTTGTTACTGGAAGAGCTGCTATAACTTAACTTCGAGAGGGAGAAGTTAAGAGAGAGAAGCAAATCTCAGCGTGGAGAATGTAAGGGTAATTTCCTCTTGTACTGCTGCCAGTGATGCAGTTGGTAAAGACACTCCTGGTCGGATGTCCTCCTAGGGATCAATGTGGGAGAAATGCCGAGGAGTTTGGAGCAAGTGTACAAGTAAAAGTGGAAAATTGGGGGAAAGCGGCGTCTCCTGGAAGGGGGAGCGCACTCTGGTTGCCTCTAGATGACAAATGTATCCTTCGCAGGCTCCGAGATCCCAGCTCGGAAATGGCTCATCAGCCAAATGGCGATCCAGCGCTCGCTGGCGGTGGGCGAGGACTGGTCCCAAGACGAGCAGAGCAACCAGCGCGCCAAGCTCAGCTACTCCTACCGAGTGATCTGCAACGAGCACTACTACGGGGACAACTGCTCTCGTATCTGCAGGAGTCGGGACGACCACTTCGGACACTACGTTTGCCAACCTGACGGCAGCTTCGTCTGCATGGCGGGCTGGACTGGAAACTACTGTACGGAGGGTGAGTAACTTTCTCTCCCCCCCCCCAGTTCGCGGACGAGTAGCCGGCGGGAAGCGCCAGGCGAGGAGAAAGAGCTCCCCCTGGTGCTTGCGCGTGGCTACAACGCTGCCGTCGGCGCGTGCAGAGAGGGCGGGAGCGGGAGGAAGAAAGTGCGGGCCCGCCTGCTGTCGGTCGCCAGGGAAGCGCGCGCGGGAGGGACCTTCACTCTGACCGTTGTGGGGGTTGGAAGGATGGCTGTGGAGATTCTCAGCCATCCAGGTCCATAGCTGTCTCAAAGGTGCTTTTTCAAAAGGCAACTGGACTGGGTTTCTTGTTTCCTTGAGGAAGAAGAAGCTATCTGTCAGAAATGGTGTAGGGTCTCCTGCTTTTTTGGGGGTGGGGGGGACTAGATGACCTACAAAGTCCCTTCCCACTCTGTTAATCTATTTAATCTGTTTAAAGGAAATGTTTGGCTTCTCATCCAAGAAGCTCCATCAGTACTGGAAGGACAGTACCTATCCTTCCAGCTATTGCCTAAGTGCTAAGTCCATATAAGTCTACAGGTAGTCCTCAACTTACAACCACAACTGAGCTCAGAATTTCTGCTGTTACGTGGGACATTGGTTCAGTGAATTTTGCCTCCATTTTACGGCCTTTCTTGCCACGGTTGTTAAGTGAATCACTGCAATTACTAACTTAGTAACATGGTTGTTAAGTGAATCTGGCTTCCCCATTGATTTTGCTTGTCAGAAGGTCACAAAAGTTGATCACATGCCTGTTGGGACACAGCAATGGTTGTAAATAGCGTCTGAATTTTGATCACGTGATCATGGGAATGTTGCAAAGGCTGTAACTGAAAAATTGTGATAAGTCCCATTTTTCATGGCCATTGTAACTTTGAGCAGTCACTAAATGAATTGTTGTAAGTCCTGTATGGTCTAAGTGCTAAGTCCATATAAAGCTAAGTGCTATTGCTATCCCCCACATCACAATTGATGAAGCTTCTTGGATGATAAGCGAAACATTTTCTTCCTCCTCAACAAAAAGACAGTCTAGTTACTTTTTGAAAAAACACCTTTGAGGAGCTTGAAGGAGTTTCATTGGGGATAAGGAGGATTTGGATTCAGCCATGTAGGATGTTCTATTGCATTGAAGTTAACACTGTTGATATTTTGCTACAGAAAGATATGTAGGCTGTTTCTTAAATATTCCTAACCAAGAAGACAGTTGTACTTTGGGCTTTTTCGCTTTGATTGCTAAAAACATTTAGATTTAGAGCTAAAGTCTAAGTGGGCAGTCCTGTTCTCACCAGTCTTCCAAAGCTAGTGGCTGTAGTGCTGTTGCTGAAATTGTACAGTTTACAGCCAAGTTCTACTTAGCTGGGTTGAGGAAATCAAGTCTGTGTTTGTTGTGAAAACAGTACTTTCTCAGGGCTGAAGGAAATCTGTATTTACTAGCAATACAGGTGCTGTGTTTTTTGAAGATATCTTTACAGAAAAATCAAATGCAGTGTAGGATTTACAATTTGCATGTAAGTACGCAGTTTTATGTAGAACAAAACTCTTTGGGAGCTCTGTGGTGACAGACATAATTCTGAGCACAGCACAGTAATATTCCACAAGTTTCTTGGATGAAAAGTGAACTGTTTTCGAGGAAAAGAAACAAAAAAAAAATCCAGCTGCCTTTTGAGAACCACCTTTGGGACTTCAATTTTAGTGCAAAACTAAAATTTTGCACTAAAGCCCTCCCCTGTTTTTTCCCCCAGGATAAAACTACAAATCATACCCTTACTCAGCTATTGACTTGTCAGAGTTGTTATAAAAATGAAAAGTGGAGGGAGGACAAATTCTACTGAGTTCACAGGGAAAAGAACAGAACACAGATTAAGTATATTTTCAAATGCATTAAAGTCATCCTTGAAAGAAGTTTTGAATCTTTTTTTTTTCTAGCCATATGTTTAGCTGGGTGTTCAGAAAAAAGTGGATTTTGCAGAAATCCAGGAGAATGCATGTAAGTATTAAACTTGAGAGCCAAAATTCAAGTATAAATCCCAGGGTTTTTTCCCCCTTCCGCTTGTCAGCATGCATAACACTTTGTCTGTCTTGGGACTAAATGTTGTTGCAGGTATTTTAAAACTTCTCCATTTCTTTCCAGTTGTCGTAGTGGTTGGCGAGGCCACTATTGTGACGAATGCGTTCCTCATGTGGGCTGTCGTCATGGTACGTGTACAAAACCAGGAAAATGCTTATGTGAAGAAGGCTGGGGTGGCCTGTTCTGTGATCAAGGTTAGTGGATAGTGGATAAAAGTGATGACAAGTGTTCCTTCTTTCATTTTCTCTATTAACAATATGCCTTCTAAAAATATTTTGGATGGGATCTAAGTAAGAGAATGGATGGGATGGGAGCCTGGTTTTCCTTGGCTCCCAGCTATGTCCTGGAAGTGGGAGTCCTATGAAGCATATGTAGGGTTGCTGCTGCCTGCAGGGAGGCAAGAAAGGGAAAGTTCCACTATTTGAACCGTTGACCAAAGCTGTATATAATCCCATTTCTTTAAAATAGAGATGTTGAGCATTCAGCCGTCTCCCACAACAAAAATTCTATCTGAGATGTATTTATATAACTGCCTTAGTCAAGTGAGTAAAAGATTGAATGGCTGCATTCATACAACATGTTAATCTTGGTTAGTGTTAATTTTGATGGATTTTTTTTGCAGTTTAATATATGATATGAATGTAGCCCACAATTTATATCAAAATTAGGAGAACTCAGAATAGTAGTTAATTCTATAAGCAGATTAAGTACGTTTATATACTTAATATAAACTTTTATATTGATTTAAATATATACTTTTGAGCATAACTAAGTTGTGGACATTTCTGTCAAAAACTTCATTAAAAGCAACAGACTCATAAGGACCTATGTTATCTAAGAGGAAATAACTTTATACAACAAGTTTAACTTTATATTTTAATAAACTATTAAGATTCTTTTTAAAATGACACTTTTGGCACAATTATATGACTTGTCCTTAGCTAAAAAAAAATGATACGTTTTTCAAGATGATTGATATGTGCTTCCATTTACAATCCAAGTTATTTTTCTACCATGGATAATTTCTTAAAAATTATGTTCATGCCATGGGCATAGTCATGGGTTAATTAGCAATTGCAATTTTCTACCAAAGTCTATTCCAAAGCTGAACTGTATTTTAAGGCGGTGTTTCCCAACCCTGGCAACTTTAAGATGTGTGGACTTCAACACTCCTAGAATTTCCTAGCCAACATGCTGGCAAGGGTAATTCTGGGAGTTGAAGTCCACACATCTTAAATTTGCCAGATCTGGGAAACATGGTTCTAAAGCATATACAAGCTCCCCACTTGAAGTGTTCCTATTCCATGCTGATGCTGAGTGGATTCTAAGACATCTTAAATATTAATGAGCCATTTGGGAACTGGGTGGAACAAAAGAAGTGCACTCCAGTGGTGCATTGTTTAACATAGTCCCACAGAAAAATAGATAGTTCATATGTTGTATATTGTATACACATTAGAATTTAAAACAATTGTTCTCTGCATATCAGGCAAAGGTTATAGCCACTACTATTGGACTACCATTGCTAACAAGGGTCTCATACAAGGTTAGGGAGCTACAGGGCAGTGACCATAAACCCAGGTGAAGGGGATATTCCTGTCACTACATGCAATAATCAAAGGGTGAGGGTTTGCCTAGAACAGTGGTTCTCAACCTTCCTAATGCCACGACCCTTTAATACAGTTCCTCATGTTGTGACCCCCAACCATAAAATTATGGCTCGGTTCCTAAGACCATCAAAAATATGTGTTTTCCGATGGTCTTAGGTGACCCCTGTGAAAGGGTTGTTCAACCCCCAAAGGGGTCACGACCCACAGGTTGAGAACCACTGGCCTACAAGGAAGTGAAGTGCAGCAGACAAACTGCTTTTGAGTTGCAAAAGATGGAGAACAATACTTTTTAACATGGAACAGGAAAACACACTGGAAGGAGTTGAGGATGATGTCAACCTCCAAAAATGATTGGAGGGCATTTCTATTATGATGGGACAATATAATGGTGCAGATAAGCCTCTAATCTTCAAGTTAGTATACTCATTCTGACCAATTCTAAAGCAAGTTTGGTGATGCAGACATTTTTCGGTCAGAAAAATACTGTTGTAGATCCCAGAAATTTCTTCCCTTTCTCACAGCTGCGATTGAATTCCACTTCATCTTCTAAGTATTTGGGTTGAGTCCTCTCTGATAGACTTCCTTTAATTTCAGATCCCATGCTTCCAATTGTTCTGATATTGACAAGGACAATTTCAGTTCCTTGGCTTTCAAAACTTTTTTCTCCCAATGATCAATCTGTACTGGTCTCAGATATGCTCTGTCACCCTCTTTAATTCAGTTTGCCCTTTGAATCAGGTTGACTGGTACAATAATGCTGCTTATTATTCCTTGTATCGGACTATTATATCTATAGCAAACAAGGTTCATATAACCCTAATTTTCTTGGATATTTTGAAAGACTGAAAAGGGTTGTGCTTGCATGATCACCTGGAACAGATAATTTAGAAGATGTAGTATGTTGTCTGAACTCTGAATTTGAGAGAAAATAAAGTGAATTGATCAAGCTATTATTTGTACTAAATATTTGTTTGAGAGCAATTTATAGTATGATTTGCAAGGGTGAGCAACACGTGATCAAACAGCATTTGTAGCTAGCTTGTCCTAAAGACAAGGCTTGGTCCTTGTCCAATCTTTTTGAACTACTCTGAAATATACCCGGAAACATTATCAAGGAAAGTTTGTTCTGTTGAAGTATATATGACCTCATAGGGTGATTTTTATGAGTCAGATATTGTTGGCATTTGAGAGCCAGTGTGGTGGTAGTGCTGGAGTAGAAGTAGGGAGACCCAGGTTCTAACTCTCTTTCAGGCATGGAAACCAAGGGGATCATCTTAGTCCATTAATTTCTTCTTGGTCCTAATCAACATCAAGCTTATGTGAAAAGTGACTGATGCATTCATAGCTTTGTTATATGACTTAAGTGTCTTACATTATTTAAAAAAATAAGCAACCAATCAGACAATACTAAGAAAAAAAATACTAACGATGATATTTTTTTAATACCATCCTTAAATTTCATTATTGCAAATCAGTCAAGATATACAGAAGTAAAGAATAGCTCCTGGTGTAACTCTAATGTTTATATATTTTTTCCAGTTTAGGTTAGTTTTCAGAATTAAATTGTCCTTGGAGCTACACAGACATTTATGTTGGCTTTGACTGTCCTCTTCTATTGTTAAGATTTGCTCCAGCAGATGGAATGCTTCTTGTCTGTTTTCATTATTAAAGGCACCATCCAGATGCCATCTCACCTTGGATATGCTAATTGCACTAACTGCTGTTTGTCTCTCTATTTCCTTGTCTTGTTATATATTGGGATTTGATCTAGGGCAAAAATGAAGACTTCAAAACTAAGCTGTTCCTTATGCGTGCGTGCCTGCTTGCTTTATTTGTTCATTTGTCTTTTGTTTAATTATTTAATTTATTTACTTATCTATACTTGGAAAATGTTCACATTTCCCTTATTGACAAGGTGAAGAATAACTGAAGTAATAACCTTGGACAAGTTTATTTTAGTCATTTTCTGTAGTCCCAGTAAACAGTAGTGAAGGCATATACAGCTAAACAACAAACTATCAGGCAAATATATTTTGGCCCAACTCATTATGTCTTACTGTGCTTTTCATGTTTCTTCTTTGCAGTGTCTTCTCTGTCTCATTGACTGATAGTTTTCTACTGTGCTTTGTTTCTTGTCAGATCTGAATTATTGTACCCATCACAGACCTTGCAAAAATGGAGCCACTTGCATGAACACTGGTCAAGGAAGCTACACTTGCTCTTGCAAAGAGGGATTCACTGGCAAGGACTGCGAAAGGAATATTAGTGAATGTGATAGCAGCCCCTGCAAAAATGGGGGTAGTTGCAAAGTAAGGACAAATTATATGCTAATAGTTAATTTATAAAAGTAAAAATGGTGTTATTATTTTATCCAGTTCCTTTTTCAAGGATAGCAGGATTGCACACATGAAGTTATGTTAATATATATTGACAACAATATACTGTACACACAAACCACAGCTCCTATTACAACTATTTTCCTCGCACTCAGGAAGGTGCTACTACCATATATAATAATAACTCTGTCTTTGTGTGCACCTCCTTCAGTCTACATGTTTTATTTTTATGTCAGTCATATTTTAGTCCAATTTTATTTCACTAGTTTGAAAACCTGCAGATTTTTTTTTAAATCAACAGTTCCTGCATATACTGTGATTCTGTTGTGCAGCGTAGAATTAATAGAGGGAATAGTGACACCCCAACACCTGAAGAATGTTATCACCAATAATTTGTATTTGAAAGGACAATAGAGGTTATTCTGAGTACCCAATTTACTATTCTTACAGCAGTATTCATTTCAAATATTTAATATTAGCTAAATATATAATTTATAGCAATTGTCAAGGATAAACTGAGCATAAAAACATTTCTTTCCTGCAGTTCACATTGATAGGAATTTAGTGTTAAGTACTGTCATGTAACATTAAGGTATCCATTTTTCTGATTAACAGAACCTTAGAATTTTTACCTTTACATTCATAGCAAACAATATAATGCACACAATATAATGTACCCGTCATCAAATCACAATCAAATCTTAATATAAATAAAATACAATGAATTATTTTTCATAGGATTACTTTTAAGTGTGAATCATTGGAGTCATTAATAACTGGTTTCTGGATCTCCATAAGTATATCATTGTTAGACAGTTTTTTGTATATTAATTATTTTAAACTGTTATATGTGCCCATGCAAAAATAGCTGTAGTCTGAAAACAACTGCTGTTTCATAGAACTAAAATGTATATATATTGTTTGCTTACTCCTATAGGATTTAGGAAACGAATACAAATGTACATGTCTCCCAGGATATGATGGCATTAACTGTGAGCATACTACCTTGACTTGTCTTGAGTCTCCGTGTTTTAATGGTGGAACATGCCTGGAAAAAGAAAAAGGAACTAGCTATGCATGCCTTTGCCCCATGGGATTTACTGGATCCAATTGTGAGAAAAAAGTAGACAGGTGCAGCAACAATCCCTGTGCTAATGGTAAGCCATAAGAAGAGGACTTAATTTTTGAGGATGGTCATGAAAGAAACCTTAGTTTGCTTCTAATTTACTTTATAGCACACCAGTTTTATTTTCATTCCTTATGAATTTTCTAAGTTGACAAAATACTAATCCTTACCTTCCATGGATGTTTTTAGATATTTTTAATTAACAGGGGTAAAGGAGTAGTTTGTAACTTTGTACCTATATAAAATTCTCATTTATTAGGCTATAGTAGCCATGTCAAGGAACAAATAAAACATATGTACAGTTTTGTTAAATTTGGACAAGTGGTTTTTTTTAAAATAAACATGTCTTTAAATGAAACAGGATGTTCACTTCTAATTCTACCCTCACTGAAGAACTTCAAGGAAAGATGTTTAGAATAAAATATCCCTCAACTTTGTATTCTATCATAGATCTGCCACTTATCCTATTTTCCCCTAAACTGAGTTTAACTCTCCAAAAAGTCCTTAGGCAATACAGTTACATCTCATGAGAGCCTTTGTTCATTTTAATTGTGTAGGATAGGAAGCAGGTTCAGTAACAGATTAGTGAAACCAAGACAATATACACAGGACACACAGAAACATCATAGAAGCAAATCTGTAGGACCAAATTATATGTGTACTCATTTTTTGAAGATTTTGTTTAAAAATGCAAAGAGGAGAGAAGTTTAAGATGAAACAGGAAGGGGATTCTGGTTTGTTTTAAATAGTTATTTCCAAAGTTGAGTATTCTAGCTTGGTGTTAATTTGTAGCTGGACATTCCTACTCTGCACTATTGTAATCATTGCAATGCTTTGTGAGCACTAAAAAGGCTTTTTCCCTTCTGTAGGTGGGCAGTGTTTTGTAATGGGCCAACAGCATGTATGTCGCTGCCGTCCAGGCTTCTCTGGTCAGACGTGTGAGATATACATCAGCAGATGTTCAAGAAATCCCTGTTCCCATGGAGGATCATGTCAAGATCTTGATGCTACCCACGATTACAAATGTACTTGCTTGCCAGGCTTCACTGGCAAAAATTGTGAAATTAGAACTAGAGATGATTGTTCTTCTGGACCATGCCAAAACGGGGGGACATGCTACATTGGGCTTTATACTAAAAGCTTTGCTTGCCACTGTCCCTCTGGCTTCTTTGGTATCCACTGTGAATTTGCAATGAATCCCTTTCCAAGCAACCTTCCACCACTTCCTAAGCCAATTCCCTGGGTGGCTATATCCATGGGAGTTGGGTTAGTAGCTCTCCTCATCCTGTGCTGCATGATAGCCATTGTTATCCGACAGATGCAGAGACACCCAGAGCAAAATTCAGAAACTATGAACAACGTGTCTGACTTCCAGAAGGAAAATCTCATTCCAGCTTCTCAACTTAAAAACACCAATAAAAATAAAGACCTTGAAATTGATTGCGTACTGGAGAAATCAAACTACAAACTTAAAAACCATACATTGGATTATAACCTAGTGAAAGAACTGACAAATAGAGGACCTCAGGAAGATAAATACCTTAAAAGTGAGAAGTGTATAGGAGAGAAATCACCTTTCTGGCTATGCAGGTATGAAAATTTCCTTTAGAAGATGAATTTATTTGCAATGTTAACTATGAAGAATAAGAGTTGTGTTTTAGTGTAAGAGTCTCAGAAAGGAGCAAATGAGTCTGAAAATATTGATGAAAATATCTGCCTTTGATATTTTTAATTTTTGTATGCTAATTAGTATACTAATTCTTCATTATTACAAGAAAACTAATTGGCCGTGTTTTGAAAATACTTTATTTTTCTAATTAGAACAAGAAATAATCCCGACATGAGAAAATATTCTGTGTAAGCTTGAATCCAATATACTGGTTTTTAAATACCATTTTATTGGTATTTCTTTCTCTATGTCCTCATCCCATCTCTGTTTAAGCTAACATAATGGCATTACTATACTATAGCCCATCTTAGTTTGGAAACGATACTGCTGTGAATAGAAACTCACTACTTCCCTGGATCATAGCAGAACTAGAATAAAACAAGGGATGATGTATTCATTTCACAAAAACCTCTCCCTTCCCTGTCCTTCCTTGCAGAAAAGTGGATGGACTTGATTTTATGATTGTTTTTATGATCATAAAGTGAGTCACTGTGATCCTTCAGAAAATCATTTGATCATTAAGCGAATCATGTGGTCATTAAGCAAATCCTGTATATCCACTGGGTATTTTTTGCTGTTTTCTGCTGAAAAATGGCAAAAAATGTTGCAAATCAAAGTCACATGACTGTAAGATCTTAAAATTGGTCATAAATGTGACCTAAGTGCCAAGTGCCCAAAATGTGAGTAAAGTGATCACAGGGTTATGCACAACAATTGTAACTTTGAGGGTGGGGTGTAAGTAGGTTTCTGAAGTCTATTATAACTTCAAACAGTCATTAAGCCAATTTCCATAAGTCAAGGACTATCTGTAAACCAAATTTGGTGAAATTCTATCCTCTTTTTAACACTGAAGGGAGGTTAATCTATTTTCCAGAGTAATAATCTGAACTGCTGTCTCTAGTTTTTCTTACTATTGTGCTAATCTCATCATTTTGATTATGTGTAGGTTTAAATAGGAGTTTTCCATATTACAAAAGTTCCCAAAGTCTACATTCTACAATGTTACTCCTTCAAGAAATTCCTGTAATTTGAGCTGGGCTACAGTATATCACATGTTTAGACAGTCTTTTTATTTTAAAAAAAATAAGTGTTTTCTTTTTAATTAGTCCTTTGCAGTCACTTTTTTGTGTATGAAAGGTAAACTCAAGGACATTTAATGATGAGTACAGCTACTCCTTATTCTTATTGATCTTGTGTTTTGAAAAGAGAAACAAGTTTTAGTCTTAAGTGTGTCTAAGTTCACAGCTGTTGATTTGTCAAATATAACAAGGGGTACTGATAGAAACCATAAGTGCCTGGGAACTGGTTGCTCTTATTATCTGCTGTCTCTCATGCCAGTGCCTTTTTTTCTTTCAACCACAACTTTCCTAAAATATCCTTTTTTCACATCTTGCAATATAAAGCTTTGACATTGGTTCTGAATTTTCAACATGTATTTTATTTTTCAACAGTGAAAAGCCAGAATGTAGAATATCAGCAATATGCTCTCCAAGGGATTCAATGTACCAGTCTGTTTTTGTAATAACAGAAGAGAGGAATGAATGTATTATAGCTACAGAGGTACGTACATTGCCTACAGAAATGTGATCTTTGCTCTGAATAATGTTCAGAAATGTGACATTCAGAACGAAAAGTGAGCAATGCAACTTGGTGTTTTTAATGTAGACAGGCATATACATGTGACAAATTACATAGAAGGTTACAAAAATAGAAAATTTAAAATATTGCTATCACCCCAATAAATTATTCAACAAAGTATTAAATTCAAATTCTGTGATCATGGAATAATTTTTTCCATGCTCCTGCGTGGGATCCTGTAACCCATGAAAAGTTGAGGATGGTAATTGGGGGGATCTTCAGAATTGCAAGGGATGTGACCCAAGAAGGTCAAAGCAGAAAGAGGAAATTAGGGGAAACCAGGAAACCTTGTGCGATCAGAAATAACTCTGTTACACAACACCTTCTCTGAATCTAAGGTTCTAAATCAGAGCATAGGTAATAAGGACACCAGAATTCAACAAATTAAAGCATTGACTATATAAGATTGGACTTAAAGAGTTACACAGGTGAAATTGAACTTACAGATCATAAAGATCCTCCCTCTGTTATTAAAATAGTACATTCAAACTATTTAGGTTAATGATTGTATTATATCTATTATATTTAATTTTACTTTTATATTGGATTAATTGAAATCTGTTTCTCTCTCACCTATGTTTGTGGCAGGTATAAAAGTGAAGGCTGTTTTCACCTCAGTTCTAGAGTTCTAGAGATGCCACGAAGTGGACGTTTTACTACATTGTTTACAATTCAAAATTGGATTGGACTTGGTGGTTGTTGTTTTTTTTATTATATGCAATTTGCTGCTCTCAGGAGGAAGAGTGGATGAAAGTGGGTGAACTGGACAGACTGTGAATTTAAAAGATGCAATATACCTTTTTGCCCCCTGTTTCCTTATTTTGAAGTCTAATAGGAGGAATGTAACTGACTACTAGCAGGGGAGAGACGAAGATGTCTCGTAGTAAACTTTGAAAGGACATGCCAGTTGCTCATGGACAGTTGTATGACTTTCCAGAACTTAAGTCTTGAAAGGTGCCTGTCAGCATAAAGGCCCTTGACATTATCACAGAGTTAATCAACATCACTGTGAGAAGAATGAAGAAACATATTTTTCTATGCAGAAAAAGGATACAGAATAAATGTCACAATTTTTTTTCTGGATTTGGAAGTGCCTAAATGCGTATCTGAGAATCTAGAGAGCCCAAATCAAGACTCACCAGCCTTTCCCCCTCCAGCACCCAAGCAGTATTGTCCAGGAGTGGCTTTCAGCCACTCTTGTTGTGCCTGTATTTAACCCCTTCTTTCCCCCCCTCCCCATTTATTACTCACAGACAACTTAAGGAACAAGGCTACTGAATTGGCATTTTGCCTCCTTGGATACTGGTTTGGTGAACTGAGCAGTAACTGGGATTTGTTCTTTTTGTGAATCACAGCGGTTTCCCCAGACATAATCTGACCCGAGAGAGAATGATGACTTTTCTCTTTCATAAGAGGAAACTGAAGCCCAGAGCTCCCTGAAAGCCTTATAAGTGCGTTTAAAATCAATCAGCTGTTTTCATGACCTTTGCACTACTAGTCACCATAAACAGAAGTGTGTTTTTCTGTGTTACATGTATAAGGAGAGGATTTTTCTCTTGGAGATCTCCATCTGGTGCCACCTTTCGACTGTAGATAATCTGGAAGATTGTACCAGGCAAGCGTTTATGATCCTGCCTTTCTATTACTTGCTGCAGAAACTCCCACACTGATTAAGTTGATTTTTTTTTTCTAAACACCTAACAAAGACTAAGCTACAAAGGGGACTTTGGTGATGGTGGTGGTGAAATCCATTACGTGGCAAGGGGGAACTTTAAAGCCCTTAGTTTGCTCTGTTTCTTCAGTTTGCTACAAAGAAAGGAATATCCTTAAGTTTTTGAATCCAAAGGAGCAGTTCTGAACTGGAAATTCAGAATTGATATAGACTCTCTTGTACATTTACAGCAATAATAATAGACATTTCAGATAGGAAGTGCTGTTCATAGCGATAAACAAGTACTGTGGGAAAGAGAATATGGCGGAAGCAGAGAGAGGAAGCAAATTTTCATTCAAGGAAGTTGGGATCGTGTTTTTTGTGATGGAAGAGCAATGTTCCTGACCTTGAAAATCCCAGGCTGGATTAATCCATCTCCAGCCTTGAACTGTGCAATCAAATTCTTGCTTGGCATGTTCACTACTGACATTTTGGTCTGACCACACAAGACCATTGTGAAGAGGAGCTTCAGAAATCAATAATATGGTTTATATTAGTGTCTGTC
Source organism: Pseudonaja textilis (assembly GCF_049901715.1). Lineage (NCBI taxonomy): Eukaryota > Metazoa > Chordata > Lepidosauria > Squamata > Elapidae > Pseudonaja > Pseudonaja textilis. The sequence goes on along the minus strand of NC_141990.1, from coordinate 271,644,850 downwards.
TGTAGTTTATTTTGAAGCCTAGCATTTCAATAATTTAAAGTAAAAATCAGAAGCACTGAACTTTCTACATTTTGTAACATTATTTTGTATATAATGTATATTTATAATCAGAAACAGAAGTGTAAATATGTTTATTACATATGTCATGTTTTTATGTGATGACAAAGTTTGAATTTTATTTTTTTTTCAAATAATGAAGATACCTTCTTGCTACTGCAAACTTTTAGTGTGGTTTCTTGTGTTACAATTTAGATTCATGATCTTGCAGTGTTTACAGATACCAAAGCTTGCATGATAATATAAATTTATTATTGCTAATATTAGTATTTCAGTAAATGCACTCAATGTGTGATTTGAGTTACAGAACGTTCCATTTGATATCAAATTTAACCTGTAACCATAATAGATTTTAAAAAATAAGATCTTACAAGATGAGTAAAATCTTCCCATATATAGTTTTTGATAGAAATAGTAACGGGAAAGTTCTCCAAGTTGTTAATAAAAACACACCTCAAATTTATATTCTATTAACAAATGCAACTTCTTTAAGTGATTCCCTTGCTTTTCTCCACTGTAACTGGAAATCATGGTGTACTTGTGTTAACATCTGTTCTGAAATAGAATTAATGTGGAGGAGCAAGTAATGGAGTCATTTGTATAAGATAATAACAGATAACAGATAATCAGAGTTGGAAGGGACCTTGTAGGTCATCTAGTCCAACCCCCCACCCAAGCGGGAGATCCTACACCATTTCTGACAAATGGCAGTCCAATCTCTTTTTGAAAGTCTCAAGTGATGGCGCTCCCACAACTTCGGAGGGCAAGCTGTTCCATTGGTTGATTGTTCTCACTGTCAGAAAGTTTCTCCTTATTTCCAGGTTAAATCTCTCCTTGTTCAGTTTCCATCCATTATTCCTTGTCTGGCCTACAGGAGCTTTAGAAAATAGCTTGACCCCCTTCCTCTCTATGGCAGCCCCTCAAATATTGAAAGACCTCTATCATGTCTCCCCTGGTCCTTCTCTTTACTAGACTAGCCAAGCCCAGTTCCTGCAACCGTTCGTTGTATATTTTAGCCTCCAGCCCCCTAATCATCCTGGTTGCTCTTCTCTGTACTTTTTCTAGAGTCTCAACATCTTTTTTATAATGTGGTGACCAAAACTGGATGCAGTACTCTAGGTGTGGTCTTACTAAGGCTTTATAGAGTGGTATTAGTACTTCCCTTGATCTTGACTGTATCCCTCTGTTAATACAATTTAGGATTGTATTAGTTTTTTTGGCGGCGGCTGCACACTGCTGGCTTATATTTAGCTGGTTGTCCACTAAAGACTCCAAGATCCCTCTCACAGTTACTGCTATTGAGCCTGGTTTCACCCAGTCTATATGTGTAGAACGACGTGTAGAATTTGTGTAGAAAGAATAAGAAACATAATTATTTTTACATTGTTTTCTGCATTGATTCTGTACATCTGGTTGCTGTTTATCTGAGAGTGTTTCCAGACTGCTGTTTCCACCAACACAAATAGCATATTGGCAGAAATTACAATTCCAGAAAATAGCCATACTTGTCTCTGACAGCAATAAGGACAACATCTACAACAGTTCATGGCATCAGATTGGTTTTTAAAAAGAGTCACCAGACTCCTGTTTGCCAGCAGACATAATAAAAGAGATTAGAGGTTTTGGTGTTGCCATTGCTAGGTTTGCTCTATTGTATCCAGGCATGCTACAATATTGGGGCATTTATTTTGACAGCAGAAAATGTTGACCTGTTTGCCATGGCAAAGTTCTGTCAAGTTAAAAAGTTCAAATGTCAGTCTATAAATGTGACTTAGATTTGCTAAGCTTGTTAAAACATTCAGTTTTAAAATTATGGAAGTGAAGAAAGATAACTGGGCAGCTTGAACTGCTGCCCAGTTATCAGGAATATATAAATTTAAGCCCATGGAATTAGTGTAACTAATTTATAAACTCTATTTTTAAGGCAATAATGCAATTTTTCTTGGTTTGTCTTCTTAATGGCAGCTGTAATAACAAAATTGCAAAGGACCTGTTTAGCTTGCTCTTGTTTTAATTATATGCAATTTTGTTTACCTTTTAAAACATTACGCATGTGTGCTTTCCTGTTTAATTCTTTTCTTAAGAAAATCATTTGAAAATCCTAATCAGTCTCCTTGACAACCATTTGAGGCAAACAATCATCAAGATGGAACTCAGAAATAAATAGAACCCTCCTGTCCCTAAACATTTGTCTTGTAGAACAAATTATGAAAAACCATTGACAAAAAGCAGAGCAGATGCCCCTGATTTGCAGCTTTTTCTTGGCAATGAGAAATAAACTCAACAGATGCTTCTCTTAATTGAACTCATGGATTATACACATGTACAAGCACATAAATGCAGAGTTGTTCTTCAAACAAAAAAAACAAGACAAACAGGAAAAGAGTCGGAGAAATCTTCCCACAGCTTCAAAAAGACAATAGTGGGATTTAAACATGGCTTTGGAGTTTCAGGAGAAAGAATGATAGGAAACACGAACTCTGAAATCTACATGCGCCAAAGCCTGCAAAAATTATTTGTGGGTAGTTATATTCTTAAACATGCTTTCATGCATGGTTCTCCCAAAAAAATTGAAAAGCATACATACACATTAAGAACTATATACAGTAAAAAATTCAAGTTTAGTTAAATCTGGGCTCAGAGTGTCTCATTTCCTCCAAGCAGATTCTCACTGGCTTATTCTATCAATTTGAGAGGAGATGTAGCTGGTACTTTGGCCTTGGAGGTAAGACAGTGGATCCTGCAAAGCAGAGCTTCCATGAGGCACTCCTGGCCCTCATGATTAAACAATTCCCCTGAGGCCCAGATGCATTTACGCTTATCATTCCTCAGAGAAAGTTGAGAAACCATTACAACTTGGCTTTTCCAGCCGTCTTTCAGAAACTGGATACCCCATCCTTTTCATTAGCAATTTCAACCCGCTGTATTCCAAAATTTAATCTTTATTTTTAAATTGTTATATTCAGGGATTTGAATGTTGTTTTATTACATTTGTGAACCATCCCCAGTTTTCATAATATTGTAGTACACTATTTAAAAGGGGAAATAAATAATTAAACAAGCTCCAGATAGCATTGGTTTCCAAGAGGATCATATGAGAATTGGAATTTGGATGTACAAATTTGATTCGGAAATATATTCAGTCTCTGCTCCCAAGTGCCAAGGAAGCAAAACCTTAAATGACACACTGTTTGGGGGATTTTATAGTAGTCCTTTAAGGGTGAAAAAGGTAATTTCTGAATTATTATAGTACCAGTATTCAAATGAGTGATATATAGTCACAAAATTTTAGAAATGATGAATCATATACAGAAAATATTTTTTAAAAAACTGTATAAGAAAAGATTCAGATACAGGCTGAATAGCGTACACATCGACCCCATTATATCTGAACTCATGAATAAACCCCTTAATTATGAAACTTATATACTTCCTGTGAGATAACTCATACTGTATGATAAAATATATTTTGGACTTTCTGACTAGACCATTAAAATCTTCAAAATAATTGATGTCAATAATACAAGTTTCTGTAAGTTTCTCACTCAAAATATGAGCTGTGTAGAAATAATATTTGAAATAGTATTTTTAATTAAACATCGGTCTGCTTCTTAAAACAAGATATCTGCCATATATCTTGTTTTAAGAAGCAGACCAATGATCAATTAAAAATACTATTTAAAATATTATTTCTACACAGCTTATATTTTGAGTGAGAAACTTGCAGAAAGTATCATTTGCAAATTTGGTAAGTTCCCCTTCTAATTTGCAAATGATACTAAGCTGGTAGAAATAGCTAACATCCAAGAAGATAGGCTCAAGATCCAGATGGATCTTGACAGACTTGAACACTGGGCCATATCTAACAAAATGAAATTCAATGTAGAGAAAAGTAAAGTCCTACACTTAGGCAAGAAAAACCAAAAGTACACATATAGACTGGGTGAAACCAGGCTCAATAGCAGTAACTGTGAGAGGGATCTTGGAGTCTTAGTGGAAAACCAGCTAAATATGAGCCAGCAGTGTGCAGCAGCAGCCAAAAAAGCTAATGCAGTCCTAAGTTGTATTAACAGAGGGAAACAATCAAGATCAAGGAAAGTACTAATACCACTCTATAAAGCCTTAGTAAGACCACACCTAGAGTACTGCATCCAGTTTTGGTCACCACATTATAAAAAAGATGTTGAGACTCTAGAAAAAGTACAGAGAAGAGCAATCAGGATGATTAGGGGACTGGAGGCTAAAACATACAACGAACGGTTGCAGGAACTGGGCTTGGCTAGTCTAGTAAAGAGAAGGACCAGGGGAGACATGATAGCGGTCTTCCAATATTTGAGGGGCTGCCATAGAGAGGAAGGGGTCAAGCTATTTTCTAAGACACCTGTAGGCCAGACAAGGAATAATGGATAGAAACTGAACAAGGAGAGATTTAACCTGGAAATAAGGAGAAACTTTCTGACAGTGAGAACAATCAACCAATGGAACAGCTTGCCCTCCGAAGTTGTGGGAGCGCCATCACTTGAGACTTTCAAGAAGAGATTGGACTGCCATTTGTCAGAAATGGTGTAGGGTCTCCTGCTTGGGCAGGGGGTTGGACTAGATGACCTACAAGGTCCCTTCCAACTCTAATTATCTGTTAGAATGTTATATTAGAACTCATGAAGGTACTTCTCAGGTAATTCAAGACTTCAAGATGCCTTGTCGTTGTCACACACATTTTTCCCCCAGCTGCAATTTTTGTAGTTTCTTCAGAAAATCAGGTGAAGGGCAGTATATTTCCCTCAAAACATGTTGCTGTTTCCCAAAGAGTACTTAGTTTATTAAGCCAAAACCATTTGTAAAGAAGAATGGTAAAAATTCTATTTTCTGGCTCTTTTTTCATGATGAAGTCTATATATCTTTTAGTTTACTCCAAACTGACTTGCTTTGCAATAGGGCTCATTGCTTCATTTCTTCCTGATCTGTATTTTTTTTATTTTTGTTCTTGGCTAGGTAGTGTAAAGTTCAGGGTGGGGAGGATCAGAGTTTGTTTTCTAAAACATTGATTTATTTCTGCTTCTGGCTACCATAACTGTATATAGCTACATAAAACATAATTCAGAATTGATCTGTACACTTTCCTGAGTCATTCTTGGGTTAGGTGAAAAATATATCCAAATGGCTACATTTCACTTCAGTCTAGAAACATTTAAGTTATCTTCATTTATCTATTGGCAGCTTTTTGTTGTTGTTGTTGTTAAAGATTGGGGGAAGGGGCAGGAATCTCCCTCAAAGATTATTCCCAAAAGTAAAAAGGCAATTTGCTATAGGAGCAAAGGGGTAATGGGAGCACAGTAATGGGAGCTCACCCCATTGTGTGGAGCTGGGGTCTCGAACCCAGTTTGTCAGCTCAGGTCTGTTGGTTTTTCAAATGTCTAAATTTTCCATCTTCCACATCTGGAAGGATCCAGCTTGGGAAAGCCTATAGTCAAACTAAGGGAAAAAAGGTGGCTTATGTCAGGGATGACAAACTGGCAGCCAGATGTGTCATGCACAAGCCATGCCCACTCCACCTCCGCAAAGGGGAAAAACATTTATTTATTTTATTTATTTATTTGATTTGTCAATCGCTTACAAAATAATAGGTATAAGTATAAACATGAGTAAGAATACAGAAAATAGGTACAATTAAATGGGGACAATAAGGCAGGGATGGGAGGCACGATGGTGCACTTATGCACGTCCCTTAGGAATGGGTGAGGTCAATAGTGGATAGTTTGAGGGTAAAGGAGTTGGGGGGTGGTTGTGGCTGTAACTACAGAGTCAGGTAGTGCAGTCCAGGCATTGACCACTCTGTTGCTGAAGTCGTAGTTTCTGCAATCAAGTTTGGAACAGTTAACATTGAGTTTGTATCTGTTGTGTGCTCTTGTATTGTTGCGTGACGGCAGTGTAATGCCACAAGTCTGGCACTCGTCTTTTTGTTGTCCTTATGAGGGATGGGGAGGAAAAATAATGCCATTTGCTTTATCTAAATTACAATTTCATTTATATGCTATAGCTTTTTCCAGTAGAAATATTCAATGTTACTCAGTGTTTGCCTTATTGAGATAATGAATGCTGGTCTTCACGCACATATGTGTTTTAGAAACCAGAAGTCTTCACGCACATATGTGTTTTAGAAACCAGAAGTCTTCACACACATATGTGTTTTAGAAACCAGAAGACCAGGTGCCCGGCACGCATGTGCATGCCAGGAAGCTAAGCTTCCAGTTTCTGGTGCTCTTCCGGTTTCCGAAAAGGTTAGCCACCACTGCCCTATACCATTTCAGACAAATGGTTATCCAATCTCTTCTTAAAAACTTCCAGCATTGGAGCATTTACAATTTCTGGAGGCAAGTTGTTCCACTGGTTAATTGCTCTGTCAGGAAATTTCTCCTTAGTTCTAAGTTGCTTCTCTCCTTGATTAGTTTCCACCCATTGCTTCTTGTCCTGCCCTCAGGTGCTTTGGAGAATAGCTGGACTCCCTTTTCCTTATGGCAGCCCCTGAGATATTGGAACACTGCTGTCATGTCACTCCATATTTTTAGGGTGCTGCAGAAACATTCCACCTCCTCCAGTAGTTGGGTCCCGTTCCATGTGACAGTTGTGATTTGGGCTGTGGGAAATAGCTGGCCTGTCTAGGAATGGCTGAACATATAATACCTGGCTGATGGTTCAGAAAGGGCAGGTCCCACGTTAGCCAGCCTCTTTATATATTAGATTTAACAGCGTTTTGAAAGATCTTCGAGGCCCTTAGAATCAGCACTAAGTATGCTGGATTTGTGTTCAAAACAACATCTAGCATTTTCTGGAGAATCCTATGAAGCATATAAGTTCAGTTTGAACCAGGAAAGAAAGACAGGTTCTTCTGGATGCATTTTACTAGTTCAGGCCACCAACACACAACTGTTTTTCCAATAAATTTTCTGTGGCTGTTTTCTTCCAGGTCCATAAATAGAAGGTTGGCCTTCTAAATGCTAACTTCCAGTTCCAGCTTATGGTGCTGGCAAGCTGGCAAAAAACAAGCAGCCTAGGCAGTGGTGGGATTCAATTTTTTTTCTACTACCGGTTCAGTGGGCGTGGCTTGGTGGGCGTGGCAGGGGAAGGATACTGTAAAATCTCCAGTCAGAGGTGGTATTTGCCAATTCTCCGAACTCCTCAAAATTTCTGCTGCCAGTTCTCCAGAAGTGGTCAGAACCTGCTGTATACCACCTCTGAAATCAGGCGAATTTGGGGTCTAATTTTGGGTCTAATTTTGGTGCACCTCTGCCATTGTGCCTCTTCCAGGCACCATGTCCAGATGCTTCTAGGGCTATGCCCAGACGCTGCCTCTCTTGCCATTTCACTTTTTCATCACTTCTCGCTTTTCCCTTCATGGGTCAAGATGGGCATGGGGGTGAATGAAACAGAAGGGAGATTTCTGGGCACCGCTTGCCTGCTTCCTCGTGCCTCTGATCTGTCACTTCGGCAGCTCGAAGGGTGTTTTTCCTTACCACCATTCCCCAGGCTGCATTGGCTTCCAGTAGACTTCCGGTTCCATCGTCCTGGTTATCATCTACAAAGCTTTTATGGCATCAGGTCAGGTAGTTTGTGAGACCACCTGTCTCCAATTAATCCTGCCCGCCCCACCAAATCTGACCGAGTGGGCATGCTCCAGCCCCCATTTATTAGATAATGCCATCTGGCAGGACCCAGAAAGTGTATCTTTTCTGTACGCCCTCTGGAACAGCATTCTCCCCTTCACCCCCCATCCCGCCCCAAGCTTTGCATGGCCCCCACCCTCCCTTGTTTTTCTGCAAAGCCTTCAAGACCTGGATGTTCCTCTGGGCGTTTGTTTTGTTTCTTAATCAAATTTATTTAGCTCTTCTGGGTATGACGTCAGGATGTGTTTTTGTCATCTTGAACCTCGTTCAAAAAACTGTGGTATATACTTTTATTTTTTACTGCTTGTTTAGTGATTACTGTATGTATTTTCTTTTTCTAGCCCCTGGCCAGAGTCACAAATCTCAGTTGGGTGGCCATATGCATTGATTAAATAAACAAACCGTGGTCTTTCCCCCAAGGTTTGCACCATTCTTTAAGAATAATTTTCATAATGAGGCAAAGGAACTTAACTGTACAATTTTGGGTACTGTTTTTGTACAGGGAACTTATGACAATTGAGCCCCAAATTTATGTTGTTAAGTGAGAAATTTGCTAAGTGAGTTTTGCCCCATTTTATGACTTTTCTTGCCACAGCTGTTAAGCGAATCACTAAAGTTGTTAAATAAGGAACATGGCTTATTGAATGTGGCTTCCCCATTGCCTTTGCTTGTCCGAAAACCTGATCACATGATCCTGGGACGTTGCAACCGTCGTAAATGTGAGTCATTTGCCAGGCATCTGGATTTTGATCATGTGACCACAGGGAAGTTGCAATGGTTGTAGGTGTGAAAAACGGTCATAAGTCATGTTTATTTCAGTACTGTTGTAACTTCAAATGATCACTAGATGAACTGTTGCAAGTTGAGGACTACCTGAAACAATATTGAAATCTGGGAATTTGTTTCTGAGAATTTTATAGCAAAACTATAAAAATTCTTTGCAAACTGCTCTTTAAAATTCTGGTAATGCACCACGATATCATCATTTTCTGACTCGTAATACTGTAGAATCAGTGGTGTGATTCAAACATTTTTACTACCAGTTCTGTGGGTGTGGCTTCGTGGGTGTGGCATGGTGGGCGTGGCAGGGGAAGGTTCCTGCAAAATCCCATTCCCTCCCCACCCCATTAAACTGCTTTCCAGCTCCGTTGGCCTCCGTTGCCCCTGCTCTGTGCACAGCAATGAAAGAAGACCCAGCCGATCAGCTGGGACTCAGGAGACTCAGGAGATGGGGGTGGGGCCAGTCAGAGGTGGGATTTGCCAGTTCTCTGAGCTACTCGAAATTTCCACTACTGGTTCTCCAGAACTGGTCAGAACCTGCTGAATACCACCTTTGTGTAGAATGCTAATGTGCAGGTGCAGTAAATTATTGAAAAAAATATCATTATGCATGAACGATCCCCTACAAATAAATTTTCCCCCTCTCCTTTGCCCTCCCTAGTAATCCCAAGTCCTGCTGGCTACAGCAGCAAATCTTTGCAGTGCTTCTGGTGACATTTGGAGAGCTGTGGTGGTGCAGTGGTTAGAATGCAGTACTTCAGGCTACTTCTGCTGACTGCCACTTGTCAGAAGTTCAATTCTCACCAGCTGAAGGTTGACTCGGCCTTCCATCCTTCTATGGTCAGTAAACTGAGGAGCCAGATTGTTGGGGGCAATTTGCTGACTCTATAAATGGCTTAGAGACGGCTGTAAAGCACTGTGATGCAATATATCTGTGCTGTTGCTATGAGAAATGGCTTTGGCAGTTCCTTGTTCCAGGGCTTGGAGGACATGACTGGTATGAAGTCACACATTGGGCTTCCAAACTTAAGTCAGGAACAGAATTTAGTCTCTAAAAGTTTAATTTAGCACCTTAACTACTGGCTCATACCTATGCCATGCCATGCCTATGCTATGCCATGTCATGCCATGCTCATATTCTGTAACAAACAAGCCTATGTTATACACTTTAATCAAGTATACCACAGTAAACTGAAATCTGTTTTCCAGAAAGCAATAAATATTGCTCCCTCTTTCTGTATTTATGGTAAGGAATAATTTTTTTCCCTTTAAGTTCCAACTGAAAGCAAAGAGATCTCATTGTGTTATAATCATTGTTTCCTGTTTGTTACCTAATGACATCATTTCCTGTTTCCTGTCTGATTAAATCCCTGCCAACTGTTTTTCTCAAGCATTAACCAACTTCCCACTCTCCCTCCCCCTTACTTGTTAAACAAAAATACTATAATAAATATATTTGTAGCTGGAGATTCTGACAAAAGAAAAATGCAACTTCCTCAATTAACTACTCAATTGCCAACATTAACTCAATATTGTTACACTATTTCCTATTCATTACATGTTTTAGTGAACATAACTTGCTATAAAACAAATTTCAATTAAAATTCTGAACAGGAAAACAAAATGTAATAATTTTTTAAAAATTGCTTCTTTAATTGGAAATTTGGTTTATAGATATATTAGTACAATAGGATATTTTTAAATGTCTTTCCAGTTGTAGATGTAACTAGAAAGGATACTGTGAGCAAGATCTATGTCAAAAGCATGCAACTTAAGACTTTTTTTAAGGCGCGGCATTTTCTAAGGCAGTCAATCCAGGCTAGCACACGTAGTCTTATTCGTTCTATTCAGCCTGCTCAATCTAGCGAAAGACTATAAAGGAGGGGGGGGGGGGGGGCTACCCAGCTGCATCCTACGATGGTCAGAAATGTATGATTAAAATGAGGGATAAAATAGAGTAATTTAGTGAAATGTTTGTTAATAAAATAAGTGAAATAAAATAAATGACAAAATTGAATTAGGAAGGGACGGGAACATTTTAATTAGTTAATGTTTTATAAAATATAAGTGAAGGGGGAATTAATTATGGAAAGCTTATAATTGTTCCCATAGAAGTATGATATTTAATTGAAAAGTAATGTTAAAGAAGTTAAGATTTTAATGAATATTAATATTAATAATAGAATTTAATTGGAATGGAATGTGTTGTTTTAATTACATATATTTATAATTTTTTCTTTTTTTAAGAATACAGTGTGTATTTTAAGAATGTACCAAGCAGAATCCGAATGGAAGTTATGTATTATATTGAATGTTATAACTTTAGGGTATATATTGAAGCCTAAATAAGAGTTACATGGATAAACTTAAAAGATATAAAGGCGTCATACTCCAATCAGTAACTACAGGAGAAACTTTGTTAATGAGAAAAGATGATAGATAATTGAAACAAGACAGACAAAAAATATAAATATAATGATTTGAATTGAGATGAGATAATTAAAATAAAATTGAGAAAATTAAAAGAGGGGAGAAGCTATGCAGAAAATGTAAAACAGTAATAAGATATGGAATAGAACATAAAAACGAGCATGAAATTGAATTTGTGTCTGTACGAAGATACGTAACCTGGGATTACGCTACTTTCAAAAAAGATGTTTTATTTGTTTTTGTTTTTTTGTGAAAACTCAAATAAAATTTACAAAAAAAATATTCTGTTCTCCAGCTACAAGTCTTGTTGTGAACAGGATCTAGGATACTTTTTATCAATGATGTTACTGATAACATTTCCTGGCTTCCGCAACCACACCTACCTGTATAAGGTGTGACTGGTATTTTTGGAAGAATTAGTCAATCTTAAACAAAGATGGTGTTAGCTTTTATGAAAGAGTAGTGGTCCTGTAATACACAGAGAGTTAATTTCAAGGGACGTCTTGGGTGATATGGTGAACTGAACGAACCTCCATGAAAGCATATTGAGCAAAGACCAAGGAACCATCTTTCCTACAAAGGCAATGTGAGATTGACAAGATTAACATAATAAATGAGCAAGGCTGAAGGAAAAACAAATTTAGGCATACTGATGTTTTGATTTGATGATACCAGCTTTCCATATGTCTTCTGAATGCACGTCCATATGCAGAACAACTAAAAAAAAGGTCCACGTTCCACATTTTTTTTTTTAGAATGATGACAAGTGCTGAAAAGAGGGCTAGAATTGTTGTAAGGTGCTTTTCCATTTAGGATATCCTGAAATTGATATCCTAAATCTATTATTTTTGGGGGGTGGGGGGAGAAACACATGAGGTCACCTGGGTACCTGCATCTTTTTTTCCCCTCAAAATGGAAAAAAATCTCTGCTTGAATGTTGTGGTTTGCATCCAGTTTGAAAAGGGTACTTGGTTGTTTTGGAAAAAAAAATAACTCTGAAAAACTATTTGGTTCTTGCATACCACAGCTAGTTGGATTCCATAAAAACATTCGCTGCAGCTGTTGATTGCCTTTCTATATTAATCAATAATCCTATATATACTTTGGGGGCAAAGCAACATTATGCAGAGCGCAGGAAATATTCATTTGTACTGTTGCATTTACCCTCTGACATATTTATTTGTGCCATTCCAGTTTTCATAAATATCCAGGAATGTGGAGGGTGACCTGTGGTTAGAAGGATATAGGATTTCAAGCTGGACTCTAGGTTGATTTGATTTCTAACACACAAACAACATCTAGTTTGACCTTACAGTCTCTCCATGCCCAAGAAGCAACTTATACTGCAACCTTGAACCAGTAGAGGGCACTCCAGACCCACTTGTGGCACTCATGAAGCACTAATAATGCCAGTTGTTTGCATTTTTCAATTTGGGCAAGAGGAAGTCTTCTCTCTCTTCCCCTACAACGCAGTCCCCAGTTTTTTTTTTTTTTTTTTATCAAATACAGTTCATTGGTTCTTGCATACCACAGCTAGTTGGATTCCAATAAAAACCTTCACTGCAGCTGTTGATTGCCTTTCTATATTAATAATAATAATAATCAATCAATCATTTGGTTCACATACAGTTCATTCTTATAGACTGGAATCTCTTAAGTTACCCTGATGTCTATGAAGAGTTTCAGTCATCCAGGTCATGGTTGTCCCAAAGGTTATCTTGACACACTATGAAACAGGCAAGAGAGAGAAAATGGATGGAAAAGGGGGGAAAGTGCATTTTTACTGTCCTGTACTGCATCAGAGTAGAAACCATGTCCCTCCCTCCCTTTCTGTCTCTATCATTCTAAAAATGAATGAGCCCATGGCTGCCCATTACCCTCAGACTGCAAGAGATCAGTTCAGATTCCTATTCTTTTCTCAATAATAATCAATCATTTGGTTCACATACAGTTCATTCTTATAGGTTGGAATCTCTTAAGTTACCTTGATGTCTATGAAGAGTTTCAGTCATCCAGGTCATGGTTGTCCCAAAGGTTATCTTGACACACTATGAAACAGGCAAGAGAGAGAAGCCACCATGCTGGTGGCTTCGGGAATTGAAAAGACCTGTTGGAAGAGAAAATGAAGGGGGCTCATAGAACTAATAAGCGTCCCCATTCACATTTGGATATGGCCCTTCCCATTCCTTTGCTTCAGCGCATTGTGTATTCAGCAATACAGGAGCACACAATAGATGCAAACTCAAGGTAAACCACTCCAAACTCGATTGCAAAAAATACGACTTCAGCAACAGAGTGGTCAATGCCTGGAATGCACTACCTGACATTCTGTGGTTTCTCCCACCAGACCCCTCAGACTGTCTACTGTTGATCTCACCCCGTTCCTAAGAGGTCTGTAAGGGGCGTGCATAAGCACACCAGCACGCCTACTGTCCCTGTCCTAATGTCCCCTTTTATTCGTACCCATTTTATATAATCATAATCGTGTTCTAATTATATCTGTTATCTGATACATGCTTGACAAAAATAAAATAAAATAAAATAAAAAATCTATCATGAGGTACTCTAACTGATTGGGCCTGAAGGGAGCCTTTGAGAGGTAAGAAATCCAGACAAATCTGCTGAGTGGCCTCCCACTTTCTTCATTACCAAAAAGCATCCTGCAACTAGCAGGGCAGTTTATATTCATGTCCTTATTTTTTGAAAGAGAAGAAACTCTTCTAGCCCTCAAAGCAGAATTGTGTTGGCTGCCACAGATGCTTCTTCAACACATTCCATCACATTTTACTTGACACTTTACTCACACACTTTACTTTACTTTACTCACATATTACTTGACCTAATTTGTCAGCTTCCTATTGTCCCTAGGTCCTCCAGGCCTTATCCTTCCATCAGTATTGCTTTAGCTGTAATTGCAGGTTGTTATAAATTGCTGGACTACTGCCAGATACATCTGAAACTGAGCCAACTTTTCCCAATCTGGTGGCTTACAGATGTCTTTGAACTACAATTCCCCAGCGAACATGGACAAAGGTTGGAGAGGGCTAATTTAAGCAAGAAACTGTAAAGTCATTTTACTGACTCTTTTTCAAAGAGTAGAGATACTGTACTAGTATCTTAAAGCAGCATCTCCAGAATCCCAGATTCTTCAGATATTGTTGAACTTTAGTTTAGTTAACTTTATTGTCACTGCACCTCGTACAACGAAATCAAACACCATCTTCAGTGCACATCATGACCATGAAAATAAACACAAACACACATCCTTCATATTCCACACATTGAACCGAAAACCCCCAACACTGCACCAATACTGGACTATACAGCAGAATTCAAAAGAGCTACTGCCCTGGGATAAAAGCTGTTTTTCAGCCTATTTGTCCTTGTTTTTATTATCCTGTACTGTCTGCCAGATGGTAATAGTTCAAAAAAACGGTTCCCAGGGTGAGATGGATCTTTGAGAATGTTTTGAACTTTCTTAAGGCAGCAGAAGCTATATGGCTCTTCCAAAGAGGGGAGAGGGCAACCAGTGATCTTCTGGGCAATGACATTAACCCTCTGTGCAATTGGCAAACCATACAGAGGTGCAGTAGGTTAAAATGCTCTCTATGGTGCAGTGGTAGAAGGTCACCAGCAGTTTTTCATTCAGTTGTTGTTTTCTAGAAGTCTCAAGTATTATAATCTCTGTTGGGCCCTTTTGACCAGGGCTGCAATGTGGACACCCCAGGTCAGGTCCTCTTCTATGGTAACACCCAGAAATTTAAAACTGGCCACTTGCTCCACTCGGTCTCCATTGATAAGCAAGGGCTGGATGTCTGATCTGTTCCTTCTATAATCCACTATAAGCTCCTTCAACTTCAACTCCCATTGGCCCTAGTCAGCATGAAAAACAATCAGGGCCAACAGAAGTTATACAAATAATATTTGAAGGATCCTAGGCTCATCATTCTGGCTGGAAAACTTCCCCAAAGTATTACTGCCCTAAAGATGTAGTCTGTCTTAGTTCAGTCAGGATAATTTTTGTAAGGTCAAACAATAAGGACAAAATTTAAGGATTTCTTCTCCATAACTCTTGTATATAAACTGAGATTTATCTCAAAGGGTTGCACTGTTTTATGTGCAATTGGACTCATAGAGTTGGAGGAGCCTTGATTTAATCTCCAGGAAATCAAAAACAAACTATGATTCAATCAATCCCTGAAAACCTCAAGCAAGATCTCACGCATCTCTTAGGTCATCTGTCCCAGTAATGTAACCCTGTTGCATTACTCAGTTGCTCTTATTATCAAAAAGATTCTCCTAATGAAATCTACATGATAATCTCATATCTACCTCCTTTGCACTAACCACCAGGGACTCCACAGAGCTTGCTTCTCAGTAGATGTGTATAGGATTACCTTGTTAGCCATTTAAGCCCTTTATATCTAATTCTGCTTTCTGTGGCTGCAAAGAAAAATGATATTTTTCTTCTTCTGTTAGAGTAGTTAGTTCTTCAGACATTGCTGAATCTTTTGATAGCTTCTCATAGTTGTCTTCCCTCTTGAAGGGATACATATTCCTTATTAAACTTTACTGAACACAAGGAGGTTTGTTTGTGAGTACATAAACTTACATTGCATAAGTTTGCTGATGCAAAACTGATGTTTGACATCCAAAGTTAAAATATCCTATGGAACAATAACTAATGGACTTGTCCAAGGGAATAATGTTTTGCTTTGCTCCCGAAAATACCTTGCTATGCATTACTTTGCCAAAAGGACTGTGTTCATAACTGCTGTTTCTCTTCCAGTTGAAAAATGATGCTTCGACTGCTCTTATTATTATAAAGTTTCTCCTAATGAAATTGACATGATAATCTTGAATCTACTTTCTTTGTAGTAAGCAGTAGGAACTCCATGGAGCTTACTTCTCAGTAGATCAGGGTGGGGTGTCAAACTCACGGTCCACAGACCGGATGCGTCACGTATTAGCCACGACCATCCCCAGTTTAGCTAAGGGGGAGGGAAATCACAATATGTCACGTGGCGACAACGTGACGATGAAAGTTTGACACCCCTGAAGTAGATGTTAAAAGGGAGCCTGTTTCTGAGGTGATAATAAAAAGATTTTCCCCTTTTTCTCAGGCAATATATCATATAATAAGGAGAAATATTCCAAATTCAGAACACGAGCTCTCATTTTTCTTTCAGAGCAGCTACTTCTGAGTTTTAACCTTGACTGCTAAAACCATACTAATGTAGGCTCTCAATTGGCTGAAACCATTTCCAGTGTGTCCTTTTTGTATCTTAGTATCATTGTTCGTGGGTCAGTAGGCATATTGGACATTTCGATCAAACTATGGTCACATTCACATATGAAATGATGGTAAGGACAAATAGCAAAGGAGCTACTTATCTTGTGCCCTGCCTCCTCTTAGTTTTCCCCATCTTCTCTATTCTCTAAGAAGTTTCAGACACAAAGTCCTGAGTTATGGCTACCCACCATTTATTTTCAAAGAACAATAAGGCTAGCTATGGAATCTGTATGAACCATGGGGCATTGCTGCAAATGGAGATTATGCCAAGGCAAATACTTTGCTTTCCAATTAGCTAACTTCACATTCGTGCTTCAGATAGAAGAATCTGGTCAATATGGTTGGGGGAATTTGATGCCCTAAGAAAGGTGTCAGCAGGCATAATACCAGCTCTGAGAACAGAGAGTACAGCTGAATGTATTCAGTAGAGGGTTAAGTCTATCAATACTGTGAAGAAAATTCATGCATTCTTGGTAATAAAACAGCATCTTGTTCAAAATCTGACAATGCATAAATCAGACAATTACTTAGAACAGTGGTCGCCAACCAGTGGGCCGTGGCCCACTGACTTAGAAGATCCTAATACAGGGGTCCTTTTGGACCTCAGGGACCACCAAACTCCTAATTTTAGATCCCAGGGACCACTAACTGGTTCTGTGGGCATGGCCTAATTTGTGGGTGTAGTTTGGTGGTCATGTGACTGGCTGGGCATGGCTTGTATGTAAACATTATAAATATTTGTTTTCTTAAGTTTTCATGGGTACTTACATGTATGGTATTCAGCTTTGTTTGGGTATTTTCCCACATCATTATAGTTGTGCTTTTAAAGTTGTAGTGAGTTTCGGCAGAATCTCATCTGCCATCATCAGGCTTCTGTATTGTGTTCGTCTGTGAGTCAGACTTTCACAGCCGTTTGAGTTTTAAATTTGGGGCTAGCCTACTGCTGTGCCAGAATGGTTTTTTTCTTCATCCTGATTGGCTGGGAGTCTTGGTCTGTGTTTATTGGTCTTTGAGTTTGCTGTGTTCTGCTTGATTGGTGTTTCTAATATCTTCTCTCTGTTTTGTGGCTTTTTTTGTCTTGATTGGCTGGCAACATTGTGTTTCCTGTATTGGAGGCTTTTAGTGCAGCTTGGCTCTGAGTAAATGGACCACTATCATTTATTAGGAAGCTAGGTTTCATCCCTGGTTGGGGTGTGTTTGAGCTGGAGGTATCGGGGGGATCTGTTTGTGCCCAGGTGTTTGGCTGGCTTGTGGTGTGGAGAGTTTTTTTGTTTGTGAGTGCAGGCTTCCAGATAATTGACAGTCTGGTGGAATCATCTCTTCTATTCATGCTTTCAGGTCTTTTTTCAATCTCTATGGCTTCTCTGATATTTCTGTAGCTGGGGTTTTCTATAGTGGCTAGGGTTTTGGTGCCATTGAAGTCGATGCTATGACCTGTGGCTTTCATGTGTTGGACTGTGACTATTTTACATTGGTTCTGTCTTGTATTTTTCCACAAGAAGAAATCTTGCTGGAAAGCACGTATTCAGCTCAGCAGGAAAGCACTGACAAGAAGGAAGTTAAATAAAAGAATAACCCCAGACAAGAATGTGTATTCCAAGGAGATATGCCTGTCTATAACAGTTACAAAATAGCAGCTATAGAGTATGTGACTCATGTCACATAAACTGGTCTAAAAAGATTAACATTGTATTTCTTTACCTTTCTGTAAATTTCCTCTCTGACCCCCTCCCTTGAATTAGCACAATAAAAGAGGACAGCAAAAAGCCTGGGGAAGAGGAGAAAGGAGAAGAAAGGAGCAGGAGAAGCAGAGAGGCCCAGATTTTTCCATCTGTTCCAGGGCAGCCAGGGAATCCCATCTCCCCCAGGCTCAAAGTGCTGCCTCATTTTGAAGATTTCTTGTGTTTTGTGTGTTTTATTTCTTGTGCTTGCTTGGCAATCACTCTTTTGTGAGTCTTGCCTAGCCTCACCCTTGCGAGGGTCCCACTCTATTTCGCCCTTGCGAGGGCTATTCTCTCACCCTTGCGGGGGTTACTTTAAACTTCGTCCTTGCGAGGACTAATTCACCCTTGAGAGGGTCCCACTGTCTCGCCCTTGCGAGGGCTACTTTAAATCTCACCCTGGCGAGGGTTATTCTCTGAGAGGAATTCAGCAATCAACCAGAAAGGCGAAACAACAGACCAGTCGCTCAACGCGACATTGGACTAATGAGGAAGTGTGTTCCAGCTTTTTTACTGCATTTTTGAGTTCATCCAGGTGGGTACTTATTCTTCTATTGGTCTGTGCATCATGGCCTGCCACATACATTGGACAGACCAATAGAAGAATAAGTACCCACCTAGATGAACACAAAAATGCAGGAAAAAAGCTGGAACACACTTCCACCAAAATTTTCTCAAGGCCCACCAGTGGACCACAGCCCACTGGTTGGCGACTGCTGTCCTAATACACATTCAGACTTTAAGTGCTGAAATTAAAAGGGAAGGAAAGCACCAGGGGTGGGATTCTACCCGTTCCTACCTATTCGCTAGAACCGGTTATTAACATTCTAAGCAGTTCGGAGAACCAGTTGTTACAAGAAATTACTGACCTAATCCTGTCAGGAAGGCAGGAAGGAAACATTCTGGTGTTGCTTACAGAAACTGCCTCTCCATTAACCCTTTTTACATTCTTGGCGGGCCTAGACTTCCTGTCTCGGGAACCTCTCTGGAGTTTTTTTCCCCTCCTTGCTGGTACTTTGCTTGTGCGGAGTGACCATTCAAAGTTACAATGGCACTGAAAAAAGTGACTTATGACCATTTTTCACACTTACGACTGTTGCAACATCCCCAGAGTCATGAGAGGCCAGGCGAGGAGATGCATGCCTCAATGTGGGTGATATTGAGTTGGCCACGCCCAGCCAATAACATGACCACCAAGCCACATCCACCCAGTCACATGACCACCAAGCCACACCCATCAGCTAAGCCACGCCCACAGAACAGGTTGTTAAAAAATTT
Source organism: Pseudonaja textilis (assembly GCF_049901715.1). Lineage (NCBI taxonomy): Eukaryota > Metazoa > Chordata > Lepidosauria > Squamata > Elapidae > Pseudonaja > Pseudonaja textilis. The sequence continues at coordinate 271,625,630 of NC_141990.1, read as the reverse complement.
GAATCCCACCCCTGGAAAGCACCTGTAAACTTCTGGGAGCTGTAATTGTAACTCAGAACTTGTAGAATATTTAGAAGAAGCAGCTGCAGGAAGATAGAAGCATTGATTAAAATATAATCATAGCCATGAAAATCTCAACTGCCTCACTCTCAGCTCTTGAGCTTTTCCACAGAAACAAACTTCAGAGGAACTTGGATCTCGGTTACCGGCATAATGTGTAATTGTCCTTACTGCCTTCACTGTCCTCTGCAATTTTGTGGTGGTTAGTATTTTGTGGTGAGGAAAAGAGCAGAACAACATCGTCTAAATCATGTCATGAGGAAAAACATGGAGTTGGGTGGTACTGAAGTTAGATAAACATAAAAACTATCTTGCCCACTACTGTCGCTGTCATTTCACAATGAGAGTGTTAATCGCTTCACTGAATTGTTCTAAATTAGTTTTTCCCCATCAGCCTGATACATGGGAAATTCTAGAGTTATTAATGTAAAAGCACCTCCCATTAAATAACAGATTTCAAATATCAGCAGAACAAGCTTGGAGATTATCGTTCTTTCAATATATAACTTCCTTAAGTAGATTGTAGAAATGTCATGGACCTAATACATCTTGATTTCAGCATAGCAAATGGCAAAATACCTCCATAACATTGTGATTTGGGTGGCTAAATTAAATTGACACAAAATCAGAATGAGCACTTTTTTCTGACTTATAGCTCTTTTTTAAAGACATCACTTTTGCAAGCTATAGTTCATTTCATCAGATGCGCTGTCTACCATACACTAACATGGATGTCCTCTTACAATGCATACATAGCTGGCTTGGAATTGTACTCAGTTAGTCCATATCAGTATTCCTCATCAAACTAAAATGAGGTATTGAGTTGCCACAGGATTCAGTAAGTTAAGATTACATTTGGTATAATTGAAGGCTGGAATTGATTCCCAATAGACTGAGAGGAGAACATCTCTTTTTGCTGTCCTGTAAATTTGAGTCCTGGAAGAACTGTGCATATATAGTAAAGCTACTCTCGAGCAAAAGATTAACTCAGCTGGATTCAATGCTTGCCCCAGGCTAAGGTACCTTTGGGAGACTATCTAGGATCATAACATGATGCAATTCTGACTCTATTGTGTCACCTGGGCCCAGCAAGCAGGACAATCATCCATATGCTCAGGCAACACATTCCAAGATTGCTGTTATGTAATGCTATGCTTGCTGTTTGTTTGTGTTGTGACTGATAGTCCATTATGAGCATACACAAAGTTTAAAGTGTCCTGTCACTTTAAATCATTATCTTCCAGCTAAAATGTTGGTGGAGTAATGGTAAGATCGCAAGGAAGGAGAGAAATAAGGATGGACAGGTGACATTTGGTTTCTTAAAGGTTCATTAACATGCAAAACGGCAAGTGGTTTTTTTTTTACAATGTGGAATTAAAATTTAAGGGGGCAGCTCAGAATGTAGGAGACAGGCAGGAATCCAGCTGTGTTTCCAAAACACCATGCATTCACTGACTGTGGAATAGGGGAGGCGATCTTTGTCCCTGGGAGGTGGGCAATTAATTTCCCCAAGAGGCCACATAAAAGAAACTGGGACTGTTGTTGAGGGCCAAACCAATAGGTTGAACTTAATTCTGCTCAATGTTAATTTTATCACTTTATAATAACCAGTAAATTATATGCTTTTGGTAAGAATTATATGCTACTGGTAAGAATGCCTATTTACAATATAACTATGACAATATGGAATAGGTCAAGCATAGCAATAAAAAAAATAGTAAAAATGCCAATCATCCTATCAGTGTTTCATTTCATTTTTAACACAGTTTTAACCTTCACAAAAACAATTCTGAAAATGTAAATGTTTTGCAGTATGCTAACGACCAGCAATTAATTGACTTTATACAAAAAGTAACAGCCTTCAGTCTATTTATTTCATTCTATACTTCATCAATATGTTCAACTGCTTCCTGTTGCTTTTTGTCAGAAATCTCAGCCCCGTCATGGTTGGAATTGAGCTCCTTCTTGGTCTCATTGGCCACCAGTGAAGACATGTTGAGGGAGAAGGGAGCGTAGAGCCACTTCTACCTCCTCAGGCTGCTCCAGGCGAGAGGTGGGCGCTGAACAGGTGCAGAAAAGAACTCACTCTCCTTGCCCGCTGGTGGCCCCCAGTGCAGAGTTGGACTCAACTCGGCTGCTTCTCCCACCCCCTGTGGTGTGCTTATTTACATTTGATTTCTAATTTCCAATTGACCTCACACATGCTTGGAGAATCCAAGGGTCAGATGTGGTTTGGGGCTGTAAAATGCTCAGGTCTGTTCTAGACCAAGGTTCTCCAAAATGATCAATATTGATCCCCCCAATGGTCAATGGGACTATCCAGGAGTCAATGTTGTTATTATTTTATTCATTGTACAATTATTTAAAATAATATTAAATTATTTTCATATAATAAATGTTGGCGGGGGGTTGATGAACTATCTGAAAATATCTAAAGGGGAGTCAATGAGCTGAAGAATATGAAGACCTCCATCCTAGGCAATATTTGTTTTCTTTGCTAGTAAGAATTGAAAAGCTACACGGCTTACTTTTATTCCTCACCATCCTGCCCCCAAAATAGAGCTAAATCTTTGTGTTTTGCCTACCACTACAAGAGAAAATGCTACTGCTTACCACCACCACCTGCCCTCAAATTCAAAACAGGCTCTTCCAATAAGTGGGCCAGCTAACTGATCTACTGTATACCTGCTAACTTGCTTCCCATATTACGTTATTTACTATTCTGTATATAACTAAACTTCACCGTCCTAGTGCATGCAAGTTAACAAAATGCTGGGGTGAGGAAGGGAATGGCAAGGATGGTCTACGATAGTCTATGATACAAGATACTTTATCCTGTATTTTTACAGGCCATGCATTCTATGCAATCTTTTTATGCTTTTGTACACAACTAGTTGACATCATGTCTACATTCTTCTTTTCTCCTGGATCAACCCTGCTAAGCTTAGAAAGCCCATCATACTAACTTTGTGACCCTTGTTTTCTTCTGCACACAACCCAGTCAGCTGAATTCCTTGGCAAGAGGTCATTCGAAGCTGAGGACGCTGGATTTGAAGAATGATGGCCAGACTTCAAAGCCAAGGGCTACATGGTAAGAGATATTCAGAAAAACAAACTTCATGTATGTATATCTTTTCGTTAGATTTATAACCAATCCTTTGGTTTCCTTCTATGCTAATCTTTGTAATATTGTAATACTGCATTCACTTTTGCCTTAGTCTCCCTAGAAAGCAGTGGCAGCGGTTCAGCTAAGGATGAAGTTAAAATAGAAGGGAAGCCTGTCTTTCAGTAACAGGACACCCTTTGTAATATTGCTCTTACTGTCAGCAGAGTAGGTCAACAAGCTTAAAGCGGACCTTGGCACAGTGGGCCTTCAGACATTTCAGAGCTGCTGTCCAATCTTATCATATGGTGAAACGATATAGAGGAGCATCCACCCAAGAATGAAACATCTGAGTTATTCTTATTGCTCTAGTTGCCCCACTCAACCACTTGGAAAGAAAAGAGGAACAAACATAGCTCTGATTTATTTAAATGCAGTTTATTCACTGAGAAAATATAGGCAATTGGGAAACTAAGACTCCCACCGCAGAGACCACTTTCTTGAGCAGTCCCAGAAGAAAAAGAGGGTTAATATTCATGACGCATAAGTAGCACATGGTCTCAAGTCAAACATTAACAAAACTTTAAATGGCTTGATGGATGTCAGAGCTTATCTTTTGCTCTAGGTTGAAGCTAAAGTCTAATCTAAGTTTGCTGTAGGTGTTAAATTCACACCTCACTGTAAGATTAGCCTGGGATCATTCCACAGGTACTCTGAACAGGTAGAGAGAAATCACAATTTGACCTTTCCCACCCAGCACTTTAACTATGGCAACAATTCAATGTATGTATATATGTGTATGTGTAAATGTTGGGAAGATGGCACAGCAAAAGCTGTAGTGTCTCCCCAAGAGTTTCCTCTTTCAGTAAATGAACAAAGAAATTAAATGGCCTAGTTTTAGCTAAGAGAAGGCTCCATGATGCTAAAACAATTGGGACTTTATATAATTCTGGAATGTGCACGGATGGTCAGAATGTATATACAGTATTTCTGGATTGTTATAGGTGAGCACAGTCAAACATGAAGATTCCAACTCCTTGGATTGTAATAATTTTAGGCTTTCTCCTTCTTTAGCTTGACTCTATCTCCCACTCCATACCTCCACTGCCACTCAGAGATGAAACGCATTTCTAACACGTTTCTTCTATAATTTTGAAGAATTATAGATTATTATATAGAATTATATAGAAGAGGAATAATGTTATTGCCCAGATAATTGGTTGCATTCTCCCCTCTTTGGAAGAGCTTTATAGCTCCCGCTGCCTTAAGAATGTTCAAAACATTCTCAAAGATCCATCTCATCCTGGGCACCCTTTTTTTGAACTATTACCATCTGGCAGACGGTACAGGATAATAAAAACAAGGACAAATAGGCTGAAAAACAGCTTCCATCCCAGGTCATAGTGCAATATTAAAGCAATATCAGGGATTTTCAATTCAATGTATAGAATGTGAAGGAAATGTGTTTGTGTTTATTTTCAGTCATAATGTACACTGAAGTCAGCACTTCTTCACTCTCCTACCATTGGGTAGGAGATATAGAAGCATAGCCAGCCGCACCAATAGGCTGAAGAACCGTTTCTACCCGTAGGCTGTTAGACTTCTGAACGGAAAATAACTTGATGCCAACATAGTATGATAGACTTGCAGAGCCGGTGCATTGTGCAACAAGGTGACATAGTGTAATAAGATTGGGACTGGGTTAGGGACTTCTGTCCTCACTGTGAGTTGTCTTGGGGGGCAGGATGCATGAAGGGAGGCTCAGCCAATCTCATTGTACACATGCTGTACTCTGACAATAAAGGTAATAATGAAGATGGTCTTTAATTTCGTTGTATGAGGTGCAATGACAATAAAGTAAACTAAGTAACTAGGCGATACCAACATAAATGGCGTATTATTATTATTGTGTTTTTCCCTCTTTCTTTTTAGAAGCAGAAGCAGTGATCATTGATCCTCAGTCTAGAATTGAACACTATTCTATAAACACAGGAGAGAATCTCAGAACTCTTCGCAGAATTTAACACCTAAAGGAGAGATTATATGTGACAATTTAGGCAATCTTTTCCTATCTACTTCTTTTAAACTACCAAGATGCCTAAAATCCCTAGTAGAAACAAATCCCCCTGCTTGCTTGGGCTGGGGATTGTGAACCACAGTATAATCCACTGTATACAAGGGACACGAGCTTCAGGAATTCAGGTGTAATATCACTGATGAAAGCAAAGAAGAGGACAGCCAGTAGCAAGATGGATGGGCTCAGGTTGCAGTGGCTATGTGCACCATTGGGAATCCTAAAAAGGCAGGTTAGGGATAGATCATTAGGGAGAAAATCTATATTTACTTGTTCGTTTGTATCCTGCCTTTATTATTTTTAAAAATATCTCAAGCCCCAGCGAATATATCCAAGACACCTTTCTTCCTTTTCTTTTTCCCCACAAAACAAGGTGATTGCTAGGGATAAAAATGACTTGCTGACATATAATCAATCAATTAATCACTCAATTCACTGATACCATCCAGTCAGACAATTTTAGACTCCGGACTTAATAGCAGAAATTTCGTTTCCAGCAAAGCTCTGAAAGTACAATTTACAACATCTAATTGTTCCATATACCCAGGTAAGCAGAAGCCCCTCTCCTAAAGTAAAATTTCTAAAGTCAAATTGAGAGCATTTTTTTTTCTGAACTTCAACTTTTGAGAGCACTTTTTTTCTGAACTTCAACTAGAGTTGATTTAATCAACTCCAGCAAATTATAGTTATAAAAATTACAGTATATAGAAGGTTAACATATCTGTGCCTAATTGTAGCCAAATATTCATTCTAGAGTTAAGGAAGGGGGTGGATGAATTAACTGCAAGATTTTCTGAACTTCCAGATTGATTTAGTGATGATATTTTAGCAGCAAAACCCCTCCTCTCTTCTCTCTTCTGCCATCGTTAACCCCACCAGACGTTTTCTGCAATGAGTAATTTAGGTTCCACTCCATGTTTCCATAGAGAGAGGAAAGAACGAGTTTAGCCTGGGTGCCTTGGGCGCTGACAGTCGGCTATAAGGGCCCGGCGGGGGCCTTTGGGCAAAGCAGCAACCCTTATTCTGGGTCGGCACTCTGGCTCGCTCCCCTCGCTCACACCTGGCGGGGGGGATGGGGGTGTGGGGCAAGCGTAGCACGAAGGCGCGGGGCTGAGGGGAAGAAGCGCATAAAAGAGCGGCTTTGAGCTGTAGTCACGCAGGCGGCCTAGGCGCGTGCCTTGCACAGGCACGCCGGCGTCACAAAGAGGGGAAGGGGGAGCCGCCCCCGCGGCCGAGAGACAGGCACCGCCGGAGTCAAAACACTGAAAAGGCCCTGCTCTTCAAATGAGCTAATCCACTTTCCACCATTCAGGTTTTTTTTTTTTTTTTTTGTTTTTTTTTTTTGTTTTCCGGGGGGGACCGGCAAGTGGGGGGGGGGGGGGGGTCGCCTCGGGGGGGGGGGAAGCGGGGGGGGGGGGGGGGGGGGGGGGGGGGGGGGGGGGGGGGGGGGGGGGGGGGGGGGGGGGGGGGGGGGGGGGGGGGGGGGGGGGGGGGGGGGGGGGGGGGGGGGGGGGGGGGCGGGCAGCAGCGAACAAGGTACCTAAAAGCCCAGCAGTTTCACCATCCATTCAGAGGAGTGCGTGAAGACCCCACGGACTCTCAGACATTAACGTCTTAAGCAACAGGCCTTCACAGGCTGGGGGGGGGGGCGGGGCAACCCCCCCCCATGCACAAAGGGGGAAGAGCTTGTGATTTAACTACACCATGCTGCTTCCAGCATTCTGATAAAAGCAGAAAACTCCTCCAAACAACAGTACCGCCCTTCCCAATCCTCTTCCCTTTCAGTACTCTTCCCATAGACAGTGCCCTTGAATACTTTGCAGACTTCAGGCCACTAACCAGCCGTTAGCAGCACAAACAGTACATAACCCATATTAGAGAGACTAGCCATCCTTGCTCTGGACCGAAACCATTAGTCCACCTTCAACAACCCCTAAAGCCAAGTACATGTAAGCCAAGAGCAATCCTTGGTGCTCTCTGAGTTTGCTTGTTTTCTTGCAGACATTTCATTACCCAAACTAGGTAACATCATCAGTGCTAGTGCTATTAATGAAGCATCGGCAAGAAAACAATCAGGCTCAGAGAGCACCAAGGACCCCTCGTGTCAACCCTGAGCTACAAATATTCTTCTTTATTAGTACATGTAAGCCATGTTAGCTACTATTCATCATCTCTTTGTCAATGCTGCTTCTTCCCAAAATCCTTCTTGGTGGGCAGATAAACATTTGATATTTCCAGTCCCCCACTGCTTTTGTGAGAACTATTTCCTATCAGAGTTGCTAGACCAGGGGTGTCAAACTCAAGGCCTACAGGCTGCATCCGGCCCGTGGGGTGCTTAAATCTGGCCCATGAGGCCTGCCTGCAAAGGACTGGCCCGCGGTGCCTCTGGCAGCCAAAACAGGGCACGGGGGGCACACAGTCTCCCCATACTCTGTTTTTTTGGCTTGGACGGCCCTCTGTAGCAATCTGCTAGCCAAAATGGGGTGCAGGGGGGCATGTGCGATCCCACCACCCCATTTTGGCTGGCGGAGTGCTGTAGGAGGTGTCCATCCTGTTTCACACACACCCCCGGGGCCACCTGCAGAGAACTACAATGCTGATTTGTTTGGGTGTCTGCATGATGCATCAATATGTGAACAGCCAGCAGAAAGCTATGGCTGAAAACAGGCTCATCATAAACTGAATTAATAAAAAAGAAAATATGTCAACATTAGTGAGCCTTAGCAAGAGCTGATTATTTTTTCTTCCAACAGTTGAGTTTTTGGCATTCTCCGAATTTGGTTGTTTGTTGCAATCCTTGTCACGAGAACATCAGAACAGCCCTGCTGGATCCAGCCAAAGATTTGTCTTGGCCTCCATTTTTTTTACATCAGAAGCCAACCAGATCTTTATGAGGAACTGAGGAACAGGACTCAGCTTCTTATGTTTGGTAGCACCACTAAGGTTGGAACTATCACCAACCTTCTTCCTCGTGAACTTGCTCTTTCAAAGCTATCCAAGTTGGTGGGCCATCTCTTGTGATATCACATCCACATCGGGGAGGCCTTTTCCTGGTGTAAGCAGACCTTAACAGAAGATATGGCCAATTTTCTGGCCTCCCCCGGTTAACAATACATTCAAAACTATTTCCTCATAATGGAAGTAGTATTTCCTTGATATGCTGTTCTCCTGTCTCATAGAGGAGTATATGCCAACAAAGCTTGTTCAGCTGTACTTTATGCCTTTAATCCAACGTCCCTCGCTGTTTAAGAGCTGGGCCCATGTTTTTCAGACTGATACAACCTCTAAGCCATTCATGTCACTTGTGACACTTATGAAAATGAGCCACATGACATGCCAGAACAATAACTCCCATTCTTGTTATGCAATGGCCTATGCTTTTGTGCCTAGGCAAGATCATCCCATTATTTTTAAAGAAAAATAGATCAAGAAATAACAATGCAACAAAATAATGGTAAAATAACAAGTCCAATATTGTATTACATTTTAAAATTTAACAGCATAACAATAAAGGCACGACAGATACATTTTTTAAAAAAAATTGAGAACATGCCTGGAAATTTATATTACAAGTGTTTCACATAAATTTATCAGATCCATTATGTAGCCCAAACTTTGACTTTAAAATGAATCCTTTCCATCAATTAGAAAGATTCTGAATGTGTTCCAGTATTGGCAGTGTTTTGCAGAGAAGTGAAATGTTTCTCATTGCAAGCTCTGTTGTTTCCAATACTGTGGTTTAGATGCCACAGGACAGCCTTAGAAAATATGATTCATCCTAGTAATAATCATCTGTTCATGGTTGGCAAACTGGGTGGATACCATAAACACCATCAAAAGGAAAAAAAAATGCAACAAGCTGTAACATTCTGGTTCTTTGAAAGGAAAATAATGCCACTATATATTGTAACAAATCAAATCAAATACATTTACAATGTACAGTCTCCAAAGGCAAAAGAAAAAGAGTTTTTATTTAATTATTTATTTATTTAATTAATTAATTACTATGCTGCCCATCTCATCTACAGGCAACTCATTAATATACCACATTAAGCTAAAGTATGGTTGCTTGCTTTTTTGCTTAGTGAATGTAGTAATGTCTTAGTAATGTCTGAACCCAGCCACTGTGAACTATGAAACTAAACCCTTAGCACAAGGTGCAATTCCAGACAAATATGTTTTATTTAACAATTGATTACATTATGATTAAATTATAATTGCCAAGTACAAATTATGAATAAATTTTGATTCACAATATTGCAGCTTAGCCCTACAATATTCAAAAGTTGAACCAATTGATGAAAAAGTGATGAAGAGTTTTTCCGAGTCTCAAAAATCTCCTTTCAGGGCAAAATTTCCCTAAAATACCATGTCAATGACGTGTCAGCACATGAATAAATTGTTGCTGGCCAGTAGGAATCTGAAGGCATTATCTGAGATTTAGAGTAATATATGACCGCTGCTTCTTATTTTATTTGAGAGATAAATATTCATTTCAGTGCCAGACATTGTTTAACTAGCAGAGTTATAATTTCAAGTACCAATCTTATTGCTTTAGTGAAAGAAGTTTGTGATTTCACACCACAAAAAAAAGGCTTCATTCAGAGAGATTAGTGATATGACATTGCAAAGACTGATTTAATTGCCAGAGATTAATCAGTCATTTGCAGTTTCCATGAAACAGGAAAGGACAAAAGTAAATAGAAGATGATGTTTGTGTGTTATTGTGAAGCAATGTAGATGTGACCTCAGGAATGGGGAAGGAATGAACAAACTGTGAGAAAGAAAACTCAGTCCTAAAGGAAGAGAACTGACTTGATTTAGTGTAAGTCAGATGGGGCGGAGAGAAACTCTGATAAGCTTTCAAGATGATATTATTTCACTCTACAACAATAAAGAGCATTCCCAGAATCCCCTCCAGCGTCTTTTTCTTGAGACTTCTTCCTCAAAGGAAGGATTCAGCTATACAGGTGAAAAAAAATTAGAATATCGTGCAAAAGTTCATTTATTTCAGTAATGCAACTTAAAAGGTGAAACTAATATATGAGATAGACTCATTACATGCAAAGCAAGATAGTTCAAGCCGTGATTTGTCATAATTGTGATGATTATGGCTTACAGCTCATGAAAACCCCCAAATCCACAATCTCAGAAAATTAGAATATTACATGCAATCAATAAAGCAAGGATTGTACATAGAACAATATTGGACCTCTGAAAAGTATAAACATGCATATGTACTTAGTACTTAGTTTGGACCCCTTTTGCAGCAATTACTGCCTCAATGCAGCATGACATGGAAGCTATTAGCCTGTGGCACTGCTGAGGTGATATGGAAGACCAGGATGCTTCAAGAGCGGCCTTCAGCTCTTCTGCATTGTTCGGTCTCATGTCTCTCATCTTTCTCTTGGCAATGCCCCATAGATTCGCTATGGGGTTCAGGTCAGGCAAGTTTGCTGGCCAATCAAGCATAGTAATCCCACGGTCATTGAACCAGGTTTTGGTGCTTTTGGAAGTGTGGGCAGGTGCCAAATCCTGCTGGAAAATGAAGTCAGAATCCCCCATAAAGCTCATCTGCGGAAGGAAGCATGAAGTGCTTCAAAATCTCCTGGTATATGGCTGCGTTGACCCTGGACTTAATGAAGCACAGTGGACCAACACCAGCAGATGACATGGCTCCCCAAATCAACACAGACTGTGGAAACTTCACACTGGACTTCAAGCATCTTGCAGTGTGTGCCTCTCCATTCTTCCTCCAGACTCTGGGACCTTGGTTTCCAAATGAGATGCAAAAATTTCTCTCATCAGAAAAGAGGACTTTGGACCACTGAGCAACAGACCAGTTCTGGGTTTTTTTTAGCCCAGGTAAGACGCTTCTGACATTTGTTGTTCAGGAGCGGCTTGACAAGAGGAATACGACATTTGAAGCCCATGTCCAGGATCCGTCTGTGTGTGGTGGCTCTTGGTGCACTGACTCCAGCCTCAGTCCACTCCTTGTGAAAGTCTCCAACACTTTTGAATGGCCTTTTCCTGACAATCCTCTCCAGGCTGCGGTCACTCCTGCTGCTTCGGCACCTTTTTCTTCCACACTTTCCCCTTCCACATAACTTTCTGTTAATATGCTTTGATACAGCACTTTGGGAACATCCAACTTCTTTTGCAATTACCTTTTGAGGCTTTCCCTCCTTATGGAGGGTGTCAGTGATGGTTTTCTGCACAACTGTCAGGTCAGCAGTCTTTCCCATGATTGTGATTCCTACTGAACCAGACTGAGAGACCATTTAAAGGCTCAGAAACCCTCTGCAGGTGTTATGGCTTAATTAGCTGATTAGAGTGGGACACTTTGAGCCTAGAATATTGTACCTTTTCACCATATTCTAATTTGCTGAGATTGTGGATTTGGGGTTTTCATGAGCTGCAAGCCAAAACAATTATGATACATCATGGCTTGAACTATCTTGCGTTGCATGTAATGAGTCTATCTCATATATTAGGTTCACCTTTTAAGTTGCATTACTGAAATAAATGAACTTTTGCACGATATTCTAATTTTTTGAGTTTCACCTGTATATTATCCATCTTCTTCTCCAAAGCATTGCCTTTTTAAAAAAAATTGAAAATATGACAATCTTACCCTTGTCAAAGGCACAATTTCTACAAAGATTTTAGGAGTTTGCATTAATCACTCTAATTATGATGATGTTTACTCAGGCAATAAAAAAAACTCATTTCCATCACAATTTACATTTGGCCAAGCCTGAGTTTAGGTCTACCACATCTAAGTTGTAAAAAAAACTCTAAATGACTTCTCGATGCAGGAAAAGAAACAGAGAAAGTCATACTGTGGTCATCCAGGTTTTAGTAGATTATGTACATTCCAAGATGAATCTTGTTGAATTTTGCCTTTTCATCATACTCCTTTTCTTTGTCTTTTTCCAAAATCTGCAACGGGATTTCTTCGTTCCTGTACATGCAGATTAGTGAACAAACAGCAAATGTTTTAGTCATCCAGTTGAACAGACATAGAGTCACTCAGGCGATACAATTGAAGCAAATGTGAGACTCCAATAGCTCTTTTGCGTTGCTTAGTTGGTACAATGCAATGCATGTATGAGTGTTGCTCCTGGGGAAACGGTTTTCATTCTTCATGGCAGAATCTAACAGGCATGGACAAAAACTAATATGAGGCAGGATTCAGTCCAAGAGCTCTGTTTTTAATGTCAGAGGAAGATAGCAACTCTGACGAGAGACACAATATTTTGCCTCATTGCTACGTTATCAGAGTTAGCCCCAGTGAGTCTGAATGTATGAGATAATTTTCCAAATTGCAATAATTCCTTGGAATATCCATGATGGGGGCATGTTTTGGGCATCTGTGGAAGCCTTCCATGAAAATGGCCTATGTGAACCTGCTATAATCCTGACTAGCTTGCAAATAGCATGTGCGTACACACACGCATACACGCACTGTTCTCAGAAGTGAAGTTTTATAAACACTGCTAACACTGCTGTCACAACAACAACTTCTGAAATAATGAGGCTTCCTGAACTTCATTTAGACTGGCTCCAGAAAGTTTTATGCTATTGTCCAAACAACGGCAACCTAGAAAATGGAATTTTAGCAAAGTAATTTTCAAGCAAAATATTTTATCTGGATAGTTTCTTAAAAAGGATTGAAAATCTCACTGAAAACTGGTACAAGACAAGCAAGCCATTTTGAGTTTAGCTGGCACTGCACCTTTCCAAGAATTCAGCATGTGGTGTGTTGTTTCAGAGATTTTGTTTATTTTATTTTTATCCCTACAGTCCTTTGGCTACAGCAATTTCCAAGACAGAAGACATCTTTTCCAGCTTGTATAGTTAACAGGACAGCAGAATTTGAAATGAGATCATTGCCTTTAATACAGTCTGTTCCTATGTATCACCTTTGCTTTGCAACTGACCTTCTAGCTTGACTGTGACTCATCACTGAAAGAAACCATACCTGTGCATACGCTCTGGTCATCTGAGACTAACAGACAATATATTCACCCTGGAGGGATCACTTGTTTACTAAGCAGGTGTGGTGGCATTATTTGTCCATACAATTTCTGCCTGGGAAAAGCATTCTTTCTTATGCCTCCCTCCAAGGCTCTTTACCTATCATACATTTTATTTCAGAAACTTGTAATACGTTACATTTAGAAAAATGTATGACATATTTTATAGTTTGAATGTTGCAAAGCTGAATTCTGGGCAGGAGCACTAGGGTGGATAATCTTATTTTATTTTGCTTAAAAAACAAAAGCTAGTGACACTACAGTGACACCTCAGTACTGTCCCCTGATGCTGGTCATCCCCACTTGTTGAGGATGCCTAGACTATAACTGTACAGCCATTTCAATTTAAAATATTTTCCCCAATCTGAATATGATGGTGATCTGAGACCATATTAAGCAAATGAAAGATGCACTCCTGCCATTTGAAGTATTAAAGAAGCGTTCTGGTTTTAAAAAGAGCTGTTTGGTTGCAGTCTCAGAGGGCTGCCTTAATAGCACACACTTGCATGTAACAGCCTGAGATTAGCCAACCTCATGATCCTTGCTGTCTTGGTAGCTTTGGATACTATTGATCATGGTAACCTTCCAAAGCAGCTGTGGGGACTGGGAATGGAGGCATTGTTTGGTGGTGATTTTCCTTTCTTCTTCTCAGCTGGTTCCAGTTGGTGTTGACAAAGAGGAAGAAATCAAATCTGTGGCCCCTTATTTACAAGGTACCTCACTCATGCCCTACTCACTTCAGGATGGACTCTTGTACTCACTTGGAGGCTATTGTTGGTGCAGAACCCAATGATACAACTAATGTTGGACACTCTGCCCATGTGACACCACTGCTATGCATGCTGTACTGGTTACCATTTGGCTTCCAGGTCCAATTCAAGATGTCGGTTATCACCAATCACCAGCTATCATGGTGGTTGAAAATTCTGGAAGTTGATAACCGTGTCCTGATCAGCAAAAGTTCATTAAGGGGTACCAAAAATAGCAACATATCTACTTCAACCTTGATCAAATAAACCTACTTTATACTGCTTTTTTACTACAATCTTGATCTTTTAATCCCTTCAAATAATGTTCTAGACTAGAGCTTGATTTCCTTTCAGTTTTTCCTTGCCCTTCTCACAAAATTCTCCAAAGCTTTAACAAGACTCTTTTGTAAATCCAATATAGGAGAAAATTTCCAGGCCGTTGTCTTGGTTTGTTGTTTGTATACTCCTTTTAATTATTAACACATCAGCTGGTTTCTTTTGTGTGACCTGTTTTGCATCCTTTTCACATCATTCTTGTCGTTTGTCATTTTAAAATCCAGTTTATCTTGTCCAGTAAAACAATTTCCTTTTCCATATCATTTTTAAATAGTCTATCTATAGAGGAACACATTCTTAAAATTAACTTTTGGATTAATTGTCCCCAAATATCTATGTACAATGTTAAAATATTTTTCTCCATTCTGTTATTAGTGAAATCAAATTTAAGTATTATTCTCCTTTACCTGTAATCTTTAGCTCCTTCCTTCTAAGTGTCTGACCTTCAAATGAATTAAATCAGATGTAATAGGAAAGGTGGGGTGGAAAAACTGTAAAAATGATGTTTCTATCATTCCAAAGCTCAGTGAAACAGAAAGAGAGATAGAGAGATTAATATTTTGAACCTACCAAACTGTGTAAGGAAAAACTTCTGCTTATGGAACAAGAATTTCTGGTCTTCTTTGACATCTTAACAAGCTCTCCCTCCACATTTATTCTAAAACACGTAACTCTCCATGATGTATTTTGAGGATGGACAGAGAGTTTGTCATGGAAGGGAAATGAAAAAGTATAATTCCACACACAATAAGCTGGTTAAATAATTAGTTCTTCTGAAGAAATGTGGAAACCCTAGTCCAGGGCGAGACCAGGGAATTTCTTGCACCCTGATTGCCCCCATGCAGTGCTTCAGTTTTGGGGAAAGAATAAACAAAACTCGAAGTGGTATAAAAACCAATATGTTTTATACTACAACTGCTGTAGGTTGACTGATAAAATACATCGCTGACATGTCTGAGCATTTTAGCCATTCCCACTATAGACTTGCAGAAGCTCTTTTCTGACAGGATCTTTTCCACTGCCGTTTGTGATTCTGTCTTTGAGCCCAAATAGAATCAAGGAATACAGCTCCACCTCACAGCTATTTTGCCTGCTTAACTTAAAGAAAGTTGGTGGAGGAGAAATAATAAGAATTGGCCATGGTCTTCAATTTGGGCAGAAGAGCTTGGCAGGAACCGGAAGGTGCTGCTGGTGCTTCTCAGCATACCAAAACTTTGGAACACACCAGAACTGCCGCCCACCTTGCATGATATAAGCAGATGAGATACAAGAAGTCAATGTGCTGAATTCCACATGACAATCACAGCTGGGAAAAGGGAACAAATGAAACCATAGCTCTCCTTTAATTACCTGCCCAGGATACAGTTTTAATGTGCCTTAAAGGTTCCCTCTTTACTTAATTGGTTCAGGAACTTTACGTATTCAACTTTAGTTCTCTGTAAACATCTCTAAGGTAATTAATCACTGAGAGAGAGTGATTTCTCCCCAAACCACGCTAGAACCTTTGGGGTATATACCAGTAACTCTGCAATTTCCAAATTAAA
The DNA here is from genome assembly GCF_049901715.1 of Pseudonaja textilis. Taxonomy (NCBI): domain Eukaryota; kingdom Metazoa; phylum Chordata; class Lepidosauria; order Squamata; family Elapidae; genus Pseudonaja; species Pseudonaja textilis. The sequence goes on along the minus strand of NC_141990.1, from coordinate 271,609,725 downwards.
CACTTAGTCCAATTTGAAAGGGAAATATAACTTCTGAAATTATCTTGGTTGTAATTTTAATTAAACAACTGTTAAATGGCTCATAAATTAAGCTCATAACTTTTTTTTAAAATGACGCATTTAAAAATGATTCAGAACTCATTTGATTTAATGGACACTAAATGATGTGAAACATATGTGACATCCTTGTTACATCAGTTTTGCTGAGCAAAGCTTGAGCTCCTTGAGATACAATTCTTAAGGATAACATTTTAAGTAATTAGATTAGGAAAGTTGAATAAAGGGGTTGGTAAGCTGGTACCCTTGAGATTTTAGATTGTAACTTCTATCAATGTTAGATAGCATGACCAGTGACAAGAGATTATGATAGTTGTAGTCCAAATACATGTGGAAACAAAGCTAATCTACAGTATTGCCTCCCTCTCAGGTAATATGTATTGGGTATGAAAATTCAGACAATGGCAACCTGAGCCATAAAGGTCTTCATAGTGATAACCAGCACCTCAAATTGGACCCAGAAGCCTATTGCCAGGTCAGGAGAGGTTATTCTATCTTCCACAGGTAGACAGTTGTATTTTGCATCAGATGCAATTTTCAGATGACCTCTAGGAGCAAGTTCATTTAACTAAATTCCAGTTGTCTAGCCAGGGGGTGATTACAAAGGCATGAATCACTGTTGTCAACACCTCCTGGTCCAGGAAAGGCCAAAGCTATCAAAGACTCTCTTGGCCATAGACTCTACCAGGAGTGATGGGAGTCCAGAAGAAGCTTCAACTATATGGGCTCCATAGAGGGAAGTACAGATAATCCATGACTTACAATCATTCAATTACTGACCATTCAAAGTTATATCTGCACTGAGAAAAGTTACATGATCATTTTTCCCACTTATGACCTCTGTAGCATCCCTATGATCAAAATTTGGGTGCTTGGCAACTGGCATGTATTTATGATGGTTGCAGCATTCTGGGATTAAGTAGATCACCTTTTGTGACCTTCTGATAAGTAAAGTCAATGGGGAAGCCAGGTTCACTTAACAGCCACAGTGATATCACCTAACAACTGTGGCAAGAAAGGTCGTAAAATGGGGAAAAACTCCATTAGCTGTCATGCTTACCAAAAGAAATTTTGGACTCAGCTGTGGTCGTAAGTCAAAGATTACCTGAATAACTTTGTCAAGAACTATGCATGAAACATCCCAGTCTTGCCATGATTTAATCTCACTCTGGTACAGAACTATAATTTCTGATGAATTTGGGTGCATGGAGCCCAGCAGTCCCTTCTAAATTTAAATGCACTCCTACGCTGAATGTGTGCCAATGGGTCTATATCAATTCTTTGACAGTGCATCAGTCTGTAAGCATGGTTTATTGTAAACATTTTGTTCAATCCATCAGGCAAGTTTCACTGATCACTACCCTTCCCCCCACGTGAGAAAAGTGTCTCTCAATAGCAATATGCAAGAAATTCCACTACTAGCAGGATCAGAGCTTGACATTGAATTTGACATTACTGTACAGTTCTCACCAATGCAACTTTTTGTTAATGTGTTCAGGTCAGTTTTTGACTCCTTGCAACTGCCTTGACAAGCCCATGTAATATTCTTGGCAAGGTTTTTCAGAAGCGGATGACCAGCACCTCCTTCCTAGGGCGAAGAGAGAGCGATTGGCGTGAAGTAGCCCAGCTGCTATGTGCCTAAGGAGGGACTAGTCCTTGGTTCCTAGATTGGTGTCTTAACCACTAACACCAAACTGGCACCCTACTAATTGCACCTTGTAAAGCTGAAATGGAAAAGTAAGAAGGGTGGTACAAGGCAGAAGGCAGATATTGATACTTTAGGGATAGGCTGGTTCTAGGCTAAAGGGCCCTTCCTCCTAGGCATCTATTTTTTTAACCTCACCCTTCCCAAGAAGCCCTAAGGACATCACTAAGCTATCCTGAGACAGGATTTATTTATTTTGTCATATTTATATGGATGCCCATTTGACAGACAAGATACTCTGGGTGGTGTACCAATAGAAGAAAAAAATATGGGAAAGAAAAGAGAGATGATAGCTGATGATGGATATACTTCATTTCTTTCCCTCTAGTTCAATCTCCCTGACCGCATTAGTGGGCAGCAGGGGTGGGATTCTACCAGTTCACACCTATTCACTAGAACCGGTTGTTAACATTCTAAGCAGTTCAGAGAACCGGTTGTTAGAAGAAATTACTGGCCTAATCCTGTAAGGAAGGCAGGAAGGAAACATTCTGGTGTTGCTTACAGAAACTGCCGCTCCATTGACCCTTATTACACTCTTGGCAGGACTAGACTTCCCGTCTCAGGAACTTCTCTGGAGTTTTTTTCCCCTCCTTTGCTGGTACTTTGCTTGTGTGGAGTGACCATTTTTAAAGTTACAATGGCACTGAAAAAAGTGACATCACCATTTTTCACACTTGCAACATCCCCAGAGTCATGAGAGGCCAGGCGAGGAGATGTGTGCCTCGATGTGAGTGATATTGAGTTGGCCACACCCAGCCAATAACATGACCACCAAGCCATGCCCACCAGCTAAGCCACACCCACAGAACAGGTTGTTAAAAAATTAGAATCCCACCCCTGGTGGGCAGGCTGGATGGATGAAGTAGAACCTAAATCTTCAGGATCCTTTAACCCCTTCATTTGTCTTTAATGTCTTGGCAGGTGGGGCCTGATCAAATGGGCCTGATCTTTTGCCTAAGCCTGAGAAAAGCATGTGGACAAGTGGGTAGAGGGACCATTGTCCCAAAGGTACTTTTTAAAGAGGTAACTGGACTTTTCAGAGCTGAAAAAGCTTCTTGGATGAGAAGTGAAACGTCTTCAAAGAAAAACCAGAAAGTCCAGTTGCCTCTTGAAAAAGCATCTTTGGGACAACCATGACCTGGATGGCTGAGAATCTCCTTAGACATAGTGGGAGCCATTGCTGCCTGCACAAGCATATTATTTCTATCTTCACTGATAAGACCCATTTTCACCTCTGGGGTTTAAAATGAATATTTTGATATGAGTTTTTTTCCCTTCTCCAGTCCTGCTTTCATGATCAGGAAGGAATCCACTTCAGCATGCACATTACACACAGAGATCAAATATAAGACATGTAATATCTTATTTGCATTCACACCTTTAGGAAGCTGAAGGAACTCATAACTCTCGAAATGCCCGACGGAGCCACTATAAACATCTTTGCAGGCCCTACCCACAAAGCCCGTTTCCTCCAACCGAACCCTTCGCTCTTCTTCCCCACCAAGCTGCGCCCGAAGCGAGAGCTGCCTGACGCAATCCGCTCCTTCTGTTTCCCTCGAAAGCTCCGAGGCGAGTTGCATCATCTGGTTTTGAGACAGTGGAAAAAGAGTAACAACCAATCGGCGGGCGCGCTTTGCTCATATGTGACAGACCGCCTTGGCCAATCCGGTCTTCGTAAGCTGCTCTCCAGGCAGGACTATTTTGCTTCTGAAAGCGCTGATTGGACAAGAGACGGCGGGAACCGAGATACCGTGACAACTGGGCGGGGTCTTACCGGCAAGCTGGTATTTAAACGCTGGAGACCTCGGGAGCGATGCAGTTTTGGGTCCTGCTTTGTGTCGGAGCGGTCGCCTCGCCGTCTCTTGTACCAAACCCCAGGCAAGCCGAGCTTTATCTTTCGGTTCAAGCCCGTTCCCGGAGATCAGAGCCCACCAGCGCACCTCCTCCCTCCTGCGGAGTCATGAAGGGGGATCCGCATCCTCGGCACCTTTCCAGCGGAACGGAGCATCCGTCCAGGCTTCAGAAGGACGAGGAGGAAGAGGAGGAGCCCCCCGGTACAGAGGAAGGGTCGCCCAAGTCTCCCCTCTGGGTCTTCGGTTACGGGTCGCTGGTTTGGAGACCCGATTTCGAATTCACCTCCCGCAAAGTGGGCTACATCCGGGGCTACAGCCGCCGCTTCTGGCAAGGAGACACCTTCCACCGGGGTAACGAGAAAACGGTAAGGGGTCTGCTTTCCAGGTGGGACGAAGTGGGTGGAGCTGAGGACAGAGGCTGATCCGGAGGGGATTTTATATGTATGTGTGTCTTTTAAGACAGGGATCTCCAAGCTTGGCGACTTTAAGCCTGGTGGACTTCAACTCCCAGAATTCCCCAGCCAGAGCTGGCTGGGGAATTCTGGGAGTTGAAGTCCACCAGGCTTAAAGTCGCCAAGCTTGGAGATCCCTGTTTTAAGAGATGAGATGCTTCTCCTGGGATGAGTGATCCCTTCCATACAGTGGAAAGGGATGGTGGGATGGGCTGTGGGGCCGGGAAAAATAACAGAGAAACCAAGAATTTGTTGTGTTCCTGGTAAGTATAGCACATAAAATTATCTATTACAATGTCCTACCTGTCAATGAATACTTCAGCTGCAACCATAACAACACAAGAGTACACAATAGATACAAACTCAAGGTTAACCGCACCAAACTTGATTGCAGGAAATACGACTTCAGCAACAGAGTGGTCAATGTCTGGAATACTCTACCTGACATTCTGTGGTTTCTTCCCCAAACCCCAAAAACTTTAACCTTAGACTGTCTACTGTTGACCTCACCCCTTTCCTAAGTGGTCTGTAGGGGGCGTGCATAAGCGCACCAACGTGCCTACCGTCCCTGTCCTATTCTTGTTTGTATACATTTCATGTGTTTATTACCATGTTTATACTTATACCTGTTATCTTATAATTGCTTGACAAAATAAAATTAAAAAATAAATAAATTGTAGGTTCAACTGATGTGGCTCCAAAGATGTGGAGTCTATTGATTACCCTTGGCTTGACACTGTTGTGCAGAATTTGGAGAGCCTCCCACATTAGTTTTTAATGCCCAGGGAGTAGGGAACTTCTGGACTGTGCACACCAGTGCTGCTTCCTTGAGATGGTAGAAGTGGTGCTTCTGATGTCGGTCTGCAAAAGAGTACAGTATTACATATTAAAACTGCCTCTTTCTCTCCCTCCCCTTAGCCTGGAAGAGTGGCCACCCTTCAGGAAGATTATAATGTGAGTATTTTGTGCCTGCATTCTTAAGCAGTTGGCATATATATCAATAGCCTAAGCCTAATCGAAGTTCCTTTTTAGAGGGAGGGGAGAAGGCTTAAAAAACCAAGTAATTACAGGGAATCCTCAATTTATGACCACAATTGAGCCAAACATTTATGTTACTAAGTGAGAAATGTGTTATATCAGTTTTGCCGCCATTTTATGACCTTTTTTAACGCATTTGTTAAATGACTCACTGCAATTGATAAATTAGTAATATGGCGCTTAAGTGAATCTGGTTTCCCCATTGAGTTTATTTCTCAGAAGGTTGCAAAGACCCCTGGAGACTGCAACCCTCATAAATGTGAGTCGGTTGTCAAGAATCCAAGTGTAAATCATGTGACTATGGGGATGCTACAATGGTTGTGTGAAAAATGGTTATAAGTCACTTTTTTCAGTGTTGTAACTTTGAACGGTCACTAAGCAAACTGTTGTAAGCCGAGCACTACCTTTATTTTGAACTACCCACCTTGTTTAGCTGTAGCGGAAAGACGGAGAGTGAATTGTATCTTTGCAACTAGAGGTTCTGTAATTCTGTTACTTGACCTGCAGCAATTGCAATTCAATTATAATTATCCAATTATCATTTGGATGAGTGGTTATTTGGTCAGTAGAGCAGTGCTTATCTAGGAGACTAGCCAATATTTGTGAATATAATTGAAATGACAAAAGAAAACTCAGATCTTGACAATTTTGGAGATGCTAAGGTAGCAACTGCTGAAAAGAATTTGGCACATGGCTATGATGTGGATCACGTTGGCCCTTTTGCAAAAGTGAACAGTATCAATCGCTGTGTGTGTAGACAACTCATTTGGAAGGAACGAGTAGCTATTTCAGAACTCTTTTTCATCACAAGCCTGACTTTTAACCTAACTGACCTGATACTGTTTAGAAATGTGATGAAACGTGGCAGAAAACATTTTTTTTTTAGTTTTGCATTTGCTTATTTGTATAGGTTATGGAGATAAGTAATCATTTAATGATGCAGACATTTGTAAATAACTTGTAATTTGATTTCTGATTGCAGGGGTGCACGTGGGGTGTTGGCTATGAACTTCATGGGCTTCAAATTGCTGCTGTCCTTAAGTATTTGAACATACGGGAAGCCGTGCTTGGAGGCTATGACACCAAGCTGGTGAAGTTTTACCCCCAGGAAGAAGAGGCAGATGAACCTGTTCTAGCTCTTGTTTATATTGCAACCCCCCAGAATCCTTCTTATTTGGGGCCAGCATCTGAAGAGGATATTGCTGCTCAAATCATTGTCTCTAGTGGGCGGGCCGGCCACAACATTGAGTACCTTCTGCGGCTGGCAGACTTCATGCACTACCGTTGCCCTCAAGTAGAGGATGAACACCTGTTCTCGATTGAAGAAGCTCTGATCTCTATCCTGCCCTGTCTATATCCTGCTGAGGAGCCCTTGGTACAATAATGAATTTGACAGTATTCACCAAAATGAATTGGATGAACACTTTTTAACCAAGGACGGCATGCATGAATACATGAGCAACTGAATTCAGGTTTAAAAACCTGTAGATGTAGACCTTGGGAGAGAAAAGTAGTGGAGCAACGGTAATATAACTACAGTTTAAGTAGCACTGGATTCCAGCCACATTTCTAGTCTTGAGTAGAAATTGGAGAGAGACCCATTGCTATTCTACCACCTGCTGGCGATTCAAAGCTGGTTGAAAAATATTTCCTAGTCTCATTTGTACACTCCAGAGATTTAAGTCCTACTAAATTTAACAGGGCTTACTTTAGAGTTTAGGCAAGTGGGGCTGCTGCTATTTGCACTTTTAGCCCAATTAACGGTGTTCTTTGAATTGTTGAAGGGAAATGAAGATAAAATAGGTTTTTCTTTGCATGTTTCATCCAAAGCGAGGCCATGACTACAATACTATGAGCTTTGCTCTACCTCACAAGTTGATGCTGCCCATGTAAAGGTTTTCAAAAGTTCCTCCAGCCTTAGTCATAGTATCTTCGTGTTTGCTCATACGCTGGGCTTTTAGTGGAAAATGAACTTGATTTTAGACTTTGTTGGGGCCAAACCTCCTTATTGTACTATTTTTTTATAACTTGGAAATGTATTTATTGTAATGAAGATGTATATTTCATGGAGAGAAGTGTCCAAATGTCCTGCAGAGCGGGGCAGATTGCTAGCTTGAAAGTTGGCAGGGGAAATTGGGTCTTCTGGTTTTAGATATTTCTTTTTCTCTTAGAGGGGAGCTTCAGATCAGGGCAGCTGCTTACAAGGTTACTTGTTCGAGACAGCTTTTGATAAATAGAACTGTTGTGCTACTTACACACAGTATAGATGCTTTTACACTGCAGTAATCTTTTGTGTCAGCTTATGTATCTGTAGGGTGTATATCTCATGCTCAAGTTCATGTTATTATTCATTTCAAATAATGAAGTGGGCATGTAATATCTGGTTCCCTGAAAACCACAAGAAATTAAATTTTCTGAGAATATTAAATGTGTTCATGGAAAGAAAGATCTGTGCTGAATATTGTAGTCTGCAAGAGACAATTTTGTAAAGCCGATAAGAATGATTGCTTTCTGATGCAGCCTTTGGGAGAGACTTCATCTTGGAATTACTTTGTAAACAGCTCTTAGAACAAAATGGACAACTACTGTTAAAATGAATTGTGTATCTTTTATCTGTAAATAAATGAGTCTGAAATATTGTTTGAACAGAATTTTTCCCCTTTGGTTTTGCATTTTAACTATTAAAATTGTGGAATTTCATGTAAACATGTAGAAAACTGAAATTAGTTTAACAACAGGTGTTGCAATTACCTTCATAGTGAGTAACTGTCAATGTTTATGAAACTATTTCCAAAGCTTTGCCTCAGGAGTACCCAAGTCATAGCTTTAAAATCTGTTAGGTACAACTTCCTATAGTTTTTGTGAACAGGATGTAACTGAATCACACTAAATCAGGGATGTCAAACTCACGTCATCACAGCAGTGTCATGTGATGTATCGGGACTTCCCCCCCCCTTTGCTAAACCGATGGGGGTGGGGCCAGCACGTGATGCATCCTGAGCCGGGAGTTTGACACCCCTGCATTAAATGATTCTAGTTTTGAAAAGCAGCATGCTTTTTAAAAAAAACCTTGCTTCTAGCTGCGTCGTCACTAATGTGTCTATTAGGGCTGTGCAATGCTCTGAAGATTATTTGAAGGGTTCAAGCTTAAGTAGCTCCTTCTTGCAACTTTAAAACAGCTGTATGTTTCCCCAGAGTTGTGTAGCTCTTGTTGCAATAGCCTGCACTGCCGTAGCATACATACATCTTGCTTATGCCAACTTCAGGCTCTTCAGATGTTTTAGACTACATCCAAGCTTTCTAAATTGAAACCTGGAAGACTGATCAGAACTAGTGATGAAAACAGACTCCCTGCACATGCACTATCACCTTTGGATAAAGCAACCACATCGCTGCTCTACAACAGTAACACCTACTGCCATTCAATCTTGGAGCCGTAGCTAATCCTCAGGCTCTTGGCTGTGCTGCTGCTGCTGGTGGTTGATCACCTGCCCTTTCCAAATGTGCAAACAGTAGAGACAAAGCTGCCTCCTTCATGTGGCTGAAGTACCATTTGGGCTTCCAATTACTATGGCGTTCTTAATGCTATGGTAACGGGTGGCCATGCTGGCTAGGGATGATGGAAGTTGGGGTTGAACATTGGGGTGGAACTGAGGTTAGGTACACTTGCTCAACTTCAATTGAGGTCTTCCAGAAGAAAAGAGCAAACGGGTCACCCAGGGACATCTTACCCAAAAGAGCTGACACTGGCAGGAAGTGGCATGGAGCCCAAAATAGAACCATCAATAACTGTTTTTATTCTATTTTAAAAGAAACCTCCTCTCCTTTTAGAGCGTTAATAAAGAGTTCAGTTTCTTTGCAGTGTTTTTAGCATTTTGAATGTTGGAAGCAAGGACGGGAGCTTCTCTCTTTTTTTTCCTAAGCATTTTGCAGGTTGAGAGTTAGAACTTAGAGAAGCTTCAGAGGCCCATATCACAATAATGAGATCTGCCTCACTACCTCATTCTGGTCCCTAAGTGCCCTAAGGCAGACCTGCTTCAACCAGGCTGGCTTATATTAAAAGAAAGGAGGTCATTGGTGTGCAATTTCATACTTCCCCCTTAAAATATTTAAAAACTACCTCCCCACATTGCTTGTGTCAATTATAATTCAATGGAATTATCACAAGGTTGCGTTCTTTGAGCCTCTGCCCAAAGAAACTTACGTGACTTCCTAATTATTTTGTTTACTTTTCCATATGAACTATCGCAGATGTAACCATAGGTTATTTTTTTTTATTTAGGTATCACATTTAGAGACTGCCCGTCTCCCTCATAGCATAGTTGCATTCTCAACTGTCTGATGCAGGATTCCAACAAGTGCTTTCAGGAGCCAGTCATTTGAGGACAGAGGTCAAGTTCAAACACTTACTTTTATCCTGACAAGGATGCCAAGGAAGGTTTGCAGGAGGGTGATGAGGAATTTCCAAGAAACAAGGGTGGGAGGAGGGAAGTGCCTTGCTGTGCATCTTCCTGCTTATGTGAAAAGTGATACATCTGTTTTCCCAAACTCTAAATGGTGGGCCCACAAACAGCAACTGAAATCCCTGTAGAACAAACTGCCTATAAAATCATTACTGTAGTCATTTTACGGTCTACAGGCAGAAAATGAGTCCTTAAAAGTTTTCAAGAGTTAAAAGCACCCAATTCACAAGCTTCAGCACTGATATGAACAGCTAGTCAGCCTATTAAGGAATATTTACCATGAAGGTGCTGGACCAGAAAAAAGTTGCCAAATTGGGGAATAGGATCTCTCCCTTTCCCTCTCTCTCACACACAGAGTATATATGTGTATGTTGGGGTGTGTGTATAAACCATATACATGCAAACTAAACTTAAAGAGGACAGAGTAAAAAGTGCAGGAAAAAGGAGGAAGAAGAAAAACTAAGAATATCATCGGAAAAGAAATATATAAAGAAGTGACTTCCAACCTTATCTCGTCTATAATAAACAAATTTAATGACTTCACTCTCTCAGGTTACATTTTTCTGATTATCCCATATCCCATCTCCTTTTTGTAAACAAATTAATAAGACATCAGCTTCTCAGACCTGATATGAGCAGAAAGTGCATAGGGCTGTCAGAGGAAATAACATATTTTGTTTTAATTTTGATCACATAAACAAACGTTATATTTCTTTTTTACTTCTAACCATAAACCTTTTAACATTCATTCAGTATTGTCTGATCTTTGTTTTGTCTTGTAAATAACAAAACAGGAGCTATTTCCCACAAGAAGTTGTTTATTCTTTGTAATTAATTTCAAAAATCATACTTTAAAAGTTTCAATATTTCAAATTTACCTGGACCTTTAATCTGTTGATAACTTTATAAGCTCAAAATCTGCTTTAGCTTTTAGCTGGTTATTTCATGAAATAATTCTTAGGCTTATGATTAAAATGTTATTTCATCTAGGATTGATGACAGACTCACTTGGTATTTTCAGACTTATCAGACCAAATGTTTCTAATAGCATAGAAGTAGCTAATGAGCAATTTTAGAGTGATTAGAAAGTGAGGTTTGCAAACTTAGTATCTTTTAAATATCTCTATCATGGTTATAAGCAGGATGGCTAATTCTGCCATTTCCCAATGCTCAAACCCACAGAAACCACTGTCCTGCAGTCTCCTCATGAGAAGCAACCTTCTGGAGCACCCACGAGTGATCTTCCATGATCTCTTTATTCTGAGATTCTCCAAAGAACAGTTCTACTCAGCAGTTCCTTGCTTTTTCTTTGGTCATTGACTCTGCTTTCAGAGCCATCTTCAATTCAGATAACAGATAATCAGAGTTGGAAGGGACCTTGTATTCATCTAGTCCAACCCCCCGCCCAAGCGGGAAACCCTAAACCATTTCTGACAAATGGCAGTCCAATCTCTTCTTGAAGGCCTCAAGTGATGGCGCTCCCACAACTTCCGAGGGCAAGTTGTTCCATGGGTTGATCGTTCTCACTGTCAGAAAGTTTTTCCTTATTTCCAATTCATCATACCTCCCCTTGAATTTCCTTCCCAATAACTATTCCAAGAAAAAGAGAGGCAGGATTTGTATTACAGATTCATTGACAAGGACTAACACACTCCTGCTTACCCACATAACATCCTGCCTGCCCAATGGAGAAGAGGCCATTGCTAATGGTCTACTGGGTACAAGGACTCATGGGAAGCAAAAGTGGGCCTGTCTTCCCTCAGACAGTGTCTCTTCATCTATTAACATGATTGTATGTTGCCAAACCAAATGATCAGGAATATAACCTGGTCAGTGACTGATTAGATTAAGGGTTTGTCCTTGAGGCAGAAGGAAACCATCCCCCTCAAGATACGTTTTCTTGGTTTCTTCCCAGGATTTTTATTTCCTTACATCATAACCCAGCCAAACAAGGTAGCAAATTGAGGATGAGAGTCATAAATAAGAGTTGGACTCACAGAGGAAGTTAGCAGTTTAGCAGATCTCTAAGGAAAACCTGTCAACTACTTTATGTTTCATTTCTTCTTCTTCCTAAACATTCAAGACCAAAATAAGATTTATGTGCAGAGCAGACTCTGAGTTATCCCATATAGGGAACATACAGTCCTTGGAGTCCTTGACTTACAACGGTTCATTTAATGACCATTCAAAGTTACAATGGCACTGAAAAAAGTGACATGACTGTTTTTCATATTTATGACCATTACAGCATACCCATAGTCATGTGATCAAAATTCAGACATATGGCAATTGAGCCTACTTATGGCATTACAGTGCCCCGTCTTCATTTGGTCACCTTTTGGCACTTTTTTACAAGCAAAATCAATGAGGAAGCCAAGGTCACCTAACAACTATGTTACTAACTTAACAAGAAAGATAATAAAATCGGACAAAATTTGCTTAATGAATGTCTTGCTTAACAATAGAATTTTGGGCTCAATTGTGGTTGTAAATCAAGACCTAGCTGTACATGTTCAACCTCCCTGGATGAAGAATGATAGAAAATGTTCATGTTTTATTTTATTATATATTTTATAGACACTATAAGCACACCTAAAGTACATTACATCTTTCCCATTTTTCCCCATTTCATCTTTTCTTCCAGGCCAATCAGTTTTAGGATTCCCTACAATTATCAGACAAAAAGTACTTCATTACATATAATGTCACAAATGTTGTGTGTAAAAGCAAACCTTTTTTAATGCGACACTGGGAATTATTTGCATTCCCAGCCAAAACTCATTAAAAACAATTGTCTGAGATAAGAGCACGCCTTTCAGGGTTGTAAAAGGCTGCCAAGAAACAGACATTCCCTTAATTAGCAGATAAACTGACAGAAGTTCCAGCAAAGACAAACCAGAGTCCGCTGGGCTGCGATCAGGAATCAGAATCTAATGAACTTCTTTGCTTCCTGCAAAGAGCACATCCCTGAGGGCTGGTTTTTATCCCTTATGGGAGAGGCAATCACCTCCCAGCCTTACTCCCAAGTCGCTCCTGCTGCTTCAGCTGCTCTCTCCTAGCAGCCCTGCGCACATGCACACTGGGAACAGGCTCCCTGGGCTCCTCTGCTTTGCTGCTGACAGACTCCAATGGCTCTGAAGGCAGCACCCCGCTCTCAGATAGTCCTGGCCCCATCCCTGCATCAGATGCAGGACCGTCGTCCAAGTCGTCACCAGACTCCCTGACTGGTTCCCTTTCGTCCTCACTGTCCAATACCTCTGCTGTCCGCACTGGCTGCTGGCAAACCAGAACAGTGTGATAGTATGCAGAGACCAGCTCAAGAATATCTAAACCACTTTTTTGAACCAGCCATTTGTCTGTGGACTGTTCAAGTAAAATCTAATTTTTATCCTGTTTTAGAGTGCTTTTAGCCTATAAATGTTTGTGTCCGGTTATATACAGATTGTGGTGGTATATTCTTTAATAAGAGATTCACAGTTTTTATATTTTTTGCTCAGTATTATTAAGCATTTTATCAGGCTGGACTTTGGCTGTAATAGTAATATTTTATTTCAAGAACTCATCTACATATCCTGCTTATTCTGGTGTAAAAATGCCCCAGTATCCATTTGTTGAGAATATGAGTGCCCAATTTCATCTTCAACCCATCCCAGTCCACAGTGAAGGCACTTTCTGTCCATCGTTTCTTGCTCCAAAGTTTTTCAGCTTCTGCCAGCACAAATTGTCCCAAACAGTCAGTCTATAGTGAATTGTTGTGAAGTAACTAAGATGGGGACTCACCCTGCTCTTATTGGTTACTTAAAGCTAAGTGCCACCCCCACACACCCCCCACCCCGTCCATGGCCTCTAGTTTTCAAGGCCATTCACTTTTTGTTAAGGAAAGTTTCAGGCTCTTCCAGTGCCCCAAAAGCCATCTCCTTTTTTGACAACCCATTTACAGTAACAAACTTGGGAAGAGAAGGAAAACGGTTCCTTGGATACCAGGTCTTTTGGCATAAGAGGTTGGGGTAGGTTTTACATCTAATTGTCATCTGAAAATTATTATTTTTAACTAATAAAGCTGCTGCTGAACAGACACTTTCCATTCTTTGTTTGTGCCAGAACTAGTTCCAAGAAAAACTTGTTATGTCTTGGAACGGGAACATTAGAGTACATTTGGTTTTAGTGCTTTCCAAGGACAATTCATTCATATTACCTCAGAATTATCATTTTTTGCTACCACTCTTGAATGAATGTTCTTTTCCAATAACTATTACTAGTATTGCATCCTTCGCTATCTATAAAATATTGTTGGCAAAAGATACACTTCATGTGATATGCACGCGAAGAAGAGGTCTATCTCTAAAATATAAAAAAGGCTTGTATTTTTGAATGGATTTAATTTAAAACAGAAGCTCCCAAAACTTTTCTTTGAAAGAAATTGCTAGCAAAATGAAGTAGCTGCATTCTTTCATTCTAAACCAAATGAATTAAAACAATATAGATCCATTTACATGTTTTGAAGATGGACAAAAAAGGAAAACAGAAGATTCACTTGTGCATCTCTTATACCCAGGTGACTTGAGTACAAGGGTGGTGTTAAATTCATCTGTATGATTTCTGAGTTCAAGGATTTGGCAGTCTGCTCGCTGAACAGTGGGCAGCCCCTTTTTAAATCTGTCTGTCTGTCCTTTTCTGAATCCAATCATATGAGTTTATTTGTAGATGTGTGTATTTCATGTTTTGCAGTATGATCATTTTTGCAAGAAATAAAAATAAGGCAGTTTGATCTCTAGTATAGGTAATTCCTTGACTTACTACCACAATTGGGAGCAGAATTTCCAGTTGCCAATCATCCAAATTTCGATCACATGACTGTGTGGATGCTATGAGATGCTAAGCGCAAGGACTGGTTGTAACCATTTTTTTCAGTGCCATTGTAACTTTGAATGTGGCTAAACCAATCACTATAAGTCAAGGACTACCTGTATTGTTGCAAAACAGCTAGGGGTTTTACCAGATCACTCATAAAACAAAGTATGAAAAGTAGGATTAATCAATTACTACTGTGAATTAATTCTAACAAAATCAGAAGCAAACAGCCTGAAATCAAAATTTGAATTAGGTTTGAATGAGGGTTGTTTATAGTCATCTTTACTAATTGATTTTTCTTCTTTTCCTTCTCCTTCTAATATTAGTGTTTTTCAAGAGAAGACTTGTACCTGTCATGACCCAATTCCTTCTGAAGTGTCATTATCCAGTTGCCTCCAAGATCCTTTAATCAATACTCAAAATCCTGCGGAATCCCTCACAAACTGTATAAGTAACATTCCAAAAAACAGGGAGATCAGTGATCAATCCTGGTATAACATGACAGCACCAATATTTGTTCCAAGCATCAGAGTAGGAAGGAATGCCACACACACTTACAGTGCCAAATTTCCCAATGATAGGATATTGCTATAAACAAAAATGGGAATAAATATTTACCACAATTAAGCAGCAAACCCAAGACTGTGGTGAAGGAGATATATCTAGGATAACAGGAAATGCTCTAGAACCACAATCTGATTAAGCAATTAAAAGAATAAATAGCCTGGGGAAATAAGGAGCCGAATCCTGGCAATGCTCTAGAACTTGAGTTACGTCAGGCCAGAATTTTACAAAATTTAAATGTTTTTACAGTCTCAGCAGGAGAAAAAGAAATGCAGATATGAAGACAAGTGGTTCCAAGTCTGTTTAAGTCCTATTAAATATTTCACAACACTATCATTAATAGGGAAATGGGTAATTAAGAAATATGAACAAATAAATAAATAATTCCAGAATTTATTTGGAATCCTATTTGAAAATACCACTTTTCAATTACTGACAGATTGCAATAGTTAATCAGTATATGTATATAAAAATATAAAATAAAAAATTTATAAAAATATAAAAGTATATAAAAAGTATATGTTCACATTTTCCATATACTTTTGAAAATTATGAGGGAGAGTTGTCCACTCCAGTGAAGCAATAAGGGGAGGGACACTGAAGGTGTGGAGGCTGCTAGCAGCAGGTGCGGAGTCTGTTGTAGCAATGTTGATTAGCTGATCAGTGTTTGGTGGCCAGCAGTGCAGAAACTAATCAAGGAGAGAAGCAACATGGAACTAAGGAGAAATTACCCAACAGAATAATTAACCAGTGGAACAACTTGCCTCCAGAAGTTGTAAATGCTCCAACGCTGGAAGTTTTAAAAAAGAGATTGGACAACCATTTGTCTGAAATGGTGTAGGGTTTCTTGGCCTAGGGGGTTGGATTAGAAGACCTCCAATGTCCCTTCCAACTCTTCTATTCTATTCTATTCTATTCTGTTCTATTCTATTCTATTCTATTCTGTTCTGTTCCGTTCCGTTCCATTCCTATTCTATTCTATTCTATTCTATTCTATTCTATTCTATTCTATTCTATTCTATTCTATTCTATTCTATTCTATTCTATTCCATTCCATTCCATTCTATTCTATTCTATTCTGTTCTGTTCTGTTCCGTTCCATTCCTATTCTACTCCATTCTATTCCCTGAAGCCTTTTATCACAATTAATAATTGTAACAATTATTAACAATTAAAATAAGGAGAACAATACACAGATACTTCCTAGTCCAACAACTGAAGAGGTGAGCTAAAGCCAATGTCTTCATGAGCCTATAGAGATCCCAGATATTTTAAACTTTGGTAGCACTCCAGGGAGCGCTACACATATGTTCCAAAGGACCCACTGAGTATCATTTAAAACGTTTCTCATAAATTGAAGGGACATAGTCTGAATATTCTCCTTTTTCATCTGTAATTCTCTTAATTTGTACTTTATAAAAAGTTTTGACATTCACAATGTCTAAGAAACCTCTTATAGAAGATGAGACAGTGTAAAAAAAATGGTCTGTGACTAAACGTAAGATTATGTCAACAGGCAATGCCAACCCAATGCAAACAGTTAAAGAAATTGAAATAGTTGAAAGTTAAAAGACAAACTTTGTTTTTCTAGGTTCCAAAATGTACACAGTGATAATAGATATAAAATAAAGAATTGTCTGCTACTTGCGAGAAAAATTATGAGAGACACAGACAAACTATTAAAATACAGAGAGATCCCACTCACAACAAAGATATGAATTGTCAATGATATAGTTTTCCCAGCTGTAACATATGGCTCTGAAAGTTGGAACATTAGAAAGACTGAATAAAGAAAAAATGCTGTCTTTGAATTATGGTGCTGGAGAAAATTTCTCACAATAACTTGGATCACAAGAAGAAAAATAATTTAATATTAGATGAAATAAACTGAAAAGGTGATAATTGGAAGCACTAATAAAGCAGCTAAAGCTTAAATATTTTGTATACATAATGCAGAGTCATTGGGGAAGATTGTGGTGCCTGGAAAAACAAGGACAATTTTGAAAAAGATTGACAGACAAAATACCTAAAGTATTAGATAAATGGCACAAGCATGAGCTTTTCATAACTCAAAGAAGTGGTTATGACAGACAATTCTAATGAATTAATGTCCCACTGGATCACTAAGATTTGGAAGCAGCTTAATGACTGAACAACAACAACATAACCTGTCTATTTAGGGTTTAATTTCAGCTTGTTTTTCATCTTCAGCTCATTATTTAGCAATGTTTATAGGTACTAATTGCTTCCTTAGGGTTATGATATTGAACATCAGCATACTGATGGCATTCCATTTCAGATCTCTGAATGACCTCCCCCAGCAGGTTCAGGTAGACTTAAACACTACTGAGGATCAGGTAGATTCTTGTGGGACACCATAGATGAACAACCTAGATATTAAACAGTGGATGATTTGGTTTTTATTTTGGAAGATCCTCTAGGAACAGCTTTAAAGCTACTGGAAAAGATAGAGATGTATGGTGAGATGGCGGGCTTGAAAATAAACAAAGATAAAACAAAGATCTTGACAAAGAATATGTTATTAAAACAAAGGATCAGGTAGATTCTTGTGGGACACCATAGATGAACAACCTAGATATTAAACAGTAGTTTTCCAGCATCACCTTCTGGATACATTCCAACTGAAAGGAATGAAACCACAGCAAAACAGTTCACCTAAGGTCATCTCTGATAGACAACCAGAAGAATACCATGGCTGATAAAAGGCCATCATGGCTGATAGTACTGAAAGCCACCATGAGGTTTCGAAGAACTAACAGGGTTACATTTTCTCTATCTGGTTTCTAGCATAGATGATTCACTAAGGCAAGGGCTTCCATAGCATCATGAATAGATGAACCAAATTTTTTTTTGAAATGCAGTAGAAAACCCTTCAGGCACATGGGTTTGACTTTTAACCAACCCTACAGAGGTTTATAACAGATGCCAGTCCAAGACTTAGAAAATGTTTATGATACCAGAGTTATAGAGAGCTTGCCCTCTAGCTAAACAGAATACCTAATTCAGGGTATCCACCTTGCTGTGTGTGGGACAAAATACCAGTCAGTGCAAGTCCATGATTCTTGTGAGAAATGTGACATCTTAAACCACTCTTGACAGGCCAAGCTCAGAATGAGCTTTTAAGTCCAAAAGGACAAGGTTGGGTAGTCTACCTATCACCATTCTGACTAGCTCAGGAAGACAGATAATTGTGTAATGAGTGAATTGTACACGAAGGGAATCTTTATTTTGTCCCAGCCACAGTAATATTTAAAATTAATACATCAAATGGCGTGCCATTTTTTCCCATCCGCCAGTCCTAGGATGCGGTGAACAAGGCACATCAACATACTCCCCTCTCAGTCAGATCTCTGTAATGCACACCAAGTCAGCACTTTCATCCAGGAATAAACTCTGTATAACAGATGTTTTTCACCAGCAACTGATCTGACACTGAAAAACCAAACTTTCGTGCTGTGTGACTCACTTTCACTGTCACCTTGATTTCCCTGACAACCAACAGTCAGACTGCAGACAGTTTGTGTGGAAGTGTCATCAACTAAGCATTCTTCTTCAAAACAGTTGATAGGTATTAAAATAAATGAAATAAAATAAACGTTAAAAAGCTCTTAATTTATACTCAAAAAAATCCTTGGCCTTAAGGAGGATCTCTCTCTCTCTCGCTGTCTGAGGAAAGCGGCAGATACAGTTTTACATGAGCAACAAATGCCTAAAATAGACGATCTCTTTTGTATTTTAGCTTGGGTAGGCAATACTTCATATAATACCCTACAAAATAATGTAATTTCAAAGCAAAAGCTGAATTAAATGCTGTAGCCTCTAAACCTAGAATAGATATCTTCCTTCAATTGCTGCCACGAATCCTTTTATTGTAAAGGATCTAGAGGCATGCACCACTGCATTATGTTGCAGGAGAAAGCATGGCCAAATATTTGCATTTGCTGCAGCAAGACAATGCTGGATCTGTTTTTGGCAATGGCAAAAGCCATATCAGAAATCAAGATTTCAGGAGCATTTTCCTGCGTGAGCCATGGCGGCTTTTTATCAGCGCACACGCACACACACACACACACATATGCTCCCCAAATTTGGAGTTGAGGTTCGGAGGGGATACTTTCTTTCACTACCTTGTCATCTCTCCAGTTGCTCATCCATGCTGCCAACTGAATGGCTGGGGTGTATGTTTATGCTCTACGGTTCCTAAAATGTACTGCCAGTACCTTGACCTTTGGAGAACTAAAATAAAAGATCAGACAAACTCAGCGACAGGGAGATGTTTACTGAGCATTTGAGATTTTCACCCTCTCCTGGGGACACCAAAACAAGGCACTTCTCCCCTTGTTCTTTGATTTAGCTATCTGTCCTTGTTTAAAGGAATTCAGTACTTTCCATGCACACAATGAATTCATCTTTGTTGATCAATGTTATGCTTAAAAACAACAACAAAGGAAATGAACAACAAACAGTTTTCACAAGTGTTCTTGATAAAGACAGCAGCTACAGAGGATGGGGTGGAACCCCCTCAACAGAATTGTATTAGACTTGATGGGAGAAACAGATCTTTTAAACAGCAGTATTTTGAAGTGAGCATCAGGCGGAACTAGTCTGGTGTAAAGAGATTTTACCAAGCCACTAAAAGTAACAGTGCAATTTTAAAGCATGTCTATTTGATGTCCTAATTAAATCAAATTACTTTCCAGGAAGTATGTTGTGAATTGCAGCCTATATTTAATTAAATCACAGTAGAATAAACAAAGTATCTCTTTATCCTCTCAGAGTAATTTTTAATCTTCAAGAATTAATTTCTGAGCATAAAAACAGTGCATTCAAGACTAAAGCTATACCTTCAAGAACCCAAACTTGCTGCAGAAATCAGCACCTTTCCTTGAATTCTCCCTTCCCCCTTGGTAAGAAAAACAGAAGAACTTGAGTAAATTCATCTTCTAGCACAGGGGTGTCAAATTTGATTTCATTGAGGGCCGCATCAGGGTTGTGTTTGATCTCAGGATCTGACATGCGCATGGCCAGGGTGGGCCTGGCCAGCTTGTCTTTACTTGTGCCTGTGGTAGCCTGAGCACTCTGCCAGCAAAACTGGGCTCCTGAGCTCCATTTTCAGCTGTGACAGCCTCCTGCAACCCTCTGCCAGCAAAAAATGGAGCTCAGGTGGCCAACCTGGATGCCATTTTTGGCTGCTATGACCTCCTGCAGCCCTCTGCCAGAAAAAAATGGAGCTTCATTTTTGCTGGCAGAGGGCTACAGGAAGCCATCATAGCCAAAAACAGGGCCTGAGAGGTCCACGTACGGCCCTCCCAACCTCAGTTTTCACTGGCAAGAGGCACCAGAGTTTCCAGGGCAGCTCTGCAGGCCAGATCTGAGCACCCCACGGGTAGCATCCAGCCCCTGGGCCTTGAATTTGACACCCCTGTTCTAGCAACTCCAACCAAAATAGTAATAGATGATTTTATTTATTTCATTTGTCAATCTCCTACAAGATAATAGGTATAAGTATAAACATATACTTATACTATAAACATAGTTATGAATACATGAAATGGATACATATAAGAAAAATAAAAAAACCCAATAGGACAGGGACGGTAGGCACGTTGTGCACTTATGCACGCCCCCTACAGACCTCTTAGGAAAGGGGTGAGATCAATAGTAGACAGTCTAAGGTTAAAGTTTTTGGGGTTTGGGGAAGAAACCAGTCAGGTAGAGTATTCCAGACATTGATCACTTTGTCGCTGAAGTTGTATTTCCTACAATCAAGTTTGGTACAGTTAACCTTGAGTTTGTATTTATTGTGTGCTCTTGTGTTGTTATGGTTGAAGCTGAAGTATTAATTGACAGGTAAGTTATTGCAATGTATGATTTTATACACTATACTTAGATTGGACCGAAGGCGGTGTAGTTCTAGGTTTTCTAGGTGTAGAGTTTCAAGTCTGGTGGCATAAGGTATTCTGCAATGAGTAGAGGAACGGAGAACTCTTCTTGTGAAATATTTCTGGACTTTCTCAACTGTGTTAATAATATCAGTTACGTAATGTGGTTTCCAGACTGATGAGCTGTATTCAAGTATTGGTCTAGCAAATGTTTTGTATGCTCTAGTTAGTAGTGTGATATTACTAGAGAAAAAACTACGTAGGATTAGGTTAACAACTCTTAATGCCTTTTTGGCTATGTAGTTACAGTGGGCTCTAGCACTTAGATCATTAGAGATGAGTACTCCAAGATCCTTGACAGAGTTTGGATCATCAACAAGGTCTTGACTATTCAGCTTGTATTTTATTAGTGACAACTGGAAGGCACAAAGCCCCTCCAATCCTGCAGTAATGCCTAATACAATTTCCCCGAATCCTGACATCACTGTAATTTGTCTCTCCTTGCTTTTTCAGAAGTGGTTAATGATATGGAATAGAAGCCAAGGAGTGCACATTATCAGGAAAATGAAAAGTTGAATAAATCGTAAGAGGAAGAAAATAGGATTATCTTTTAAATGATGTTATAATTCTGTATAATAGTGTTTCTCTCTCTTTTTTATTCAGAAACCAGGGTTCTAGTCCTGCCTTAGGCTCAGGGGATTAACCCCTGCCTTGGGTCAATCACTTTCTCTCAGCCCCAGGTAGGAGACAATGACAAACCACTTCTGATAACCATGCCAAGAAAACTGAAAGGACTTGTCAAAGGCCATCTCTGAGAATCAGACATGATTGAATGAAAAAAAAAAGTATAGTGAACAAATATGTGAATAGGCAGAGGAGGACCTAGATAATGGGAAAGGAGAACATACTAACTGCTTAACTTTCTTGGCACCTGGAACAAACATTAGTGAAAAACTGCACAAAAGAAATAAGTTTTACGTGTATATAAAATGATTCTTCCAACACCAGAAATACTTTTTTCAATTACAATATTTTTCGAACAAATGTTTATTTTCAAGAACACATGCTAGTCATACAGACTCAATAAAGGCACTTTGTCAAATGTCACCATAGAAGCATATGACAAGTCATGTGATCTATACATTTCAGTGATGATAAATATGAAGTGGTTGCATTGAAGCTGACAACTAGAATGAGGAAATAATGCAAATCTTGGCTGTTGAGTGTGTTGACAAATGAAAGAAAAAAGCAGACAATGTACAAGGTAACAATACACAAACATTTTAATGATTTGGTTTTGATAAGAATGCAAATATAGTGGAATGTTCTGTAAAGGCAGTTTTAGGATAACTTGAGCCATTGGATGCTTACTTAAGGATTATCTTTTCAGAAAGGCTATGATCCAGGCATAATTAAATAATGAAGTATTAATAAGTGATGCGAGATCTGTAATAACTTATTTGAACATTGTTCCCTAACAATATTCAACTTCAAAATTTGTTCTATACTTATGTTCTATGTTTTCATACTAAGGAGATATAATGTTTGTAATATATCCTTTTCCAAATAATCCCCAGAAAAACCTTGTGATGAAGGTTGTAAGCTGAGTAATAATGACTGGTTCCAAGTCACCCAATGAGTTTCTGTGGTTGAAGGTAGACATTAATTTGGGGCCGTCTTTTTCTAAATTAGCATTCTAGCAATTAGATTACTATGGTTAAGTTGATTCTACACAGTATTTTATAATAGTTAAAAATTAACTTCCATCCAAGTTTTCTAAGTTGAATAAAAACGGATCCATTAGAACTGTGGTCGAAGTAATTCAGAAATTAATAACACATTCTTCCAGGATTGTTTGCTTCACTTTGATCCCAGTTTGAAGATTTATTATTCTTAGGGGCTTTTTGTATTATTTCACTGCACTCCCAGAAAATAATTTCTTGTTAATTGTTTTAATGTTTGCATTTACATTCCTAAATTCTATCCAACAGGCTTTTCAAATATGATGGAATTAAAGTTGAGATCATATCAAAGGCAATTTCAGTCAGGCAGGGAGTGTTTTTTACTGAGGATCAAGGATAGACATTTTTCCAGGTCACTGAAACATAGACTTCATGTATGAGCACTTGGATGATTGATGCAAAATCTCTATTTGTCTAATAGGCTTAGCTAATAACACATAGTTAATCAGAATAGATGTGGTTTTGCCATTAACTTCCCACCCATTTTATTTATGTCCTAAGACTAATCAACCTCCTGTGTGCCTTTTCAACACCTTCTCATTTTACAGAGGGCCTCTTCCTTAGAATAATGAAACTGGCTTTTATCAGGCTGAAAGACAACAGCTTCTGTGAAATCTCACAACGTTACATTAAAAAAATTGAGAATAGGAAAGAGGAATCTGGGAGGACACAAATATCTTAATTTCTGAAATCTAGAACTAGGAATAGTAGAAGCCAGAGGGAACCTAAGTATATCCAATATTGCATACATCATTCATTTTCTCCCAATGAACATTTAATTTTCTGATCATGAATAATAGTTATATTTTTTAAGACACAAATTTATGGCTTATACATTTTTCATTTTTCTATTGGCATGCCTTTAAACACGTTGTGCAAAGAACCGTTGGGAAAGGGAGGGAGAAAGAGAAGAGGAGAACCAACAAGAAGGTGGATGGGCTCAGTTACAAGTTATCCCCATTGCTAATCGTTATCCTATTTCTATGGTGCAATTCCTGATGGCTGCTGAATATTTTCCTGTGTTACAAAGTGATTTGTTTTAACCCTTTGGCTTTGTGGTTCTTTTTCAGTCATTAGCCAATACAGGATACATCCACAAATCAGAGATGGATAGTGTCTCTCTTCAGATCACTGTTAATATCTTCCTTCGGCCAGCCTGTAAATGCTGCCTTACATTCTCTGTTGCATAGCCTAAATTAAGAAGTGAAAGCCTGATTTATCAGACCTTAGTTCAAGTCTTTCATGGGACAGTCCAAATTCCCCTGTAATTTATTCCATTTAAATAATATTATGCAAATAATGCAAATTAGTGTATATCAGCTGCATCATCTAAATGATATCATTATGCAAATGATACTAAATTGCTACAATGACAAACAATTCAATTTACTAGGTGCCTCATCTACCTATTAGTCTGTTATAAATTGAGATTTTACTAGACAGTAATGTGAAATAAACCCACGGAAAACAAATAGGGCAAAAATAGACCAAGATGAGGAGGCAGAAGCTGCAAAAATTGTATAACCAAATGCATCATGTAGAGTGGCTAAGTTGCAGAGAAACACCTTTCTTACTTCATAGAAGTGAAGGAGAGAATAATTGAAATGGTACAGAAGCAGAAATATTCCTCCACTGTTTCCTCAGAGGAAACAATGAAAGGCTTGTTCTTCTCTGCTTTGAGGTGTTAAAGAGTTGAGAATAACCTGGTGTCATGTGATGAAGACAACTTGATAGGAACAAGACAAAATGTATGTTGACAGGGAGGGCATTTACCATTTTGATTCGAGGAATCTCTTATTTTAAGAATCAAGCAATGTGGATGATTATACAAGACCTTACCACAACTTGATGGAAAAGTTGGTAGAGTAAGTGGTCTGTGTTGCTACTTAGGCCTAGGAAAGGAGGATCAGACATCAATGGAATCTGGACCTAGAAGGGTATTTATTGTATTTTTTCCCAGGCTTGACTCTAGGGATGGAAAATAGCAACCTTCAACAGCAGCAGCAGCAGCAAGGTAAGAAGGCCTTTTCAGTGATGCCTTCAATCTCCTCTGGCATGCCCTCTCCACTGAAATATGTCAAATACCTACTTTGTCTTTTTATTCTTCCATTGCATGCATATTAATATGTAAATGTTTATAGATGTGGGTGCATGGATATTCATTTACACCAGCACACACACACTACTGTTGAGTCCAAAATATGAGCTGCTTCAAAGAAATTCTGATGCCTCCCTGTGGCTCCACTTGAAATCCTACCACGTCTGCCAGAGAAAAGGCTTTAATCTTATCACAATTATCACCCTGCGGAAATGATTTGGAGAAATCCCCACTCTTTGCTTAAATCCATATCTATTACAATCATCTGAAAAGTTAGGATAGTTATTTTTTAGAGTTTTATAATGTATGAGCCTGCAATATAAACAGACATTTCCAACCCTCTTCCCTATACATTTCTGCACAAGAAATTTTCTGACTTAACTCACTTCTGACACTGAAATCCAACCAAGGAGAAAAGCACAATGGAAAATAATGAAACCATATGCAATCAATAGGGTTTCATAAAATTGCTCTCTGTCCCAGTTTTTATTTTATATGTCGGTTATCACGTGGATGATATCACATGTCTTTAGTTTGGCCTTCACATACTGATTAGGTTAATTCTTATTCCCCAAAGGGACACCATTTCCTTCATTCATCTGTATTTCTGGTCACTGGTATTTGCTTGGCAGAATTGCCCATGGTTTAAAGTTTGTTCTACCAACAAAAATCTCAGAACCATTCTCAGATAAAAAAAATGATTCAACTTTGCAATCTCAGTAAGTTGTACTGCAAAGCAAGCTTTCAAAAGAAAACAGAAAATAACAGTAACAACTTAATTAAGAGAATAGAGTAATTAAAACATTTAGACTAGATACTAATGAGTAATTATAGTTACATTGAATACTGTACCAGTAACTTGTCAACACCAAAAGTAGATTTGAAGCTGGCTTAAGAAGTCAATACATGATTTATAGACTGGCTATATATATAATTATACATTACATGGGCTGCTGGGAGTCTGACCTACTGCTGGCAAACAGTTTATAGAGACAAAGCTGTTACTGCTACAAGTGCAAACTGGAAAAGGTATTACAAGTTCACAGAATATACTGAGTCAGGAAAAACAAGTATTGCAATAACACTATTTCTAAAATTAGAGAGCAGCGATTCAAGGGAAAGGAATGAAATAAAACAACAGATTGAAAATTCCTATACTATGTTTATCCTTTGTGTACTTGGGATGAGCAGAAGTACAAGTCTGTCAATTGCAATTTGTAAAGGCTGAATCTATCAAGGTGGCAATCAGTAATTTCCAATCCAGAAAGGATTGGTTTGGTTTAAAAGTTTTCTCCTGAATAATCCAATTTCTAAATAAGGTTTTAAGTATGTGCAGTGTCTTGATGTAAAACCTGGTACCAGTAAAAAAACAACAACAAAGATTCAAGAAAAAGCTATTTCTAACCTACGTTGGAAAGGTTCTCCAAGAATCTATGAAATCCTTACAGCACCTATCACAAATTATCAGTATAATGCTTAATGTCTAAGCAAAAGTACAAGAGCCCTAACAATCCATTTATATGCACATTAGCTTTCCTTAGATTTCACCCTCTAGCTCTTTAAGGATTATACTTTCCAAAATTATCAGTCTAGCCATTTTGTGTAGTGATGTAATCTCCACACATCTGAAAGACAATAATATGGGCAATGGCTGCTAAGGGTGAAGTGAGGTGAGCCAGTGAATTAAGAGGCACTGGGCCTTCTTCAGAATGGGCAATGGTCAGGCCCAAATGCTTTTACTGCAATTCCTCCGTATATCATCAAATTTTGGTGATGTGATTGTAAAAATCAGTACAGAATCAAAATGTAGACCAGAGGCCTCCAAACGTGGCAACTTTAAGACTTGTGGACTTCAACTTCCAGAATTCTCCAGCCACCTATGCTGACTGGAGAATTCTGGGAGTTGAAGTCCACAAGTCTTAAAGTTGTCACATTTGGGGACCCCTGATGTAGACGATGAAAGATCAAATAGCCAGTCACCAACCCCCAAACCATCATCCTAATGTCACCTGTTTTGTGACATTACCAAATGCATCTTCAAAGCTTGTTAAAATGTGATCCGATGGTTGCCTTGCCCATTCCTTCTCAGCTTAGAATATTTTCACTTGGAAGCCAAGTTTTCTGTGACAATTCACTGAGCTGTTTATCTTAGATGCTTTGCCTTGATGTCACAAGTACCTGCGTGAGAAATGGAAGTGTGCGTCTCCAAGCATTCCATTTAATGTATTAACCCATGCCAGTCATCGAGGTATGAGAGAATAATTGCAGTCACAAGAGGTTTTGCATCATTTTAAAGCAATTACAGAGAGATCTGAAGTCATAGCATTGACACTCAATGATTCCTTTTAAAGTAATAATTCAAAGGAATTCTAAGAGTCACCAAAGTGACAATGCTAATTTAAGTGGTAATTGGACATCAGGAAAAGATCTCTTAGGCAGAAATGTGATAATATACATAAAAATAAGGGCATGTGATTTGAGCATCTGATTTATACTAAATAAGTAAGGAAATATAAAGATGGCATTTCACTCACATATTAGCCAGCAGTAAACATCTGAAACTAATCAATAAGGAACACAAATCCTACCACTGCTTCCATCTTCAATAAAAAATTTACAGAACAGGGCAATTATAATGGTGTTTTATTTATTTTTTTACTATATATCAAACTAAGGATTTTACACACACACAATCAGACCTAGTGGCTTTTACTATTTTACAATAGTCAAAATTTGCTGTTTCTGGAATACAGTATCCTGTATATAATCAGAAGCATTTGTTTTTAAATAGAGCTTGCTTCCTATTAAGTGTAAGACTATAGCCTAAATTTTCTGTGGTTATTTGGAAGCAGCAAGTTTTAAATAGGCTTATCCTTATGACTAGGCTGTGAGCCATATACCACTCAACCTTTTCTAAAGAAAAACCCAACATATTAATGGTTCCTTTGTATGTTTTAACAATGCACTCCTAGATATATCTATTTAAAAATAATTCCCACTAATTCAATAGAATTTAATTCCAAATTAAGCCTTTTTATCCTGACTAACAATTACATCTTTAATTCAATTTTAATTATTATCATTGTTAACATTATTAGGCAGCTAATAACCCCAGCATATTAAAAAAAACAATATTAATGGGCAGTAAAATAATTTAATGATTAAAAGCCTGGTGAAAAAGATACATTTTCTAAATGCTAAAATGTGGACAAAATATAGTTCCAAAGACCTGAATAATATAAGAATAGACCTGTGCAGATAAGCAATCTTCAAAAGGGACTTAATAATGTTTTCAATATCAGTGCCATAAATAGCTAAGTCTCAAGCAATTTAAGGCTCTATTACATTGTGCTTCAAAAGTAGTGCAGATTTTTCAAGACAGATATTAATATTGTACATTACAATGAATATATTCACACTGTAAATATTACCCCTTCAATCTTGCATAGTTACCAGGCAATCTCTTGTAATTTACATTAACTGCAGCTTTCAGGATTATCTCACAAAACAGGTACAGTGTGATATTCAAGTTGGAATAAAATCAAGAAGTCACCAGTATGGTTGCAACTGACATAGCAGATGTAATTGTGCAAAAGACAACTAGGTATAGGATTGCAAAATGACTGGTGGGTCTAAGCACTCAATTGCTATAATGGTCATCATACATTCTTCTCAAGCCCACCACCTGCATATTCTTAGGGCAGCCACATGGATGTGACACTCAGCATATCAAACTTGGATCTCCTTGGAGAATTAAGTTTATTATAGCTGTAAGCCAATTTTCTGCAGTATATTGTATCTAGAGAACTCTGCCTAAGGCTATAGCATCTGTCACAGTACTAACCAAGGTATACGTTCTATTTATTCATTTTTTTAGCATGCTGGCTAAGATTAAAATAGAGATGTTGGATTTCAGGTTTGATAATTTTTCTTGGGATATTGCCTTATAATTATTGTTAGTTTCCCTGAAAGTTTTACTCTTACTGCACATAAACAATCTGATTATTTAAGTTGTAATGAATAACAATGGAAAGGCAATCATTTGGGAAAGGCAGCTGCAGACTCAGAAGAGTAAAAAAATCCGGTAAATTAAAGGTGGACTCTTAGTTTCTGAAATACTGTATACTTTTGTTTGCTGCAGATATCACCAGTTTTGTTCAACCTAAAAAAGCAGTGAGGCAGCTACTCAAAAGTCTACAAAAGAGCTAAAAGATTTGTAACTATTTCAAATGATTATTATGAATCTTTTCCTAGCTATACCAATTTCCATTAGCTAACTTGGATTATTCAAGATTAAAATAATGGTAAATTCCGCGTGTTCATATATCATATAATCTTACAATGATAAGAAAATGAACGTAAGTAGCTAAATTCCCACCCAAATACAAATTTTGGATTATACACATAGAAGCCATGAAAGGCAACAATGATACTGAACAAATGTTTTTACAGCTGGAGGAAATGGAAAAGATGAAGCTAAGTTTAGCTAGAAGTGATATGCTACTGGATCAAACAAACAAACAAACACTGAAACCCCAACAGAATTTTAGCAGTAGGAATTGTTTCTCCTGACCAAACCAAAGTTGACTAAGTTCAACTGCAAGGACAAGTTTCTTGTCCTATCTCCTATAACAAGTCTATACAGTTCTGTCCCATCTTCAGTTTGACAAACTTTCAAATACACTGTTGACTTAAATTCCACTTGTGATCCATCAAGACACCCAAATTATTTCTGCACGTCTGGCTGTCTAGTATGGTCCTTCCATTCTACAATTATACCTTTTAACTTTTCTATCCAGTGTAGGACATTGCATTTCTCTCAAAGTGAAATTCTTGCTGATGATTTCTGCCACTTGTCCAGCATGCCAAGATACTTCTCAATTTTAATATTGTCATGTAAGCTTTTTGCTATCTCCCCCCCTTCTTTTGTTGGCTGCAAATTTAGTATTTTCTAACAATTCCAAATAATTTATAAATACTCGGGGATTGGAACCAAATGGTATGACATTATGTACACTAGACCAGGGGTCACCAAACTTTTGGACCTAGGGACCACCAAACTCATAATTTTAAATCTTGGAGACCACTAATATGAATTTTGACTGACGGTGGCTTGCTGACGTTGGTGGGAGAGAGAGAGAGCAATCTGATCTAATATCTCTCTCTCCCTCTATCACACACACACACACACACACAGAGGCAGGAGTGGGATTCAAATTTCTTAACAATCGGTTCTTGGCCGTGGCCTAATTTGTGGGTGTGGCTTGGTGGTCATGTGACCGGCTGGGCATGGCTCGTATGTAAATAAATATTTATGTAAATATTGAATTTTTTATTTTTTAAAAATGCAACTTTTACCCAAAATCAGGCAAAACAGGCAGGCAGATTGAGTTGCTCACAGAATCACAGATTCACTTAGAGATCTGTGTTTCTGCCATTGGCTATCTGAGTCTGCAACTGAATAATAGAACCTTCAGTCCTAAGGGAGGTTCGGCTCTGTTTAAAAGCAGAGCCGAAGATTTAAAGATTAGCTAGAAAGTAAGAAATCCAACGACTTCCTGCTTTCTAGCTAATCTAAATCTCCCGCACAGCAGAACAGCAGATGGTTGAGGGGAAAGAAAAAAAAACTTAGCAGACAAGTTTGCCAGGTAAAGAGTGGGCGGGGGAGGGTTCCCACGGGCCATGTGGTCGGCACAGCCTTGTGTTCCCGCGCAGCCTGGATTAATTGCTTTGGGGGGTGCTCTGGGGGTGACATTTCTCTGTGGACCACCAAAATTTTCTCGCGGCCCACCAGTTGGAGACCACTGCACTAGACATCTCCTTCTAGCTTGATGCAGAGCTATTGACATTCATTGTGAATGAATGTCAAATCAAGTTCTTTCCCTATTCCATGAAGTTATAGTGGTATATGTGGATATTTAGATCACTACAGATGAGAATCAGATAGATCAGAATAAGAGTTAAGGGTTTCTCAAGAAAATTCAATGCATTTCACCGACTTTTCTGTAGTTGGAGAGGGTCTCCCCAAATATAATCTTATTTTATCATGAAACTACATCACAATTAATGAGACATTAGTACACTGGATGTAATGCTATTAAATTATCTTCTCATAGGAAGAGTGTGAATACGGCATAAAAACATTCTCACATAAAATTAAATACTGGGATAAAAGCCCTTCAAGAAAATTATATTTATAATACAGATCTAAACCAAGTACAAGTAATTTATCCAAGTAAAAAGACACAATTAGTTTGGGGGGGAAAGACAGGAACAGCCCTATTCTCTAATGTGATAGTTAGCTATCTGGGGTAATATATTACCATAGCCAGTCATTTTATTCTGTTTAGCAGAAACAAAAGCATTTTGCCCATCTTTACAGAGTTCCAAAATAATTTTATTTTGAAACCTCACTCTTAGCAAAGCCATTGAAACCTCTCCCAACCTTTAAATATTTCATAGTTGTAAGCTTAGTATTCTCAAGTAATAAGTTAGCCCTTGTACAAGCTGTTCTGTATAATTTAATCCATAATGGCCAGGAAAAAGTGGTCTGTAATTTGTGTGACTATGCCCTAGTGGCTTAGGTTGAAAATGCTAAAGTTAAAAGTAATTTTTTTTTCATGGAATTGCTTGCTTGCTCAGAAGCTATATATAGGTAGTCCTCGATTTACGACCAAAATTTATGTTGCTAAGTAAGAAACTTGCTAAGTGAATTTTGTCCCATTTTACAACTTTTCTTGCCATATTTGTTAAGTGAATCACTGCAGTTGATAGTATAGAGTTGTTAAATGAATCTGGCTTCCCCATTGACTTTGCTTGTCAGAAGGTTGCAAAAAAGGGATCACATGACCCTGGGACACAGCAAGGTCATAAATATGAACCAGTTGCCAGTCATCTGAATATAAACCACATAAACCACAGGGATGCTGCAATGGTCCCACTTGGGAAAAATGGTCATGTGGGGTGGGTTTCTACTGGTTCTGTCCACCTCTGTAGAACCGGTAGCTCTGAAGAGCAGCAGACATAGAACTGGTTCTATGTCTGCTGATGTTTTTGCCCACACGCCTGCCCAGGCTCTAACCTGAACTTTATTTCCTGCTTTTTCAACTTCAGCTGCCGTGCGAGGCACAGCTGCAATTAAAAAAGCAGGAAAAAAGTGCTTTTTCAAAGGCTGCTTCTCTGCACGCAGCTTGCTGATGACGATTTACAGGCATGCACAGAGTGCAGGGAAGCATATCGTAAATCACCGAACCTCGTAAATCACTGAATCAGGTAGTTAACCCTGTCAGATCCCACCCCTGGTCATAAGTCACCTTTTTCAGTGCAATTGTAACTTCAAATGGTCACTAAGCAAACTGTTGTAAGTTGAGGACTACTTGTAGTACTGTTAGAAACTGGATTTAAAATTCTTTTGATCAATAAAATGTGATTTCTATAATCTCAGAAAGTTTCTGCTATAACCCTAGCAGTTATCTTCCATTTATTACAAATTTGTAACATTGTAGAAACTTGAAATCCTGTAGTCACATGCCAGAATCTGTTATGATAGCATAAAACAAGTAGTCAGATACGTATTTTTCTAACAAAAGATTAAAACTTTTTAATATTTTTGGAATTAAGCGTGAGTGGAAGAAAGGGGAGAAGAAAGTTCAAAATGACTAGTTCTTCACTGTTTTTCTTTCTGTAAAGAGAAAAGCAAATTCTTTCTTTTTGTGACTATTGTACAATAACCCAGTTTGTTAGTTAACTAACAAGTAAAGGTGTTTAATATGCTCTCATGTTTATAAAAATATCTCAGTTATAACACGTGCTTTTGGATGCAACCATTAGAATAAATATTTAGGAAAAAATACAGGAAATATCTGCAGGAGCAGAAAATATGTTCTGCAAAAGAACTTTTTACAGGATTTAGAGATGTAACTTGCAACCATTTAAGTGGCCTGTAGCACTGCACTTGAGTTTCCTAGAGCAAACCAGAAATGGATCGAAGCAAGAATTGGCCCTTTTTTATAATTTATGGGATTTGGAAAACACCCAAGCTAACACCTTGGCTAAGAAGATAGAAGACAGGCTCAAGATCCATCTGGATCTTGAGAGACTTGAACACTGGGCCATATCTAACAAAATGAAACTCAATGTAGAGAAAAGTAAAGTCCTACATTTAGGCAAGAAAAATCAAAAGTACACATATAGACTGGGTGAAACCAGGCTCAATAGCAGTAACTGTGAGAGGGATCTTGGAGTCTTAGTGGACAACCAGCTAAATATGAGCCAGCAGTGTGCAGCAGCCGCCAAAAAAGCTAATGCAATCTTAAGTTGTATTAACAGAGGGATACAATCAAGACCAAGTGAGGTACTAATACCACTCTATAAAGCCTTAGTAAGACCACACCTAGAGTACTGCATCCAGTTTTGGTCACCACATTATAAAAAAGATGTTGAGACTCTAGAAAAAGTACAGAGAAGACCAACCAGGATGATTAGGGGACTGGAGACTAAAACATACCACGAACGGTTGCAGGAACTGGGCTTGGCTAGTCTAGTAAAGAGAAGGACCAGGGGAGACATGATAGCGGTCTTCCAATATTTGAGGGGCTGCCACAGAGAGGAAGGGGTCAAGCTATTTTCTAAGACACCTGTAGGCCAGACAAGGAATAATGGATGGAAACTGAACAAGGAGAGATTTAACCTGGAAATAAGGAGAAACTTCCTGACAGTGAGAACAATCAACCAATAGAATAGCTTGCCCTCGGAAGTTGTGGGAACTCCATCACTTGAGACTTTCAAGAAGAGATTGGAGTGCCATTTGTCAGAAATGGTGTAGGGTCTCCCGCTGGAGCGGGGGTTGGACTAGATGACCTACAAGGTCCCTTCCAACTCTGATTATCTGTTAAATCTGTTAAAAATGAACATTCAAGAGAGTTAAACAACTATTTTTGCTCCTTCATTCGCCTTCCTTCCAAAAGCTTAACAAGTTGGCTCTGCTATCTATAACACTGTCACTATATCACTAGCTAGACCCTCTACATACTTCAAGTCAGCCAAAAGATTAGCTATCCAGTCTGCTATGAAAATTGCCTATTCCTAGAAATAGAACACTAGCAGCAATACTTAATGAAATCACTAGGCAGGCAGTCAAAGAGGGGAAAGTTCACTGAAAGTAGGTTATATTAGAAGGTTACAGACACCTGAAGGGGTACTATGTACCAAAACAGTTGCCAAGTTAAGATTCAGAGATTTACAGACAAAATTCATGTTTAAACCTTGATTGCTTGGTGCAGAAATAATAAACTTTGAAACATCTGAACAGTTCACAAGGAAGGACAATAACCTAAACGTTTGAAACTGCTAAAGATGAGTGAAAAGTCCCTGAAGATTTAGTTTGAAGGGATGCAGCGATGAGTTAAACCTTTCCGTTGTTCAATAATTTTGCAACAGTATTCCTTTCTCTGGGTATATTACATAGATCATAACGTATATTAAAATGACCTGAGGAACCTAAGGCAATAACAAATTTTTATCTCAACTGTTGTCAAATTAGAGAAAAGACAATATTTACATTTGTTGTTGATGGGAAACCCCCGACAGCTAGCCCTCAACTTATGACTGAAATCATGGTGGTGCTGAACGTATGACTGATCCCAAAGGTAGGGCTATTGCAGCGCCCCCATGGTCGCACGATCAAAATTCTTGTGACTGTTCCCGGGATTGATGACCACAGGGGTGCTTCAACTTTCTCCACTCATCTGGCCTCATCCATGTCCTACACTCCGTCCCTTCTGCTGGTCTCGCTGACCTTCTTCTGCTCCCACTGCTGAACAAGCATGCCATGCCTGGCCCATCACAAGGCAGTTGCTGGGACAGCTGAAACTTTCCTGGGTGCTATGACTTTGTGTCATGCTGGTGAGGCCTTCCAGAGCACTGAGCTTTCCACCATGCCTTTGGGGCTTCTGAGGGCCCTGAGATTCTGCACTTAGTTGAGGGGGCTTCTTGTAGCCATTTAGCTGCAGTGTTGGAAACAGCCCCCCAAAATGTGCAATTCTGGCCTGTTTATTGCCTCACAAGGCAAAGGGCAGGGAAGTTCAAAGGGCAGTGATGAGGGGGGGAAAATAGGAGGTGTATGTGGGGAGTTAAATAGGAGGCACTTCCTGATCTTTCTGAGGGTTGTGGATGGGAGGGACCAAGCCCAGAATTGTTTGAATTCAGGTGGATCCTTGGCTAACGATGGGTGGGATTCCATTAACAAAGATGGAGAGTGCCCTTGCTAAACAATATAGTCATGTGAAGTCACCTTTATCATCACTTAGCGACAAGAATTCCAGTTCTAATTGTGGTTGTAAGTTGAGGACTTCCTGAATATACTGTAGTATGAAACAGAAAAATCTGAACATTTGATTTGTGGCTTTGATGACTAGAAAACATTAGATAATAGAAAAGAGGCATATTTTTTTGTAATTATAGAGTAAGAGATAATCTGGTAATCAGATATTTATTTCCAAAAGAAATCAGAAACTTGTATTTCTTTTTATCTTTTCTTGTTGTACCTTTTCCTTTCTTTACTCTAGTTTTTGCTATACTTAATACTTTTAATAAAATTTATACAACAATCTGATCTAATAAATCAGTATTTTTATTTTTTTTCATGTACAATGATGAATTAAAGGCCATTGAGAGAGGAATTAATCATTTTTCAAAAAAGTATTGATCTAAACATTACATGTGAACTATTTATTTTGTTCCACCCTTATTATTTAAAGAAACATATTATTAAAACTATAAGAGAGAGAAAAATAGGATGATGATTAGTATCCTATTCAGTGATATGTTTTATTTTTTTGGCCCTATATTTGTTGTTTGTAATATCTTTTAATAATGTATCCAACTTTTTTTTAAAAAAGCCTCAAATATAACAGTAATGTTGAAATCTAATAAAGATGTTGGTGAACCTGTTAAGTTATTGCCTGTTTTGTTAAATACTGGTTCAAAAATTCTGAGAACTGTCTTGGGTTTGTAGATTACAAACATCATCATCTTCAATGTTTGTTTTGTGCAATTGGCTTTATAAAATGCGTCAAACATTGGGTAATAGTAAACCACTAAATGATATTATGGGCATATGTTTTAAAACAACCTCGAATTGGCATTGGATGTAGAAAAAGCAGGGTACAGTGGAAACATCTGGAGCAAGTTTTTGTTAAACATGGATTTCTTTATTCACTAGACTTAAAAGCTGCACTCTTATTCTTCAGTCAGGATTATTACAATAAAATTATTTCTTCACTTCTCAAGATGTGTGTCATAGAACTTTGTCAAGATTGGGGCAAAGGCCATGCGGCTCATCTATATGTTCATATAATGAAGAGATTGACCAAAATTATTTTGTAGAGCCAAGATTTAACACTTTCTTTAAAAAATGGCTGTTTTTCTAATATGTACTATTTATACATTGACTGTATTTTCTTTGGGAGTTTCTGATATTCTTTTAAAATATATTCTATATTTTAAAGCAATAAAATAAAAAGTTTTGAGAAAAAATAGCACTCTTCACAGGGTATCTGAAGGGGTGTCGTTGTTCAATATTAATTAGAAATTATTAAATAGTGGAACTAATTACCAAGAAAAACTCCTCTTCCTGGATGTGTTTAAGCAGAGATCTGACAGCAATTTTTCCGAGATGCTTTAAATTGGATTTTATGAGAACACTTTTGCAAAGAGAATGCACACAATCACATGAATAGATCTGACAATGAACACAAGTATTCCTAGTATTCTCTAACCTCTATAAGCCTCCTAAAACTTCATAGGTCTGGAGCCACAGGTCACTCCATTTCACCAGCAATAATAAATAATCTATGGTCCCCTATACTTGGCCAAAATATTCTTCTGCACATGGTCATTTATTTAGATATTTAAAACGCAAATAGTTAAATAACAAAAACATTTGCAGAGAACATTGCTACATTTATAATCTGCAAAGTATTTGAGTCAATCCACACAAAGAATCTTAGGTACATTTAAGAGAGCGGCAGTCAATAACAGGCATCCTCTTATATCTATCACCAGATCATTTTCCCCTCAGAAACAATAAACCACAGAAGCAGAATTTACATAAAATTATCTTGCTCCATTTTATTTAAGATTCTTTTTTCCAGTTAGTAAAAGAAAGATGTGTCTCTTTTTATACATATATACAAGTTCAGTTATAAAAATAGACAGCACATTCAAAGAGGAAAAAAAAGGCTTGGCATTTTTCTGATATTCCCTCTAAACACTGTATATACACATGTGAATCTGAGGGTGGCGGGGTAAAATCTTCATGATTTAACTTAAATATCCCTCCCCACCCCAATTAATCCCTCCAAATATTTTTTTAAATCAATCTAACTGAACTCATTTCTGCTATTTTCAGGTGTGCAAATCAGAAGCAAAGTCAAGAGGAAGCACTTGCTCTACACCCAGGGATGCCAGGCAAGGTGCATGAGACTGAAAAATCCTTTGCTGACTTAGCTAAGATCTTCACCTCATAACCTGGTTCTCCCTTGAAAGGTGAAATGCCCAGAAAAACAACAACAACCACTTACTGTCAATATGAAGGCAAGAGAACTGCCTCCCCCTTCATCTCAGTGCAATGAGGACCGTATACATATCATGCTAAAGCAGAGGGTTCCTGTGCATTCAGAATGGAATACCAGAGCAGAGTTGCACAAATGGCACCATTAACCTCTCACAGCTTCACTAGTTTTACAGAGCATTCATACAGTGCCAGATCACCACAGTGGGACAACTCAACCCTACTGAAGGATGTGGACACTGCTGACAAATAAGACCAGCTATGTGTGCATACACACATAATGACTTGGAATGAATGACGTTTTACTTTTAACTAGGATCAGAATGGAAAGAAAACAGCATTGCTCATCTTGTGTAATAAAGTGAACGGTGGTACTTAAATCATCGTCCAAAAGCTCTTCTATGGCACAATGAGGAGAGAAATAGTGACGTTTTCTCTCTCTCAGATTTGTTCTTGTTTACAGTCATTCACAAATTGTCATTCCATTTTAAAACCTTTGAACCCATATAAGCACATTTGGGGTTGAGGGAGCTTAAAAGATGTTGATGAATCTGACTCCTGCATATTACGACCTCGACGTTTTTTCCCCACTCTATGATTACAGAGCTGGCAATGCTTTTACAAAGAGCTCTAACCTGTTTTACTGCTGGGCTGACTAATAAAACCGTAGTCTAGTAATCCAGAAGCATGATATTGACAAAGATCCTTTTTAGGACACAGTGCAAAACTCTCCTTTTACCTGAATTCTATTCTTTATGGTCTCTCACTATTCATCACATTAGAACCATCCAATTATTTCTCCACAGCTTCTTCCAAAAGACAGAGCAGGAAGTTCCTCTGAATCTGCAGAGCACCTCCAAAGTTTATATGCTGATCTCTTTTATTTTAAAACCAA
The DNA here is from genome assembly GCF_049901715.1 of Pseudonaja textilis. Classification (NCBI taxonomy): domain Eukaryota; kingdom Metazoa; phylum Chordata; class Lepidosauria; order Squamata; family Elapidae; genus Pseudonaja; species Pseudonaja textilis. The sequence goes on along the minus strand of NC_141990.1, from coordinate 271,571,533 downwards.
ACTGAATTCCACGAAACCTGAAAGATGAGGGCAGAGGGTGCTGGTATGAGTAGGAATGAAGGGGGAGATCTTGCAGCCAGTCTCATATGGAAGTTGGATTCTTTCCCTGCATGATTTGTAGGATGCTACAAAAAACAAAAATCCTCAATGGAAAAATTAAGCCCAAGCATCCCCTGTGTCTCAGACCCTCTTCCTCACAATTCTGCAAAGGGTAGTACATCTGGACTATGCATGAAAGTGCACATAAAACACCTCTTGACAAGTAGTGCAGTAATCTTCACACCCCCATGGGATGAAAACAAGGCATCATCTATATACCCTTTTGCTGGTAGGCGTGGGCTACTTTGAAAGCCAGTATGAACATGTATAATAGGTTCCAGGGATTCAAAATTACTACCGCCCACCTGAAATATGGGCTCCTTTATACTGTTTTCTAATAGGGGTTTCTGGTGCCAAGGAGCTGGCTAAGCTTAAGTTCTTAGAGGATCCACAGACACTGTTTCCTTTGCTCAAGGAGGAAGAGGCGCTTGATAATCCAAAATCTGAAAGTCCAGCAGGTCGTATAAGTGGAGTCTGGAGAGGGCTACCCGAAGGCATACCTAGCCAGGGGGGAAAAAAAGAGCACAACAAAGTAATAGTAGTAATAGTAAATACTTCCTCAACATATTATACCTGAAACATAACTGTTTAAATGAACACAGTATTAAATCTGCAGGCATGATAACTGACTATGACTTTCAGTGAAAAGAAAGACAACGGCTGACTTTTTGATAAACCCAAGCAGATTTAAGAATAGTTAATGAAGCGTGAAGCATCTGAGCCTATTCCTTTTAATGCAATTTATAAAAAACAACCTATAAACGTTGTCTGTTCAACCGTTGTCTACTTCGCTGACAGAAAACGTTATTAGTGCAAGGTGATTCCACAGGGAAGATGCTTTCCAATTAAAAAAATACAGTAATAAAAAAACTGATATGGATTGGAAGACTAGGCAGTTGTACCCAACTGCATTTTTTCTCAGGAATCAACCCGTGAATTTTATATGCATATTAGGGATTCCTTCAGGAAGACATGATTGGGTCTCCCTTGATAACTCCCCGAGTGCAGAGCCTACCTTTAGACACGTTGTACCCATAGGCTGCATAGGCTGCAGCTGAGGCCGCAGCTGCTCCTGCTTTAGCCCCTGCCATGGCAGCTGCACTTCCCGCAGTCGATTTTCGGCTCCGGCCTTTTGTTGTGCTTTTGGATCCACTATTTGTACCTTTGGGCCGACCTCGACTTCTACCTGAATGACCTCTTCCTGTGACGGGCAAATCTTGTACTGAAATTCCTTAACAAAACAAAGAAAGAAAGAAAAGAAAAGAAAATGTGTAAGCATCTAGCACTGTATTAGAATAGTCTCTAACGAGCTTCATCAGATCTTCCTTTATGGATAAACAATGTATAATTTATTAAAGATATGTCATTCTCCAAACTAGCTTGTTAGCAGATATACCACATTCTTAGTTAAGAAAACATTTTGTGAGAAGAATGCTTTATCCCTATACTATTTTCATTACAAATTCTTACTAAATTTATGTGGACAGTGAATGAATCTCTTGTTTGCATGAGTTATCTTTGTAATATAATATTCCACAAGTGTTTTATATCCGTTCAGCAACCACCTTTCCTTGATCTGTATCTAAATCCAAGATTTGTATCCAAAATTAATTAGTTCTGTGCACAGAAGCTTAGCTCACTCTGCTTAATAAATGGAGACCTTAAAAAATCTAAAACATTAATATTCCCTTCAAAAGAATAGTCTCAATAAAAATATTCTTTTTACTAATTTCTTATCTATACTGATGAAGCCTCGGCTGCTATAAGTAACCCCCCCACCCCAAGAACCCTTAGGATCATATCATATGGCCCAATAGAAGTACTGACCCAAATGCCCGAAGTTTCAAAAAAAGGGCAAATGCCATATTGGGAATCGTTTGCAAAAGGACTGAAAATAAAATTACCAATACTGTCATGCTCTTATACAAATCTCCAAATCTAAATGCACAATTCTGGTTATCTGTTTGAAAAAGGAACTTATAGAGTACAGGAGAGGGGAACCAAACATGATCCAAGGAACTGACACTCCTTCCTGGTGAAAAAAAAAAAAAAGCTACCATGGTTGGGCACTTCAGCTTAGATGAAAAGTTGTGCGTATGATTGAGGTGTATAAAACCATATACAGCAGGAGAAACAGGACAGGAAGAAGGGTTTTTTTTTTTAATTTATCCCCTACCCACCCCATCTAAAACATTAGATGTTCTTCAAGGAAACAGCCCATAGTAAATAGATTACATAATATCTCAAATACAGTATCTTCACTCATATATGCTCTGCTAGGACATTATAATTCTTTTCATTAGTGTATATGGCACTGAGGTTGAAGATAAAGTGATTTGGCAAAAGGCACCAAGTTGCGGAATTAATCCAATCACAGCTCCCACTTGTAAGTCACTGTAGATGCTTGTATCAACTTCTGAATTTAATTTACAAGTAAACATCTCAAAGACATAGAGAATTGGTCAGGACATACCATTTTACTGATCTAACATAACTGAATAGGACATTCTTTTCTGAATTGCCTCTTCTCCAATATTTTGCAAATCTCATAGTAATATGCAATATATACGTAGAATTCCAAGCATTTATTCCTAGCCCAAGGTTACAGATAAAAACTAACCATTCATGTTATCAGAGACAGAGCCAGTGACGGAAGCTGGGGAGTTGGTAGCTCTTGACTGAGGTGCAGAAGATGCTGGATCATCTACAATCACAAGCATGTCATTGCTGCTTTCATCAGGGGGGATGGAACCCATGTGCAACTCACTGTTGATGGAAATCTAAATCATAAACAAAATCATGTATGTTAGTTTAAATTACACTAGTAAATGAAATATGCTTTCTGACAAGATGTGACTCAAAGTTTCCTTCTACAACTTGCCTCTGCGCCAAACACATCCCTCTGAGCACCAATGTTTTAGCCTAGTTTAGCTTTCCTTAGCCACTACTTCTTATCTTCTTTTCAATGAACTTTACCTCCTACTTTTAAAGAACACAGATTAGCTATTTTGTAAGTTAATTCTTGCATCAACTTCTGAATTTAATCTAAAAGTAAACAGATATGTTCTATCTCTGAAATTCACTATATTTGACATGAGCAGCTTTATAAATGGGAAGAATAAACAAATTCACTTCTGGAATTCAAAAAGGCCATAGCAATAGCAATTAAACTTACATACCACTTCATATTGCTTTACAGCCCTCTCTTAAGTGGTTTTCAGAGTCAGCATATTGCCTCCAACAATCTGGGTCCTCATTTTACTGACCTTGGAAGGATGGAAGGCTGAGTCAACCTTGAGCCCATCAGGATCGAACTCCAGGCTGTGGGCAAGAGTTAGTCTGCAATAATGCATTCTAACCACTGCACCACCACAGCTATGACAGTGCTTTCACAGTGATTCTCATGGGATGAGGAGGCTCACCACAGTGATTTATGTAAATCACACAATATGCATTCATCAAAAGACAAGCTAGTGGGCTTGCTTCCCATCATCTATCCTATTACTCTTGTTTATCTTTGCTTTTGTTTCTTATTTTCGGTTTGTTCCTAAACGAGTCATATAAATACTTACTACTTACATGTCGAATATATATGTATTTTCTGATACATCGATATATTTATTTGTTTATAAATTTTAATAAATTTATTTATGAAATGGCCAAGTTGTTTCCTCAAGAGATCCTTACCTCACTGAAAGGACTGGGCATTGCGGACTCTACACTAACAAAAGACTCATCACCATCAGCTGAAAGATTTGAATTATCTGCAGATGGAACAAATGGGACCACAAGATTGATGCCTTCTTTCCTTTTTCTCCCATCTAACTCATCTTCCTTCTTTTTCTGCAATTAAATTATAAAAAGAAATCATGAGGCTTGGAAATATATTTAGAAATTAAGCTAACAATATGCTAGTTCACCAACACAATACAAAGCAGTAGGATAAAAACAATTAATGTAGGAGTCCTGGTAGATCAGACCAAGTAATCTACCATGTTCCACATCCCATGCTGGGACAAGGTACTACTAGAAAACTTACCAATAGTCCATGAAAAAACAGACCTTAAACTTTATCCCTAGCAACTGTTCTTTAAGGGATATAACCTCTAAGTGTGAAAAAAAACAAGTATCATGATTATTTGCCTTTGATAAGTAGAGATAGTCCTCACTTAGCGACAGGGCTGGGATTCAAAATTTTTAACAACCAGTTCTGTGAGCATGGCTTAGGTGACGGGTGTGGCTTGGTGGTCATGTGACTGAGTGGACATAGTTTGGTGGTCATGTTATTGGCTGGGCGTCACCAACTCAATATCACTCACATCGAGGCACGCATCTCATCGCCTGGCCTCTCATGACTGTGGGGATGCTGCAACAGTCGTAAGTGTGAAAAATTGTCATAAGTCACTTTTTTCAGTGCCATTGTAACTTTAAATGGTCACTCCACACAAGCAAAGTACCAGCAAAGGAGGGGAAAAAAACTCCAGAGATGTTCCTGAGACAGGAAGTCTAGTCCTGCCAAGAATGTAATAAGGGTTAAGGAAGAGGAAGTTTCTGTAAGCAACACCAGAATGTTTCCTTCCTGCCTTCCTTACAGGATTAGGCCAGTAATTTCTTCTAAGAACCGGTCCTCTGAACTGCTTAGAATGTTAACAACCGGTTCTAGAGAACAAGTGCGAACTGGTAGAATCCCACCCCTGCTTAGCGACCATTTGTTCAGCGACTATTCAACGTTACAGTATTTATGCCTGGTCCTCAAGGTTACGGCTGTCGCAGCACCCATACAGTCAGGTGAGTCAAAGCAAAGTGAGCATGGAAGAGCAGGAGAAGCATGAGGTCCTGGCCTAACAACTACAACTGGAACTATCAAAACTGCAACTGCTAAGTGATGCATTATTTTTCGCCTAACGATTGTATCACTTAGTGGTGGAAATGCTGGTCCCAATTAGAATTGTGAAGCAAGGATTTTGCCAGTCCCATATCTTATATTAGATTATATTATGATATAATTTACTATTACTATTAAATCACCGTATCTAACATTTTAATAAAAATATTTGCATGAAAAATATTTTATAACAAGATGCTTTATTTGCCAATTTACAAATCTTAAGTTAACTCTAAAGTTGAGCAAGCTTTGTCTGAAAACTTCCATTCAAACAGCAAAATTGATCTTACTGAAAATTCTTCCTTCACTCTCTCTTGCTGTCTTTTAGATTGCAGTGTTAATCAAACGAAAATAACCAGACTCTCAGCCCTTTCTATGAAGGAGCTCACAAATCTTGAGGTTGGAGTGCATGGTGCAATACATGATAGAAAATGTTTTAAAAACTATTGGTGATTTTCATCCCCTGATGATTTTACATCAAAATATATTCTGGATGAGTTACTGGCTAGTAAGCACAAGGAAAAAAATGAACCTGAATAGAACAAACAATATAAGCTTCTGAAGATAAAAGTAAAATTTAATGCTATAAATATAAGCAATGGAGAAGGAATATTCAAAATACCTTTTCAGCATACTTTTCCCTTTTACGTTTACGCTCTTTGACACGGTTTGTTTCTTCCTGTTGTCGTTTCTCCTCCTGACGTTGACGCACTGTGTTCAGAAATATAGGAAAATGTCATGAACAGCACATTGTAAAATAGTAGAACACAGTTTAATGTTTACAAAGCAGGTTTGTATTAGTTCTGCAATTATTTATCCTAGTCCTTTAACTATATCCCTTTCAAATATAGCTCATCTGTTCCTCCAAGAAAATAATGTTTTAATTAGCTGTTATGAGATGCAAAATGCCTCTTGTATAAACATTTACCAACATGCATATGATAGGATGGACTTACAGTGTCAGCCTTTTTCTTGCTACTGTATTCTTGGTTTCATTTTAAATGAAAATCTACTACTTTTTCTATTTTTAAATGTTTTAAATGAGAACAATGCCAATTTAAGAATCTTTCTGGCTGTATTATATTGTTAAGTTTTAGCTAGATAAGCAGCAGCAGCAAATGTCCTTCTTCTGTATTTGAAATGTATGAAGTTTAGACAGAAGGGGGGGAAATCTCACATTGTTTCAAATATAGAAATATTCCACAGTGGTGCTTGAATGCATAGTAAGATCAAATGCCAAAATAAGGTTTAATTCTGCAGCAAATTAAAGCAAAATTAATCCACCTCAAATTCTAGTTCAAAATGCCAAGTAAAAATAGCAACATTGTCACACAGATGTATTAGGTAGGAAAGAGGATTTAGCATACATTTTTTTTCAAGCTCCTCATCATCCAGAAGTAGACTAACAACTTCCTTTGGTTTCAAGGTGTCTGGTTTGAAATTGCCACCTGAAATCACCATCCTTTGAATCTTAAAAAAACCAACCAAACAAACAAACAAACCAGGTTATTAATACTGGAGAAAGCATTTGAATTTTAAGGCAGTATTTAGAGACCATAACATAACAAAGCATCTTTCAAAATGTATTGTAGACTAGACTGTTTATCAACATATATTCTCCTTTGGGCCAAGCACTTTCACAACCCACCTCACAAGGTTGTTGTTGTTATGCGGAAAATGGGAAGAAAAAGGAAGATTGGGTATGTTCACCACCTGAGTTATTTGTAAAAATAATAAAAGCAGGATACAAATAAATAAAATAAAAATTTGAAATAAATATATTATTACTATTATGATTATCAATATATATTCAAATATGCGTATAAACATCTATGACTAAATTCAGGCTCAGATAAAAATAAAAGGAGACAGAGCATTGAGAAGTCAGTAACAATTGTGTGACCACTGTGAGAAATCCAATAAACAGGAAGAAACAAAATATTCTAGTACTTGGCAAGATCTCCTTCTCGTTACTAGAATAATGAGCCTGTAATTTCATTCTAGTCTTAAGAAGAATCCAGCTTTAAAAGAAAACAGGTGTACAACACAAAAACAATGGGACTTTGATGTTCTAAACAACCTATTCATTATACACATTGGATTGTAGCTATCACCATTTCCCATCATCACATCTATTGGTTGTTCTGGCTGAAGGAAACAAAGGCTATTATAGTTCAATACAACTGAAAAGCATCAGACTGTAAATCCGGAATAGTCTGAAAGGTACAATGCAACCACCTTACTAAAATCAAACATATTCCAAATTGATCAGTGTCAAAATTGGAATTCAACCTTAGAATGTTATATATGTATATCAGGGTTTTCAAACTCATGGCATTACATAATGACATCACGTGATGTCATGTTACGTATCGGGACATTTTTCTCCTTCGCTAAACCGGGCAGGGACAGCACATGATGCATCTGGCTTGCAGGGTGCAATTTTGATACCCCTGATGTATATCAACTCAACATTTCTAACAAATATATATTAATAAATATAAATAATAGAGAAAAAATTGTTGGAGAACACATCTTGTTTGGGTTTCTCTGGTTCTGGACTTGCCTTTTTGTTACTTGACATATATATGCAAATATTCCATATATGCAAAATGACCGAGCTGTTTTTGCACATGTATAATATACATTGTTTAAGACTGATAGCTTGTGCAAGAGAACTAGTATGGTGTAGTTAGAGCCAGAAACTGGGAGAGTGTAAGTTCTAATTCTGCCTTAGGCACTAAACCAGCTGGGTAATTCGGTCAGTCACTTTCTCAGACATAGAAAGAAGGTCGTGTCAAAACTCTTGCCAAGAAAACAGCATGAATTTGTCCAGGCAACTGCCATGTTCATTTTGTAAAGTACACATATTGCTTCTCCTTCTTGTTTAGTCACAGCAGATCTTGTTGGATCAGTGTTGTTATAAATCTCATAGTATTGGCCATCTTCTTCAGTGACTCACTTACTTGTGGTAACAGAGAGTGTTATCCTGCTTGTGCCACATGGCTTCTTCTGGCAACTCCACTCTGCACAATTCTTTCACAATCTCTATAGAAAGGCCTCTTGGTAACGCCACTAGATACCCATGCCACCCAGATTGCTTTCTGCAATCTCTGATGAAGAGGCCTGCTGGACAGTAATCCTGCCTCATGCTTTCTGCTTGGAATCTATAAGTAATGTTAGCTTTAGAAGCATAAATGAAAGGCTCCTTCACCAAGACCATGAAAGAGTTATATATAGCAGATGCAACATGAGCTGGTAACAAACTAGGTTGACTCTCTTTATCACCAGCTGAGCAAGTCACTCTGTAGAAGCTGCCATGAAAAAGCCATGAAGAGCCTAGGAAACGTAGTAAAATCTACAACTGAGCAAGAAGGAAGGATAGATCTACCTGGGCAACTGACCATTATGGGAAGAACAGCTTGTGGAAAGAGGAAAATGGCCACAGGTTCCTGAGCCTAAGATCTTGTAATCTGCAGTTATCGGCTACTTTATAGAGAAAACTGTCTACAAATAGAGCCACAAGGTTTTATCAAATGATAGGTTTCTACACAGCTGTTTATGTAAGTCAGAACTTTTAAATAAATGAATATACTTTTCTTCATACTGTAATTGTCTTCCCATCGGACATAAGTTCCTCTCACCAAAGACAAATGGCTTCCATCTCAATAGCCAGAATTCCACTTCCCAGCTATCTCATATATAATTAATATTCTGCTCTCTTACTTCACTTTTTTCTTTAGCCCTTTGCAAGATGCGCTCCTCAATAGTGCCTTTACAAATCAGTCGATACACAGTGACTTGTTTTGTCTGACCCAATCTGTGAGCTCGATCCATAGCCTGTTGATCCACTGTTGGATTCCAGTCACTATCGTAGAAAATGACCTGTCAGGACATTTTTTTAAACAAGTTACATATACAAAATTAACTCAATCTTACAATTCACTATAGGGATTATGTTTAAAATTAGTCACAAGGATACTGGCCTATTTATTGAATTTTTAGGATGAAACTTTATTGTCTTAAAGTTAATACATGGAAGATGCAAATAGTTACACATCTTTTATTTTTTCGGCTATGACATATTTATGACTTCAGAAAAAATTCAAGGCAGATCTGTGATTGTTGTCAGTAAAGAATTTCTATCAGTTCAAAAACATGAATAATGGAAGAAAAAGAAGGGCATATGACTATGATCTTTGGTGATCACTTACTGGTGCGAAAGATCACCAGAACATTACTTATTTCTTCACCTTGAAGAAGGTAAAGTTACTTGGAACTAACAGTACAAATAAACAGGAGAAAGGAAGTTATTATAGCTATTTCTTAGATATTAAGCATTTTGTTATTATGTTGATTCTTCAGGTTCTGCGAGAAAATGTTGAAAAGTTGTTCCTGCTTGTTCATCACAAGCCAAAAAAAAATCTTATTTTGCCTTAATATAACTTGTAATAATATAATAGAAATGCTAAAGAAAGAAGTGTTATTACTGAAAACTGGGTAAACTGAATGCATAGATGTCCTCTGTGTGGCAGTGCTTTTCATATTAAAATTCTCGTTTTTAGTATTGGTATAATTTGATACTATCATTCACATAAAACTATAGTAGAAATAATATGCTATTACACTAATGAGATTAATTCCAGCTCTTATCTGGAAAAATCTAGGTCTGGGCCCTTAATTAATGGGTGCAGACTACTTTAATGTCAACTGAGCGCAATTATTGAAAATTATTGAACCAATCTGTTTACTTACTGTGTCAGCAGCAGTAAGATTAATGCCTAAACCACCAGCTCGCGTGCTTAGTAAGAAAACAAAAATATCATTCCTATTGAAAAGGAAAAGAAACAGAGCTGTAATAATCACTTTACTGCACAAGCATTCTTGCATCATGACAGCCAGGAATCAAAATATTATATATATTTATATTTCTTCGAATAAAACAGTATAGGCTAGAGTTCTAAATATATGTAAAAAGGAGTAAGCTCCATTTAATGCAGAAACAGATTTCTGCATCAATTATGTACAACAAAGGTCGGCAATGATCAATTCTAAGGACAAGTGATTCCTAGATCCATTTCTGTGACTCTAAAAGGGCCCACATTTTAAAATCGTGTTGCAGCAAAATGAGTATTTTCAACAGTGCAATTTTTTAACTTCTGAAAACCCAATTAGGAAAGAAAACACTCAGCAGAGTAAATGCATCTATTCTGAGCAAATATTCTCTCCATCTCAAGTAATAGTTTAAAACAATAGGTTTAACTCAAATAATAGGTTTAACTCCTCCTGTGATTTTTTGTCAAATTTTACACTAGATTGAAAGCATATCCTAATACAATGGATTATTGTAGTGTCTTTCATTAATTGCTTTATAACTTGAATTCCCATGATGAAACATACTTTGAGGGGGGAGGGATTTTAAGTGTTGCAAGCAGCACAGTGACATTGCAGTGATATCAACAGAGTGGCTAGTCTGAAATGTTGGCTCCTATGTTTCCACATTATTTATGGTTCTGGTGGAAAATTCAAGATACAAAACATTGTAAATATGCTAAGCCAGAGCAAAATACATTTATTTTTCTTATTTTAACAGTAACAAAAATGGGGCAGGGGGGGAGAAATGCACTGTCCAAATCAATTGTCATCAAGTTTTTGTGGCAAGCTCAAAACAACAATCTTGAACCTTGAAATGGAGCATTTCAAATTTACAGCAGCATGAAGTTAAAATGTTCCTCATGCCACTATTAAAGTGGTTATGCAACTACCCTCACTAGATTGCTCTGTGGATCTTGGCTGTATGACATTTTTTTACAAGAAGTTATAGTTCTGTAAATCATATTTGTTAATATGCTGACAGTCCTCTCCTCCTTTTCAGAGGCTCTCAATAGTCACAATATTCATGTTTGCTGTTAGAATGACTGTTAATGTAATAAGAGGCTCTCAATAGTCACAATATTCATGTTTGCTGTTAGAATGATTGTTAATGTAATAAAAGTGGGGAAAGAAAAGCCCTTTATATGTTAATGAAATAGAACAATGAGCTTTAGCCCATTCAGCAAAATAGAAAAGTCTCAACACAAAAATGTTATGTAAAGGGTGGAAGCTTCTTCCTTAGGAGTTAGGTAAGCACTTGTCAACACATTATTACTATATTTAAATAGGAGGAGGGGGAACATACCTGTTCTGAAAGTCAGCTACCATATCTCTTCTTTCTGAAATTTTTGAGGAGCCATCTAGCCGCATATATGTATGCTTCCTATAAACCATATATTCCTAAACAACAAAAAACAAGAAGCTCCAGTCCATTTGAAATTTGTAATGCTTATAGTTGTCCCTAGAGAATGGAGCTGCATAAAATATTATGAGTACAGTATCTGTGTTGGGAAGTAACACTTATTTTAAAAATGTTCAAAATGAAACCTCACTGCCAAGAACACAATAGTTTTTATTTTGTATTTTATGTACTTTAAATGAATGATCATAGAAGATAAACGTGTTCTATTGTTTGAAAAAATCCTTCAATGAAAACACTCGTATTAATGGTGTTTAGGGTACATTTAAAAACATTTTTAAGATCAAGTTTATGAAATGCTCATATTTTAAGTTACCTAAACCAAAACCAGAACCCAAAATAAAAACAAATTCTTATTTAAAATCAAAACCACAAGATTGGACTGAAAATAATGTTTTACTTATAAAAGTAGATTTGCTTTAAAATTATCCATTTTAATAATTAACTTTGCCTATAAATAAAACAGAATACTGGATAATATATAGGATTTCACTGACACAGCTAACCAAATTTCTGCCAATTGAAGCTGTTTTTTATTGCTACCATTACCAAGGACCACGACAAGTACTCTTCGTGTGCTCTTTTCCTAACACTCGAATAAAACCTAGTCATTTTCTTGTAAAGGGAAGGTATGTATTTGGTTCCTGGAGGACCTGAGATACTGGCTAAATAATTATTGCATATCACCTAGCAAATATAAGTTTATAAAACTTATAAGGTTGTCTGATTACATAAAAACTCTGAACAACATATATTAAAATCAGAAAGAACCAATATAACAAATTAAAGAATTAAGAGACTCCAGAGAACAGGAAAAAAAACACATTCAAATTTACATGTAGAATCAGTTAAATAGTTCATTATATGCCCTAAACCACAATCTGATGGAAAAAACAGATTTTAATTTTAAGCGGAATCAGGGCAGAGGTCAGATAGATCTCCAGGGGAATAGTGTCCAGAAGGTAGGCACTGCATGTCAATGTTTAGTTTTACAGATTCCCAAAGTTTTTATCACCTATCAGAAAATATGTTAAGCTTTCTCTGAGGAAAGAGGAATTTATCTTAAATGAGCTGAATATGGGCATGGAGTAAAGAAAAGGGACGAGGCTAATCAAGACTTAATGTAGTATCTTAGCTCTTCTGCAATATCTGGACCAATAAATGCTTAGGCTATTGAACTTTTTTAAAAAAAACATTTAATTATTCAGGATCTTAACAACAAAACAGTAATTATACTGCTTTAAGAACTTTTGCCAAAATAATGGAAAAAAGAGATACCAATAAAATATTAATAGAATGTTTCTATTAAAATCACTTGAACCTCTTTTCACTGAGCCTGTGGAGCAGAAGCGGTCACTGTGACATCAGAAACACTAATCTTGTAAAATAATAAAATCCATCTTAAGTGGAAAAAAATTGTTTACTGAGGCAACTAAAACACTGAGTCATCCTCTGATCCACTGGGAATGACAAAGGCAATAAAATCTGTACACTACCCAAATATTCAACTCAAAGATAAATACCTGAATGTTCATCAAAGCAATTCATTTAGAACACAATCCATTGGCTCTTTAATAAAAAGAAAACAGCCAGGATTGAATATATGAAACGTAGTTATGGTTACAGGTCAATTTACAACGATAATTGAGCAGAAAATTTATGTTGCTAAGTGAGGCAGTTGTTAAATGAATTTTGCCCCAATTTGCGACCTTTCCTGATACAATTGTTAAGTGAATCACTGCAGGAGTGAAGTTAATAACATAGTTGTTAAGTGAAGCTGGCTTCCCCATTGACTTTTCTTGTCAGAAGATCGCAAAGGGTGATCACATGACTATGGGACATTGCAACCGTCATAAATATGAGTCAGTTGCCAAATGTCAAATTTTGATCACATGACCACAGGAATGCTGCAATGGTTACAAGTGTGAAAAACGGTGATAAGCCTCTTTTTACAGTTGTAACTTTGAACAGTCACTAAATGAATGGCTGTAACTTGAGGACTACCTACCTATACTATTAATCCCACTGTAATAGCTACCGGTACTAATTCTGTCCTAGAAATAAGATAACTCTGCTCATAAATCACTATTCTTTTCCTGAGCCATGAAGTCTAACATTCCCACTGGAGAGGTGATAATCCTACCTCCAATAAGTCAATCATCCGCGTCATCTGAGAGTAGATAAGGACTCTGTGTCCTTGAGATTTTAGCCTTGTCAATAGAACATCAAGAGCATAAAGCTTTCCACTGTCTGTGATCAAGCTCTCTTTGTCTAAAGGAAGAAAGGAAAATATAACATGATTTTTGTCCTGTTACATATAATTCAATTTGGTTTACTAAAATCACGCCTTAAATCTGGAGTTAGCCTTCAATCAGTGAAAAACCTTCTATCTGGGGAAGGTTTTATCCTTTTGACCCTATTTGCTTATCTGCTTCCAGTAAAAATGACTTCTGTGTGTAATTTTTCAGTGTAAAAATATACATTATAAATCAAAGACCTTTTGTTTTCTGTACAATACTTGTAATAGTTAACAAAGATAATCTATCTGCCTTATGACACAAATTTGTATTATTAAGTAATGACTCAGTCTGTCTTCAGTTCATTCAAAGGAAGAAGAATTTTAGCTGCGTTAAATCAAATTTGACGGTCAAATTAGGGAGAAATTAGGCTTTCTTTGTGCAAAAAACACCATTAAGAATAATGTAAAAATAGATAGTCAAAAATGCTAAAATTTGGCTTCCAGCAGTTGCCTTCCTTTCATAGTGGTCTGCAGGGCACAATGGGGTCAGTGAGGAACTAGCTAGCTCTCATAGTAAACAGCCTTCAGTGAAGTTGGTGCTTTTTATCGAGGCAAAAAGGACTCAGACACTTCCTGCCATTTAATCTAAGACCATTTTTCTTTCAAAGAACAGGAAAGGCTTTAAGAGATTCCCACAGTGATCGTAATGGGGAACAGTGATTGAGAGAGAAGGGGAGAGTTAACTGCAACAGCAGCTGTTTTGAGGCTCCCCTGGATAATCACTGCAACTTTGCAGCTTGAGTTAAAAATCTACAGTATACTGAATTGTTCTTTGATTCAATTTCAACACCAAGCATAATCCCACTGATACCTGAATTTAATTCAATACTACTTCTTTCTTAATAGTTCTTTACAATTCTCAATAAACACCCATAAATTACCTTAATATCAATTTGTTCTAGCTTAGTATTCTTGCTGTTTATTTTCTTTTCTCTGCAGTTTTACTATTTTAGTTTTGTACTACAACTATGTTTTGAAATATCACGAGAAAATATGGCTGGAGAATTTGTATAAAGCTTGTATTTTACTCAATGAAACAGAGATAAGACCTCCCAATGTACACTATTTAGTGTAATGTACTAATGTATTTTAACAGAATTTGTTAGATGGAAAAGGTGCTACCAACCTGATGCCTGATATTTTGTCTCAGTTAAAAAAAATACCATCCAAAATGTGCCAGCAATGAATTAGAACTAATATTGTGCACCATTTTTAAATTTTTCTTTTTTTAAGATACATTTATTCCATTCTTGTTTTTACATCTATGATCATTATTCAAACCCACTTATTCCCAATTCACCTTAATCAGCTATTATATATTCATTGGTCTGCACTGATTAAAAAGCTGCAGGAGTAATTTGACAATACAAAAAAACATAACAAATTTATTAACGTATCAACCTTTGATCTACTAACATTGGTATGTATGTGAATGTGCATCAAGAAATATCTCTTTTCAAATTCATTGTACACTTGCCCAAGACAATGTTTATTCTATATAAAGCTTTGAGTAGACTTTGGCATGGAAGGACAGAGTACAAATGTCAAAATAAATAAAATGGAATAGAATGAACTGCATGCTGTTTTACAATTCATCTGCACATACTGATACATGTGCATGTTAGAAACAAAATACACCTTTATTTGTTCTACAGATTTACCTGCCAAAGATGAAGAAAATACTCTATATCAAAATCCTTACTGACCACAATTTAAAATAAAAATAAAATGGCAGGTGCAATTCATCAAGAGCAAAGCCAGAAAACGGGATAAACTGGAGCACAGAAGAGTGACAAAAGAGTTATAGTTTCATAATGGTAATGTCAGAAGAGAATAACCTATGAAGTTATTTTCATATTTTTCCTATCCTTATAAGAAGCCTCTCCCTAAAAAAAAAAAAAATCATTTCCTAACTTAGTTATTGTTATGGTATAAGCAATAGTTTCTTTTCTTAGCGATAATAGTATATGCTGAATTACAAAACTGAAAACCACCTGGTATCCTGATGAAAGACCAGCCGTTTGGAGGTTTGAGCCCCAATAGTCCTCCTGGGGCTTCGGGAAACAACCGAGAGCATCGTTTTAGCCAGCTAGTTGCTAATTCAGGCGCTCCATAAAACACACATTGCTTTGCATCAAGAGTTCCTCCTTCTTTAAGTGCTTTACGTTCATACTCTGCACTGCGATCATTGCAATAGAAATCCAAAGGAACAGCTGTTACCTGTGAATCAAAAGGCTAAAGTTATTCTAGATTTTATGGGAAAAAAAATCTGACTGGTCCTCAGAAACAGAATGCAGAAGCAAAGTAATTATGAGATAATTGAATGCCCTCTAGATCTTTCAAGTGAGAGCTCAAGCAAGAGATATGACAAAATTAACTAGATTAAGGCTTAATAAAGGTATTTTCTTTTTTTATGGAATTTTTCATTTGATGCTTATGAGATTTCAGCATCTAATAAGCGAACAGAATCCAAGAATATATATCTCTTGCTTATAGACCTTATAATATACTAAAAACTACAGAACAAAGAAAAGAGTTTGATGAGCAACATGTTAAATAGCAAGATAATAGCATAAAGTGAGATCTAATAAAAAGAGAAGAAAATTATTTTGAACATAAAAGATGATAGTGATGGGAATACTGAGTAAAATTGCATGAAGCCTAAGAGGAAGAAAGGTTTCAGGAATGACATATGTCAACACATTGTTTCCTGAGGAAAATCTTGTTATTCAACTAAGAATACTTCAGTGATTTAGGATCCTGAATTGCTCTGCTCAGTTCTGGGTAGGGCCATAGTTTTAATATGACACTAATTCCACTTACATAACTATGATTTGAGCTGAGTATGAAACAGTCAATAAACAGCAAGAAATCTTTGTCTTGGCTGCAATGAACTTTCTAAAACCCAACAATCTTACGAATACAAAACTTTTGTAAATAAAGTACCAGCAACACTGCTCTTATTATTATTATTTATTTATTGCGAAGTGATCATACGCTATTATGCAATCTTTGGGAAGTACTGATCTATCTCCCAGAACTTTGCAAATACTGTTTTAATTGACCTGTTTGGTTCTTACCCTTATCTTCCAAGGTACCGAAAACCTGGCTATTCGCCCAGGTCCCAGGGTAGGGTGGTAACAAATTTATGCCATTTCATTTGGGGGACAGGGAATCATCTGTTTCTCTATTTTACTGTTCTGAGTAATTATATAAAGCACCCAAAATCATATAGAATCAGCCGTTCTTTAAATCTCTGTAATAAATAAATAAGTTGGAACAAAAGTTTATCTTCCTGTACTTACAACTTTCTTCGCTGACAACTTCAGTGTAAATTATTTAGCTAAAGTAAATATATTGCCAACACAGGAATCTAACTTTATATCAAGCTAACCATCTTGGACCATCTCCATCATTTTAATCTTTGGCTAACATTCTGCTTCATCCAGATAGCAGCAAACAGCAAACTCTCCAAGCTGAATAGTTTCCAGATAAGGAATATGTTCCAGCAGACAATATTCCAGCAGATTGCTTTTATTGAAAACACACACACACACACACACACACACCCCTCTCTTATCTCTCTTTAACAGGCTAAACAGCAAGTCTGTGATATCATCCTGTACAACATGTTATTGTTCCCAAACACATATATTTTCAAAGCTGAAGGCCAAAACAACAACAAGATGGACATAAGATTCAATGACAATGATAAAGAGAACAGTGGAAGTTGCAATCAGGACTATCTATATGTATATATTAGCCAAGCAAAAGCAGAGTATGTTTCTCATATAAAACTCTGTTATTCATCAAAAGTTTACTAACAAGAAAGGAGTCCCTTGTTTATATGTCATAACACTGACATAAACACTCTATTTGAGAATACTGTTCTTTAAATTATTCAATTTTACATACAACAAAATAAAGGACACTAATGACTAGAATTAAAAGAATTTATCACATATCATTCAGTTATTTGGATAAGAAGCAGAATTCTGATACCTTCTTAAGTTCACAGAAACATGTTATGAAGGGAGATAGAAGAGGTGAGCATTTATTGAAAATTAAAATAAAGAGCCAAAGTTAGGTGGGCAATTTTCTTCTCCTATTCCAAATAATGTATGGCAGAGATAATCAAAACAGAATGCAAGAGGGGCTCACATGTGAAATCAATAACTGAAAAAGTGATTCTGTCAATTAACAGAATAACAGAGTCCTTGGAGGTGTTCCAGTACAACCTTCTATACCTATAATATTTCAGACAAATAATTGTCTAATCTCTTCTTCAAAATCAATACGTTAAAAAAAAAACTACTCACAATCATTACTGTAATTTATTATAATAACGGAGCTTGCTTGATTTATTTATTTATTTGATTTCTATTGCTACCTTTCTTAAGCAACTCTGGATGGCTCATGACAGCAATAAAAACAGAAAATATAAAACATAAGCATAAAGCAATAAAATGGTAAAATAATAAAACAAAAAACCTGTGTCTTAATCATCCCTTTAGGATGCTCTGGAGCTAGATCCAATTATCCTTATTCCATTTTTTTCCTGTCCTATCCCAATGTCTCAGTAAAAAGCCAGGTCTTCTGAAAGGCTAAAAGGGTAGCGATCTGCCAGATGATGTGGAGGGGGGCTGTTGCATAGGTTAGGGGCAACCAGAGAAAAGGCATACTTCCAAGGTCCCACAAATACAATACCATTGAGGCAGAGTATAACACATTTTCATTAAAATTGAATATAAGCTCCAAATGAAAAAAAAAAAAAAATTACTTCTGACTCTAAACCCAGGACTAAAAAAAAAACTTTACAGCATCTGACAATACAATGCAATACTGCCATCTATAGCTAAGAAATTAGAACAGCTTTCATAAACTGCATTAAGAACACAATTTTCCAACTGAACAAAGCTATCCCATTTTTCACTATGAAAAAAAGCATCATTCTTTTCAACATCACAGTTTTTTCAACATATGTGAATGAACAGAGATTACATCTGAAACAGGAATGCTCAAGTGTTTGCTCAAGACAGGATATAAAGAATAATACATGACCACTCATCCAGTGACCATTCAAAATAACAACAGTGATGAATGATACCTATGACCAGTCCTCAAAGTTACAGCTGTCCCAGGTACTCGTGATTTGGGTGTTTGGCAACCCACTTGCACTTATGATGGTTACAACATCTTATGGGCACATCCGGTAGGCACTTCAACCTTCCCAGACCGCTTCCCACAAGCAAAGTCAATGGGGAAACTGGCAGGGAAGATCACAATTTGCTCAAATCCTCATCCACCTGGCAGCAGCCACCTCCAACCCTGCCACAACCTCAAGGGGCATTTATGCACCCCCACCCCTGCCTGGGAGTAGCCACCTCCAGCCTGGGTATAATTGAGGGCCACTTGTGCACCCAGCTCCTTCCTTCTCCATTCCATTCTATTCATGTGTCCCCTCTAAATGGAACTAACCTTCCAGAGCAGATTAAGGACTTCAATTGTATTGACATAAAGACCTAACTAGGTACAATGTTAAATGCTTCAATCATAAAAATTATTTCAGGAATTGATTCAAAACTGTCGTAGCAAACAGACAGAGATAACATGTGAATTAAGTAGATACTTTTTAGATTTTAAGAATTATTAACAACTTCAATGATGATTGATAATAATTAGACACAGACACAAGCCTTAAAAAGGATCCTGAATCTTATAGAAATTTGTGTGCACTATTTTCCTACTTTGCAGAAGTTAAAAACTTAAGATACTTAATATAAACTTCTATATTTGCAGCTGTGCATAAAAACATGACTTCAGCCATAGTCTTTACACATGCTAACTTTACAGTTTGCTGCCGAAAAATGAGCAAATTATAACTTAGCTGAGTATCCCAACAAAAGTACCAAGGGTCTGTGAGATTGTTATGAAAAAGGTCAGCCTATTACAGAATGCCTTCAAAAAAAAAAAAAGAATGTCAGTATCAGAATGACTGCAGTACCCTTAAAAAAAATCACATAGTGACCTCTATATGGCCTGTCTGAATGGATATTCAGAGCAGGAAGAGGAACATAAAATGAACAAAAGAATGAGGCAGCTGTCTTTTGAAGAACATTTATAAGTTTATATTCTGAGATTAAAAGCGCTGAACGTAGACAATTCCTCACATAGAAATATTTCAAAATGGGTTCAGAAAGGGCTAACAAAGACTTACCCGTGGGCTCACAATGGACAGAAAGGACGGCAGCTCTGTGACTTGACAATACTGTTTCCATGAGGTAGCTGGCTGTTGATGAACGATGTAATCTGAGTGGCCAATTACTGCTTTACAGTGGCTTGCGAATACAAGGCCCTAAAAATGATAAAATTCAAAAAGGTTTCCAAAATTTGGACAATGTTTTACTACAGCAATTCTATTCTAAGAAATGCCAAAAATGAGTAATGACCAAATGGGTTCATCTGAAGTATGAAACGTTTATCTTGCTCTGACATTCGAAGGCCACTGGTCTCTGTTTATATTTCTTTTTTTATAGGAGATGAAGAGCTCCAAAAAATGGAACAACATTACAATACAACATTCCTTAAAAAAAAAAAAACCTGATAGGAAAGGTCTTTGATACAACATGCAGTTCTGATTGTTGCACAGAAATTAAATACAATTTTAAGAGACATACTTTTAGTACATATGCATTAAAATAGATAGTAGGGAGTTGTGATTCTTAATGTCATTCCATGTGCCTTGGCTCCCATGCTCCAGGCTGCAAGGGAGCATGACACCTAAAGGATGAATACTGAATATTGAAACAAGAGTTGTAGATCAGATTATTTAATTCTGAGATTTCTGGAATGCCTTAAATCGATGAGTAGGGAAAAATTTAAGATTGTTAGAGGATATTCACTTTAGCAGGAATTCCTGATGGTTAGTTGAATTAAAAGTATTTTCCCTTGCACAGAAATGAAGATGTCACACACCTGCAGCAAAGTGCAGCTGTGCAAGTTGGGTGGGGAGAGTGGGAAGCTGACATCCAGCACAAAATCTTGATTCTTCAGATATCGAGACTGATGCTGGTCTTCTTTTTCTGGCTCTTTCCAGAATCGAAAGTGGTGGAGCCTGTAGGCGGCTTTCAGAGACAGGAAAAGAGCTAACCATCTGGGGAAAAGAAGTATACATTCACACCTTTTGAACAGAAATGCAACAGTCAATTTACAATCATTTGTATAGTTGGTTAGAAATTAAAACAACGCTGAAAAAATATATATTTTTGACCGGTTTTCACACTTACAACCATTGGAGAATCCCCATGATCAAGTGATCGAAAGTTGGAAGCTTGGCAAATGGCCTGTATTTATGACAGTTACACTGTGTCCTATGATCATGTAATCACCATTTGTAACCTTCTCAACTGGTTTCCAACAAACAAAATCAATGGGGAAGCCAGATTCAGTTACCGATTATATGATTCACTTAAAAATTGCAGTGATTTGCTTAACAACCGTGGCAAGAAAGGCAATAAAATGGGGCAAAACTCACTTAACAACTGCCTTGTCTTCCAACAGATATTTGGGACGAGCTACACAGTTTGCAGTAGTTATTGTCGTTGTTAAGTCAAGTATTAAATATATGCAAAAGGGGGTGGAATTATTTAATGAATCATTATTTTTAAAACATGAATATAAGAGAACAGCTATTTTGGCATAACGTTTAGCCATTCAATCTGCCCTTTAATTCTAAAATCCAACCAAAAGTTATATGCATGTGTTATAAGCAGAAAGGTGATTTTAAAACTAGCAAATAGTGAATGATTAATATTGTTAAGCTAACATATAGTTCTATAGAGAACAACAGTACATATTTGATAACAAATAGATGCAGAATGGTTTAGCCTGACCCAAGCAAAAGCCTGGAAGCTTAATTATTTAAAAAGAAATTATGCAGGATGGTTTCTTGTAAGTGTAAATTATTCCTTTTTTGCTAAGATCTACAAGGACATTAGTGCACAACTGGTATAATTGGCCTACATTCATGCTATACACATATTTGTTCAGTTTCAAGAATTGATCATTCAAATACAACATTTTAAAGCATAGGAAATGAGAGTATAAATGATATCCAGATATTGGTAATAAATATTGTTCATGCAATGGGTATTTCTCCCCCCACCCAAATTGCAATAGACTGTATTCATTTTTTTTTAAATTTATTCTTACAATTACTTAAACCAAATATGCCAATAGTTCAAGATTTCTCACCTGGCTAGGTGTCCTTTATGCATGAGGTTTGCCAATTCTGCTGGAGAAACATCAATAAACCGTAGGAAAGAGAAACAACTCCCTTTCTCAGCACCTGTAACATATAATAATGATTAAAATGGGCTCCTGCCTCATTGACTTTATAAAAACTGTCTTGTATATGAATACCTGCATCTCTCCCTTGTCTCACACTTTTTATCTTTCATCATTAAAACAATCTATTGCTTAAAAGACAAAAAAGATGTAAGAGGGAATATTAATTACAACTTTGTCCCAGTCAGTTACAGGTAGTCCTCATTTAGTGGACCATTCACAGTTAGGACAGTGATGAAAAAGTAATTTTGCAATCAAGCCTTGCATTTAGGACATTCTCAGGTCTTTAAAGCAAAAGAATGATGAAGAAAAACCACAAGCCCAATTGTGGCTTCACTTAGTGACTGCTTCACTCAACAAGTTCCTGGTTCCAATTATGGTAGTTAAAAAATATCTGTATTGTACCTTCTCTCTAGAGCAGAAGATCACATGAGCCTGAGATTATTATGAAAATTAAGGCTTTCTGAAAATTAATGTATTCTTGTCATTTTAGGCAAAGTGATATGAATTAATTTAATCCTAATGTTCTCCCAGTCCATTAACTTACCTCTTCTATGGAACAGAGACTGTTGAATGTAGTCTGGTGCAAAAGGAGAAAGTAAAAATTGCAACCACCTGGAAATTAATTAAGATTTAAAATCTTAGGATGTAAATATTAATCAAATTGAGTTCAAACTTGCTTTGTCACCTATTCTCACTCTAAGAATTGTGGGATATTGTTGTCTTTAGGTTATTAGCCAGAATCATTCTCTTGAGATGCCTGGAAGTATATACTGTGCTCCTATTCAGCTAAGCTATGAGCCCACTTTAGCATAACATTAGAAGGGGCTGAAGGAGCTACAGATCTCTAGTTAAGAGCAATAATTGAAGAGGTTCCCCTAACTCTATAGGTTGCATTGGAAAAAAATCAACAGAATATAATATGGCTTACCTGTCCCGTGAATGGTTAAACACCCTTATCTGCCCGTGGCGATAGAGAAACTTTGAAATCTGATATGGCTTTAATGAAATGTGAAAGGGGGACCATGTTTCTTGTCGCTCAAAGAGCTCTGGATGATTGCAGACCTGTATGGAAATGTAATAATTATTACAACAACAACAATAATAATAATGTCATATTTTGTGATAAAATTACAAAAATAATTATTCGACATTTATTTGTTTAGAAAAATATAGGAACAATTTTCAGGGTTTATTTTTTTGCTCTGCTTTTCCTCAAAACAGACACATTAGCACATGATTATTTATCTATCCTCATAGTTACTCTGTAAAGCAGAACAGGATAAGAGATAGCTATTTTTTCATCAGTCAGTGCCAGTTCAGTCACAAATAAAATATACCTTATCAGTAAAAAGGAATAAAATAATGCAAAACAACAATAACATATCTAACAACATCATATATTCTTACTTCATAAAACAATAATATAAATAACCACTTATTGTACAGGAATCCATATTTATGTCCAGTATGAGAGGCTTCATAGAAAAACCTACAAAATCCTGATAAATTTGGGAATTCTTTAATTCTGGGGGGAATGTTGTTCAGAGAAGGGGACAGTAAAAGAGAAGGTTAACTTTTGTGTTCCTGAAGACAGCATCTCTCAAAGTAAGATCCCAAAGAGAGCCCTCTCTATCTGGATCTTTCTGAAAGGGCCAATAATGCTGAGAGCAGTAAGATATCTAGGTTTTGGAGGTGACAACCAATGCTTTAAATTGAACCTCAAAGCCAACTGTCAACCTGCACAACTCATAGAGTAAAAGTATTAAGCCATTGAAGCAAGAAGTGGCTGCAAATTCTTGATTCTCTGCCTTCTGGAGACTGTAGCTACCGGATGATTTTCAGGGGCAGCCACACATACAGCAAACTATAGTAATCCACAATTGAGAGGTTGGATTACAAAAGGAGCTATCAATCCATGAGATTCCCAATTACGAATCAATTCTGAACAAGGCAGTGCAATCTGTCCAGATACTGGGCCACAGTCACTCAGAGAACTTCACAACCAAATTGAAATCTAAATGTGCGTCTTTTCAGTCATAGTTCAACATTTAACCACTAATTGTTGTAAACAATTTGTAAACTATAATTTGCCACATACATTCTTTTAGTACAGGCCTTCCCCATTCTTATACAGTATATTATCTTGCCAAAATACTCAATTTTCCAACAGACTATAAATTGTACTACACAAAGTAGCAATTTTACCATTGCAAATTATAAAACAAAGGAGGAAGGGCTTAAGTAAGTTAACCAAATGTAACCTGTTAATCATTCATTACAGAATGTGGGTAAAAGCTACAAATGTTTTCTTGAGACAAGTGTTTCAGAATGATAGGCTTTCCTAAACTCACCTTCCTGAACTGCATGACAAGGTTCATGAGGCTACTAGTAGTGTTCTGGGCTTGCTGAGTTGTGCCCATGGAGGATTGTAAAAGGTCATCAATTGAAATCTTATTCTTCAGAGCTTGATATAATAATTTCTGTCGACTGGTCTGCTGGCAATACATAAGAATCTCGATCTAAGAGAGCGGAAAATAGAGTAAGCTATTGGCAATAGAACATTATATTAAATCCCAGTTCATAAACACAATCCATAAGTAATCTTGGGGAATAAGTTTTTCCCAGAAATCTTCATTGTAATGTCAGGGATGCAGAATTAATATTCCTAGCTACAAATATACAGATAGGAAGAACCCTGTCAAAAATCTATAGAATATTACTATATAACATACAGTAATGAGATGTAAGAGTTCTCTTTAAGGAAAAACTGGAATGATACTTTCAAAGTTACTTCTTCACAGCTTTGTATGATTTAGCCTAGCCTACAAGTGACACGTTTTTGTTATGGATTTGTGTATCATACTTTATGTTCATAAATGACTGATACATTTTCTGAAGGTTACAAAATAAATTGACTCAGAAAAATACAAACATTATTTGTACTATTCAGAACAGGATACAGGTATAAAGCCAAGGAATATTCTCAGCTATTGATCCATTTTGTTCATTTGACTGATTTTTGCTCCCTCTTCTCTTTCCACAATTCTTTTATTACTCTTATGATTTTTCTTGCTTCTTAATTTGCAGAATTGGCTTGCTATTATTCTCATTACAAACTTTACAATTGTGAATCCTTTTCAAAGTATTGGGACATCCTGAGGATTTTGTACGAGGTTTATGTCCAACTTGGGAGGTGGTCAACTAGTGTCAATTCTGTTGACCTTGCCCCACTTTTCTCCCCACTTCAGTAGAACAAGTGCAAAATATCATATATCAAAATGCATTCAGTTCATGGATCAAGAATTCCCTAAGGGTATCATTTATGTATTAATCATCATGTGTGACATTAAAAGATCAAAACTGTGCATATATTGGATAAGTTAAAAGTTATTTAAAAAATTAATTGTGTAAAATATTACCATTGCACTGCAATGACAATCACTGCAAAGTAAAATCAAGTACCTAACAAACACTCAGAAGTAGTACTACCATTACTACAGTCCTGTCCAGAGCACTGAATGCTTCTGAGTTGAAAGGATTAGCTGGTGACATCACTGTCTTTGATTTTAAGTGTTTACTATTCCGATTTATTAATTTTATGGTCAAATATATTTATATATGCAGATACACAAGGTCTGAAAGTAGAGAAATATTATCATTTCTCTAAAAAAGATGGATCCCAAGATGCACTTTGGTCAAATGATGTACTTTCTGCCAATTTTCCCCTATTGCAATTCCCAGAGTTCCCTGGAACCAGTTTTCAGGGGAACTATAGGGGAACTATAAAATAAATGAAAATAGCTTTCCCTTCTTCTTTTTAGAAAGCAGATTATTTAGCTGAAGGGATATCTAGCTCAAATCTATTAGATATTGAATAAGCATTTTTAAGAATGCTCATTTCACATCAGTTAGAAAAATCGCACAATGATGTATAATGGGGGGAAAAAACCCACGAAGACAAAAAAGTTTATTATTTTGATTGGCACCTTGTCTGACAATTCGTTTTCCACATCTTTCTTAATTCTTCTCAACATAAAAGGTTTCAGGATCATGTGCAAACGTGACAGTTGATCTGAAATTGAGAGAAAAACAATCCATAATCATTTACCTAATGTTGAAAATGTTCTAAGTGATTGGCTCAAAACTGGAAAAAGAATCTGCCATAGTTATATACTCGCATTTTATTTACCCTATGAACAGAACAATAGTAACTAGAATTAGAGCAACTGGAATTGAAATTGATGGAAGAAACATCAACAATGTCAGCCATATTGAATATTCTACTTTGATATCTGGAAGTGAAGAAGACTTAAGAAATCTTAAGGAATCTTATGTTGAAGGTGAAAAGGGGTGCACAAAAGATTGTCTATTGGTCAGCATTTTTTTTTAAAGTCCCAAGATTATGTTGACAGGTTATGCCAACACAAAGCATGTTTGCAGGGAAGACACTGAACAATTTTATCTTCCTAGGATCAAATGTTCATGATTATAGCCATGAAAAAAGAAACAATCACAACTAGGGCTGAAAATGGGAAGATCTTGTCTAAACATAATATATAGTCAAAATATTAATATGTCACACTGACAATAAAGGTATATATTATCAAGATCATGGTTTTCCCAACAGTAAACGTGGTTGTGAAAGGTGAATAATCAAAACAGCTGAACAAAGAAAAACAAATGTCTCTGAATTGTGATATTGGAGAAAATGGTTGACAATATCGTACACAGCAAGAAGCAAATCATTCAAAATAGTAGCTCAAGTAAAACTGCTCACAGAAAGCACTAACAGTGAAGTAAAGCTTATTTTGGACAAAGCAAAAGAAAGGAAAGGGACATTGGAGAAGATTATATACTTGAAAAAAAACCAAAAACAGTTGGAAGAGAATTAACGTCCATTGGTTAATGAGGGGTCAGAAGTGGCTGAAAAACCATCAACAACTTACAACAGAGCAATGAGTCATAATTATTAAATATTACTGTAAATATTGGCAGCAGTATATTTGCAATACTAATTGCGGCAGAAGGTGAATGGAACAGCACTATTACATGAATGACATGGTTATAAACTTTCCATGGGCATCTGGTTTGCTATTGAGAGATCGGAACAATAAGCTATCTGGGCCTTTAACTTTGATTCAGTGGAGTTCTTCTAATGTTCTAAACAACCTGTAACAACTGGTTAAGACATGTGGGCAATTCTGCTCAAGTTGTAGAATTTGAATGCAAAGTATATTGAATCATGCATACTCACTCTCATCAATGGCAGATTTATTTTCCGCATGGCTTTCAATATCTTTAGAAAACCATTCATTGAACTCTTCATGGGAGTCAAACAAGGTTGGCATAATGAAATGAAGCAAAGCCCAGAGCTGCAAAAGCAAAGAAGTGTGATAAATAACTCACTAACTAGTACATCTTAAAACTCATTTCCTACATATATTGAACAGGTTCAAGGACATTTCTTTCCAAAAATGTCAACATGAGTCAATTTGACTGATAATTCAGAAAACCTTTCAGTAACGATGACAGTAAGCACTACATCAAAACCTAATAATAGATTGAGGAATGCCATTTTCTGAGCATCTTTGGACACAAAGTAAACAGAAAGAGGTAGGCAAGACTATAAGAATTCACATTATACCTCAGTCATATGTGTGAAAACATTAGATTTCTACTATTTATAGAAACCAATGAGAAAAAAACATGCATACCTCAGCCATAGTGTTTTGGATGGGTGTTCCAGTCAGCAATAGTCGGTTTCGACATTGGAACTGAAGTAAAATTTTCCAGCGGACACTAAATACCAAGAGATTTTGAAGAAACTGATTTAGCAAGTGGCAATAAAGGAACACATTGCTACTTTTGTGTTTATAATGTTAATTCATAAGACCTCTACGAAAAATAAAATATTATATGGATTTTACTTCCATTTAATCTGTCTCTAAAAGCGCTTCTAAAGTGTGATACGAACAATTTATACTGTATTTTTCCGACTATTAGACGTAACAGAATATAAGACGCACCTTGGTTTAGAGGAAGATAACAAGAAAAAAATAGTTTTTTGCCCCCAACGTGTCCCATTTTTGCCCTCTCCAGTGTCCAGAAGCCCTCTTCAGGCCAAAAACGCATCTGTTTTTGGCCTCCAATGCTGGGGAGGGCAAAAACGGGACCTGCAGAAGCCTCCAGAGGCCAAAAGCGGGCAAGTTTTTGGCCTGCAGAGTACTTCTGGATGCCGGGGAGGGCAAAAACACAACATGCAGAGACTTTGGGAGGCCAAAAATGGGCCCATATTCACTGTATAAGACGCACAGGCATTTCCACTAACTTTTTTGGGGGAGGAAAGTGCATCTTATACTCCAAAAAATATGGTAAGCAGCTCAAATATAACTATAAAAGTACAATTTGTTCAGTCAAGTTGGGTCTTAAGCAGCACAGCCGATGGCACTCCTTCTTCTCTCTTGACTCTCTCCTGCAGGTGCTACTTCCTTGGCGACCTTTGCTTGCCCAGAGAAGAGCATCTGATAGCTTTTCAAAGCCACTACCCAAACAATGGGAAATAAGGAGAAACCTGGTTGTTGTAACTTCTTTGTTACTGGAAATAGTCCTGGCGGGGCCCATGGAACCTAACGTAGTCGGTGCTTCTACTGACTTACAACCTAACTACTTACAAAAAAATAATAATAAATCATGGAATCTTTCTAGCTATGAATAAAACTAAAATACATTTTAAAAAGTGACAACATTTTAACACTACAATTAATTACTGCATCTAAACTTCCTTTCTTCACCGGTAAAATCATTAAACATAAGATACCTGGAGCTACTCTTGAGTGCCTGTGCTTCATCCAGCACCATATATTGCCATTTCACCCGCTGAAAATACTTCACATCTTGAACTACAAGTTGGTAACTGGTGATAACCACGTGGAAAGAAGCATCCTGAGTATACAAAGTCTTCTGCAATCAGAGGAAAAAAATAAAGTGCCATGAATAAAATTGATTGAATATATACAATAATTTTAAAATCAGAATGAGCAGCTTGTTTCTATCTCGACATTTATGTTATCTATTTAAAATTCTGACATATGATTAGGCAGATTTTTATGCATATGATTGAAGTAGAAGGTTACAATCTTCATGGCAGTTCAATTTACAAGCATTCCAGCAGCAGATACTTCCTTCAAACATGGATTTCTCTTGACTGGAGCTCTGTATTCTTATTACACCACAAGATGAGGTTAAATCACTAAGGAAAAAAAATCTATATGCATTTAGATAATCACTCAATTAGTCCTCAAATATATTTAAATAGTAAAAGCCAAACATTTTGCAAATTCTAATTCTAATCATTAGCCAGAGAGAACGAAATTCTCACATGTGAAGGGAAGACTTTATGTGTACATGAAAATAAGAGTTGATAGGGACAGTTAAGAGTTGGGGTTTTAGGACCTTAAATATAAATATTATAAGAAAAAGATGTAGGGCAAATACTGAAGGGAAGATAAACATTAAGAAAGCTGATTATTAAAAATATTCCCAAATCTATTACACAAAGATAAAAATACACTTATTTTTTAGTTAATTGAGAGGAATAATACCTGACTCCAGAATTTCCTGATCACTTTTCGGTCATTGGGATTTCCCCAATATGGTAGCACCTACAATATATAAAAAACAGCCCATATAGTACTTATTATTTATACAGGAGTCCTTTAGTTCTTTCAGACTTTTGTCATTCCTTGTTAATCAGATTTCTGCTCTTTTACATCAGGCTTCTGAACATGGCAGAAACAGAGTTAGGAGAATAGGAAGTAATATAAATCTACAATTTCTTTTAAGAACTTAGGAAAATTGAATTTATGGAATGATCATGTCTGCAGTCACCTTAAATCTTGGAACAAATCTGGCGAACTCCTGATGCCAGTTGTTTAATGTGGAAGCTGGTGAAATAATTAAAAAGGGGCCCCAGATGTTCTCTCTCTGGAAGCAAAAAAAAAAAAACTTTAATTAAAGAATGTTTAATACAATATTTAAGTAAATATCAAATATGATGAGTAAGCAAAGCAAAGCAATGCATGCAATTTATATTGATTTCTTTATTCATAAAATAAGATAAAAAAGAAGGGGAAAAAACCCTAAATAATTCTTTTAACGTAATAATTACTTTGAGGTAGGGCAGTAATATGCATACCTAGCAACCTTTGCTTTTTTTTCAGTGCAAACTTATATTTGTGTAACTCAGGATATCTAATGTGGTATAAGTGTGGCACAAATCTCTTCATGGGCAACCTAGGCTTGCAGTTCAAAACAGAAAAAACAAAGGCAAAAGAAGAATACTTTTGAGTAAGGCTGTAATAGAGATAAAAGTCTGGGGAGGATCAATTAGCCTCAGGAAGCATAAGAGATGTTGAGTACCAGAAAGGACTTTGAAATGAAAGAAATGAATGCCTCAATTCAATAATGCACACAGAAAGGAAATGTTACTACACGGTCACATTACATAGACATGGGCCTCATTTCAATCATATAATGTAGATGCTTGCTTGGAGCCAGAGGTTTAAAGCACAAAGAATCTACCTACCTCAGCCAGATGAGCTAATAAGGCAATACTCTGCACAGTTTTACCCAGCCCCATTTCATCTGCTAGGATACCATTGATGCCCTGAAAGAATGAAATTGAAAACTTCAATCTGAGTAAGGCATAAAAATAAGAATATATAGTACCTTGAAAATCAATTCAGTATTAAACTTCATCATTGTTTTCAAAAGACCATGAAATCATAGTTCTGGAAAGTTCTGTAATTTCCTTTCCAGAAAACATCTCTGAAAATATATGTGCATTCATTTTCCACAGATGACATTTTAATTTTAGGAGTAGAGACACAATATAAGTAACCTTAGTGCAGTCCTCTTTTTGGAGTCATGCCAAGAAGTAATTTGTTTTAAAGGTTTTGCTTCAAGAAAAACAAGCACACCTGCTCATAAAGGTTGGCTAGCCAGTTCATGCCTTTCAATTGGTAACCTTTTAATTTGCCATTGAAAATGGTAGGCTGTGGAATGTCCTCTCCTGCCCGGATGGAAGGAT
Organism: Pseudonaja textilis; assembly: GCF_049901715.1. NCBI lineage: Eukaryota > Metazoa > Chordata > Lepidosauria > Squamata > Elapidae > Pseudonaja > Pseudonaja textilis. The sequence goes on along the minus strand of NC_141990.1, from coordinate 271,540,521 downwards.
TGGCAAGGCTGTAGCTCTCTCCAAAGCCAGTGCCAGATTTATTGGCAGCTCGAAGTGCAGCTGCCCGGCTCTCCTTAGCATCTTCGTCAAAAGACCTGGTCTAAACAAAGGGGGGTTAGAGGGGTAATCTTACACAAAATTAGCAAGTCCAAATTCCAAGTTTACAGCTGAATAAAAACACATGGGACAAGATCCATCTTTTGTTTGTTAACTTGGTCTCATACACATGAGAAGGATAGAACTAAAGTAATAGAAACTAATACAGTCTGCAATCTTCGTCTTAAGTTTTACTCCTGATTCAAATTCTGAACTTGAAATACTTGATATACCTTATTATGACTACTCTTCATACAGTTCCAAGGGATAACATTCACTTAAAATCTATGCCATTCTGATTAACCTTAAAAAATACATTACCTAATTATGGACATCTTTATTTTTTAAGAATAAAACTAGTAATTTACAAGAAATATTGAAAAGTTGCTATGCCAATTCCAGACATTTTAAAATTTAAAATACTTTCCAATTTAATTATACTTTACTGTACACACTTACTTGGGCCTGATGAATTCGAAAAGCATCTTCAGCATTCTTCAAAGCCTGAACCTTGTAATAGTTACTATCTGATAATAAAGCAGAATTTGAAAATAAAACAAGGATTAAATTACAAAACTCTACTTATAAGCTATTCACAAATTTCTGAAAATTAACGTTTGAAATAGAGCTGAACAGATTGTTTGATTAACATGTTTCACTTATCCAGAAAAGTGCCTCTCTTTGTCTTACTATTTGTGCCTTTAATTAAGGGTTTCAGAGAGGCACTTCATTTGCAAGCAATGCCCCTCATTAAACAATCAGCCCTAGTTCACAGTTCAGGATAAGCATGCAATGTAGCAATGATAGGATTCTCTTAAATCTCACTAGGATTTAGTTTCATCCTTACCATAATCCTCTTGAGTAATGTTGACAACAACTCCTCCACCAATATCAATCTGCCTCTGGATAGAACTATCTTCAAGTTTCCTCAGAATTTCTTCCTGAATTCCATCATGTCCTGTATCTCGTTTTCGACTCATGAAGTGGGCATACAACTCCGTCTGGGTTATCAGGAAGTTAAGTTTTCTCTGCTGTCTTTTAGCCTAAGGTCATTTATAAGTGAATAAAATAAATAATTTCACAGTAAAGATTCACACAGAATAGTTTCACAACTGAGGACCTAAAACAATGATTTCTTGAATGATGGCTTTTGATGTATTGAGTAAAAAATACATCTCCCAAAATATCTTAACTAGCTGAAAGATCCATCCTACTCATTCTTGCTAATTAAAAACAAACTTATTAAAACTTATTATAAAATAGATCAGTCTAACTTTACAAAATCAAAAAATGAAATGTGAAGAGAGCACATTCAAAAGTTACAACAATTTTAACAGGTAATAAAACATACGATGAATCTTGTATTTTGCACTCTCAGAGAGGGGAAAAGAAAATCCTGTTTTTCAATTAAATAAGAATCCTAGTGTTTTAAATGTAGGTTCAGCTTGGAAAATTATGTCATGCATGCTAAGACTGCATATACATTTGTTAAGCAAATTTTAAAAATAATTTAGATTAATATTAAACTTATGACATGGGTAATATTTACTAGAATTTTGGAGTCTAGATTTGGACTAGTCAACATGATGTTCACAGGCAATAATATGCTTGTTTGCACAGTCCCAGGTATCTGTATCTATTCACAGGAACCTTGCCCTAACTTAAATGTATTTTCAGATTCATTTAATTAAAAAAGAAACTAATGAATGGGAAACTGGCAAAATGGAAACTAAATCCCTAGCTTCTAGCATCATCTTTATTTACAGAAATGTTTCTGGTTCTTACATAGATCCCTTTAGAGAATAGGAATAGTAGATAGGTACATCTGTCCAGGAAAAAAAAGTGGGAATGGTTGAGAGTACTACATGGAGCTAGAAAAAACCAAATTTGTCACTTTGTTCATGGTAAATGGCCGATCCATAAAAAACAAAGCCATACAATAACCATTTTGGGACAGCATTCAGAACCAGCCCTCAGAATTCTAAAGGTGCCTACCAACCCAAAGGATTGCCTTTCCTTCCCCTAGAAAATTGATTTTAAAATTCAGAATTAAATAAAAATTATAATCTCCAGAAAGAAAAAAAAAACAGTGGATACCGTATATTGCACTGACTCCATAGGACAAGAGCCATATTAGTCAATGGTGGCAAAAAATAAGATGTCCTGTGAGCTGCAGCTCACTTCAACAAAGGCATGCACTTCAGTTGAATCTAATGAAGTGAGCTGCAGTTCAAAAGAGTTTATGCCTTAGTGAAATCTGTCAGAAAAGGTGTCCCAGTCTGTCTGATTGTTTGCCGCAATGTCTGCTGTGTTAATATCTAGGTTTCATTCCCTAAATGAACAACTTACTTCTCTCATCTCCTCATCCAATTTGCGCTGTTCCAATGCCTCTTTCTCTGCTCTTTTGCGGTGCTCTTTTTCCACTTTTTCATATTTTTTCCAATAGAGAAGCATCTCCTTTGTAAGCCGACGTGCCCTTGGTAGAGTTTCCTTGCAATTTTTTTGGGCTTGAATAGCTGCTCGACGCACTTCTCTCATACATTGGTGAGCCAGCTAAAACAGAAAAGGGGGACAAATTACAATTAGGCAAGGGGAGAAAAACTGGCAAGAGAAGTTTATATTCTCAAGCCTTGCACTGGAAACAGTATTCTTGAGTATCTCCTAGTACCAGAGCTGAAATTTACAAATGCTGCTTTAATAATACTTTGGGGTCATATATATGAAATACTTTCTTTGTAAATGAAATCAACTTAAGATTAAAAACAGAAGTTTATCCTTCTGATGGAAATGGTGCTTTCTTCTTATTGGAACTAAATAGATTATGGAAGTTGAACTGGGAAAAACCGTGAGTACAGATATAGTTGTACAAATATATTATTCCTATTTAAAAATGACAATCACAGCAAATACAGATTCCTAATGAATTTATGTCTGGGTAACACAATGGACATGTGTGCCAAAAAAACCAAAATCATTCCAGACAAGACAGTATAATTTATCTTTCACTGTTGAGGTTCCAAAGGATCAGGTCCCATTCTGTTCCATTTTCAAAGAATTACAGGCAGCCCTCACTTGTTTAGCCAGCTTCACTGTCCGCTGTTCTCCTTCTTCGCCCAATTCAAAATGCATTTTTTGACCTTCAAGGACCACTGTTCCTGGAACTGTGATTCCAGGAGTGATTTCTCTTTGCCTCTACATAAGCCTATCTGTATACTAAGCTAATTATTAAAGTCTATTTGTGGATTCCTTGCCATCTGAGGCAGGCTGTTATAATACATAGCTTTGAAATTTTCTTACCAGAAAGTTTTCCTAGTGCCTTTGTTGGGTCAAAAAGAGGGCTGTGAAAATATTTACAGACCCCTCACATCCCAGACATAAACTGTTTCAACTCCTTCCCTCAAAACGACGCTATAGAGCACTGCACACTAGACACAAGAACAGCTTTCCCCCCGAAAGCCATCACTCTGCTAAACAAATAATTCCCTCAACACAGTTCAACTATTTACAAAATGTACACTACTATTACTGTTAATCTTCTCATCACTCCTTATCACCCATCACCTCCCACTTGTGATTGTAGGACTGTAACTTTGTTGTTTGCATCCTTACGATTTATATTGACTGTTTCCTAGTATGATTTGATTGTTGATTGAACCCTATGACTATCATTAAGTGTTGTACCTTATGATTCTCAACTCTTGCCATGTATCTTTTCTTTTATGTATACCGAGAGTATTTACACCAAGACAAATTCCTTGTGTGTCCAATCACACTTGGCCAATAAAGTATTCTATTCTATTCTATTCTATTCTATTCTACTTATTTTTCATTTTTAAGTTGATAAAAATATTTTTAATCTTTAAAATTCTGATGATTAAAAATGTTTTAAGTGCATTTTTAACCCTAACTTGATATTAGACCTTATCAATGCAATATGTTTTTCTTCTGCCTGGAGGTGTATTTCACTGTGCCATTAGTACCAAAAAATAGGTAATTTACTGTAGTTGAAGGACAAGGTATCAATTATTTTAATATTAAAACAACATTAAAAAAGCAATTTATTTCAGTCCCAGTATGGTACAAAATGTTGCATAGTATACCTTTCTGCTATTACTCAAGAACAAATTTCGGGCAGAGACTTTTTGCTTGTATGCCTAAAATGGGGGGAAAAGGATACAATATTATATCATACTATCACAATGAATTTTTTTCATACAACTAAAAATATCAAATATAATTATAAACTTGCTTTGAAGATGCAATGATGTTCATTTGAATTTGTTGCTTAAATCAGGGCCCCCCCACCCCTGGGCTGTGGCCCATTGCTGGACCGTGGCCTATTCAGCATTGGGCCACGTGAGTGGCTGGCTAGAGCATATGCATGCACAACTCAACTTGCATGAATGGCGGGCCAGTGGTTAATTGTGTGCATGCAAGCTAGCCCCCCATTTCAGGAAGTTGTGCTGTGTGCATCAGCCTGCCATTTGCGTAAGGCTGCGTGCATGCAGGCCTGCCACTTTCGTGGCCCAGTTCCTCTTTGCCCCCTCCTACTGGGCTGCCAAGCCGCAAAGGTTGGGGACTGGTGACTTAAATCACAACCAACAACCAAAATAAAATAGCTTTCCTGTCTTTTTCCTTCTACCAGTTTACTAGATTATGTAAGTAGAATACATTGATTCAGGGGAAATTGTTTATATATATAATTTGCCACTGGATATAATTTTAGCTCATATGATTTCTGTATTCCCAGTAGTAGTATATTTTAGTTTGCAGAGCCTACCTTGGGCAGCTCCTTTTTAGCAATGCTCAGCCATACTTTCCTCCGGCGTGCATTTAATTGTTCAATGGATAAATGCTTTTTCTTAGACCCTGGTGGAGGGGTATCGTGAGAAAACTTGGCAAAAACTTTGATCTGGTGATGATGACGTCGCGGTGACTCCTCAGACGAAATGTCTTCATCCCTTCTTTTCTTTTTTTTCACCTTTTTCAATTTTGCTGGAAGAGGACAACACAGAATATGATCAGTTTCCTTCCATAATCATTTGAATTCATACCATTAACTCATAGCCTATGAATGTATTCCATCCAATAATGGAACCAATTCAAAGTAACAATTAATTTCTCAATTCTCTATGAATCTGCAGGAAAAAGAAAGACTAAATCATTCAAATAGAATGACTATAAGCAATATCAAAATGTGAAAACCCTGTCATTTATAGTTTCTCTTTTAAGTGAAATGCTATTCAAATATTTGAGATCATAGTTAATAAAGAAAAAGGAATAAAACTGAGTTCTAATAACGCAGATGAAATCTACAATATGGCAAAAGAGGAAGTATAAAACAGTTTTAGAGAAAGCATATCAGATTGGAAAAAAACTGTTTCAGAAAGATCACTCTTATGATTTATTTCTAAAATGCAGTAAGTCACTGATTGTATAGCAGTAACTTCCAGGTTAGTTAATACAGGTTTCCCTCTTCATGCTAGGATTATATATCCCCCAAATCTCTCATAATGTGAGATGCTGAATCAGAACCAAGGGGTCTTGTGGTATGGATAAAATTTTGACAAACACGCTCTTGCAGTTTTAGAGCCTTATTCTTAAACAGTTACTTAAGCATGTTTTATTTCTTATCTCATGTTCGATATATAGTGAAAGCATTTTCTCTACCTTTTCAATAACTGGATTTTTAGTGTGTGTAATTATAATGGCAGACAAATGGGCAAACTGCACCACAGCATTCTGAATTCTTCATTATGTTCTGCATAATAGATTTGCCCAGACTAGGTCTTAGGATCTTTCACTAGGTTCAGTGTGATTTAGTATGTCCAACTCAATCTCTAGCATTTCGTTTTCACTTTAGTTACAGGATTTCAACAAGATATTGATAACTGCTTTGAACCCCCAGTTAACAGTAGCATCTATGGTTGGTATGGCAGTAGGCTGACAGGAATATACAGCTAGTAAGATTTCACAGCCTGATGATAAATACATGATACAAATCAATGCTTAGAAAAAAGAGTTAGCATAGATATGCACCTTTTAATTTTTTTTCCTCTTTCAACTTCTTTTTCTTCGGCCCTACGAGATGACGCTGTTGCTCATAATAAGGATCATATGTAGACAGTAAACCTGCACTGTAATACTGATACTGCTGTAACTGAAGCAGACATAAAAAATAATTACTTTTTAAAAATTAAGTCCTGATTAAGTAAGAAATATAGCTGCATAAAACGTTCAAGTTACTAGATTGTTTTTATGTTTGGTAATTACTGAGTATATTAACATAATATGCTTAGCTATAAAATGGTAAGGTATAATATAAAATTTGAGGGGAAAAATAGAAAGTAATACCAATGCCTCTTTCTAGTGAAATCAATGCCTCTTGATAGTGTTACCCGTTTTTATAACAAAGGAAACCAGTTATTGTATAATATTGAGCCTGTCAACCCAACCTACTACACAAGATTGCTTGGGGGATAAAAATGTGGAATAACCCCATTTATGCTGCCTGAGCATCTTAGAGAAAGTATGGGATATAAGAATATATGTATATAAGAAGAAAAGTCAATTTGATCTACTCCTCACTATGGTTTGCTACTGAATTTAGTTTGCAAATTTCTTTCTAGCCTTTTTACCTCTTTGTCTTTGCTGTATTTACTTTGATGCAGCTTTTTGTACTTGTGCAATCGCAGCATATTGTGAAGTTCTTCTCTTGAAAGAGTGAATTCTTCTCCTTCCCCATCTTCATCAGTTACTGATTCACTGTCACTGGAGTCATCACTCAGGAGAATGCTCTGCCAACGAGAGAATTTCAATTCAACAACAGTGAGCAAAATAACCAGAACAGGAAATAAGAATTTCTGAAACAGGCCAATGGGATTAAAGCTTCTGAAAAGGGGGAGAAAAAAAAAAACTAATAACATTTACACACATAGAACAGTTTCACTGTTTAGCATTTCCTACTGTTTCTTCCCCTACCATAGTATTAACCTTCATGGAATCTTTTGAGGCTGCTTCAGTGGATGGTGCACACATAACATTTCTGATTCCCTCCTTTACTGCTTTCATGTATACATTTTCTCAAAATCACTGCCAGGCGACCTCCACTTTAGCCTTAGGAACATCATATTCCTAATGTTATCAGTAGCAAGTGGGAAATTTCCTTGCAATGTTTCAACAGTGACCTGTTCTATATGTTCAGGCAAAGTGAACTGGGAAGTTGACTTGTTGAAATTAAATTTAGTGATAATCCACATGTCTGGTCCAGTGACACATTACAAAAATAGCCTTCTTTCTGGCCATGTTGGAAGAAGAGAAGCCCAATGTTTTGGGGTAAGGACTTTTTTTTCTACAAGTTTGCATTAGTGTACATTGTTAGTAAACTCTTGACAGATCTACCCTATACAGGTAGTCCTCAGCTTATAACATTCGTTTAATGACCATAAATCACTTTTTAGAGTGACTTATGGCCATCCCTAACTTTTATAAGTGTCCCCATAGTCACATGATCAAAATTCAGGTGCTTGGCAACCGGCAAGTATTTACAATGGTTGCAGCATTTTGGGAACACATGTGCTCGCCATTTGCAACTTTCCCAGCCAGCTTCCGAAAAGCAAAATCAATGAGGGAAGCTAGATTAGCTTAACATGATTCATTTAACAACTGCAGTGATTCACTTAAAAACCATAGCAAAAAAGTCTGTAAAACCGGATATGATTCACTTAATAACTGCCTTGCTTAGCAACAGAAATTCTGGTCCCAACTAGTTGAGGACAACTTGTAATCATGGTGGATGTTCCCCCATCCTCAAACTCCCCCACCCCCAGCCCCACTTACTTAAGTTACAAATACACTGTAGAGAATCAGCTAATAGCTATGCTTTCTTTGAGTAGTGCTGGAAGGAGCTGCTATCATCTGGAGCGGAGTGGGAAAGGAACAGAAGATAAAAGGGAGCAAGTTACGTTGTTAACTTCTGCATGGGGAACAAGAACGCTGAAAGGATAACACTGCCACAGACCATCTCCCTGCTGCTTGGTCAACCCATTTAGATCAGCAAAAGGGATGGAAAGGAAAAGATGAGGATTTTTCACCTCAGGTTTAGCATTTAGATGAAAGAGTAAAACCAGGAACTGGACAACTGAAAACTCGGGGGCAGGGAGCTCTGAGGAAAGCTAAGATATCAAAGCTTGATGCTGTGCATTACAAACCATGAGAACATGGGGGTATTAAAAATCTGTTAATGTTTATCACATGCATCAATTCTATAAAATGTTAAGAGGGATGGCATTTTTCTTTTTTTCAGAAAATGTTGCAGTTTTTATAGATCGTAAGTTTATCAGATAGATCAGAATAAGGTAACAGAAGGATGACTAAGAACAGATCTGGATTTCAGTAACAAAAAACTCACCTTTAGCCATTTTCTGCTTTTCTTCAATTTGGAAAAGTTATATAGACTCCCTTTTTCTGATTTTGGCTCTGTTTAAAGAACATATCAAAACACTTATATTGTGCAAACAGTTCAACTTATAGATACTTTCAACAGAGAAAGCATTTACTCCAAATTGAATTACCACTGAATCATTTTGTAATCTGAACTACAAAAAAAGGAATCTTCTGATTATGTCTGTTAGCCTATAAGCACATTACATTTTTGATGAATTATTAATTAAACCCAATTGTTCCTGGATCCAAGTGATCTGCAAGACTAGCTCACTTAATTATCAACAAAGAGAACTAAAATTATTTTCAAAACATTCTTACCAGATTGTAACACTCCATTGAGTGAATGTGTGTTCAACATTCCTGAACTTCCTGCTCCAGAAGGTTCTCCAAGCAATGAGGTTGCAGGCTCTTCCTTCACTTGCATCAAGGGACTCCCAGGCTGAGGAAGCAAAGGATTGTCATCCAATCCATCCTCACTTTCATCACTACAAGAAAGATAGAGATATACATTTTATCATAATAAAAGAGGAATAATGCTGTAAAAATTGGTTATGCTCCAGAGTAACTTTCATTTTCCTCAACTCTAACATCAGAAGGAAGTGAAGTTGACTTCAAATCCTGTGGATACATTGATATACTGAAGATATTCTGGCAATAAAATGGAGCAGTTTGCCACTGCCACCTTCTTGAATGTTCGTTAAACTTCAGTCTAGCCTAAAACACTGATATTCTCTGTGGTCTCCAGATACTAACTATGCCCAACTCTGTTTAGTTTCCATACTCAGGCAGGTTTAAGCAACTGTTGCCTGACACTCTAACCCAAGGGTCCCCAACCCCTGATCCACAGACCGGTACCAGTCTGCGGCCCATTGAGAATCTGGCCTTGCAAGTGGTAGGCGAGCGCATGAAGCTTCATTTGGTGCACAAAACTATCTCCCACCCCCCGCTCCACGGACCATAAAAGGTTAGAGACTACTGCTCTAACCCTAGATCTGTGGTGGCAAACCTATGGCATGCATGCCACAGGTGGAACGAAGAGCCTCTCTCTGGGCACATGAGCCATCACCCCAACTGAGTTCCGCTGTGCATGCATGTATGCCTCCCACCAGCCAGCTGGTCTTCGGGTCTCTGCCACACATATGTGGGAGTCACACATGCATGCGCAGGGCGCATGCACAGGGAGCATGCATGTGAGGAGGATAGGCCGCATATACGGGGGTCATGCACACACGTTGCATTTTGGGGATGCATCCGTGTGCTTTGGGCACTTGGTGCTGAAAAGGTTAACCATCACAGCCCTAGATGGACATAATGTATTAGATGTTTGAATAAGATAAAATCAGGTGTGATTTTATAAATATATGTAATACAATTTAAACTGCTGTTATATAAAGTACATTTTTCCACGTTCAGTATTGTATAGGAACTTAAGTTTTGTATATTTTTAATTTTCTTCCATTTTTCTAGAAATCTTTTTTCTTCTTCCATTATTCCAAATTTTCCAGTTCACATTAGAAAACAAGTAATGACTTTGGCAAACTTAGTATGTGTATTTTTAAATACCCTATGCTTTCATAACTAAATGAAAAATAAACACATAAGCTCTGGTTACATCTCCCATTCTTTTAAAAGCATTAACAGCAGCACAAGAATACGCGTGTGGATATTTGGGTAAATACTCTGCTCCTTTTTGAATATTAAAATCTGAAGCTGACATCTGCTGATTTATGTGCAGGTCCCCATCCTTATGGAGCTCATTCACCTCCATTATTGAAACTAATGTTAGGAATTAAGATAGCCGGAATATGAAATGACTGCTTTTTTAACTGAGTCCACATCAAAATATTTTTGATACCTGGATACAGTCCTATTGAAGATGGCAGAGGTCTGTCGTAAAAAGTGATCCAACCGCAAAGCTTTCTCCAAATACCGCAGATAGAGAGGCGTTGCCAGCTCTGTGCAGTTGCCATCCTCTCCTGAACCCAGCTCTGAGGCCATAGAACAAGTCTCTCTTCATGCAAAGATGTCTCCTAATGGACAGCTGTTTCAAAACAGAAAGTAGTAGTTTTAACATATCATACCTATTTTCTGGATCTTTTTTTTCAGTGGCTGGAGAAAATGCATTGTTTTCCTACCTCACATTTCACACATGGCAAGCCCAAACAGAATAGAGTTAAGAAATCAGAAGTTGCACAATTGCACACTGATTCTACACAACGTTAATTCTACCTGACAGAGAAAATATGGAGATGGTGCTGCAATAGGCAATTAAATCACATCCTCCCCGTGGGTATTTTCCCAAAGAAAAATTACTATCCAATTATTTGTGTATCTTTGCTAATACACAAATCATAATCCCTCAAAAATGGTCTGCCATATTGATTAAATGTATAGTGTATTTTGTATATCTCCCTATACAGGAGGGGTTGCATCCTGTCTATTTTAGACTTATCTTTTGACTCCAGTGTCATAACAAACAAATATCTGCTTTAATGGAACTGTGTTATAATCTCTGGTCCAAATAAAGTTCTAAAAAGTCTCCTATACTCCTACTCTTTCTCATGCTAACAGCATTACCTTGATATGGATCTCAAACAAATTTCTGAATCCAGTTGCAATGGCTAATGACAAGAGGGACATAATTACATGAAAATGAATAGTTATAAGAGACAAAATATGTGTATAGAAAATAAATGTTAGTCTATAATATTCAACTCTGTTGAATGGTAACCAAGTACTGTATAACTTATCAACTCAAAGTAAAAAAAACCCGATGTGCATTTCTGAAAATATTATTTTTTTCCTAATCAACTGAATTTAGTACAACAAAAACACAACCAGACAATTAATTGAATAGTGGACGATATGACAGAATATAATAAATCTGTTCAAACTAAATTTTCCCTGAAAAATTTTTGGTATCTTTGGGGAATCTCAAAAACGTTTTCCAGAATACAGGTAGTCCTAAACAGTTTATTTATAGACCTTTGAAGTTACAACCACACTGAAAACTGTGACATGACCATTTTTCACATGTATGACGATTGCAGCAACTCCATAGTCACATGATTTATAGTTGAAGGCTTGACAACTGACTCACACTTATGACAGTTGCAGTGTTGTAGATGCTGTGATCACCTTTTGCAACCTTCTGACAAGTGAAGTCAATGGGGAAACCAGAATCACTTAACAACCATGTTTGTAGTTTAACAACTGCAGTGATTCAGTTAACAAATGTGACAAGAAAAATCATAAAATGAGGCAAAATTCACTTAACAAATTTCTCACTTTGCAACATAAATTTTGGGTTCAATTCTGGTTGTTAAAATTGAGGATTACCTCTAATATCTCATGTCAAAGCATGAACGGGATATGTAAAAATGTTATTTTTTCAAGAAAACATTTTAGGAAATATAGAGATGAATTTTGGTATATGACAAATTTATTTGAAGTTTTATGATTCTTTACTAAATTGTAGGCCAGGGGTGTCAAACTGAAGACCCACGGGCTGGATCCAGCCCATGATTTGCTTAAATCTGGCTTGCCGGGCTGGCCTGGAACTATCAAAGGACCAGCCCGCGATGCCTCTGGTGGCTAAAACAGGCTTGGAGGGGGGGGGGTTGTTTTCACCCTCCATGGCCTCCTGCAGCACTCTGCTAGCCGAAAATGGGCCAAAAATGGCCTGAAAAACGGGCCCAAAACAGGCTGGAAAACGGGTCCAAAATGGTGGAAAAGCAGGCCAAAAATGGCTGAGCAGATTGCTGCAGGAGACCATGGAGGGCGAAAATGAGGCATGGGGGCACGCATGGACCCCCTGTGCTCCATTTTGGCTGGCAGGATGCCGCAGGGTGCATCCATCTTGACCCACCCCCCGCCAGCCCACAGAGAACTAAAATGCTGATCTGGCCCTCAAAGAAATCCAGTTTGACACCCCCCGTTGTAGGCCATTCTGTGATGATTTCTCTTAATGCAAAGAAAAGTCAAGTCTGCCCTTTTCATTTTCAAAATGATTTCTTCAATTCTTTTTTTCTTCTCCCATGATATATACTGCATTTCACATGGTATATATTGCATTTCTATAAACATTTTCTTCATGGTATAGTGAATTTCTATGCATACTTTGCTTTAATATATATGATGCATGACATTTCCTTAAATACAGGTTATTGTACACATTAGTCGAATTGCAAACTATCTAAACATGCTAACAATTTTACATACATCGAATGTAACATGCAAATAGTCCTTGTTCAACAACTGTTCAAACCTATGACAGTGCTGAAAGAATAGTAGTTAGAACCAGTCTTAGAGCTGTTGCAGGATGCCCACGGTCACATAACTAAAACAAGTGCTTGGCTCACGATTACGTTGCAGCCTCTCATCAGTCACGTGATCACAATTTGTGACTTTTCCTTCTGCTTCCCATTAGCAAAATCGATGGTGAAGCTAGAAAAAAGTCACAACTCCCAATCAGGTGAGATGCTCGCTTAATAGCAGCAATCAGGACTTGCTAGAACTGCAATTGCTAAGCAGCGTAGACACATTGTTTTTCGGCTTATGACTAAAGTTCCAATGAACGCCATTAAGCAAGGACCACCTGTACTAGTAGCAAATAACAGAATGCGCTATATCTCTCACAGTTGAACAAGGGACATGATTTTCCAATAGTCCTATGAAAACCAAAGGCTCTTTAGAAGTTTCTTGATGATATCATTAATGAAAAGAAAAAGGCCTTCCGACAAAGAGAGATCACACCCCAGACTACAGATAACCAGGTCATCCTTTCCATGACTATGAGAGTCAGTATAGTGAGTTCCTAAGAGGCTGAGGTCAATTTGCCAACATCTGCTAGATTATGAAGAAAATAAGGGAGTTCTAGAAAAAAAAAATCATCTTCTGCTTCATTGATTATGCTAAAGCCTTTGATTGTATAGATCACTACAATTATGGCAAGTTCTTAAAGAGATGGGAGTACCAGACCATCTTACCTATCTCCTGAGGAATCAGTATTCAGGTCAAGAAGCAACAATTAGAACTGGACATGGAACAACTGATTGGTTCAAAATAGGGAAAGGAATACAACAAGTCTACATATTGCCATCCTGCTTATTTAGGTTATATACAGAGTACATAATGTGAAATGCTAGTGGATGAACCGCAACCAGGAATTAAGATTGCTGGGAGAAATATCAATAACCTCAAACATGCGGACAATATCTCTTCATGAGGATGAAAGAGGAAAATACAAAAGTTGACTTGAAACTCGACCTTAAGAAAACTAGGTTCAGGGCATCTAGTCTCATCACTTCCCGGAAAGTAGAAGGAGAAAAAATGGAAGCAGTGACAGATTTTATTTTCTTGGGCTCCAAGCTCAGTACAGATGGTGACTGCAACTATAAAATTAAAATTGCTCCTTGGGGGAAAAGGTTATAGCAAACTTAGGCATCATATTAAAAAGCAGAGACATCACCTTGCTATCAAAGATCCGTACAGTCAAAGCTATGGTTTTCCCAGTAGTAATGTATGGATGTGAAAGTTGGACCACAAGGATGAACACCTAAGAATGGATGCTTTTGAACTGTGCTGTCCCTTGAGACTACAAGGACATCAAATCTATCAACCCTGATTGTTCCTTGGAAGGACAGACACTGAAGCTGAAGCTCAAATTCTATCGTCACCTAATGAGAAGAGAGGATTCAAGATCCTGATGTTGGGAAAGATCGAAGGCAAAAGGAGAAGGGGATGGTAGAGGATTAGACAGCTAGATAGTGTCATCGATAAAATGTACATTAATTTGGGTTAACTACAGCACAGTAGAGGATGGGCTGGGGGCTGGCCTGCTATGGAAAAGAGATGAACGTGACTTAATGACTGGACAACAACAAAATATTGGTTAAGGTGCTGAAGCAGGTGCCAGGTCCCCCAGGTTCTAGTCCCTCCTTAGGCATGGAAGGTATTAGGTGTCTTTGGACTTCTCCTAGACTGGGAAATTGAAAAACATCTATCTAATAACCCCTAACTGGACCAGTATGGTAATTATGACCTATAACTGTCAACAATAAGGCCTTCATCCTGCAGAATCCAAACCTATAGATATATGCACCAAAACCTGCAGTTTCAGAGAACTGAGCAGACTTGGCCAAGGCACAGCAGGAACTGAAAACTCTTTAACTTTCATAATTTTGTTTCTACAACAAATTTGAAACATTAGGAGCTAGCACTGTGCGCACAGGGATGGATAATCAGGAAAGTGAAGCTGGTACACAATCGAAGCCCTATCCCTTTCATGTGCATGTGACCTTGGTACAGATACAAAAGGGCCAGACATCAATATAGCAGTCATAACTGCCATCTGATTTTGCTGATTCTCCCCGTGAATGTCCTTGCTATGGGCTGACTTGGTTATATTAAGCCATAATATAATTTGGTTTTCAGCTAATTTATGTTTATGGAATAAATTGCATTTTGCTGAATAAATGCAGCAAAATGCCACTTATTCCATAAATTGTATATCAACGTCATTAGCACAATACATAAATCTAGATACTTACTTTCTAGTTCGGTTTGCACAGCGAATAAACTATAATTGGCAAGTTAATCTAATGTTATAACTCAGAAACCATGGTTTACATATAAGTGAATAGTTTAATAACATGCTAAACCTAAGCCAAAGTAAAGCAAATCATGTTATGGCACAGGATGTGTAAACTAGAGATACCAAATTTGATGCAAAAATCTACGGTAGGTAACAGCAAAGAAATAAGGAAAGCTGCCTTCTCATAGGCTGTTCAGAATTATTTAGGCTAGATACAGTAAGATAATATAAACCAGGTCACTACTGGGCTTCCTTGGGCAGATGGTTGGCCAACTATATTCTTATTAAAATATTTAGCATATGACACAATGTTATACAGATCGTCCTTGACTTATAATAGTTCGTTTAGTGACTGTTCAAAGTTACAATGGCATCGAAAAGTGACATGACCATTTTTCACACTTAAAACCCTTGTAGCATCCCTATGATCTTGTAATCAAGATTCAGATGCTTGGCAGCTGGTTCATACTTATGAGCATTGATGTTACCCAAGGTCATGTGATCTCTTTTGCAACCTTTTGACAAGCAAACTCAATGGGGTAGCCAGATTCACTTAACAGCCATGTTATCAACTTATCAACTGCAGTGATTCACTTAACAAATGTCAAGAAAGATTGTACAATGGGACAAAATTCACTTAATAAATGTCTCACTTAACAACATAAATTTTGGGCTCAATTGGGATCGTAAGTCAAAGATTACCTCTAATTAAATGCAAACTTGCACTATGAAGGCCTTCATGCCTTTCACAAAATTTGCAAGTAAGGGATTACCCTCACTTTATGAAGTGGGTTATTCCAAAACAGGGAGCTGCTTCTGAACATCCCCCCTACAACATCTCAAGGAGAGAGGTTACAGTCTATTCTCTTGAGACAAACTTAGTGGGCAGACAGGTGCCACTTGGTTCAGAAGATTGCAAGGACCTGAGGTATAAATCAGCAACTTGGACTCAGAAATAATCCAGCAATAACCTCCGTAGTACTAATTATTCTGTAATACCACTGTTGACCAACCAATGAATGGCATTTTTTACATATTATCTACATTTACATTTTACATTTACATTGTTGGCCTCCCAAAGCCTCCTCAGGTCCTGTTTTTGCCCTCCCCGGCATCCAGAGGCACTCTGTCAGCCAAAAATGGGTGCATTTTTGGCCTCCGGAGGCTTCTGTGGGTCCCATTTTTGCCCTCCCGGGCAGGTTTTTGGCCTACAGAGTGCCTCTGGATGCCAGGGAGAGAAAAACAGGATGCACAGAGGCAAAGTATTTTTTCTTATTTCCCCCCTTTAAACCAAGGTACGTCTTATAGTCTGGTGCGTCTTATAGTCCGGTGCGTCTTATACTCTGAAAAATACGGTAACTGCTTTATAATGTTTTCCCTATAATACAGGAATCTATCCAGTCTGGCAGCCTACTTCTGGGAACAGGTAGAAAAGGCTCCAGGGTACTTGGGGAGGGGTGTTAGACCTAGTCTTTTGCGGTTGTGCAGTGACTCCGAGCTAGCTCCATGCTTTACCCTCCTGCCAGGCTGAATACTTCCCAACAGTATTAGAACAATGATGACAAATCTCTTGAACTTGGTGTGTTCAGAAAATGCCTAATTTGACTCTGCTGACACCCCCTTCCTCCAGACAGAAGAGAAACAATTCATGATCAAGAGTAATAAATTAAATTTATAGTATTTAATAAATAGTTAATAGGTTTTTCCCCAAAAAAATCATATCGCAGGGAGCTCCAGGTTGCACAAGGCCTGGAAACTTCAAAGAATTGTCTTATGTGGCCTTGCAGCCTCCCAAAAAAGAAGAGGAAAACATACTCTGATTCTTGGGCATTTTTTGAGGCTCAAGAGGCTGGGTGACAGTAGGGTCCTCTCACGTGACTTCCAGAAAGTCTGGAGGCCTGGCATCAACATATTGGGAACAAGCCAGATAAATGTGTCAGTCATAGATGAATAAGATAAAGGAGACTAAGCATAATGTCAAGCAAATGAGGTTGGCACTTAGTTAAACAAGGTTCTTTTTAAGAGTACAAGGCTTGGGTTCTAAACGTATATTTAGTTCTTTTTTCCCATTGGAAAGAATTGATAGCCAATATAGGATTTTTGCATTCTGGCAGTTAATTAACATTTTTCAAACACATAAGACAAATAGGCAATTGCTATGAGAAATATCACAAGATTCATTTTCCTTGACCTAAGAAGACAAGTAACAAAGTTGTTCTGTCTGAGCTTACTATAACTTCCAATAAGCAATTCCTCTTCCCATCTCTGGCAAAAAGCATCTACATCTCACAATGTATTCAAAACTGCTCTCCTCAAATGCATTTTCTATTATGTCTTCTAAAGTAAGCACTAGAGATCATTACTTATTTTAATTTAAATGTCTATGCTTTGTGCATCCACTTTTCAATCATTTGTATAAATGATTCATGTTTTTAATCCAAGAATATTTGAACCACCTGTAGAGAATGCTACTCTGCACACATGCTTAATACTGTACTTGTATTAAGGACCCAACAGGATCTCTGCAGCTGCAGGCGAGATTATGATGATGGGGTAAGGAGACATAGGTGACATTACAAATACAGTCCATCATTATCTTACATTGACTAATTTATTGCAATTTATAGCTCTGGGTAAAATATCATCAAGCTACAATAACTGTTTTAAGTCAACTGTATAGCTAAGGAAATGGGTCAGTGTTGCTATTTTAATTAAAATAGGCATGTTTGTTAATCTTTCATTGCTAGGTGCATATAGCATTTTAGCTCACTAATGTCAATGGCCCATAATAGCATATGGCCATTTGTACTTGTAGCTGCACTAGGATTATATACATAGAAACCTCAACCATACTTTACGCATGGAACTCAATTTTCTATTTTCTTATGATAGGCTAAATCATAAATCATGAGTGGTATTAGCACAAAACAGGATTATGCAATATGCTGAATCACAAATTATCTGTACAATCTATATTTTGGGTGACATTCAGATGTCATGGCAGGCCAGTGTACCATCCTGGATTATAGTCAACAGCATAAGTAAAATATTCCAAATCTTGTAATACTTTGACAGAATTTATATAAAATATTATTTGGAAGATTATGTGACTTTCTACTTAACACTAGCACAAGTTCAGGAAATGAAAATTATAAGCCTCCAGAAACAGCATGCTGCAAAGCATCTAATTCCTACTCTAACTCATGATCAGAAATGCATTCAATTGTGTTCAATTATGCATTTTTAAAATTTCCAGAAATGTTAATATTGTTAAAAGAATGTATTTGGAGAAAGAACCTGAAAATTTAGAAAAAATAAAAATATATGCATGTTTGCTGAATTCTGAGAAATAAGTTACCTTTTTATTTTTGGATGTTTAATAGAAGCAGGCAGGCAAAATTAAAAATGCAAACAGAAGTCCACCAATATTATAATAAAACAAAAGAAGATATAAAAGTGGGTATTTTCTTTCTCTGCATAAAATACATTTAGAACACTGAGAAAGGGTTCAGGGAAAAAAGTTATAAAAGCATATTCTGCAACAAGGAAAAGTTGTACAATCACTCTCATTTTCTACATATGAAATGCTGGTATTCTATATTTTAGATCTTTTTTCCCCCCTAATTTCATGAATTACTAAAATTTGGAACTCTATTTCATGTTAGAGATTTTTTTTTATTTGATGTATTTTCAAATGTAGCTCAATTTTTCACATTTAACCATTTTATGAGTTCAGAATAAAAATATTAATATTTATTTTTATTGTTTTATTATTTATAATTGATTTGTGTACAAGAATTTCCGAGAAAACTTTTTCCTTGTGCTTTTATACCTCTTAATACCTTCTGTATTCGAAAAATTAAAAAAGGCAAAAGAGCATATTTGAAAAAGGAATAACTCAACCAAAACCCTATATGTAACTGCAAAGATAACAAGCGTAATAATGAATTAACATATATCAGGAAAAAACACCAGTGTTTTGTTAGTTGGGTATTTAGACATAATCACAAATATTTGGTATGCTTTCTTGGGAAAGTAGGAGTAAAGTGTGTTGGATATGTTCACCATCTTAAATTAGCTCTAAAAATAATAGACAGGATATAAATAATCAATAAAAATCAATAAATATGTATTGATATATGACCAATGTACATGCCAATCATGTAGAAGAATATCTAGGTTAGGAATAACGCTCTGATGATATATATGTCTTATACAAAGATTTTTTTTTATTATCATACAAAACATCACACCCCAAACAACATTTCTAATTCAACATCACTGGATTAAGTGCTTCAATGCTTAATCAAAATAAATTTGATTTAATATTATGAAAGATTTTATGAAAGCAAATAAACATTTTATTAGGTCTGTGGAAGACTTGGGAAACAATTCAGAAAATGTGCTTTGGAGAACATGGGAACAAAACTTGAGTACCTGTCTGCAACCACATCTTTTTTTGAGTTCACAGTGTTGAGTTTGCACTCCAGGCATTCTGAATCACCTTTTTCCAAATAATTTCTCAAGTGCAGCTTTACTAATTCTACCTTACATTCCACAATCTCAACTCAAATTTGTTTAAAGATCAGATATACTCAAATCCTACCAAGCAAGTTACCACAAGAATGTATCTGATGTGAAGACCAAGCATGCAAAAAGGGGTTTAAAAAGTGATCACCTTTATTGTGCTGTGTGCTACACTGCAGCGTTTGGTCAACTCGTAACAAAAGAAATATACAAAGTCAATTATAATTCCAAAATTATAATTAGGCAAAATTTCTAGCCATTAAAGGTCTACTAGTGTGTAGAAAACATTAAAGATCCGACCTTTGGCACCACAATCAATACCAAAAGCCACTGAAGCATCATCTACTCGTGTGATATATTTTATATATATTTTATTTTTTAAATGTATCCTGGTTAAGATATATAAATACGCAGAGATTTTTCATTAAGATGACAAAGATGCCCACTGACACTCCATGCCCACTTTTCTTGGATTTCATCCTTGATAAACGGCCATACCTGGATCTCAGATTCATTCAACATACTAACATGAATCTCTTCCCAGGTATTCCCACAGCTAGAAACCCCGTATCTCAGAGAAAGGCGCACTGATCAGGCCTGGCGGCTTCCTCGTTTTCCATTGCCAGGCACTGAGCAAGCAAGGTGCGCGCACGTGTGACCGTGGACTGGGTGTGACCAACACACACACACACACACTCACACACCGCATGCTGCCCGAAGCCAGAAGGTAGCGAGGCATCGCCTGAGGAACCTCCCTCGCCCTGCAGAAGCCTTTGGGGGGGAAAGGAAAGACCCCCAGAGTACAGCACCCTCCCCACTAGCGGATCGTTCCCCCCCCGCACAAGGCAACATCCTGTCCCTTTAAGAGTAGGCCCGGCCGCTGGGGTGACTGCCGGGGGATTGCGAAGGAGTGGTCGGACGGGGGCTGATCCCGCGGCCTGGTCTAACCGGTCCCCGCTTTGCTGTTACCTGCCCCGGGCCCGGGCATCACGGCGCCTCACCTGCGCGCGTAGCTCGGCTTAGGCCGAGAGTAAGTCGAGTTGTCCGCCCCGCTTTTCCCTCCCGGCCTCTCGCCCCTTGCTGCGTTGGCGCTGCCTGTGTCCTGCCGCGGCGCCCTCGACTTCTGCTTCGACAAGATGGCGGCCGCGCTATTGCTGCTGAGAAGGAGGCGGCGGCTGCGGGCGCTGGGACGGCGGCGGCGGCCACTTTCGCTCACTGAGAGGAGAGGAGCAGGGACACGGGGAGCCATGGCGGGGGGGAGGAGAGGCGCCATAGCCAGGCCAGAATAATCGAAAGCGGCACCCCCAGCTAGTGCTCTGAGCACAGACACACCAACATTTCCCAATGGGCTTTGCCGCAACTTTCATGCGGACTTTAAATTCATATCCCGCGCTCGGTCCCCATACAGAACCCAAAAGAAGTAATCCAGAAACGATTCGCTTATCACTCGATTGGTTGAGTCTGAGAGTGACGGAAATTGCCGAGTGCTTTCGGCTCCCAGAAAGTAGCGTGAGTTAGCAGTTCTCGCGCGAAACTTAAGGAAAGAGTCGCGAGACTGCGATTCCAACGGGATCTCCCTGGAAGTGACGTATAGCTTCTCCTAATCTTAGCTAGGCGTAAAGAGTAGTTGCGGGCCCAGGTAGGCCTCAACTTTGATTCGGGTAACTAGGTATCCAGCTATGTGGACAGGAGGCTTATGAACGCCTTCAAAAACCTTCACCACCCTTCCAGATACGTTAAAATCGGGCCTTTTTCCTAGCGTTCTCGCTTGCCAATGACTGTAGATGGCTGCTTTAGAACTTACTGTGTCGGAAAACATACCTGACATGCTTTAGATTTATTTTTTTTCTGACTTTGCACCCATTCAGTATTAAAGATTATTATTTTAGAAGTGGCAAAAACTGCAATATTTCCATTTTATGGATTCCAGCGGAGATTCTCAAAAAGTAGTTTTGGGGATTTTTTTGGATGTGTTCAAATCAGCCTTGACTACAGATAGTCCTAGGCTTACAACAGTTCATTTAACGACCATTCAAAGTTACAAAGCCACTGAAAAAAAGTGACATGACCATTCTTTGCAATGTAGAAAGTTAGCACCCACCCCACTCCTAGAAGAATGAAATATTCTAGGAAATATTAAAAAGGCAGAATATTGTATTTCCCTGGATGAAGAAAAGGAGGAATGTGTTTTAAAGACAAAGCAGCTTCCTGCAGCTCCCCCCCCCCCTTTCAGCTCCAGGGTGGTGGGATTAAGACATGGCCCCCAGGAAATGATAGGATTACCCATCTTACCACATGGCACCTGGGAAGATTGCATTAGCCAGCAATCAGGTGAAGCCATGTGGTCCAGACCAGGGGTCTCCAACCTTGGCAACTTTAAGACTTGTGGACTTCAACTCCCAGAGTTCCTCAGCCAGCTGGAAGTCCACAAATCCACAAGTTGCCAAGGTTGGAGACCCCTGGTCCACATAAAGTCTACAAAGTTAGCTAAGACCCCCACTCCTGGGAGTCTGACAGTCAATGGGATACATTTCTTACACAGAAACAGGAAACACTAAGGTGGGACCCAACAGAGGGTATGAAACCAAGGGATTCTCAGCATCTCTGCCTTTTTTGCCTAGGAGCTCCCAGGCATATGATCCTGTCCACCATTAAACCATCTTCCCAGACAGCCTCCATGTTTCCAGTATCTTTTTCCCCACTTGGAACTGAACCCAGAAGGATATTTCTTCCAACAATAGTTAACAATCTTTGCAGCATCCCCATGGTCAGATGATCAACATTCAGACTCTTGGCAACTAACTCATACTTAGGACTGTTGCAGCTTCCCAGGTTCACCTGATCACTTTTTGCAACCTTCTGACAAGCAAAGTCAATGGGAAGCTAGATTCACTTAGCAACCGTGTTGCTAACTTATCAACTGCAATGATTCACTTAACAACAAATGTCGTAAAATGGGACAAAACTCACTCAACAAATTCTCACTTAACCACATACATTTTGGGCTCCATTTTGATTGTAAGAGAAGGACTACCTGTACTGTCATCTGCTTGGATAAGTCCCTGCAGCTTTCTGGGTAACATTTTCAGAAGTGATTTGCCATTGCCTTTTCTGGGTAGAGGCAAAGTGACTGGATTAAAGTCACCTATCTGGCTTCATGCCCGAGGTGGATTAACACTTCAGAGTATCCCAGGTTCTAACCTAATACCAAATTGGCTATCTGGTTGTGCCTTGGATGTGTGTCTTCATTATATGTCTTGCCACTAATAAGGGGCATATTATTACAGGAAAGAGATTAATAAATCCCACATTACTAATGTGCCATAAAATTGATGTCAGTAGGTAGACCTTCTCCATGATGCTTGGTCTTCAACAGAGACCTTCGGTCTTCCAAAAGTTCAGCCATTGCCTTCATAATCAAGTTTATCTGACTTGCTTTTGATTGTCTTCCTTCTACCTTTCACAATTACAGATTTTGAATAGAGCTCGTTTTAATGAATTACAGAATAAGAAGGGACGCTGGAGATCTTTTAGTCCAACCCCCTGCTTAAGCAGGAGACCCTAGATCATTCAGGACTAAAGGCTGACTGATCTTTTTTTTTACAACCTTAGAACAGAGCATTGACAACTTCCACAGGCAAGCCAGTCCACTGATTTAATTATTCTCACAGCCAGGAAATTTCTCCTTAGTTATTGGTTGGATCTCTCTTTAATAAGCTTCCATCCATTATTTCTTATCCTGTCTTCAGGTGCTTTGGAGAATAGCTTGAACCCCGTTTGTTATAACAGCCTGTCAAATATTAGAAGACTGCTATTATGTCACCTCTAGTTCTTCTCTTTATTAGACTAGGTGAGGGGTGTCAAACTGGCAGGCTGGATGCATTACGTGCAGGCCATGCCCACCCCAGCTCTGCGAATGGGAAAAACATCACAAAATGTCACGGCGAATTTGACACCCGTGGACTAACTGAACAAGGAGAGATTTAACCTGGAAATAAGGAGAAACTTTCTGACAGTGAGAACAATCAACCAATGGAACAGCTTGCCCTTGGAAGTTGTGGGAGCACCATCACTTGAGACTTTCAAGAAGAGATTGGACTGCCATTTGTCAGAAATGGTGTAGGGTCTCCCGCTTGGGTGGGGGGGTTGGACTAGATGACCTATAAGGGTCCTTCCAACTCTGATTATCTGTATCTGACTAGACATAACCAGTTCTTGCAACCAATCATCATATGCTTTAGCCTCCAGTTGCCAAATCATGTTTATTGCTCTTCTCTGTACTCTTTCTAGAGCAGGGGTGTCAAACTGATGTCATCACGGTGGCATCATGTGACGTATCGGGACTTTTTCCCCCTTCGCTAAACCAGGCAGGGCGAGACCAGCACATAATGCATTCGGCCTGTGGACCAGGATTTTGACAGCCCTGATCTAGAGTCTCAACATCATTTTTTTGTATTGTGATCAAAACTGGTCACAGTATTCCAAGTATGGTCTTACAAAAGTAGTATAAAGCAGTAGTAACACTTCATATGATCTTGATACTAGCCCTCGATGCAGCTTAAGACAGCATTGGCCTTTTTGACAGCTGGAGCACATTGCTGGCTCATGGTTGTGGGTTCCCTCTCAATTATTGCTGTTGACTCAGGTACCACCTGTGCTGTACCTGTGCATTTGGTTTTTCTTGCCTAAATGTAAAACCTTACTTTTCTCACCACTGTATTGCATTTTGTTGGATAGAGCCTAGTGTTCAAGTGTGTCAAGATCCTTCTGGATCTTGAACCTATGCTGTAAAAGGGTCAGCTTTGTATTGCCTGAAAATTTAATGAGTTCCCCTTCTAACTTTTCATCTGAATGGTTTATGAAGGATGTCGAAGATACTGGGCCTAAGACAGAACCTTGTGGTACCCCACTGTGTGCTTCCTTCCATGTAGTTCATTCCATGTAGTTCTTGCGTCCAAAGCATGTTAATTTGAGCTGTCATTTTATTTACTTAATTTATTTAGCTGCTCAACTCACATATTTTTATTTATTTAGAGAATTTATGGGAGCCCTGGTGGCACAGTGGTTAGAATGCAGTATTGCAGGCTAACTCTGTCCACAGTCTGGCATTCAATCCTGATGAGCTCAAGGTTGACTCAGCCTTCCATCATTCTAAGGTTGGTAAAACGAGGACCCAGATTGCTTGGGGGCAATATGCTGACATTGTAAACTGCCCTGAGAGTGCTATAAAACACATGGGGTGGTATATAAGTCTAAGTGCTATTGCTATTATGACATGACCACTCATTCACTCTTAGTGACTTTGGGTGGCTACAATAAAAATCCCAATATAAAAAGAATAACACCCCCACCCACCCCCACCCACGGTGATAAGCAATCAAGCAAGCCACTTGATGGGCTCCATCCCACTCTGGGTTCCCCAGGCTCATTGGCAAACTAGGTCTTTAAGGGCTTTGCAAAAGAATGTCAAAGTAGAGGCTGGTTTAATCTCTACGGAGATGATGTTTCAAAGGGAAGGAGCCACAATAAAGACAGCCCTTTTAGGTCCCACCAGATGCATGGCTATGTGGCTTACAATATTATGTAAGATTTTATATTTGTTCCTCAAGTGAGAATAGTCATTTGGTTTATTCTGTGATTCATTGGATTCTTGACTACCTTGGTATTTTTGAGAGTTTTCTACAAATCAATATTCAAAAGTGTACAAATCTTTGTCCTGCTTCTTCAAATTCCAACGTTAGCATGTAAGTAACAACCAAGTAAGAACTATTTTCTGCATGACTCCTTGTACAAAAGACACTGCAGCATGCAAATATATTTTCTAATGCCATTATTGTTACTTTGCAAAGTACTAGTGTAGCATAGAGTATTGATTACTCATTCCATTTCTATTGATAGTCGATCTTAAAAGGCAGAAGCTAGCTCTCACTTCAATATTTTCATTGTCAATTCGAAGCCTGGTTGTTATACCCGTACTTCTTTAATCTTCTTTCATCTTAGTATCATAATTTTATTGTGCTCATTGTGTTTCATTACTAGACCCTGTAAATCATTTAGTTTCAGGTATCAAAAAGCTCAATAGCGGAGGCCTTCCGGTTTGAGCTTCGGCGACAGACCGAAACGGCGTCTCTGCGCGGTTTCGATCTGTGCTCACCACTGGAGCTGGCTGCTTTCAGGGCTAAGCCACCCTGTAGAGGTGGTGAAGAGGGGGGAGACTGCCTGCAGGGTTGAGGAGAGCCACATCTCTCCTCCTCAGCTGGCCATTACTCCCTTTCCCGAAAGCGGTTGCAGTGGTGGTCAGAAATGGCCACCCCAAAGAAGAACTTGACCAGGAAAGAATGTGCAGGAGGAAGATAAGAAGAGAAAGTTTTAGTTGACCAGGTCAAACAGCGAAAGCAACAAACAAGGTACCCTGGAATTTAAACTATAAAAAAAATAACACTGTTCCCAAAGAAGATTTTTAAGCAGCGAAGGAAAGAGAAAAGGGAAAGGATTTGGTTTTTTTTTCTCTCCTCTTCCTTTCCCTATACTGACAGCTAAGAAACTTAAGCAAGAAATTGAGAGAGAAAAAAACTACTTTGACATCAATAGGCATTTAAGCTGAAAATAAAATGTCAAAGGGATAATAAAGATTGCTGGATACTCAAAAGCTTTTGAAAGCAGGAAAGGAGAGAAAAAGAATAAAAGGGCAGGATCTGGAAGGGAGGAGACTGCCTGGAATTAAAAAGAACTCACAGTAAAATCTCAACAAGACTTCTAAAAGATACGTTTTAACTGAAAACATGGCAACAAAATAGTAAAACCCCAGGAAGAGAAAGTGAAAAAAGAAGTAAGAAGAAACAGCTCGGGAGTATTTGGATTACTTGGTGACTTCTGGATTTTTGGTAACTGCATTTGAATGACTAAAATCAATTGGGTGGTTGTTTAAAAGTGTTTAAAATGGTACCACTTTTAGAAGAACTGAAAATAGAACTTAAAAAGTACAAAGAAGATGCACAAGAAGGGAGAGGTTCTTTTGGCTTCGTATTTCAAATCTTAGAAATGGAGATTTGGAACTATGAGAAACAACAAGAAATGCCTGCAGAACAAGAAGATTGGGACAAAGAAGAAGCCATTTTAATGAATAAGTAATTTTATGTGGGGAAAAACAAAGGAAAGGGGGGAAAGAGAATGAAAAGTTTAGGATTTGGAAAAACAACCCCAAAAAAGAATCGCTTGAAAAATAAGTATAAAATTAGAAAGAGGGAAGAGGGAAATGCAGAAGAGAGAATTAGAAGTAGAGAGACAAGGGGGTAAAAAGGGGAGGGAGGAGAGGGAAGAAAGAAAGGAAAAGAAGTTATAAAGGACAGAAACAAGATATAGAGAAACAGGGCCTATTTAGAGATAATAGGTGAAAATCTAATTGAAAAAGGGATTCTGCAAAGGTACATAAGATAGTATTGTTATATTAGAAATAAAAATAATTTCAGAAAATATGAAACAATGTATGATCAAAATGATGGATAAAATAGTTATCGTACTTTAGTGGAATGTTTGTTAATAAATAAATGTAATAAAATGAATATTCAATGATTTATAAAACATAAGTGAAGAGAAATAGGGGAAAAATTAATTATGGAAATATTATACATGTCCCCAAGGAAGTGTAATATTTAATTGAAAAGAAATGTTAAAGATGTCAAGACTTTAATGAATATTAATGATAGAACTGAATTGGAATGGAATGAGGCTTTAGAATTACATATATTTACAATCTTTCTTTTTTTTTTAAAGAGTATAGTGTGTATTATAAGAATGTACCAAGCAGAATTCGATTGAAAGTTATGTATTATGTATTATATTGAAGGTCATAACCTTAAGGTATATATTGAAGATTAAATAAGAGTTGAATGGATGTAATTAAAAGATATAAAGGTGTCATATTCCAATTAGTAACTACAGGAGAAAATTTGTTTAATGAGAAAAGATAATATGAAATTGAAACAGAACAGACAATAGTAGAAACATAATGATTTGAATTGAGATGAGATAATCAAAGTTGAGAAAATTAAAAGAGGGGAAAAACTATATAGAAAATGCAACATAGTAATAAGATATGGAATAGAACACAAAAATGGTCATGAAATTCAGTTTGTGTCTGTATAAAGAAGTGTAACCCGAGACCATGCTATTTTCAAAAAAGATGTTTTACCTGTATTTTGTGTGTGTGAAAACCCAAATAAAACTTAAAAACTTAAAATAAAATAAAATAAAAATCACCCTTGCTTTCCTCTCTCAGCAGCCTTTGATACCATCAACCCTGGTACCCTTTTGTGCTGGCTACGGAGTCTGCAGCTGGGCAACACAGTCTTGCACCGGTTTGGCTCCTTTCTCCAAGGCTGGTCCCAATTGGTGTTAATTTTAAAAACTTTTTACTCCTGGTTCTGTGGGCGTGGCTTGGTGGGCATGGCTGTGATCATGTGATTGGGTGGGCATGGCCAATTTAGCAGTCGATTTTGCCAACTTAGCATTCCATTAAACAATACACAACAGCCCCCTTTTCTGTTCTTTTTAATACTGCATGAAGTTTTTGTTCTAGGTTATTTTTTTACTAGTGGGGAGAGGTTGGCAATACCTGGGGATTTCTGGGAATTTCTCCTCTGTGTTAAGAGGCACCAAAATAACCAAGATGATATAAGGTCTCCTGCTGGAGCAGGGGGTTGGACTAGATGACCTCCAAAGTCCCTTCCAGCCCTGGATTGCTGTGCTGTCTCATAGCATCCTCTGAAACGGCATCTAGTGCCAGGGCTTGTGGTCCTTCCTTCTCCGTTTTCCTTCCCTCCCAATCTCATTTACTTTACTTTCCCTCTGACTCTTTCTTTCTTTCTTTCTTTCTTTCTTTCTTTCTTTCTTTCTTTCTTTCTTTCTTTCTTTCTTTCTTTCTTTCTTTCTTTCTTTTCTTCTCTCTCTCTCTCTCTCTCTCTCTTTCTTTCTTTCTTTCCTTCCTTTCTTTCTCTTTCTTTCTCTTTTCTTCCTCCCTCCCTCCCTCCCTCCCTCAGAGGCTTACTTTCTCTCTTGAAGGCCCCTCATGCCCTGTTTTAGGCCTAGTAGGCTTCCCTGTAGACTCCTGGGAGCCAAAACGGGGCATGGGGGGGACGGGACTCCTGGAAGGGGCCAGCCAGAATTTGTATCATCAGTTCGCCTGAACTGGCTGAATTCCACCATTGGATCCAGCTCTTTTAAAAGAGAGACCACACACAATAACATAAAGATCCATTGCATTATTCCCCTTGGAAATAAGAAATTTTATTACTATATCCATTCTACACAAATAGTTTATTTTAACATTGAACATTCAAATTGTTTTAATGAAGGGAAAAAAACTCAAAAGAATGTTATGTTTTCTGAAAATTAGACAGAACAGATTAAAGAAAGATTAATATTAAATCTACAGAGATTCTCAGTCATCCAGGTCATGGTTGTCCTAAAGGTGCTTTTTTCAAAAGGCAACTGGACTTTCTGTTTTGTTTTTTCTTTGAAGATATTTTGCTTCTTATGTAAGAAGCTTCTCAGAGCTGAAGAAGAGCTGCCTCAATTTTTTTCTAGAGAAAAACTGAACTTTCTTTGTGGTTATTTTCCCCTTTGTTTTAGTCTCTTCCAACGCCAGTATACATGAAATGTCCCCTTTCCATTTTAGATCCTATCTCATCATTGCCAACTATGGGCTTTTAATTATTATGGTTATCCATCTCTTATTTTTTATAGCTGCCCTGTCTATCAGAACCTGGACAGTATGTTTTAGGATATGGTTCATTCTCTAGCTTTTTTCTTCTTATTGCCCCCATTCCTCTGATAAGGAAACCTTCCTCATTGAGCTGGAACTTTTGCACTGCAGTTTTTCTTCGGATGTTATAAAGATCTGCCAGTTGTCGTAGTTCTTCTGGTAACTCCATAGAAGATATCTGATTAACATAGGAACACAAACAGATGAGAGCAACACTTCATTATAATTATTTCTTTGAAGTGTTATGTTTTATCAATGAATGAGGTAAATATGAAGAATACAGTACTTTGCACTGAATGCAGAAGTTCCCTCGTTACTTTAAGGAATGTTTAAAATATTTTCTATGTTTGAGGAGATTTTACCAGGGCTGTGCAAGGTATTTGACAAAGGTAATTGGCAAAGCTTGTTTAAAGCCCTATTTTCAAAACATTAAATCAGCTCTGTTCTTTGAAAAAACTTCACACATGATTATTGACATGTGTTTGGCCACAAACAGCCAGGCTTTCCATCCCAGCATTAAAATGAGGTTTGCATGGATACACATGTATAAGCAAAGCTCAAAGCTGCAGCTGCTTGCAGACTACCTGTTTTGAATCCTTTGTACACACTTGAGTATTTACTGCATATTTTCAATATGAAATTCACCAATATTCCCAAAAACATTAAGCCACTGATCATTAGATACATTAAAATATCACTTGTGCTTGTATGTACTCTGAAAGCTTATGCACTGGAGACAATTCCTTGTGTGTCCATTCACACTTGGCCAATAAAGAATTCTATTCTATTCTAAAAACAGGAGTTCCTGTTCCAATACTACTATTATTTTGATATGAGGTGAACACTTACTTGTTAGTACTTCCAATTTTATTTGATATTTAAATATTAACATTATTTGGCATCCATTTTTAATTGATTTAACCTACTATTACATTTTATTTAATATTAATGAACTTTCTCTTTTGCTAATGCCCTAAAAAGTAAGATATGTACTAAAAAGTTTTGTAACTACTATTCTTTAAAACAGAATAACAGCAAAGGTTGTTTTTTTTTAAAAAAGCTTCACTAATGCAGGATTCAGTGCCAATAAGGTATTTTAGTAGTTAGTAGTGCTAATAGCATTAATAAATTAGATGATCCTACCCAACTGAGATTGAACTTACCTTGATGCTCCCCAGGGGATCTGCAGATCCTTGCCGAAATGCATTCAAGTAACTATCTGCTAATGTTGTTAAATCAGACATAATTTCATCAAACAGCAGCAAACGGAGACGGAGGAGATACACTGTTTCCAGGGCCAATACATTCAACAATACAGGTGGAAGGGGTCTCACAAACCAGACCTCAGGATCTTCCTATATGAAAAAATATAAAACAGTATTTTTTCGGTATTCCTCAAAATCGACTTTGTTAATAGAATTGCAGGTACAGTCTAACAGAAAATTTCATTTGAAAGGGCTACTAAATATTTCGCACATAAATTCTACCTTGTTATCTGCAACATCTAGCTCTATAGCAAATTGAAAGAAAAATCATGGATTAGTATTTAGGATAAATATTAAGTGTATGCTATTTTCAACATAATTTCTATTACAACCTGAAGAAGGTATAAAATAGGTAACAGGCTTCAAGGAGATCTGATTTCCTTCAACTCACACCATGATGCCATCAGAAGCATTTTTACCTCCATTGCTCGCTCTTTGCTTTCCAAAAAAGAAACACATTTGTCAGGCAGCCTCAAATATCGCATTAAACACTCTTGTAAGGTGCTGATCCTGTGTGGAAGGTAGCCACCTGTTTCCATTGAGAACCGTAATACATCAGCAACCTATGGGAGAAAAAGTGAGAGGATCAATCAGTCACTTCTATAGTTCACAAAAAGAAACCTGAATATAGATTATTCTTCTGTCATTATCATTTTAATATTAACCCAACAAATAGCTTTTGTAGATTTAAGAATATTTTTCAGCAAATCAGTGATATGTTATTAGGAAATAGAAAGGCAATAAAATAAATATCTTGACTGAGAAACTTAAGTTGTATGGAATGTTTTATGCATTATGAAGGACAGATACATTTCAGCCAAAATATTACTTTATGGAGTAGCATATTAAGCTACTTCCCTTCAAACCTGGTTACATACAAGAGTATTTGACAAGCTACCTGTGTATCAAAGACATTGGAGAGCACAATTCCATATTGGTGAAAAAGACAATCTGAGAGCCAGCGACAATCATGGATAACCTAAGAAATATGAAAAAGAAGCAAGATCATTTTGATCAAGGAATATAATAAAAGTAACACATTTTCTGGCTTTTTAAAAAACATGATTTTATGTTACCTCTCTATATGTTATTGGATAATTGTTTTACATAGATACATACTTTCAAAATATTCTGGTCCTCCAGTATCATTTGTAATCCATTCTTGAACACTTGAGCTCCCAAAATAAAAACATCAAATAAGAAAACCTGATGTTTTGTTGCAACCTATAATAAATACATACAGAAAATAACAAAATTATGGATTTACTGTAATTCAAATATTAATACTAGAATATAGTTAGAGTATCAATATTTTTGACTTATCTTAATTCTAAAGACGTCAAGTGGCAATATTTTTGTTTATTTAAATTGATGCATCTGATATGGATTGATTCTAACTAACACCTTCCATAATAAAGCAAATTACAACCCAAACATCTCTCTATAGAAATTGAGAATTCTATGAAGGGCATCAGATATAAAAACAGCAAAATATAAAACAGCAAAAACGAGGAATTACACTGAAAGGCAAAGATATATATTTATTCTTAGACTATATTGGCTAATAAGAGAGCTATCATATTTTTTTACATTTACATTCCAAACTGTAAGGCATATTGTGTATTCTTACTTGTACCCAAGAAAGTTTTCCATGCCGGCACAAATGTACACCCTCTGCTGCTATACTACATACCCTTTGATTTTTGATGTGCATCATCTAATAAGGAAACAAAAAATATAGCAAGATATGGAAGACATGTAAAACAACAGGAAACTAGTTTTTGAATACAAAGTTAAACTGCATAATTAAATGTAGGAAGATTAAAAAAGATTGGATAAGCACAGTGTGTGACAATGTCATCTACATACCAGATCCATACTTTGGGTTATAAGTCTGGGAGTGCTATAGATTCTAGACAGGTACATAGATAACATTCATGAAAACCAGCTAGTAGTCAGAAGACATGATCAAAACCCCTTCATTTCACAACATATGGTCAGACAATCATAATTTCAACTGGGAAACTGTGAGCATCCTAGACCAAACCTACTCAAAAAATGCTAGAGAATTCCTGAAAGCCTGGCACCCTGGACAAATTACCCATCAACAGGCACGTAGAGATAAATAACATCTACAACCCACTCAAAAGAGACAACCAAAAAGAAAAAAGAAGACCAAAACACCTCTTCACCAGCAATCAATACCCAGATGAGAGATTTACATTAGACCAACAGTCAAGAAGTAAACAATATCCCCAAGGAACCACCGAATCAGCTAACAGTAAACAACAGCCTAATCAAGAAACCGTCTAGACCACTCCCATCAACACTGACAAGGCAAGCCATTAATATATAAAATTAGGGCAAATTCCACTCCCTTCTAGCACTGATAATGTTATCTAGTTTGATAATAAAATGTCTCCAAGAAAACAACCAAGCTGAAAGAGCACACAGGTCCTCATATACTATAAGCATTTAAAAAATGTGCCATAAATAGTGCCCAGGGACATCTTGTATCAGCTGGGTTTATTCTTAACTTAGCTCCACAAATATGACAACCTTTTGGAGGTGAGGGGTTAGGTGGGGAAGAAAACTTTGATCCACTGAAGGATTCTTCTGCTGGAAATGGAGAAGCTGCAATATAGGGAAGTTCAATACAGATTTTGCCACTCAAGTGTGACTGACCAAAGGACAGTTGCATACCAAGCTCCAGATCAGGGCATTACTAGTATCTTAATGTAGAACTCAAGAGTGCAACTACTCTTCAATTTGCCTTGCCTGGATATAAAGCTACACTTTCCACTTTAAAGCCATAAAGAGGGGTGGTGACTATAGAGCAGACCATGCTTTAGCTGAGATGATACTCTGAAGTTAGGAATTCAGCTGCTTCTTAGCCTGCCCTGCCCAGAAACCGAACTGTTTCTTGTCAGGCAATGATATATAGTGCCTGATTAAACTGGCAAGCTGCGCCCTATTTCTGGCAGTCACTTCCTTCCTATGTGTACACTGAATGAGAAATTTCCTATTCTCTATGCTGCTAGCAAGATGGCAGCTCCTTTTTCCTCCCTCCTCGTCTCCATCAGATCTTAATTTTAGATCTCTGAAGGCACACTTCAGTTTTCTCTTGGTCTGCAACAAGACAAATCTACCAAAGCATTTTACGAAAAAGAAATCAAAATTTCTATCCCAATACAATTTTCTGAGTAAGTGGATTATATGAATTTTGGACCCTGATTAGGTGATCTGGAAGAGAGAGAGAGGACTGTAATAATTTGGTTACCATATTTAGGCTCAAATATGATTCAAAACCATAAACAACCATGTTTCTCCATTAATTATAGTGGAAAACTTTAAATTGGAATTGGCTTTTTTCATGTGTGATTTTTTTAATGTAAGAAATTTACATATAAAAGGGCTTCACTATTGCAGCCCTTGAACAAATCCTCTTGAGGTATTTGGGATTATTCAAGTTTAAGCCCCCTGGGATATAGCAAAATAATAAAAACACCCTTGAGAAGAAGCAACTACTTACAGCAGAACCAAATGTCTTCTGGAATTGATTAATAACAATATATTCTATGTCTTCCCCGCTATCTTCATCTGTAATAAAATTAAAACAACCTCTGAAAGTGTTAACTTTACCTGTAATCACTATATAATCTCCTAAAGTACTTTCCAAATATATATGAAGTTTCTTCCTTTACAAAGATAGATAAACTAAGATTAATAAATCAAACCAATCGAGATAAAGCTGGTTTACATAGTAAAGGCGCTTTTTGAAAGCATCCTCCCTTAAGATGCCTCCAAGACCAAATTATTCAATTGGATTTCTGATAAGCGATATTTTGCTAGCCGCTTAACAAGATAAAGAATCCAAAGAATCCCTCAAGTTGAACCTCATTCTTAATATTGATTTGTTTTATTCCAACAGTTGAATATTGTGCTAGCGTGTGGCTTAACATCACCTACCCCCCCAAATGGTTGATGTCGAATTCTACCAGACAATGTGTATCATCTCTGGCATGCTGCATTCCACTCCTGTGCACTAGTTACCAATACTTAGCAATATCATACCGGCCCTGCATTAGAAGACAACAAGCTCTCCTTTGGCTCTGGTCAAAGATGCTGAACAAGGCCCTCCTTATTCACCAGGACAACGCAAAGTTATGAGGCCACTGCCATTTCCCCATATTAGTTTTGTATATAATTTAGTGGATTGTGTGGTATATATTTACTTCACTTTTGTCATGTTCTCATCATATGCTAAATAAATAAATAACTCCTAATATACAGTTTTTGTACACGAAAATTCCATTTGGCTCTATTATTCAATCCATGTATCTATGAACGATTTTAATAAATATATGTTTTGTTATTTGAACTATTATGGTTGGTTGTACAGGAACATGCCCTATTTTTCTCTTCAGTTACAAATGGAGTCCTATGCTTATAAACAGCATTAAAATATATATTTGCTTTTTCCATGTTTTTAAAAAATACTATTTTAGGTTCTAATCCTATACTTAATACTGTATACTTAATAGCATACAGTAGAAGCCAGGGTAGTTGAAAATCAATGTCCACTTTTGCTCGGATATATTTTATGCTAATATGAAATTAATATTTGAGGTGTGTATTTATATATTCAATTTATATAGTTGCCCATCTCACATTCATGACTCTA
The DNA here is from genome assembly GCF_049901715.1 of Pseudonaja textilis. Lineage (NCBI taxonomy): Eukaryota > Metazoa > Chordata > Lepidosauria > Squamata > Elapidae > Pseudonaja > Pseudonaja textilis. Next base: position 271,505,146 of record NC_141990.1, on the reverse strand, counting down.
AGAAGTTTACAATTAAAACATAAACATTACCAAACAAAAAAACCCCATACAAACAATAAAAACATATATACTACTAAAACACTGTTTGTTTGCAATCTTCAATAAGCCCAAACTGGGCATCATTGTGCAGAAATCTGAATCCAGGTAACTCAGATCCACTAATTTACAGAATGCATACAAAATCTGGGACTCAAGCCCATTAACTTATACAATATGTACAAAATCCAGGGCTTATTACTTCCATGTAATTAAAATTTCAAGCATCTTCAAACCAAGTCTGAGGTCATTGTGATCATGATTTTTGATGATCCCTGCCAGCCTTCCCAGAAACAAAATCAATGGGGAAGCCAGAAGTCACCCCATGGTAGTATGTTGTGGGCAGGATTTCCAGGGGAGAGGAGGTACATTACAGAGGAATAAGCAGCAATTCAATTCAGACAGTTTGTATGAGACCAAGTAGATGAGGATAGTCCCTCCCTAACAGTTATCAGAGGTTATGCTTGATTTAGAAAGTAGGGTGCTTCAGTTTTGCATGTTTCTATTTACAGGTGTGGAACAGTAAAGAAAACTAAAGTAAGGAAGAGTCAACGCTCTTTGTTTTGGGGGGGTGACACTTCTCTTCCCATTGATTTTGTGCCCACTCTTTGTCATTTTACTTCTTTATTTGGGTAAGAAATATTTCTGAAAGGATAACCCAATAGATCACGGATTGTCTAGTTAAGAATGCAAAGTCTTAGAGGAAGTCACCAGAAGAAGATAGATACTCAAGAACAATATAGCCATTTTATGAGCTCCGCACCACTCTCTGATCCCTGGGATCATAAGACAAAACAGGTTTTCTGGCTCTCCTGGAATAATCATCAACCTGACTTTGATAGGAATGCTGTTCCATAGACAGGGTGCAGTAGCAGAAAGGCCTACCTCCTGGGTCTCAGCAGATGACAGAACCTTCAACAAGCCTCTTCTGCTCACCTGACTGGCTAGAGAGATATCACTGGGGAGAAGTGATTCCTCAAATAACCTGGCTTCATGCCATGTTAGTTCAAGAGCCCAAGATAAGCAAAGAACCACTTCTGTTTCCGCCATCAAAATCCACCCTATGATAAAGCTTACAATAAAGCATGCCTTAGCAAAGGTATTAGTTCTATGTTATAATATTCAGACATTCCAAATATGGGAGATCAATTCACATAGTGTATTCTCTCTAACAAAATAAGACAGTATGACCTCATGCTGTTTTTCTGCTGCAGCCCCTATGTTACAAACAGCTTCCATCCTGAGGTCAGTTCAGCAACAGTCCCAATAGCCTTCTAGAAGCTAGTAAAAATGGAGTTTTTCAGCGAGTATTTGAGGAATGATACATATGTATTATCAGCATTGAGATAGTATTGTATTATTAAGGTAATGCTGTTTTAGTTTAAATATTGCTTTATTATTGTAAACTTCTGGGAATCCGAGCACATTATTGCAGCATATGTATCTATGTAAATATATGCATATGCGTAAATAAATCAGGTATTTCAAAAAATGGAAAACCCAATATGCCTTTTAGAAATATGTGAATGCAATGTATGTCTGTTGAAGAAAAAGGAAGTTGAACTTCAAAAGATCATGAAAGATCATATTTATAATATGACTAGGAAAAAAGAGCGCAAATATGTGCCAATTAGATGCTGTACCTCCATTTTTCTGCTTTTTCTAGTTTTGGTGAATTTTTTCTAGGCATAATAAACCTAAAGTAAAAGTAAAGACTTCCCTGAGTCGAAATCAACATTTGGTGGCTATATACTCTTTTCAATGGGGTGTTTTCGGTGGAAATTCAAAAATGGTTTACTCTTCCCTTTTTCCGCTTCCCCATCGGCCCTGTAGCCTTGGGATTTCCATGTGCTCTTTCATCAAATGAGACCAGGTTTAAGCCAACCTATTTGTGAGGACCAAGTCAGATTCAAAGAGTCTTAGACTTCATCGGCCTTTTACCATAATAGTTCACAAACATCAATTGTTTCTTCAACTGAAAATCAACCAGGTCTCACTCTGGTCCATAGCAGCACTTAGGGAAATAAAAAGAGATATAAGATTTTAACGTAGGAACCAACTGGGGAAAAAAAAAGAGGGTGCCAAATGGCTGTAGGCTTATAGTTATCCATTGCTAGCTTTCTTTTCCAATATCTACTTTTCTAATATTTGTAATACAATTAGCTAATCAAACAGCTGTGTCCTTGAATCTCCACCCACAAGTTCTTAAGTAATGGTTGGAATAAAACCTGATAGTAAGTTTTTTCCAAGATCAGCCAGGGTTGATTAGATGTTGCTACCTGTTGAGACATTTTAGTCCATTTAAAACTTAATACAACTGTTTCTTCCTGACAAATGTGAGGAAAACTTGCTTTTTGTTATATAGAGGTTTGCCGCCAAATTTCAGTAATATTTATTTATTTATTGAATTTATATTGCTGCCTATTCGCCCATGGCGACTCAAGGCAGCTTACAGAATATAAAACCACATTTAAAACAATAAAAACTAACAAACAGAATCAAATAAATTAATATAGTACAATATAACAAAATCACTTCCCAACTCCCACCCCACACCCTGGCGACAGCAGATCACACGAGCCATTTAATGGGCTCCATTCCACTCTGGGTTCCCCAGGCCCGCTGGCAGATCCAAGTCTTCAGTGCTTTCCAGAAGAATATTAGAATGGGGGCTGTTCTAATCTCTGGGGAAATGTTATACTAGAGAGAGGGAGCCACCATGGAGAAGGCCCTTGTTCTGGGTCCCACCAGATGTATCTCCTTGGGGATGGGACCTGCAACATTCCCTGCCTCCCCACTCTGATGGGTCGGGTAGATGTAACCATCAAGAGATGGTCCCTCTTAGATGGTCCCAAGTCATGAAGGGCTTTAAAGATGACAACCAGCACCTTGAACTGTACCCAGAAGCAAATCAGCAACCAATGCATCTCCACAGAGAGGTGATATATTTGTACACTGGGGTCTGCACCAAACCATGCATTTTGCACCAGCTGGAGCTTCCAGATGCTCTTAAAGGGCAGGCCCATGTAGAGCACATTGCAATATGTGCTCTTGGATGGTTCTAGAGGTATCTAAACACTAAGATGATAGTAGAAGTGGTATCAACAATCTCTTCAGTGAACTATGATAATGTCCTCAGACAAATGCTGCCATTACATATTTGTACCTCTATATTAGCATGCCATTGTCATCACACACATTTTATCATTTGCCACAGTGGTGGTATTCAGCAGGTTCTGACCAGTTCTGGAGAACCGGTAGCAGAAATTTTGAGTAGTTCAGAGAACCAGCAAATACCACCTCTGACTGGAGATTTTACAGTATCCTTCCCCTGTCACACCCACCTCAAGCCATGCCCACAGAACCGTTAGTAAAAATATTTGAATCCCACCACTGGTTTGCCACCCCATTCCGTGGATGTTCATGCATTGTGAAGGACATAAATGACTTACAAATTAAGTACTGAAGTGAATGTTTGATAATTATCAGAAAACTTATACTTAACATTACCCAAACAGAGTTGCTGGCTCACTGGGGAAACAAGATTAGCTTTATGGATGCTTTGATCCAGCAGTGATCCTTGGCTGATTTCAGACAACTTAGTAAGTGGAGATTCCCTGTAGAAGATATTATTTGAATTTGTTTAATAAAAGTAAAATTGTTGACAGGATGCTGGTTACACTTTAGCTTACCCAAACAAAACTGTTTTATATACAGTTATGAAGTTTTTTTTGTCAAATATGCTTTTGGCTACAGATGCTAACTGTTCTTTAAATCTTGCTTTATCAGCTAGTTACTCAAATATCATTCAAAAGAAAAAAAAGGGTTTCAGCTTTAGCTGAATGCATTACCAAAGGCAAGTTCAATCATAAAGATTATGATAAGAAAGAACTTTAATGCATCAAATAAGGCAGCCACTGAGGCATGGCTAGTGGGTAATGGAGCAGATCTAATTCTGATCTAAATACAGTTAGATCTAAGGAATTCAATCTCAGTACGTGTATAGACTTTGTCCCAAAGACAAAGGAATGTGAAATAAATGCCCCACAATTTTCTTATTTATATTTTACAAAATTTAAAAAAAGATAAAATTTGGGAAGTAAATGGCACTTTCAATGCAACCATCATTTGAAAAATTCCCCCTCCTTCTCTGGAACAGCACTGCTTCCAATGTTAGATTGGCTCCCATCCTCTTGTGTTTTTTTTAGAAAGCTACTAAAGACTTGTATCAACTGTTGCCTCATTTTCATCCAAGTAAGACAATATTTAGCTTATCACAAATAATTTCATCATCATAAGTAATTTCATATCTGTAAGAATTGGTTTACAAAATAATTATCCATCGTTCTTGGGTTGACCTTCCTGGGCACTGAGGGTTAATATGTAATTATCCCAAATATTCCTATAGAAGTTACAATATAGGAGTTCACAATGAACTGCTTTTATCAGATCAGTGTGGATGGATAAACTTCATTATAGGTAGTCCTTGAATTACATCCACATTTGGGATCAGAATTTCCATTGCTAAACAAGGCAGTTGCTAAGTGAACTGCACCTGACTATACAACCTTTTTTGCCACTGTTGTTAAGTAAATCACTGCAATTGTTAAGGAAATCATGCAGTCATTAAACAAATCTTCCCAGACTTTGCATGTCAGAAGCTGGCTAGGAAGGCCATAAATGGCAATCACAATTGCAAGTGTTGTAAATATGTGCCAACTGCCTGAATTTTGATCAAGTGACCTTGGGAATGCTGCGATAGTCCTAAAATGATGACTGTTCATTAGCTATTGTAATTTCAAACAGTTGCTAAATGAACAGTGATTAGTCGAGGACTACTTATTATAAGGTTTTATAGTACTATCCTGCAAAGCGAAGACCTTCTTGTTATGCCTTGATTTCTGTTGTTCTTCCTTGGTGGGAGCTACCAGTAAACAACAGCCTAATCAAGGAACCACCAAGAACACTCCCACCAACGCTGACAGGGTAAGCCACTAGTATATAAGAAGGGAGCAAATGCTACTCCTCTCTAGCACTGATGATGTTACTGAGCTGGGTAATGAAATGTCTGCAAGAAAACAACAAAGCTGAGAGAGCACCAAGGACCCCACAGTAAAATGGGAGTCTTCATCCAACACTTGTGGATTCAATAATGATTGAGCAAAACATGACTTAGCCCAATGTCTGAGTCTAGAGGCAGAATCTCTACTTCAGCTAATTTCATTATAATTTATTATTTCTGACAAGGACATGGAGGAGATGAGATCTAAAATAGGACACTAGGAAATTGTCTGACTTCTTAGCCAATAATTTACATAATTTTGGAGTAAGGACCTTGAAAGCAGAACAATATGCACAGTCATCCTTATCTTATTGATATTAAAGTAAAATAGGTTCATGACAAATACATATTTATACCGGTAGTATGATGGTATATAACAGCATTACTTTGGCCGGAAATAATGGTGTAGAACTTGAACACTAATTTGGAGAAGGCTATATTATGTATTATAGCTACACATACTATATATACTGTATATACACATGCACATAATTAAATAATAGTGGGCAGCCTTAATTTCTTTATGTTCCTGGTCCACTTGGGTTTGATACATCACTAGTATACAAATAAGACTTTCCACTGAGAATAGCTTTTTCTAATACCCAGGATCTCAGTAATTTCTCATAACGAAAACCTCATGTGTACCTGGATTCAGTAGGAGTGAAATTTCTTTCTGCAGCAGGTTGTTCTAGGTCATCGAGCAATTCCACTGAAACATAGATCAACAGTTCCTATTAAAGATTTAAAGTTCAACCAGGAACTGTACTTAATAACCAGATGAGATAAGTTAAAAGTGAATACCGACACAGTAAACCTGCCAGGATTAGAGCATGATAGAATATAGTTTTAATCAAATAGCAACAAGCTGTGAAATGTGCATGTTACATACCACAACAGGATTACATAATTTTGCATGCAAGCTTTATGCAAATAGAATATAGGCTGCAATGATTTATTCTAAATTAACTCTCCTAAAACCATTTTGGCTTTGTTCTCAAAGAAGCTCATATTACACCGTTCATATATTTGCAATAGCAGCTTGTTGTTTAAGATCTTCTTAAATATGGCAAGTTCAGAAGAGTACCTTGGAACTTTTCAAGGTTTTGAGATAAATTAGAAATAGCAGGGAGGGAAGAGAACAAGCAGGCATGATTCAGAAATACTACGTGCAGATAATTTACAATTTTCAGAGCACTTTCATGCAGCTTATATATTCAAATAATATACAGTTCCAAATATTTTTCCAAATAAACTGGCTTTCCTTTTATTAGCACAGATACCAGTAGATTAAAAATGTGAAGAAAAAACTCCCAGTGACTTCTAGCTCAATTTAGGACAGGGGTCTCCAACCTTGGCTGGGGAATTCTGGGAGTTGGGAATTCTGGGAATACTGGAAGTCCTCCAGTATTAAAGTAGCCAAGGTTGGAGACCCCTGATTTAAGACACTTCTCACTACTACTATTATGATCCATAATTAGAACATGGAACATAGAACACCAGGATTGGAAGGGACCTTCAGGCGCTTGGCAACTGACTCATATTTATGACAGTTGCAGTATCCCGGGGTCATGGGATCACCTTTTGCCACCTTCTGACAAGCAAAGTCAATGAAGAAGCCAGATTCACTTTACAACTGCAATGTTTTGCTTAACAACCATGGTGAGAAAAGTTATAAAATGGGGTGAAACTCACCTAACAACTCCTTTGCTTAGCAACAGAAATGTGGGGCTCAATTATAGTTGCAAGTGGAGGACTGCCTACAATGCAGTTAATTGTGAAAAGAGCACCAACCACTTAGGTTTTCAATACTGGTTGGGAATGCTGATACAAAATCCTCATATGAAAATGCCCTTAGCATGCATTGTATTAGACCTAATTGCTTTGTTTGATAGGTTAGCTTTCAAATCTCGGAACATTCTGCTTTAAAGGAAATGAAGATTAACTGGGTCTCAATAAACTTTAGAAATAATGTGTGTAAAATATCGGAATTTACCCAACAGACCTTACTATAGACTTACAAAGCATTTTGTGAAGACTGAATGATTGTATCTATAGATTCCAATGGATCCAAAATATTTTATATGTAATTGATTTATAAATAGAAACCAATTCAATAAAATCAAAGCAATAGAATTGTAATATTTCTTGATAACTAGTTTTATAGTAATTCATTTCACCGTTGTTTTCTAAGGCTTAAGATAAAATCAAAGATCTAATGAAAATATATTCAAAAATATATTTAAAACATCTTTCATACTTCAGTCAGTATCAAAGAATATATGGTCAGCTGAAAATCTGAGATTAAAAAAATACTCCAAACTAATATGAAGTCGTGAAAATATCAGTTAACATTATATCAAATATTTTCTGAATGTATTTATAAAATATTCTCACCATTAACAATTTCATAGCCAAAGAACCTCTTTATTCCAGGTACATTTCTGCCATTTTCCAAATTCTTAACTGAAAGAAACAAACAGAATAAGCATTATAAAGTGTTCTTGCTTGAACTCAAAAGAGTCATTAAACTATATGTTCCATTAGTAACCCCCCAAAACAAAAAAATAATTTACCCAAAAGGATAGGAAAACTTCAATCTAAAAAAAATCCTTATAGCGTAAAAACAAAACTAAATACGTAGCTAACTTTAGAAACCGATACAACACCTTATGCCAACAGATAAAGGCAGAATGCACCAATCACTACTGCAAGCAAGAGGAAAATCTTCTATGCACAAAATCCACCCGTGCCTTCTATAACTTTGTAAACACCAAACTTAAAGACTCAAAAACCATCCCACCCCTAAAAGGACCTAATGGGAAAGACTATAGCGATGAAGCTGTTAAGGCAAACCTCTTCAACACGTTCTTCAGTTCAGTCTTTGTACACAGTAATGGCTCATGTCCCACATTTCCTAATCATACGACAACTAACTGCAGTGATTTACAAATTGACTTTACTGAAAATAACATAGAAAATGCACTACATCACCTAAAACCATCCTTATCTATTGGCCCTGATGGCTTATGTGTATACTTCTTAAAAAAGCTCTCCACTACCATAGCAGAACCCCTAAGCATAATATATGAGATATCATTCAGAACCAGCTCCTTACCAAGCCTATGGTCTTTAGCAACGGTCATCCCTATCTTCAAAAAAGGTGACCCCTGCCTGGTTGAAAACTACAGACCAATTTCATTGTGTTGTGTCACATGCAACATGGACAATGGAATCAATTATTAATCAATGCATAACCTTCCACCTAGAGTCAAACAACTTACTCTTCAATAAACAATTCATTTCAGAAAGAAACTGTCCTGCAATTTGCAACTTCTACACTGCAAAAACATATGGACTACACTACTTGACCAGGGCAAACCAATAGATGTAATTTACATAAGACTTCTGCAAAGCCTTTGACATGGCAAACTGCTGTTTTGTATGTGACAAACTACTATTAAAATTAAATACTTACGGCATTTCCAGATCCCTTCACAAGCAGATTACTGCCTTCCTGTCAAACAGGCAACAAATAGTAAAAATAGGAAATGCCCTATCAAAAACCCTGCACCAGTTAACAGTGGTGTCCCCCAAGGGAGCGTTCTAGGACCCACACTCTTTACACTCTATATAAATGACCTTTGTGATCACTTTATATGCAACTGCATCCTCTTCACTGATAATGTAAAACTATTCAACACCACCAACAATGCTACCATCCTTCAATACAACCTTGATTATGTGTCTGAATGGTCTAACAGTTGGCAAGTCCAAATCTTGACCAACACATGTTCTGTCCTACACATTGGTAAAAAAAATCAATACACCAAATACAAGCTAGGCGGATACAACCTTGTTGATGACCCTCATTCTCAAGGACTTGGAGTTCTCATATTGAATGACCTAAGCGCCAAAGCTCACTGCAACAGTATTGCCAAAAAGGCTTTAAGAGTTGTAAGTCTAATTTTATGAAGCTTCTCCTCTGGTAATACTGATTTGCACACTAGGGCATTCAAAACCTTTGCTAGACCAATACTTGAATACAGCTCTGCTGTCTGAAATCCACACTGTATATCAGACATAAATACAACTGATCGAGTCCAGAAGTATTTTACCAGAAGAGTACTACATTCCTCTGTTCACAACAGAATACCCTATACCACCAGACTTGCGATTCTAGGCTTAGAAAACCTTGAATTAAACTGGCTAAGATTGGACTTAAGCATAGTACATAAAATCATATATTACAATGTCTTATCAGTTAATGAATATTTCAGCTTTAAACACAACAACACAAGAGCACACAACAGATATAAACTTAATGTAAACCACTCCAAACTTGATTGCAGGAAGTATGGTTTCAGCAACAGAGTGATCAATGTCTGTAACTCACTACCTGATTCTGTTGTCACCTGCTCAAACCCCTACTCCTTTACCCTCAAACTAACCTCTATTGACCTCACCCCATTCCTAAGTGGTCTGTAAGGGGCGTGCATAAGCACACAATCATGCCTACCATCCCTGTCCTATTGTCCCCAATGATTAGTTCCTATTTCTTATATTTAAACTTATATTTATTCTTATTTCTATTATATTGTAAGCATTTGACAAAATAAATAAATAAAAATAAAAAATTATTATGTTTAGATAAACTAAAAGTTCAGTTTAATACTAAAATTTAGAACCAATTCTAAATTGGTTAGAATAAACCAATTCTAAGAAGAATAAAATATCTTTGAATACTGTAATATAATGTATTAGGAGGCGAGAATATTCAGAAATAGTTATTTCCTCTTTAAATACTAATAGTTATAATTTATTCAGAAATAGTAAGTTCCCTCCCATGAACTTCTATTCTTTAATTAATTAAATATACACTAATGTTACTTTTGATAAAGCTGTCTTCTTCGCTAGCAATCTTTTACACATCAAGTCTAAAATATTATACATATTATAAAAATACATTATAAAAATACATTACAAAGGCTTTGGAATCAATATGCAGAAAAGGATAACTAAAATTATTATGAGGCTACAATGTACTTTTCAGCTTAGAGCAAAGGCTTGTATGGGTGAGACAAAGGTGAAGAAAATGAGGTCAAAGACAAGTTTTTCTCTCTCTTTCAACTGATGAAATAGAGGGTCATCCATTGAAATTAAATATGAAGAGATTCGAGATCAGGGCTGTCAAACTTGCAGTCTGCAGCTCAGATGCATCACAAGCTGGCCATGTCCACACTCAGTTTAGCAAAGGGGGTGGGGGGAATTGTGATATGTCACGTGATGCTGCCGTGACAATGTGAGTTTGACACCTCTGTTCTAGATCAATAGGTAGTAGCACATCTTCATGCAAAGCATGGTTAATCCAAATAATTCACTGCATCTCATATGACAATGATCACCAATTTAAATTGCTTTTAAAGAAGGGTTTAATAATTCAAGAAATATTCCCAAAGTGATCCAATTGGTTACTTTATAATATTAGTAGGTTCTTTGGCTTGATTCTGCAGGGTGAGTATATGTGTTTAGCTTTTATCGTGTTAAAAGTATAGTAATGACTAATTTGAACTCCACTCTTAATATTTTTAAGTTCTTTATACCACTTGCAGTCTCTCTGCAATTTAAAATATTGATAGATTAATCCAGAAATACATGTAGAAAACTGCAGAAATACTGCCTTGACTTGAATGTTGGTCCGTTGTATTTACCCTTGCTGTCCCAGAATCAGTGGTATTTAATGAGCTTGAAGCTTCAGAAGAGCAGGCTGCAATTTGCACACCAAATAAAGTATTCCCACTTATATGCATCAAATCAAGTTATCTGAAGGACCACCTTCTTCCATATAAATAGTCTTCATTTATTAGGGTTTACGCTGGAAGGAATCTTCTTTGCCTCTGAGATAGATGACTACTAATAAAATAGCTTCTGGCCCTAAAACTATAAAACGTTGCTGAATTTTATTTTCAAGCACATGATTTAATTATTATATTGATGGTGAAAAAAAACCAGTCTGTTATTTCAAGCTCACTATTTATGTATACGTTACTTTTCTGTAGAAACCTCAAAATAGTTAAGCATAAAATAATTGTAAATAAAGCCAAAAAGCCTAAAAGGCAGATAAAATACAAACATTAAAATAAGGTTTATTTAAAAAACATTTCAAAATGTATTTAATATAATTATAGAATTTTCTTTTAACCTGAAAATTGAGACTTGTTAGGTTTTGTATATTTATTTTATGCATGTTTTAAAATACATACACTGAATGTTCAGCTATAAAGTAGAGTATACATTAAAAAATTACTTGAACTCACTAACATTTTCACTGTTAAAGCAACACAATCTTATTTAAAAAAATCAAGTTTTTATAGCACTTCTCTTTTCCAGCAAACTAAATCCTGTCATTAAAAAAAAGCTTAAGCTGGTACACAAAGTGCAGCAGTAGGAGCTTTTAATACATATATTATACGTAATGACTCATTCCTATCAAGGTGTGAAGTTAGTACTTTGGAATTTATCAATAGATGCTATTATTGAGTAATTTAGATGACACAGATATTAGCCTCTCTCAGCTATTTAAAATCTAAGGGTATTTGGTTTCTTAGGTTCTGTTGAAATTCAGTCTTACACATACATAATAATGACTTATTTACTTACTCCTGCACAAGATACATATTGACTAAGGATTAATATGTGAAATATAGAAAGAAATCTCAAGCCACTTGCACTCCAATATGCCACTAATAAATTTATCATAGTGAGTTATAAAAGTGTAACTTGAAAGTAACTGTATTTTAAATAATGAAATGAATTCTAATATGAAGTATTAATGAGCATTAAGGAGTTATTTGAATGTAATCAGGTTGATTACACTCAGATGCAGGCAGGAAATTTCAATGGACCCAGAGGAGTAATTATTGCTAATGTGTTAACATCAATGGAGATGAATTATAATGATGGAATGTTGCTAATATAAAGAAATTTGTATTGCTGAATTAGTGACAATACCAGGAGACAGTAATAACACAAACTATTTAGCACTGTCAAATTTCTAGAAGTTCATGAAACATATCTTGGTTGATCCTGGATGGGTTCTGCTATAAAAGATTAACAAGGATAAATTTTTAGCTTGGTGGTGTTTAAGATTGTTCAATATTTTAAGTTTAACTCTCGTTAGGAAGAATAAGCTTGATCATAATTTATACGATTCTTTTGCTGATCATCCTATATCAAATGTTCATAAAAATTACAGCAAACAAATTATTAGGAAAAGAGAGGAATGCTGCTTTGCTACTATATCTGCCAAGAACTCACACCACAAGAGCTTCGAGCACTGGAGTTATTCATTTCCTTCTCAAATTTCAGGTCTCTAGAAGTTGGAATTCAGTCCAGCATTTTTGACTTTCATAGCCCTTCCAGATTTGAACTTTTAAACACATTTTAGAGAAAAATGCTTGGAGCTTGATCTCTAAGGAAATAACATTAAATCAAATGTTCTGAAAGACACTAATGTGACACTGAATTTAAAAATAGCAGTAATACCTCTGTTTAGAAAGATACACTGATTGGAATCCACATGTTGCAATATCCCCCGGAATGTGCCACATTTCAATGTGATGTGTAAAGCTTTCCCCAAAACACGATGAAGAAAGTGGTAATCAGAGCTAGGATCCATTATGGATTTTTTCCTCCAAGGAGTTGGGCATTCAGTCTAAATTTTTAAAAAAAGATAAATCTTTTGTTATTTATAGAAGTACATAAAATATGCTAAGGAAATTATAAAATTAAACCTATTCTCCAACCAGTGATACATAATCCATTTTAATTCCTAAGAAATAAATGATATTGTCTGACTTCCTCTAATTAATCACAAGCCCACATAATTAAACAATCATAGAAATGCAGACTAATAAGTGACCTGTAGAATGATCTTGCATATGAAATTATAAAAAATAAGTCATCAATGAATGATACAATTGAAGTTAAAAATCTACATCCATATAATAATGATTATAGATCCGGGACAACTGGGAAAAAAAACCCTATTTGATTTAAGAAAAGCCAATGTCTTCAATTTTTAAGAAAAATTATGAGTTCATGGACATGTGCTTTGCCTGAGCTATAAACAAACCCATATGCAGCTGTTCAATTTATAACTGCAATTGGGACTGGAAATCTAATTGTCTTGACTTGTAACCATAACAATTTACAATTGGATTTCCAATCTCAAATTATTTACCACTGTTTAAAAGACTATTTAAATGTTAAGAAACAACATACAGTAGTATATCAGCAATCTTCTTCGAATTAGGTGTTGATAGCTGTTTAATAATTATTTTATGCCTCACCAGCAAGCATAATTTCAATTGACAGAGCCTTCTCTGCCACTGTTTCTGCCTATGGAATATCTTGCCCCTGGAGGTGAAGTTTGCCTCACTGTTTTGACCTTCTGGAAGAACATGAAGACCGGGCTCTGCTAATTGGCATAGAAAATGAAGAGTGGCACGCAACCCGGGTGGGGTGGGGTAGTTGGTGGCTTGAGAGCATTCCTTCTGCCTTTTAACTCATCTTTGTAACTCAGTTTTTGTTTTTCACTGTTTTAATTTTGCTTTTAATTCCGTCTTTTTGAAATGATTTTATGGTTTGCATTTGTAAACTGCCAAGAGTCACCTGGATTATAAAACGAGCAGTGCTTAAATTTCATAAATAAGCGTGCAATACAGTAAAAATAACAGAGACATGTAGTGAGACAGAAAAAGAGAAATAGAGTGATTAGTCTGTAAAGATGCTGTGGTTTATACATTAATCTACTCTCTCTTACTGGGTAGAGAACTATGAACACATGGACTAAGTCCAGTTCACTGCCCAATTTCATTTATTCATAAATATTTCTTTTATGTTGATATGCCAAGGAGTAAACCAGCCCTGACAGTGCCAAATAGCTTCTGGCAGTGTTGCCTTATTGTTGGCTCTCAATATGAACAAAGAAGGCAGCAGAATCCTCCTCTTCCTTCTCAGTGAACATCTACCTGTTCACTTCCCTACTGTTTTGCTTGTCTTCATTTTTCACTATTCTGTGAATCAAAAGCAAACTTAATAGATATTGTTACTCTAGACTATTTATATGCTGTAATATGGTGTACTGCATATAATATGGTCTACTGCATACATATTATACATATACATACACACACACACACACATATATATTATACATTAAGATATTGTACTGTGCACACATATACTACACACAAGCACCGTAATATACTATATAAGAAACACACACACAAACTACTCTATTTTCTTTATAGACCATACATACTGTTATTCTACTCTATACTGCTTATTCAGGGAAACAAAATATGGCTGTTTCTCATATCTATATAAGCTAAAATGAAGATCAGGCATTCATCACCCCTACAGCTGAAGAAATGGTGAAGAGATTGTCATGTAATGTCTCTTTCATTTGTTGCTGAAGGTACCAATTCTATTATTTATACTGCCCCTGTCCTCTTGGTTCCAGAAAAGCCCTTGTGTTCTTCCTCTGGTATATTGTTTCTTTCTCTTCAGAATTTCCTATATGGCAATCAGCTGCTTCATAGCTTTCTTTTCAAATTTAACACCAAATATTACAAACTGAGAATATGAATTTATATTTTCAAAAAAATCACTATTATTATATATTTAAATTCCACAGACATGGGATTTAAGAAGCAGCAGAGCAGCACAACTTTCAAACTTACATTAGGCCAAAGCACTTAGGAAGACTCAAGTCTAAAGTTGATAAATATACCGTAAGTGAGTATGAGTTGCTTTTACAATTGTGTTTAGTTTTCTTTGTAAGATCATGGTGCTTTAAAGTTCCAAATAAAGGACAACATATAAAAGTTATTATACATTTTGCCTTTCTTGGGCAATCTGTAATTATATAATTTAATGTTGTTTAGTAAAACATGTTTTCCCCTTCATTTAAAGCTACCAATAACGTATCAAAAAGATAAAGAGGTAAAATTATTGGAACTATGTTATAATAGAAAATTTGAGTATACCTTTACAATGAAGAGATTAATCATCTACAGAAATTCAGACTGTCTCCCCACTTAATAGAATTAAACATTTCGGCACTGTTCTCTCATCTAACTCCATTACCATGATAGGCAGCATCATGATTATCTCTGAATTTTGTAACACAATTAAATCTCTCCCCTAGACTTTAAAATTTACATATAAATGCAGAGCATCTAATTCAACCAGTGTAGCTAGTTTCTTGATCCCTCAGGCAGGCTTGAAAGATAGTTAACTTTATGGATGGCCTATTTTTTTTTGGAAAGGTTTGCCATTCCATTTAAACCAGTTCTGTAAATAATGAGAAACCATCTTTCAAAACAAGTAGTTGTTCATTTTCCAGTGTTTTCTTTTGACTTAAAAACCTGGTCAATTTATATGGTAGTTTTTTTGAACACAGCTACCACTCTGAAACTAGAAAATAAAAAATTAAAGACACAAAAAACACAAAATATAGGTCTTTACACAGTAAAGCTGAACTACAAAGTACAAATCTCATCTGGACTCAATTTACTATACACACACAAACTATCTATCTATCTATCTATCTATCTATCTATCTATCTATCTATCTATCTATCTATCTATCTATCATGCAAAACGTAATCACCGAATGGTAGTTACACCGGTTGAATCCAACTCCTGATATAAATTATCTAAGAACTTAATAAAAAATAGGTATGGGTCCTAAATTCTAATACTCATTCCACAGAACCTACAGTTCTGTCTTTCTAATAGTGGAGAATATATGTAACACAAGTTTAAACTGTTAGGTTCTTGATGTTTTTCGAGTTTCGCTGTTTTCCCATAGATGTTTCATTACCAAGCTACTGTAGGTAACATCATTAGGACATGGGGAAATAATCTTGCTGGTTGCTTATACTGTATATAGTAGTTTGTTTGTTTTTTAGACAAATTTTATTAATTTCTTTTACACAAACAAACAAAACATAGGATGTAGTAACATAAAGTATCCTTTCTAAAAAAACAAATAAAACATCTTATTGTCACATTTCTATACAAACACAATTTAAAATGTATATTCATCTTATCTGTTCAACTTCATATCTTTTCCCAACTTCTCTTTATTATTCCCTTTCCTTCTATTTAATTGTATTTCTTTTGCCTTAAATTATATATATTCATTATATATAGTTTCATTAGTTCTCTTCCAACATCCTTTCAAACATAGACAAACATTACACAAAACATAAATACATAAAACTTCTTTTTGGAAAGCGGCTTACTTCAGGTTCAATCTTTTTGCACAGACATAAATCAAATTCATGCTCACTTAATATACTATTTCATATCTTATTTAACATTCTATATTTTCTATATATTTTCTCTCTTCTATTCACTCTTTTAATTCTAATTTATTTATTTCATCTCAAATTAAATAATTATACTTGCATCTTTTGTCCATTCTCTTTCAATCATCTATTTATCCTTTCTTTCTAATACAATATTTCTCCTGTAAACATTGGTTGAAGTATGACAACTTTTTATCTTTCCCCTAAATTTAACACTTAAAGTAATACATATTTTCCATACTGATTCTGCTTCGTACATTCTAAGTACTACCTTTCAAAATAATAAAACAAATAATATTAAATTTAATAAGTAGTAATAAAACCCCAAAAAAGGAACATTGAGTTTATAATATAATAAGAACAATGTTTCATAAGAAATTAAATTGTTATTAAATCTTAAACATTTTCATAGCTTCCCTTTAATGCATTATTAACTCATGTAATATTTTAATTTTCTAACTCAATTTTAAATACTAATATCTACAATACAATCTTACGTACTTTTGCAGAATCATTTTTATAAAATTATATCTTACCCCTTATCTCTGAAAAAAAAAACTGTTTTTTAACATCTTGTTTAAAACCTTCATGACTTCTTTCCTTTTTCCCTTCCTTTCTTATCAATTCTAGCTTTTTGACCCCCCCTCAAGCTTCACTCTCTTAGTCTTCCCTCTCTGTTGTATTTCTCTTTTCTGTTGCTTTCTGACATCATATCGATTTTTCATCTTATTTTTCTTTTTCTTGGTTGCTTTTTTAAGTCCTGAATTCACCATTTCCTTGCCCCCCTTTCACTTTTCTTCCTCCACTAAGAGTACTTGTCCATTAAAGATGGCTTCTTCCTCTTCATCCCAGCCTTCCTGTCGTTGTTGTATTTCTTGATAGGTAGGAATCGCCATTTCTAAAAAGTAGAAAATAGATCCAGAAGAGCCCTTGCCTTCTTGTTCCTCTTCTTTCAATTTTTGAAATTCTATTTGTAATTCTTCAAAAGATAATGCCATTTTTTAAAAAACAACCCAAATGTCTTTAATCTTTCAAGAAGTAGTTCACAAAAATCCCAAAGTCACAAAGCAGACCAAATCAAAACAAACAGTTTCATTTAGCACTTTCTTCTTTCTATATTTTCTCTTCCTAGGGTAGAACTGAAATACACAGTTCCAAAGTAGTCTTCTAGAAGTCGTAATATCTTTTATTTCTGATCTTATAAACTGAAAGCAGTCTCCTTCAGTACAATCTTAAAATAAGTCTTTACCTCTTCCCTTCCACTTATAGCAAATAAAAAGAATTTTAGGTTTTTAGTTCCAATGTCCAGAAATCCTTTATCCCCTTGGCTTTAAATTTCAAGTTAGATTACCTTCTATGCCCAAGCAGGTTTTCCAGATTGCCATCTGCTGTTTCTGTGGGAAGGGAGGGTGAAAGAAAATAACTTTCCCTTTCCAGTTTTGTTTCGCTGCTTTTACAGTCTTCTTTGGGAGACAATGTATCCTTCAAACGATTAGATTCCAGGGTGTTTAGAAGTTTCTTGTTATCCCAGTTCAGCCAGAACTTTCACTTTCTCCTATTTCCTCCTGCACGAATCTTACCCGGCTGCAGGCTTCTTTGTGGCGACCATTGCTGACCGCTGCTCCACCACCTTGGGAAAAAGGGGTTTTGCTGGCTGAGTAGGGGGTTTGCGATACTCCCAAACGCCAATTCGGATCCCCTCTCTCTTTGGCTGCCTCTACGGGGCAACCATATCCCCCAGATCCATCAGGATCGGAGGCACCTCGGCAGCGAGTGCTGCAGGAATCGCGGAGGATTGCGAATTCCTGCCGCCGCCGAAGCCTTGCAAAACTGCCATACTGTATATAGTAGTTTATCAGCAAACCTTACTTTCCCATGCTCTGATGTTACCTAACTTGCTAAAAAAATCTGCAAGAAAACAACCTAATTTAGAGAATACCAAGAACCCAACAGTTTATGGTGTTCATTCAAAATCTTTCTTTTCAGAGATTCACATCCTCAACACTTAAAAGCTACAGAGTTGAGTTGATCTTTTCAACTCATTCTCATACACACACACTACACTGAAATATCACTTTGGTTTTAGCATGTAGTTCATAAAACAGGATTTATTGCTTACCATCTTCAGAACTCAGTTACTTGTAGTATATTCCACAAATCACTTAAGACTTAATGTAATATACAAACCTTGCCATACATTCATATCATCTAGCAACAGCCCAAGGAAAACAGATGTTTTGATTTTCTTTATTGCTATCTTATTCATTTTCCCTCCTAAATGATGTGGGTTTCATTTTTGATCACATTTGTTCTACTTTTCCTACCCATTATGGTAAATTGTCTTCAACCCAGCCTGTCTCCTTAGTGCTTCCAAATACTTAAGCCACACAAACCTCTACCAGTTTTCCTGCTACCAGGCCAGAGCTCAAACTAAAATACTCTACCAGATGAATGAATGTAGTCTGCCCACATTCTGCTTCAAAAGGAAAAAAAAAATGGCACAGGTAGTCCTTGATTTATGGCCACAATTGAACCCAGAATTTCTGTTGCTAAGCAAGAGACTTAAGTCAGTTTTGCCCCATTATACAACCTATCTAAACCACAGTTGTTAAGTTGAGTCACTGCAGTTGTTAAGTTAATAACACGGTTGAGTGATTTTGGTTTCCCCACTGACTTTGGTCATAAAAGATGATTGCATGACACTGTGACACTACAGCCATCATAAATATGAGTCGGTTGTCAAGATCATGATAGGGATGCCGCAACAATCGAAAGTGTGAAAAATGGCCATAAGTTATGTTTTTCAGTGCTGTTGTAATGTCGAGCGGTCATTAAACAAACTGTTGCAAGTTGAGAACTACCTGTGCTAAAAGGCACTTCTAAGAAATACTGCTGGGGCCAAATGACATCATTGTAGTAAATATGTGTCAACTCCCCACAGTTTGCTTGGAAAAAATTCCAAAATCTTCACCTTTTTCCTAAGACTAAGAGAGAAAGGCTGGCCCAGCTGATGCCTGTAGAAAGTTCCCCCTCCCCCTCCTAGAATGAAATATTTTGAGGAATATTAAAAAGGCAGAATATATTTCCCTAAATGAGAAATGGAGAAACATGTGTTTCTTAAAAGACAGAAAGCAGACTCAATCTCTCTCCCCCCCAGCAGATTTTTGTGCCCATTGAGAAAGATTGGGCCAGCAAAAGACCTTCAGCTCCAGGGTGAAGGGATTAAGACATGGCCCTTCAAGGCATAATAGGACCATTTAGCAGAAGACACAGAGCCCATTGCATTGCAATCTTCTAAGGACATTACATCACCCAGCAAGTTTCAACCAAACCTGGGAGATCAGACAACCTCCGCTATGACCCCTGCATAGCTCCATGGGTGTCTGACAGCAGCCGAGACAAGTTATTGCACAGGAACAGGAAGCTCAAGTTCAAAGCCCAGGAGAAGGTATAAATAGCCCTCACTCGCAACTCCACGTGGTCAGCTAGCCAGAACCATGTGCTTGGTGGTTCTGCTTCATCAATCAAACCATCTTTCCAAACCAGCCTCCACGTTTCCAGGGCTTTTTCCCCCCGGCTTGGAACAGAACCAGATGAATATTTCTTCCAACATGTCTTAAGTACTACACCCAGCTGGCTCTCAATAAAGACTGCCAAAGACCCATATTTATTTTTTGAATTCTCCCTACCACTTCTGTATGCCTTTCTAAATTAAACACACTAATCTGATGTTGGCATTTCAGGGGCCAACATATTGCCTATTGCATATTGCCTATTCCCATCTTCTATTATGTTTGCGACTGCTACGATTACAGTCACCTTTCAGCGTTAAGTGCTCAGTGACCTAACCTAGTCAAAATAGTAACAGCTTCTATTTCCTCTACATAGGAGCTAAGACTTTTCTAACATTCTTCTGGAAACTGGTTTGAAAGAGCTGCTTCTCACTCAGATGAATCTAGAAAGACTTGGGGGTGGGGTGAAGCACTGGTTATCAAGACAAGTATAGCCACTCCTTATTAAAACTGAAAGAATTTCCCCTTAAATACATAAGGATTAGGAAATCCTTTGTAGGAAAACTGTTAGCCTGCTTTTTTGGGGGGAAAGCAAGTTCTAGGACATAAATGACACCACCATTTATGATTTTTTTCTTCTTCACGCCCAAGACTCCTCCATCCATTAATCAGATCTCAAGCCATTGTGGAGACAATGTGGATATATGTGGACAAGCCACAGCTCTCAGGATTTCTGCATCTCAGCGGTTGAGATACACTGCATTTGCGGGCAGCAAATGTAAAGCAGGCAACCATAAAAATGCTTTAAGGCCCCCCAAATACAATCCTCACGATACTAGACGCTGTACTGTAAGGAGGAGGGAACAGTAATAAAAAAAACAACAGCAACCGCATGTCACCACGTTAGGAGCCAAGGAAAACCCCCAATATAATCGTTCAAACGGGTCAAAGCCAATTTGACCTCA